>NC_082699.1:71927597-72527597 GCF_949987515.2 Delphinus delphis | reverse complement strand
TTCCTACCTCACGTCCTCCAGACCTGACCATTCAGACATTCGATTACTCATTCATTCCACAAACCTACTGAGTGAACATGGGGAAGAGCAATTATGCAAGATACAGCCCCTGCCTTCAAAGCAGTTTCACAGTCTTCGGGGAAAACGCACAGACATATTAATTGTTAAGCATAACACAGTGTAAATTGCATGGGTAAGTATACATCGACGACCCCACCTCTTTCATCCAGAAGTTGACCAGTGAGGTCCGAAGATGAGTTAAATAGTACCTAGTGCTACTGAAGATGAAGGAAAACAGGCCCCAGTCGTGAGCACGTTAATTGGCATATCACCCTCATCTTCTGATAGAAACTCGGTTAAATAAATTATTACGTATCTGTCCAATGGAACTCTATATAGCTCTAAATAAAGATTTATAAGAAATAAAAAAGATTTTATTTTGTTTTATTTATTTCTTCTAATTGAACAACTTGTATAACATGTCCTCAGTTATGTAACACTGGGAAATTTCTAAAAATATAAAAAAACATTTTGTGGGTTGGAACACCTGGGGAGTGGTCTTAGGAGGTGGAAAAAAGACTCACTTTTCATTTGACACCCTTGGGCACTGTATGGACTGAACGTTTGTGTCCTCCCGCAAATTCATATATTGAAATCCTAACCCTCAAAGTGATGGTATTAGGAGGTGGGGTCTTTGGGAGATGATTAGGTCATGAGGTGAAACCCTGGTGAATGAGATTAGTGCCCGGTATAAAAAAGACCCCAGGGCTTCCCTGGTGGCGCAGTGGTTGGGAGTCCGCCTGCCGATGCAGGGGACACGGGTTCGTGCCCCGATCCGGGAAGATCCCACATGCCGCGGAGCGGCTGGGCCCATGAGCCATGGCCGCTGAGCCTGCGCGTCCGGAGCCTGTGCTCCGCAACGGGAGAGGCCACAGCAGTGAGAGGCCCGCGTACCGCAAAAAAAAAAAAAAAAAAAAAAGACCCCAGAGGGCTTCCTCACCCTCTTCCACCACAGAAGACACAGTGAGAAGTTGGCCGTCTACCAACAAGGAAGTGAGCTTTAACCTGCCAGGGCCTTGATCTTGGACTCCACAGCCTCCAGAAGTGTAAGAAACAGGTGTTTGTTGTTGTCTATGGTATTTTTGTTCCAGTAGCCTGAACGAACTGAAACAGGCACTACAGGATTTTTTTGGATTCAGTATGTGTGTTTTATAAAAATATTGTAATAAAATATGTAAAATAATAAAATATTGTAATAAAATATGTAAAATAGCAAAGACAGTGTTTCCATTACAGTATCTTACTATTGTCCTTTAAATTCACGCATGGTTTGATCCCTTTGTTCATTGATTCATTCAACAATTTGGTGGCAGTCGCATCCCAGGTGGGAAGATACAAAGGAGAGAACACTCAGAGTCTAGGTAGGGGAGACGCCTGAGGAATGGGTGCCAGGAGGGGTCACATCGGTGCTGCAGGAGGGCTCCAGAGACAGTGACCTCCTCAATCAGCCAAGGGCATGTTGTAGGGGCCATGGAGCCGGCAAGCAGGGGGTGGGGCGCTTCAAGGAGAAGGGGACATCTGAGTCGGGCTCTGAAGTGTGAGCCGGGTGAGGAAGGCCAGGCAGGAACCTTGGCATCCAAGAGCACAAACTATTAATGTTTCCAGTTCAACTGACCTATTTAGCAGTAATGAGAAATTCACAAGTCAAAGGGAAGAGAGAAGAGAGGAGAGGCATCCAGATTGGGAGAACATGTCAGGCATTTTATAACTTATCACAGAAGGAACCACGCCTCACTTTGTTTTGTTTTGTTTTTGTTTGTTTTTAACAACGAGAACAAGAAGCTTCTCTCACCATCCCCAGTCACCATGGTAACCAAAGACCCTTCTGCTCAGAGTGATGGCTTTGTATCTTCTCTCCCAGGATAGCTCGGGAGGCTCACAATGCCATGACATCCAGGCAGCGTTCCCATGAGGACAGCCCACACCCTTCCTCAGATGCTGAAACACATTTCAGTGTCACAGCGGCAGACAACCAAGGGTTCCGGGAGGGCCTTTCAAAATTCTGTCCTTCAGGATCCCAGTTAATAAGCAGATGTAATCATGGCTTGGTTCCTGGAGGTGTGACCTTGAGCAAGTCACTTTCTCTCTCTGAAGAACAAATATCCCAGGACCAACCAACTCTCAGGATTGGTCCAAAGATTCGTGTGACGTTGTCCCACGTCAGGTGCAACCCATATAAAACTGCTCATCATCTTGTATCTCAGATCCTTAGCTATATCCTTTACACCTCTGGGCAAATTTTCTCTGCCCGGGGACCTGCTGGTGATAGCCGCTCAGGCTGCACTCTGATCGCTCTGTTCTCTTTAGCATCTTTCAGCCCCACCTCCTCTTAATGATTCCCATGGCCACAGCCTCAGTTCAGTTTCCATGGTCTCTCCCTTTATAACCATCATCCACTCTCTCCCTGCTCTGTGCTTCCACTACACAATAGAAGACATCAAGCTCTTTTTTTTTTTTTTTTTTTTTGCGGTACACGGGCCTCTCACTGCTGTGGCCTCTCCCATTGCGGAGCACAGCCTCCGGACGCGCAGGCTCAGCGGCCATGGCTCACGGGCCCAGCCGCTCCGCGGCATGTGGGATCCTCCCGGACCGGGGCACGAACCCGTGTCCCCTGCATCAGCAGGCGGACTCTCAACCACTGCGCCACCAGGGAAGCCCCATCAAGCCCTTTGAAAACACAAATCTATGCCCTCTCCTGCTTGCAGAACTTCAATGGTTCCCAAGTGCCCAAAGGGCAGTCAAAATTCCTTATGAGGAACTTCCCTGGCGGTCTAGTGGTTAAGATTCTGTGCTCCCAGTGCAGGGGGAGCAGGTTCGATCCCTGGTCGGGAACTAAGATTCCCTATGCTGCCAGGCGTGGCCAAAAAAAAAAAAAAAAATCCTTATGAGAGTCTACAAGGGCCTTCCTGGCTGGCCCCCATCTACCCAATTAAACTCGATTCTAGATTTTCCAAACCCCATATTATGCCCAATACATCTATTACTAATCTGTCTTAAACACGCCACATTTTCTCATGCCTCCATGCCTTTGCTGTTCCCACTGCCTGGAACTGCCATGCCTTCTAATCCTTCTCTTTGTCTAAAAATGTCATCTCCTGTGGTGCTTCTCGAGCACCTTCCCTAACACCTGCCTGCCCCATGCTCACGTCACTTTGGAGCCTACCTCAGTCGTCCGGTGGGCACACAAGCCTGTGCTTGGTTTTCTCTGTACCCATCTCCTCACTGCCCTGGAGCAACCCGAGGGGCCTGGCTGGGGGAAGGTGCTCATCAAATGAAAAATCAGTGGTCCTGGGCTGACCCAGTGTCCGAGGAGGGAAAGCCTTCTGCTCACAGCTCAGACACCGGAGCCCTGCGTGGGAGCTGGCACAGCACGTGGACGTGACCGTCATCACCCTCCTCCCTGGGAGTCATTTTTCCTCCTGAGGCTATTTCCAGACATGTGGAACGTTTGGGGTTTAGCTTCTTTGCATTATTAGAATAGAGACTATTTTTTCTGAGTAAATGTATGTCCCCTTTCCGTGAAGAAGTTTAACCTTAAATTAATCTCATGGGACTTTCGTGGGCAAATGGGCCTTAGGACACGTCTGGTGAGTGGGTTCTGTGCCTGCTTTGCGGGTGGGGAGACTGAAGGTAAGCCTTGCAGACCTGGGGTGGCAGTGCCGACGGGGGCGGGAGGGGGGAGGGGGAGGGGTGGACAGAGCGGATCTGGAGGCCTTCTCAGCATGCCTCACTCTCCAGGGCGTCCTGACTTACTCCCCTCAGTGCCTGGGGCCCCAGCCTCCAGGGCAAGCTGCCTTGTGCTCATGGGACCCTTTACAGATCCCCAAACACTGCCCCCTCGGAGATGGGACTATCATTCTTGCTTTTACAGTTGGGGAAACAGGAGCTCAGAGAAGTACAGGGTCCCCAGGTTAGCCGCACAAGGGAACTCAAACTGAGGAGTTCTGCCTTCCAGCCGGGCCCCTTGCCCTGTAAAAGACAAATACATGCAACCCATACCCTGAAGAGCAAAAACCCTTAATTATTTCTAAAGCCAGTTAAGGGCAAAGACACATGGATATTGCTGGTGTCTTAAAGACCAGAAGAAAGTGCAGCCTAGAGGCCGGGGAGGAATTACTGGAGGAGCATCAAGTAACTTCCCTAAGTGATGTTTACATGCCTCAGATTCCACCATGACCCTCTACCAAGGCGCTTCCTCTTCCTGACCTACTTATCTCCTAGCAAAAATCAGCGACTCCGTGCCCCCCTTTAAAAGTAATCCCGTGCTATCTCGAAATCAAAATCGTAGTATAAACTGCTTTTACGTATGATATTTTTTCTTTTAAAAAATTTTTATTTTATATTGGAGCATAGTTGATGTATGATTTGAAGAAAATATATATGATGATCTAACTTTAATACAAAGGAGGAATAAGAGGAAACTGTTTTGCAATACACTGATACGTATTTTGATATGTAAACACTCGGGCAAGACTGTACTGGAAAACATAACGAAGCAGTCAGATTGCCTACACCTATAAATAAAAAAGTCACCATGAATAGTTACAGATACAGACCAACCTGGGTGTGCTCTGTGGGTGACGAAAAGCACTTCTGGGAGTGATGTGATTTTCCAAAACAGTGAACAACTCTTGAAAAGACCCCAGAGCCAACAAAGCACAAATTTCCCTCAATTTACATGGTAGCTACATCCTAGAAAATTCAGGGAATATTAACTCCGTGCAAAAACCCCTTCAAGTGTCTGTGCAAAAGAGAAATGGGTTCGGGGCTCAGACCATTATGAAAGGCTGTTTTACTTGTGTGGATGTCTAGTGGGAGAGTTTTAAGTGGGGTAATCTTTGTTGTACAATAAACCGCGCAGGGGATGATAGCGTTTCTAGGTGACTCGCATTAGCCAGATCATGATGTATGCAGGAGTGAGAGTGAAGGGGAGACGTAAATAATGATAATAAAACTAATCATGACCACTTGATAATTTTTATTAGGTGTCGGGGCCTGTTCTAAACTCACTAAAACCTCACAACAACTCTGTGAGGTTGGTCCCGGTATCACGCCCATTTTACAGATGCGCAATCTGAGACATGGAGGTGTTACTGAACTTCCTTGAGGTCACACAGGTAAAAGGTGTTTAGTTCAGCACAACAAATGCCCATGAGCGTCTACTGTTTACAGGGGCCAAGCTAGGCAGGGAGAGTGTGGAAATTAATCACGCTCAGAGCCCACAGCAGAGGGAGCTAATGTTTACTGAGCACCTGTTATGCGCCAGGGTCTGGGCTGGATAGCATACCAGTAACACCTCCAAAACGCATCTCGGCTCTGTCCCTTCCCTCCACGTGAGCTGCCCGCCCTAGGCTGGGACCTGGCACTGTCACCTCTCACCAGAACAGCTGCAGTAGTTTCCTCCTGATCGCTGCATTGCCAACCTTGCCCCACACCTGCACCCAGCAGTCAAATCATCTCCTGGCTCCCCTGCTGAGGACCTCAGGCCTCCCATCACCCTGGAAGGGAACCTGAGCTCCTGGGCACACCCACCAGCTTGGGGAACCTCCCTCTCAATCCACTCAGCCCCGCCTTCCTGCACTCCAGCCTGCCCACTGCCTTCCTTTCTCTCCTTTACCAGAACCTTCCTTTGCTCCACCCCATCTGCAGGGGACGTTTCTTGTCTTTCAGGTCTTCTCAGCATCTCCTGGATGGTGCTCCCAACCAGCCCCTCTCACTCTGGTTACCTTTTAGCTCACCTGGCTCTCCAGGTCATCTTGTGATACCACCCATCTCCTCCCGCTGGTAAGCTCCACCAGGGCGAGCACATGTTGTCCGAGGCTCCGTTGGAGTCTTCGTGCCTGACAAATGGTCGGCCTCAATGCAATGGGCAAAATGGATGAAGTAATAATTGAAAAATAAATGAATCCATGCATTTAATCTCTGTACAAGCCCTGCAAGGGCCTTTTAAAGACGGGTGCCCGTGGCTGCCGCAGATCAACTCCACTGGGATTGGATTCTGAACCAACCCAGCTTTCTGGAGTGGTCCTCCTGCTTCCCTTCCCCAGCCCTGGGTGGTGCGAAGGGACTTTCGTAGGAGCAGGGGGGCACCCACATGTGCACGATGATGGCAGCCAGGCAGGGAGGCCCCTGGGGGTGCCACCTGGACCCCTTCTCAAAGTAGATTCCCCAAGCTTGACTCATCTTCTTCCCATGAAAGTTGAGGAACCGCTTTCAGAAAAGCTGGCAGACTCTACCACGTCCTTGAGCAGCAGAGCGGGCCTGCTTTATCTGTGCCTGTGAGAAGCAGCCCTGCAAGAAGAGATGCTTTCTAGCTTAGCTTTCCGACTTAATAAACCCCCCTGGGTAATCCCCGTGATGTTTCGTGAACCTAATTCTGACTTCTTGGGGGCCCATTATTTCTTTAGCTAAGATCTGGGATTTGCCTAATTTCAGCCAGAGGGCAACACCCACGAGCCCAGAGTGGAGAGTGAAGTCATCAGCTGGGAAAGGGAATGGGGAGACAGGACGGTGAGGCAGGAGGAAGTGTGGAATCAGACAGCCCAGCTCCCATCACCTCTCTGCCGCGAGCCCTTCCAGAAAGTGCGGGCTCCTCTGACCTCGGTGTACCTCACTGGGAAATGCGGTGGCCAGGGTGTGCCCATCACTGTCACGTCCCTGGATTGCTGTGCAATTAGAAGACAGGATGGCATGAAGCAGCCACCCCTCCCTATGCTAAGTCTTTCCTACATTTTGAGACCCTGGAATTTCCTCCTAAAATGGGAACATTTATAAGCACAAATGGGATTGTTTCTTATTCACCGAAGGAGCGAGCTTGAACCTTGTTCTGCCTCATCTTAGGAGGGCAGCCTGTTGGTCCAGGGCTCAGGAAGGGGACTTAAATATTCCCTAGAGGTTAAGACTGGGAAGCAGGCACAGGAGAGGGAGGACAGGGGAGGAAGCAGCGGCTTGTATATTTTCCCCAGATTTTACTGTTTGCAAAGTGCTTTCACATTCTGTACCTTACATTAAGTCTACTATGTGCTTAAAGACACAGAGGCACAGAGGGTTTAAGTCACTTGCTCCAGGACACAGTTATCAGGAATCCAATCCAGGTCTTCTGATCCAATTCCAGGCTGTTCCCTCCTGCTGCAAGCATGTTCCAAGACCATTTGGCATCTTAGCTGGGGATGGACTATGGGTGTAGCCAAGAGCGTGGGTTTTGACAATACAGGACTTGATTTGAGTCCGGACCCTGCTCCATTTATGACCTTGGTCCAGCCACTTCACCTCCATGAGCCTCAGCTCCCATCCGGAGAATGGGGTGATAATGCGTACTCACAGGCGGGTTGTGACAATTAAATGACACAGATGTCTGAGCCTGGCACATATTCAGCGCTCTGTATGAAGCAACTGTCTTCCAACACTGTTCTCTTCCTTGAATGATGGACGGTTTAGATCGTTCATGTTTCTCCGCTGAAACCCGCCAGAGAGGTGACAACCGTGATTTGCTCCTGAGAGGGAATCTCAGTTCTGCCCAAGTCTTATCAAAGAAGCTGTCACTATACCCCTTTCTCTTCTTCCAAGATGCAGGTGTGCAGTAGAATAACGTCTTATTACCAACTCACCTGCAGTTAACACGCTTCCATTCCCATGAGCTGTCAGATGAAGTGGTCCAGTGAGCGCTAACGGCAGGCTGCCTGTTCCTCTCCTAGCCAGCCATGGAGAGAAAGTTATTTTAACTTCATTCTCCCTGGTTGAGTCAGCTGTACATGGGGACCATGCTCTGACCCACCTCACAGGGCTTCAGCGAGGAGTAGGAAAGTTAACACACGTGTTTCACAAAACAATTCTTGTTATCCGCCCCCAAAGCAGAAAGCATTTTACATTCCCACTGTTATTAGTGATACCATTATAACATACAGACACTAATGATAACACCTGTGGCAGAAGACGTTAATGCTCACCCCATATCTACCTGATCCTTTCTACTTACTTTGGGACCCTATACCTGTTTCTGGTCAACGGATGATGAGCAAAAGTGACTTGTGTCAGTTGCAGGTCATCACACCTCCTCCCTTTCTTCCTGCCATGGCAAGCTTGCTGTCCACGTGCTCCTGAAGGCACAGGTGCACACAAAGAGACAAGTCTCACTAATAGATGTCAATGCAAAACTTTTTTTTAAATTTTTATTTCTTGCGGTATGCGGGCCTCTCACTGTTGTGGCCTCTCCCGTTGCGGAGCACAGGCTCCGGACGCGCAGGCTCAGCGGCCATAGCTCACCGGCCCAGCCGCTCCGCGGCATGTGGGATCTTCCCGGACCGGGGCACGAACCCGTGTCCCCTGCATCGGCAGGCGGACTCTCAACCACTGCGCCACCAGGGAAGCCCCCTAAATGGCTTTTAAAAATATTAAAAAGATGTAGAGCTTAACACAAAATAAGAGATAATTAAAGTAAGATAACTGAGACACCGTTTTCACCTATCAGATTTACTTAAAAATTTAAATATTTATAATACATTCTATTAATGAGATTGGATTGGATGGAAACTGGTTCATTGCTGGTGAGTGTGTAAATTGGCACAAACTTTATGAAGGGCAATTTGGCAATACTAGCAAAGTTATAAAAGCATGTACCCTTTGAACCAACAATCCCATTTCCTAGAATTCATCCAACTGATAAACTCACTCAGTTACTATGTGACATGTATTACTGCAGCATTATTTACAGTAAAAATTTGGAAATGTACCTGATATCTACCAAGTGAAGACTAATCAAATACTCTAGTTATCCATTCGATAGAATTTATGCAATGTCAGAAAGAACAAGGACTTTTTTTAATGTTTTATAAGGAAAGAGCTTCAGGATATATTGTTACTTGAAATAAACAAGGTCTAAGGTGATATATACACTATGCTAACTTCTGCCCAGTAGAAGTGGGGTGATAGACACATATGTTCAGATATGAGAGTGTTTTCTCTAGGAAACTAGGAAAGACTTGCACAAAGGTAACAAAACTGGTTGTTACGGTGGAGGGGAGGGAACTCAATGGTTGGGACAGGAGCGGGAATAAGACATTTTCATCTGTACCTTTTTATGTTGCTTATTTTGTTAAGCTATTAAAATGTATTCCCTATTCAAAGTTACTTAACATGAAAACATTTGCAAAATTAGCGCAAAGGCAATACAAAGAAGAAGGGGTGCAGGTGAGGGGGAGCGAAGTCTCCTAGGCTCCCACGAAGAGCTTGCTTTGGTCCCCCCAGATCCTTGGCCCACAGGCGAGAAGCTGGTGGAGAGAACACAGGTATTAACACTCCCAGTTCTGCTGGAATAAGCAAGCCGCACCATCCGGGCAGCCCTGAGTCAGCACCTGGCTCTGCCTCTGCATGCAGAGAAAATGACTTTCAAAGGTGAGTCCATGGAGAACGTGCTTCTGGCACAAGCGGAACTGTCTGGGACAAAACACAGGCATTTCCCAACCCCTGGAAGAACCACCCCACTGTCTGGTGAAAGCCAAGGCTGTGTCCCAGAGTCAAAGCCAAATGGAGACCAAAGAGGTTGCCTGGGTAACTCTGTGAGGCCCAAGGAAAAGAGAGCTTCTGTAATGGGCTAGTTGGAGGGTCCACTCCTTTGCCCCATGGGAACACGGTGTGGCTGAATGGAAGATTCTAGCTCTGCCACTTAACAGTTCATTACACTTCTGGCAAGTCACTTAAACTCTCAGAAACTCAATTTCCTAATTTGTAAAATGGGTATCCTCTTGTCTCGCTGCACAGCTGTTGGGGGGATCAGAAGCAATGTGTGTGAAATGCTTGGTCTTCTGTGCTCAGTTCTGGATAGATAACTGAACACAGGATCCATGTATCTTTCACTTCCAGCTCTGCCTGGAGAAGACCATCACCAAGGGAAGGTCTCTGAGCTACTACCTAGCTATTACCTAGCTTCATGAGGTTTAACCAGATGATAGGAAGGGACTAACCCAGGGATGGAAAAGACCCCGACATGTGTATATGGTCACACTTCTGCCCTGTGCCCAGAGCAGACATCACTAGTTGACATGAAGGGCAGACATCACTAGTTGCTATGACGAGAGAATTCTTAACGCAGTGCACTCCAGGCAGCCGTTTCTCATCCACCGCCATGCAGGAGAGGTGAAACCCATTTATCCATTCTAGACAGATCTCCAAAGTCCCATTACAATCTTGCTATCTCTGATATCTCAGATTCTATCAAAAATTAAAATATAAAATAATTTAAATATTTAATTAAAAAATTAAAAGATATTGCCACTTCCAAATTACTTAATATTTAATTCACATTAAAACACTTCTCTTTGGTGTGATGTGGACCAGGCCAGGGAGCAGAGCTTTCCTGCAAGGCACTGCTGCACCTGGACATGTGTCACTTGGCCTGGGCTCTGCCCCTGTCTGGCTCACCTGTGATCAGGAGATCACGTAGGACAAATACACATCCTTCTCCACTTGCGCTCTTGAAATAAATTCTGTGTCCTCTAGGGGCCCGCTGTTGTGGCCCTGGGGGCTGGGGTGGGTAAGGGAAGGAACAGAGAATATTTATTAAGTACCTACTGTTTGTCAGAAAATTGTATTTTATATCTTAGCAACATTTTGAGGTTGGTATTACTATCCCCATCGTACACGTGACAAGATTAAGGCTCAACGAGTTAAAATGGCTTCTTCCCCAAGGTTTCAGGGCAGGTAAACCAAGCGAGCGAATTTCCTGCCTGTTTAAATAACAGATACGAGACAGGACAAACCCTTCCAAACTAAAACTGTCTGAGCCAGACTTCTTTCTGTCCCTATAACTTAAAGTATTGGACAGTCTGGGGGCATAGAGTGGTCAAAATTTTTGATTTGAAGGCACATGGTTTCATGGTTAGAGGCTGTGGTGTTCTGATTCCTGCGGTGTGGTGGAACAGTCAGCCCAGTTCCCCCTAGGCCCACCCACATTTCCAGAGAATTCTCTGAGCTGGAAAAAGCTGCAAAGTCAAGGGAGTTCCCCAGGTGCCTTTTCCTGCCTGGCAGCCCTCTGCCCCCTTTGACGAAGGCTCCGTCAAGAGTCCTGGGCTGCCCCATGGTCAAGTCCAGGCTGGCTCACGGTCACCTATGACAGAAGGGAAAGCATCGTCATTGTCATCATGATCTGACAAAAGCTGCCCCTGTGTCCATGCTGGGGCCTGGGCGCTCAGGGCAGGATCTCTACGGGAATATTCCACTGCCTGGACCTCACAGCGAGCTGTGTGCTAAGTACTTTATATGATATAGCTCACTTAATCTGCACACCCACCTTACAGGGTAGAAGTTATTACTAACCCTGAGCTGAGATTCTAGAAGGTAGAGTAACTTGTACAAAGTGATCCTTTAGAAAGTACATCTAAATCTATAGCCTTAGCTTTTGACTAATTCCTCTCTGCTAAACAGGTTTCTCTACTAGAGACTTGAAATAGTTTTGTCTAATTCTGAGTAATAGAAAAAAGAAACCCAAATAACAGTAGTTTAAGCAATATAGAAATTTAATTCTCTCTCATGTCCAAGGTGTCCAGAGGAGCTGTTCAGGGCTGGTATGGTGCCCCATGATATCAATAACCCAGGCTCCTTCTCTCGTGTTCTATGCTACATCTCATTCCTAAGGTTACTTTACGGTCCACCATGGCTGCTGGAGCTCCAGCCATTGCATTTCATTCTTGCCATCATTAAGGAGGAAGCAGATTAATTTGTGCATGCTTTCTCCCTTTAAACATATTTCTTAGATTTCAACTACTTCTACTTAAAACTTAGTATTGCTCCAAACTTAGTCACATACAAGAGAGATGGAAATATCATATTTATTTTGGCTGGTTTTGTGTTAAAAACTGGTGTCTATGATGGAGAAAGATGAAGAGAACTAATAGAACCCATTCTTTCTGGAGTGGAATGGGGCAAAAACAAGCAAACAAGCTTGGTCTAGGAATTAATTTATTCACTGTTCATTCATTCTTCAAACAAATATGCACAAATATGTACAAAAGGCTTACTTTCTTCTCATTTGGTTTTCCATGCAGGGGATTCAGGGTGACTAAGGCAGACCCCATCCCTGCCCTTATAGGCTCAAAGTCCAGTTGGGTGTCCTAGCTATGACTTTTGAGCGAGTGTTATGGCTTCAGTAAACCACATGCCTTCTCTGATCCTCAGTGGATCCTCGGCTATAGAATTCTTGAATCCTGTAGCTCATATAAACCTCCCAGTTAGAATATTTTCTGACGTGATGTCTCTGAGATGTGGGAAAAGGTAGGACCACAAAGAACCCGGCTTCCATCTTCTCCTCTCCGGGATACCGATCACCCATTTGCAGGGTTATTGTTTGAGTTGAATGGGTCCTGAGGGGAAGCACCCAGCAGGGTGCCTGGTGGAGAGCAGGGACTTTTCTTCTGTTTACATGTCTGTCGCTCTGCTGCAGGGGAAGAGAGATTCCCTGGCCTTGTAAGGAGGTCCTTTTGGAGCCTGAGAACTTCCAGGGAACATGGGGTACCAGGGTTTGGAGAGCTGTGGTGAGGGGGCTTGCAGGACACCAGCCATCAGTCCCTCTCACTGTCTCCTGGTGCCCCCTACTCTGGGACTCCTCCAACCTCAGGTTAGGGGACCTCTGTGGCTCTGTCATCCACAGTGGCAATTCTGTGTAAGGGGCAGTACTTGGCCCAAGTACATGGATTCTGGAGCTGCCGGCCTAGGTTCAAATCCTGACTCTGCCACTGTGGCCCCCAAAATTCATGTGGTGAAGTCCTAGCCTCCAGGACTTCAACATGGGACTGTATTTGGAGACAGGGTCTTTAAAGAGGTAATTAAGTTCAAATGAGGTTATTGGGGTGGATCCTAATCCAATATGACCGTTGTCCTTAAAAGAAGAGACATGTGTATGTACGGCTGAGTCCCTTTGCTGTGCACTTGAAACTGTCACAACATTGTTTATTGGCTACACTTCAATGCAAAATAAAAAAATAAAAATGAATAAGATAAAAAAAAAAAGAAGAGGAGATTAGGACAAGAAGATACACAAATGGAAGACCATGTGAGGACACAGGGAGAAGACAGCCATCTCTAAGTCAAGGAGAGAAGACTTGAGAAATCAATCCCGCCACACCTTGATCTTGGACTTTCAACCTCCAGGACTGAGAAAATACACTTCTGCTGCTTAGGCGGCCCAGTCTGTGTTCCTTTGCCATGGCAGCCCTAGCAAACAAATACAAGCTGTGTGACATCTTTTCACATAAGTTCTGTGTCCATTTCCCTCATTTATAAAATTGGGGTTACAATAGGATCTCCCTCATAAGAATGTTTTGAGGCTTTAAACACAGCATATATTTAGAACAGGGCCTCAGTCAGTAAATGAACAATTATGACGATGATTACCTGTCCCCCTGCCCCACCAGATTTCAAGGGCAGAGATTCCCAACCCATTTCCCAATGTCTAGCACTCAGTGGAATATAGAACACTGCTCCTAGAAGGGAATAGTGTTGGACAAATGGGTGAATGAGTGAATGCCCTTTCAAATGCTTCCTGGAAGAAGGCAGGACTAAAATTGTTTTCAGTTGTTCTCTCTCTAATATCTACATGGAAATGCTTAAAAACAAAGTCAGTGCCCAAGTGTCAAAATGGGGGATTTCTGTATTTGGGGGAAAGGAGAGGCAGTGACACTCAGTCACCGCTGCCCAGCAGGTGACCTTTACCAGACATACCTGGGCCTGGGCCAGAGGCTTACCTGCATCTTGTGAGGCTGACGCAGCGTGTGTGGGGGATGTGGCCGACGAGCAGGACATGACCAAGCATGCAAGCAGGGTGAGGGTGTCAGAGAAACAGGCGAGACACCATTCCAGCTGGGCTGCCTGTTAGCATAGCGGCCGGCACCTGCCCTGGGCAGACACAAGGGCCTGTCCACTCCAAATGCCCCGCCTACATCCATCTTTCTCCTTTTTTGCATATTGAGTTTCGACGCCACACCCCACCCCCGGCCCTCCCCATTTTCTGGTCACTGATCTCTCTGCTCTTTTACCTGTAATCCCAAAGCCAGTTCTGTGAACATAAGAAAGCAATGGGGAAATCTTGGATCCCTGCAGAGAGCAATTCTGGCCCTTAAATACCTATGATTCTGCCCAGAGTTGGAGGCTGTAGTTGGCAGAAATTTCCTGGAGATAATAAGGTTTAAATACAATTATATCAGACATTAAAGACATTAAATACAATTATATCAGATGGCAAGCCAGCCTGCCATCCGGCAACGTATGCATCCTTTCATCAACGTTTATTAAGCGTCTTCTCTGTGCCAGCCAGGCTCTGGATGCCGGGGACACACTGGTCACCAGGAGAGTTTTCTCAAAGAGCTAGCCCCACAAAAGAAGAGACAGCCCTGCAAACAAAACATTCAGGCTTCATTGCAATGTTGCCATCACAGAAAACCTCCTTTAGGGGCGCCATGGGGGGAAACGGCAATGGCGACCTTCCGGATGGCATCCTGGAAGGCCTGAGGAGGAGGAACCCACAGATGTGTCTCAGAGAACAAAATGACCACAAATACCTTCACAGGCCAGGTAGACACTGTTTGTATGAACACTTCCTCCGAGTAAATTTTAATTGTCTCCCACGCTTCTTCTAAGCCTCTTCTTCCATGTTGATAGTTGGAAATTATTAAAACTGTCCCTGGAAAGGGCGGAGGTCTTCACTTGCTGTCAGGCAGAGTAGAGAAAGTTGTTTCCCAGAGAATTGTCCAGATCAGCGGCGCCCAGTACAACCTCCTGTTATGATGGAAGTACTTGCTGTCTGGTGCAGTAGCCACTGGGTCACGTGGGGCTATCATAAGCCCTTGAAATGTAGCTAATCTTTCACTTCATTTCATTGGAATTAATTTTAAAATAGCCACACGTGGCTACTGGCTATTATATTAGAAAGCGCAGGGCTGGGCATCAAGGAAGCTGCCTCATCAGACCTGCATCCACCCTGTTTCCTAAGGCAGGCTCTCTCCAGGAGCGCTTCATGCCCTGGCGCTCTGTCTCCTGCGGGGATGCGGGCACCCTGCTGCAGGTGTGGTGTTGACACCTCTGGCCGCACACTCAGGCGCACAGGAAACGTCCATTTCCTTATTTTCTTTAAGTCAGATAAAACCTGACTGGCAGTTCCCTTTTTGCCAGCTCTGGGGGAAGTTCAGTCTCAGTCCTGAGCGGGCACCCAGCTCTCCCACACCGGTGTCACAGCAAGGTTCCAGGGCTGGGTTACGGAGCAGCCAAACACTGGGTAACCCAAGCTGATGCGTCCTGGGCACCAGGACCCTCTGGAGAGGGTGGGCTGAGGATACTGCCGCCCCTCCCCCTCCTTAAGACATGGGGTCAAAGGTCCCGGCTGCTAATAGAACCCTAGACTCTGCCCGCACCCCAGACAGAGAGATCTTCCCCCTCTACCTTCTAGCTTCTCTCCTTCCCTTCTGGTATTCTTGGCCAGAATCAAAATTTTACTTGCTTCAGCCTTTCCCAAAACAAAACCCAGCAGGGGCTGTGTCTTGCTTTGAGCCCGGTAAGCCCAACTCTGGGTCAAGAAGGGTCAAGAAGGCTCAAAATGGAGGCTTCCCTGGTGGCGCAGTGGTTGGGAGTACGCTTCCCGATACAGAGGACGCGGGTTCGTGCCCCGGTCCAGAAAAATCCCACATGCCCCGGAGCGGCTGGGCCCGCGAGCCATGGCCACTGAGCCTGCGCGTCGGGAGCCGGTGCTCCGCAACGGGAGAGGCCACTACAGTGAGAGGCCCGCCTACCGCAAAAAAAAAAAAAAAAGGCTCAAAATGGCCAGGTTTTTTCCCCTAGAACCCTACTGAAAAAACTTTAAAAGAACCCCACTGTTTAATATTGCGATTAATTACACTTCTTCATAAAACTGTGATGCCCCACAAGGAGAAGAAAGCGAGAGGCCAGGAAAAGACGTTCACAGCACAGGGAACAGCACGTGCAAAGTGACAGAGGCCGTTAAGCTCCACAGCAACCGGATTCCAGTGGGGCAGCCTCAGGTAGTTCATCTGAATGGTGGCGGCTCACTGAATGTCTGCCATGTGATTATTCCCACCAATCCTTGCGACTTAGATGTCGTCGTGCCCATTTCAAAGATGAGGAAACTGAAGTTTCAAGAGGTCAGACGATTTAGCCAAGGTCTCCCAGGATCTAAACCCAGGTCTCACGGACTAGAAGCGTCAGTTCCTGCAGCCAGCCTGGGAACAGATGATGTAGGTGAGGAACAAGGAGGAAGGTGAGACAGCAGCTTGCCTGGGAATGCGGTGTCCCAGTGGTGAGAGGCCCAGCCCGCAGCCAGGGGGCGTGTCAAGGGAGACGGCCTAAAATCTGAATCACCCAGGTGATGCCAGAAACCGCTGGCCCGTCGGTGAGTGTGTCCACCTTCCCCAGCTTCTATTAATAATCAGCCAGAGGAAGCCACCCACGGTTATGCACTTAATGATTAAACACATTGTCACCCCTCCCCAGAGTGCAGCCCTACTGCCCTGGAGCAGGCAGGAGTGACATCACCGGCAAAACCCTCCCTCCCTTTGAGAAGAGATGGTGTTGGCTGGGATTGTGGGAAGACTGGATTCAGAGTCACAGGGCTGGGGGCCTGGGGCCCGATGTACTCTCTCTGACTGTCAGGTCCTCCACCTACAGAGAGAAAGCGTTGGCTCCAAGCGTCTCCCCACCAACATTACATACAAGAGTGTTTGTAGAGCCGCTTGCATTTAGAAGGCACTGGGTGGTTTAGGAGAAAGAATGTGGGTTCGGGGACCCTCCAGACACAGTGGTTAGGGACAAATTTGGGAGCCAGACCGCCTGGGTTTGAATCCCAGCTCTACTATGTACTAGCTGGGCCGTCTTCGGCAAATTACTTAATCTTCTCTGCCTTGGTGTTTCCATTTATGAAGTAGAGATGACAAAAATGGTACCCTAAGTCTTAGAGATGTGGCGAAGATTATGATTATCACATGCAAATGATTTATAACAGTCCCCAGTCCCTTGTGCTTAATAGGTATCAGCTATTCACCTTAGCCATGAATCCTTGGCCCAGGATTTTATCTGTTTGAGGCTCAGCTTCCCCATCTGCAAGATGGAGACAATCCCTACTTTGAGGTTAGACTGCTAATTGTAGGAGATGATGTATGCAAAGACCCTGGTTTAGAATTGACATTTAGTCACTGAAAGCCCCTTCCCCTCATTTTTTTCCTTCTAAGAATCATCAGGTTAGACCTTCTGAGTTTCCATCAGGG
Organism: Delphinus delphis; assembly: GCF_949987515.2. Classification (NCBI taxonomy): domain Eukaryota; kingdom Metazoa; phylum Chordata; class Mammalia; order Artiodactyla; family Delphinidae; genus Delphinus; species Delphinus delphis. The sequence goes on along the minus strand of NC_082699.1, from coordinate 72,510,279 downwards.
AGAGCCTTCTGGACAGGTATGAAGCAGTCTCTCCATCAGTCTGGATGTGGCATCAAGCAGCAATGGTACCACCGCAGGAGAAGAGTGACATCCTCCAAGAAAATTCCCAGATTGAGACATATTTCCCAGATGCCATTAAATAGTGATGGTCATTCCGTATACTGGAAAGAGCTGCTGATGGTGCCAGGCCCTCCAGAGACAGCAGGTTCTTGGGAATCAGCCACACTGGTTAGTCTTCCTAGCTGTGTGTCCTTGGGCAAGTCACCTCCCCTCTCTGAGCCTCAATTTCCTCGAGTGTAAAATGGGGATTATAATACTTGCTTTGCAGGTTGCTGTAAAAACTAGAAATAAAATGCGTACTGTCTAATGCAGTGCCTGGTGTATAATAGGTGTTCAATAAGTAGTCTCTAAAAAAAAAAAAAATAGAGTTCAAATTCTTTTCCACTTTGATTGTTCTCTCCTCCTGTCTGCCCAGGATCATGAGGCTCAGAGAGGCGGGTGGCAGCCCTGTTCCCGAAGCTCTTTGTTAGAGCCAAGGACTTTGTCTAAAGTAATCATACAGAGTTTGGCTTCAAGCCTGGGAGCTGAAAACTGGCTCCGGACGTGGGGTAAGAGAGAGGAGGGGTGAGATGGGATTTTTATTTCTTAGGGATGAACACAGAGATGGGACAAACTCTTGAGATGACGTCTTAATAATAGGACCTCTCACTTCTAATCCTGGGAGGCCAAGTATAAATACATAAAATAAATGACATCATTCAGCCTCATCAGCAAACAAAGGTGTGCAAATGCATTGAGAAAATGAGGTGCCAGGTGCCAGCTTTCACCTATCAGATGGGCAAACAGTCCCAGGGGCGGAGACATGCCCACGCACACCTGCTGGGACCCCGCCTCACGCTGCCTATCGGAAGGTGGTTTGCAACACTGTATCAAAAGCCTTGAAAAAATATATAAAATACATATTTTATATATATTATAATTATTTATATAATATATAAATATATATAATTATACACACACACACACACACACACACATATATATGTATATATATACCTGTTGGCCCAGAGATTTTGCTCTATAGTATTATACAATGATGGGTTTGGGGAAGCATATGCGGGGATAGTCATCCCCACAGAAAACTGGAAACACCCAAAATATCCATCAATCTGGGACATGTTTAATGAAGTGCGGTCCATCCATGTAATGGAATAAATACTACGTGTCACTAGGGAGGATCTTATAGCCTCGCGGATGGCGGTGGTGGTAGTGGGGAAACCATCCGGGGGTGGCCGCGGTCCCTGTCTTACGCCAGGCGGCTGTCATTCTCACAGGCGTTCCCTTTATAATTATTCTAGTCTACCGTACACTTACATTTGATGCACTTGCCGTTTTATGCTGTTGCATTTTATAAGAAGAAAGTAAAAAATGTAGGGACAGATTTTTTTAAAATGCAAAGTGTCTATCATGTATGGCTTTGTTAGAAAAAAGCAGGTTATAAACGTATATGTATCTTTATAGATAAAACATATAAAAATATAGTATGATAGCATTTTTAAATGCTGTCATCAAAATATCTATTTGCAATTAAATGTTATCATACGATTATATGATAATGCTGTCATCAAAATGCTGTCATCAAAATATCTATTTGCAATTAAATGCTGTCATCAAAATATCTATTTGCAATTAAATGTTATCATACGATTGTAAATATACCTTTACCCACACAAGCCCATAGGAAAATATCTGGAAGGACGAAAGCACTAAAATATTCAGAGAGATTATTTCTGGGGGGTGGTTTGTTTGCTGAATTTTCTGTACATTTTTTTTGGTTGTATGTATATATATGTATTTAGCGCTCCTCTGAATTTTCTAATAGTTCTACAGGGGGCGTTAGTTTCTGAAACTTTTTTTGTTTCTTACTATGGAGTAACACCCATTCTATAGCATTCCCCGGTTCATAACAGGCTCAGGATTAAGCCACGGTCCACTGCCGCTGCTGTTCACATGCCGAAGGTTAAGTCAGCATCTGCCTGGACAAACATGCATTTGGACTTGATATAAACAAGGGCTTGTTTGTCTGTTGTGGGTGCACTGGGCCACTCAGGCTGCATTCCCCGCCCCCGCCCTGACATGGCTCTGGGGGCTCTGTCCCCTGCTTCCCTGGAAGGCTGGGGGACTGTGGCAGCCACTTTTTCTCCTCTCCGTACACTCCCTGGCTGGCTTCCTCCTCGGAGACAAACTGCTCAGGTCACCGGCTCCCTGTCCAGCAACCATGCAGCCTGCGGGTCACCAGGGCCACGTTCCCAGGCCTAGGCCAAGAGTTGGATTGCTTTGTGCTATCAGCCCAGTCTGGGACTCAACTTCCTCATCTGTGAAATGGGGCTAAAAGTGCCCACACTGCCCACAGAACAAGTGGCACTTCCCTCTGATAAGTCTGTGCTCTGCACTTATAGAAAGAATACTAGGTACAAACCTGTCCACCTGCTCAGGTGAACCTGGTTGGGTTTTTTAAAATTAATTAATTAATTAATTAATTAATTTTGGCTGTGTTGGGTCTTTGTTGCTGTGCACGGGGTTTCTCTAGTTGCGGCGAGCGGGGGCTACTCTTCGTTGAGGTGCACGGGCTTCTCATTGCGGTGGCTTCTCTTGCTGGGGAGCATGGGCTCTAGGCGCGCGGGCTTCAGTAGCTGTGTTTCCGCAGGCTCAGTAGTTGTGGCTCGTGGGCTCTAGAGCGCAGGCTCAGTAGTTGTGGCGCACGGGCTTAGTTGCTCCGCAGCATGTGGGATCTTCCCGGAGCAGGGCTCGAACCCGTGTCCCCTGCATTAGCAGGCGGATTCTTAACCACTGCGCCACCAGGGAAGCCCCGAACCTGGTTGGGTTTTAAGTAAAGACTTGTTTGTCTTCCCGCCACATCCCTCTGTTCTTTGCTTAGGAACAGGGCAGCTATGCCTCGCCTGCCTTGTACCTTGAAAATGACCTAACTTCTGCTCCAGCCCGCTCTGCCCTGTCCATGCCCACGTCTGTCGTCTGGCTCCTTGCAGCTTGCGGGGGGCATGTTTGCACCTTGTTCCTTCGGGTGCACTGCAGAGCCCCCTCCTCTTGCACGTGATCCCGATGGTGGCCAAGGGCACACGTTGCTTGAATGCTTGGGTGGGGTGGAAATTTCGGTCTCTGTCCAGAAAGAGGGAGCCACAGGCCCCTGCAGAATCAGGGTTGCACTGAGCTGTGCTTTTGGACGCTCCCAGCAAGCGGTGAGGCTAAGAATCACTCAGGTTTAACTTCAGAAAGCATTGTGAGGGGGGAAGAAGGCAGTAAGCTCCCTTTCCTAATTGTAATAACACTGGGCCTGGCAGGATAATTTATTGACCAAGATGGAATTTGCCGCTAGGTCCAGGAAAGGGGTGGTGGCGGCTGAGGTTTAACACAAGGAATGCAAAGTCACGTGATACTCCTTCTCTAATCTGGCTGGGAAGTAAAATTCATGGTTGCTACCAAAAAAATCCTTTTGCGTTTCTTGACCCGGTCCCAGGTGATGGTGGATGGGGAGCTGTCAGCCAGGAGCCCCCAGGGACACCTATCAGACTCTGGTCTAACTTCCTACCAACTAAGACAATCTAAAGTTGTGCCCAGAGCACCTGCAGAGATAAGGTAAATGCAGACTCGGAGGCAAAAAGAGCAGATTAAAGTTTAGGAAATGCCGAAGAACCATCCTATCTCCTAAAGCTGGAGGATTAGTGCTTGTGTTACTGTACTCAGGTTCAGCTGCTCGTGGCTCAGGAATCCAAAACTGAGAGGTAAGTGTTGAGTAAAAGAAAAGATTGCTTTATTGAGGAAGCCTGCAATTCTGGGGAGAAGGTGGACTCATGTCCCCCTAAAACCAACTCCCCGCTTCCCAGGTTTTGCTCAGAGATTATACAGGGAAAAGAGTAAAAGGGCTACATGCTAAGGAGAGGTTGTAGGGTATGTGATCAGCTCGGGGACACTCTTCTGATGGGTTGGTGGGGAGGTAAGTGGGAGTCAGCATCACCAACCTTCTGGTTCCGAACTGTGTGGGTCTATGTGCTTGTGGGCAGCATACGGTTAACTTCTCCCACCTGGCGGGGGTTTCAGTATCTGCAAAACAGCTCAAAGGATATGGCTCAGAATATTATCTATAGCCCTTGAGGAGGAACTAAAAGTCCTTGACTTTGTTTAATGGGTAAACTATTACTATTGGGTGTTGTTTGATTGCTTTCCTTGGCTTTTTCTTGTTTCTCTGATTAAATTTATTCTTTGGCTAAAGTTTTCCTACAGACAAGAGGCAGGTGGAGGACATGGGTGGCAGGTGTCTGTCCTGGGAAGGCCCCACGGTGTCCTGCTTGGTTACAGTAGTTTTAAGTCGACTGTCCGTACATAAGTTCACATCTTCTTCCTCCTCTCCTCCTTCCTTCTGTTCAATTAGCAAATATTATTTAAGTTTTGCCTGCCCTGTGCAAAGTAGTGTGGTCCCAAGACAGAGAAGCTGCTGCTCCTTTTTGCAGGGAGCTCTGCCTACAGAGGTACAAGCAAAGCAGAGAGGATGAAGGAGCTAGAACGGCTGGGCCGGGCAGGCAGGCAGGTTAGGCTGGAAAGTGCAGTTGCAGGTGGTGGTGGAGACAGGAGGTCAAGCCAGGAAGGCGGGTGGAGAGTGAAGGGTCAGCAGCTTCAGGATGAGCCGCTGCCAAACATACATTCAGGCTCCTCAAAGCTCCCATGACCTCTCAGAGAAAACAGGGGAAGTTTCCCAGGGTTCTGTCCTCCTCAGAGTTTAGGAGTTCTCTAAAGAACTGACCTAAAATTAACTGACAGCCTTCTGATTTACTCTAGAAAGGACCCATCCGAGAACAAAGCCAACATGGAGTAAAACTGATCTGGGAGATACTGAGAGCTAGAGAGACAGAGATCTGGTGACACCAGGCCCTGGATCCAGCCATGCCTGAAGCCAGCAATTCTCTGGCTATTACTGCTACATGAGCCCCTAAGTATGTCCCCCTTTTATTGCTTAAGCCATTTGAAATTATGTTTATGCCACCTACACACTAATGGGTTCTAACTAATGACAAGAAAGGAGAACGCACAATGCTCTGGGGGCAGAAGGTGGTGAGAGCATGCTTATCCGTGCCTGGCCTAACGGCTGCCGGCTTCAAGTACCCCCTTTTCAGGAGGGTTTTTCTAAAACCTTGAGAGTAGGTGAGATCTCGGGTCATACGGTCTTCTAAGACTCTGTGTTCTTAACAACATGTGTAACAATTCCAATTATAGAATCATGCCGTTTTCATCTCTTTATTGCTAGCACTTCACATGGTGCCTGATGGATTTTAAATGCTAGACCAACTACGTATTGAATTTTTTAAAAAAGTGAATCTAGTTGGAGAAGAACAAGAGAGGCTTACTGGAGGAGCTGACATTTGCCGTAGCCTTGGAAGATGGTGACCCAGTCAGGATGGGCTGTGTTGGGCTGCAGTGACACACACCCTCAGAATGCTAGTGGCACGTGGCAACAGGGTTTATTTCTTCTCCTTGTCACGCGTCCACTTTGGTCAGCTGGGGACTCTGCTCTGAGTTTCCTCCTTCCAGGGCCCAGGGGATGGAGTTTCTACCATCTGGAGTCGTCAGTGTGGCTGGGCTAAGAATGGTCAGGACAGGAGGTGAATTATAGGCTGGCTGTTAAAGTCCCCATCTGGAAGGGACACAAATCACTTCCACTCCCCGTTCACTGGCAGTGAAAATCATACCCATGTGCCTGATTTCAGGGACGGTGGAAGAGCTGAAATGGGGGTGACCAGTCTGGTGGCATCTCAGCTCTCAGCATCTCCTAGATCAGTGTGCTCCACACACACCAGCTTTGTTCTCAGGCAGGTCCTTTCTAGATTAAATCAGTGTTTTCCCCAGATGAGTGACAACTCCAGAGAAGGGGATGTAGGAGGGCTTTCTAGAAGGAGAAAAAAGCTTGGCCAAAGGTTCAGAGGTGAAGACGTGAGGGTCTACTCAAGGGAAAGTGGTGAGTAACCCAGTGACTGAAGGACGGAGAGAAAAATGCGGACATGTCGAGGGACATCTCCGTTGACACACGGGGGAGGGGTGGTGAACTTGGCAGGCAGCGAGAGCAATAGAAAGTTTAATTAGGCAGGACCTATGATTTAGGTTATTCAAGATGCCAGCCAAGCATGGGATGAAGGGAATGGAGAGGGTAGATGACAGAAGTGGGGCGGCCGGTGGGAAGCTCGTTAAGAACTACTGCGGGATCATATCCCAGAGTAGCTTCATCAGGGCTGCCCTGAGCCGGCAGGTTAGTAGGTCTCTCTGCAAATATTTGTTAAATACATATTAACTATGTACTGGGTTGAATCCTGTCACCACTGCCCCCCCTCCCCCCAACACATTCATTTTCACCCCTCAGAATGTGACCTCATTTGGAATTACGGTCTTTGCAGAGGTAATCAGTTAGGTTCAGATGAGGTCATATTGCATTAGGGTGGGCCCTTCAGCCAATATGACTCGTGTCCTCATAAGAAGAGGAGAGATACAGAGACAGAGACACAAGGGAAGAAGCCCATGCGATGACAGAGGCAGAGATCAGAGAGAGGCAGCTACGGGCCAGGGAACACCAAAGATTGCCTGCAAGCGCCGGGAGCTGGAAGAGGCGGGGAAGGATTCTACCCTGCAGGCTGCAGAGGGAGCAAGGGCCCTGCTGACGCTGTGACTTTGGACCTCTGGCTTCCAAAACTGTGAAACAATACATTTCTCTTATTTTGAGCCGCCCAGTTTGTGGTAGTTTGTTACAGCATCCCTGACAAACTACTACAAACCAGGAGCAAAGAGACCCTGATTTTTATGGGCCAAACGTTGTATACCTCTTCATTTCTGTTCAAAGTAAAAGATTCATTACAGACCCTGAACATACGCTAACACCTGCCCTCCTCTGGAATTGTTTTGCTTTTGCGGATTTTCCCCATTGCTCACAACTGGACATTATATGTCAAGGATGCCCTCAGAGGACTGGGAGAATGTACACAGGTCCACAGAGAGAGATCCTTCCACTTGGGCTCCTGAAGCAAGTAGAGAGATCCCTTCCCCTCCCAACAAAGTTTCCAAGCAAGGCTGCATAAAGTAAGGAGAGTTCAGGAATAAACGTTTGCATTCACTCACTTATTCGACCAGTATTTACTGGATTTCTGTATGAATCAGGTACTTTGCAAGATGTCAGGAGAGGTGGGATGAGATGATGATGGTGATGATGATGATGATGGTGGTGACTAACATTCTCTCAAGGGCTTTCTACGTGCCAGGCACCGTTCTAGGACTTTTCACAGGTCCTTTACATGTAGTAACTCATATTTCTTACGACAACCCTAGAAGTTAACTCTGTCATTATGAGTACATCTTCTCCAGGAGGAGGCTGAGGCAGGAAATTACAGAACTTGCCCAGGGGTAGAAAGCCGGTGAGTGGCAGAGATGAGATACAGATGATCTGCAAAGAGATGAAAGTAATTGGCTTCCAAGGAGGCGCAGGAAGTAAGAAAGTTGGGGGGTGGGGTGTGGAGGCAGCGAAGGCTATTGTTTTTCCTAACAAGCTTTGTAGAATTATTAAGCCAGGACTGACCTGTGAGCAACTTGATAAATTAAACACTGAAAAGTTAAAGGAAGGGGAGGTTGTTAGAATGGGTCAGTGACTGCCGTGAACATGTACTTGTTGATTAGAACAACTCACAAGAGAGGGAGACATGGATTCTGGAGAAGCTTGAAGATGGGGGGCGGAGCCCAATACTAGAGTGTGGGATGCTGGGTTTTCAGGGACACTTTCTCATCTTAACGGGAGGGGAAAATAGGAACTGCAGCAGTGGGCTCATAAAATGTGGTCATTAGGTCTGACGGCTCCTCTTGCCCCGAGGAGACGCAGAGAGAGGCAGGGTAACTGCCCAAGGTACCACAGCTCCTGGGTGTTGAAATCAGGCATTCTTCCCCTGAACTCCAGCTTTCTCTTGGGTCTCTCTCAAGCCTGAGTACCCATGAACTCCAAGAAAGAAGGCCGGGAAGAATGATGCCTATGGTCGTTTTAGTTAGAACAGCCTATGAAAAAAATTTTGGTGTTGCTAACTAGAAATTTCCAGGGACATTAGTCCAGAAAATCCAGTCTCATTCTGTGTTGGCTTTGCAGCACACGTGCATTGACTAAGCAAACCTAATTCTACTGCTGACCAGCGAGAAAGAGAAATAATTTAAACAGTTCAGTACAATTGCACCCACGTTTGGCTCGGAGAGCTTCTGCTGTCTCAGCTGGCCTGGGCTGGGGGATGCGGAGCTGCAGGAAGCTCTCAGTTCCCTGGGGCTGCTCCACAGGATGAGCATTTTCTACCCGTGTGTGTGCAGCCGGGGCTGCCCCCAAGTCAGTCCTTCCTACAGCGAAACGCAAGAAAACGGCTTCATCTGGTACTCAGTGCACCGCAGAAACAACAATGCATTGCAGCACTGAAGGAAAACGTGGCTGTGTTGGACCCATGAGAGGGAGTCTGGGACCCAAACGACACGTTCATCAGAACTCTTCCAAGCTGATGTGGACTCTGCAACGATCTCCTTTCACCCTGGTTGAAGAACGCCACCCCTCTCAGAACGTTCTCCTCCCCTGTAGAATTCTTCTTCTCTCCTCTCTTTGCCTCTGGTGCCTTGTCTCCTCTGCCCTCTCACGTGTTCTCTGCTCGTTGTGTTCCACAAGGCTGGTTTCCTAAGCAGAAGTCTAGCCTCCCATTGGGCAAATCTGGCTGCAGGTCTGGGCTCCTCTGTGTGCCCCACCCCCAAGTCTTCCTCAAAGCTTCCACTTGTTAATGAAGGAGTAGGCAGCCTACTCCACTTTCGAACTGGACCTTCTATATTTTTGCCAGGTAATAAACCATAGGGGCTCAAGAAATGTGTGTTCAAAGTCAAAATGGGGGAGGTAAGGGAAAATGGATGTATGTGGGTGGGGTAAAAGAAAGCTGGCCTGCAGACTGCTAGACCGGGGAGGGTGTTCCTACAACAGGGTGGATCTGGAAAAGGTAGACTTTTTGTTCATTACCATGTCCCCAGAGTCTAGAACAGAGCCTGGACAGAAAAGGTGCTCAATCCAGTTACCCAGTGAATGAGCTCAGCTTAACCTTCTTGTGCAGATGGAGAAAATGAGCCTTGGGGCTCCTGTGCTATGAACCCCAGGGAAAGGACCTTGCCTTTTCACTCCTTTTCCCAGAAGCTGAGCACAGGACCTGGCTCACAGCAGTGGCTCAATAAATATTTGTGGAATGACAGAATAGGTAAATATCAGAGCCCATGCAGGCAAATGGGACACACAGAGGAGAGGCAGGCCACTGCCTTGAGCAAAGCCTGGGATGGTGGAGGGAAGAGGTTTACCACTGGCAGGCAGATGGAGGGGGAGGGGCGCAGGTCCCTGCAAACACAAGTCTGGGCAAGGGGCCTGGGGACAACGACAGGGTCTTTTCTTCACCCATAAAATGATGCTCTCGCAGTGCAGTGATTCTCACCGGGGCTGCACATTAGAACCATCTGGGACGCTCTTAAAAGACGTCTGGTCTGCCATCCTTGAGATTCTAACCAAACTGTCCTGGGGTGGAGCCCTGGCACGTACCTTATAAAAAAGAGTTCCGCCGGGCATTCTGACCTGCAGAGCGGCTTAAGAACACGGAGTCAAAAACCAGACAGCAGACAAGGAAGCTAAGCGTCGAAAGGGCGCTCAGTACAAGTTCTGGGATCCAGAAGAGGAAAGAGTGAGAATCTTCCCTTCCAGCCAGGGTCCTGGGGGCGGGGAGAAGGACTCCAGGGCGGGAAAGGGCGGGTGGGCTCAGAACTCTGGAGGCGGGTAGGAAGCGGTGCGGGGGGTGGGGACGGGGCGGTGTCCAGGCTGTAGGATGGGCTGAGCAAGACGGACGTGATTAAATGGGAGCCTGCATTTCAGCGGAGAGCTGATGCAACAAGGCAGGGGCATGGGGTGAGAGTCGCAGGGAGCGGGTCTCCGGGAAGCAAAGGAGGCAGCTAAATGGGGCTCGGGAGCTAAAACCTGGAGGAAGTAGGGAATCGCCCGTAAGGGATGTCAGGGCGTGGCGCGACGGGACTCGGAAGAAGAAACTCTGAGATGGAGATGGTCACACAGAGACACACGGAAGTCCCCATGCACACGCACGAGCGCGCACAGGCACACGCACCCGCGCACAAACGCATCCCCGGTGCACACACGCCCGCTGCACACGCCGAGGCCCCGGCCTTCCGGGCGAAGGAAGGGACAGCAGAGCCTAACGGCCGCCGGGACCGGAGGCCCCTCCCCGCCGCGCCCCTACTCGGGCTTGCGCAACAGGCGGCGGCTCCGGCGGGCGCCCGCCGCGCGCTGCCCCAGCACGGCCAGTGGAGCCCAAGGGAGCGGGAGGAGCGCCCGCGAGGAGGGAGCGGCGAGGGGTGTGTCCCCGCTGCGAGCCGGGCCCGGGAGGGCGGGGGCGGGGCGAGGCACGGGGGGCGGGGCCACAGCGCCTATAAAGTCGCCCTCCTCCGGGGCATAAACAAACCTCCCCTGGCTCCCAGCTCAGGCTCGGGAGCGCACGCCTCTCTTCGCCGCTCTCCTTGCTCCCTCTGGGCGCCGCCAACCTAGCTCCGGCTCTTTCTGCTTTTCTCTCTCAACCTCAGGTAAGCCTGACGCCCTCTTCCCGCCGGGCGGGGAAGGATCGGTAGCCCGTGGGTGCTGCTGCAGCTCCTGGACCGCCCTTTGTGGCCCCGCGGAGCTGCAAGTGCTCGGCTTCCCCGTGGCGCGAGGGCGAGAGCGAGCAGGGGCTTTGGGGGCGCGGGCACTGCCGGAGTGAGGGGTTTCGATTCGGCTACAAGAGGAAAAAAAGGTCCACGTTCACCTTTCCCTTAGCTGAGGAAGTGGGATCCTGGGGGTCGGGGTCGGGGGTGGAGAGGCTCGGGGCACACCTTGACCGCGCTCCCGGGGCCCTCCCAGATCACAGCTGGCGCCGCGGGCCGGGGGGCGAGCTGGAGCTGGGAGCAGGGGGAGGGACCAAGAGTGCGTGTGTCGGGGGCGGGGTGGCGTTTGTCCCTGCAGTGGGGTGTCTGGGGAAGGAGGGGTTGAGTGCGCGTGTGTAGAAAGGCGGTGGGTAGGGGTGAGCGGCGATGGGGATGAGGCGGGAGAAGGGGGCGTGGGTGTGCCTGCTTCCCAGACTGTGCCCAGAGTCAGGGTGCGTCCGAGGGGCGGGGGCCCATTCAGCCTGGAAGCAGGGGTGGGGCGCGCTTGTGTGTGTGTGTGTGTGTTCGTGGTGGGGTGGGTCCGAGGTGTGTCACAGCGCGTGTGACACGCGCGGGAGCGAGGGTGGCAGGGTGCGGCCCCCAAGGTGGCCTGGGGTGGGCACTGTGGCGTCGCGGAAGAGGTGGCCTGGGCCGGAGGGGGCTTCGAGTGGCGTCACTTTCGCCTCCGCCCAGCCTCCCCCGCTTCGCCTCTCTCCCCTGCCTCCCGGGCCCGCCTCTCCTGCCCTGCAGGAGGAGAGCCTCTGGAGTTGCTCGGACGTTCTTGGGCCATCCGCCGCGGTCTCTGGTTCAGCCGTGGGCAGGGCGTGTGGTGCAAAGCGGTGCGCTCCGGGGCAAACGCGCGGTCACCGCTTGGGTCACGTTAGTGGCTGACGCTGGGACTTAGTGGCTCTTTTCCTTACCCCTCCCCCCCACCCCAGCCCACCAGTCCCACTCGCCCGTCTGTCGCCTCTGCTGTCAGACGTCCCTGTGGGTCTGGGGCAGCACCGATTTGTGGCTTGGAAGGGGGAGGTGCCTGGCAGCTGGTGGGGGAGGGTAATCTGGGGGCGGAGGGCCCGGTTGTCTTGTGCCCGAGACCAACTCTTCTTCGCAGATGTCCTGGGCGCTTCAGTTTGAAGTTTGTTTGGTTCCTTTGAGCTACTGGGAAAGATTAAAGATTCGAAGAGAGTTCAGCCAGTGGCCACGCAGGAGGGCTTTAGCCTCCTCCTAATGGCCATTAGCCATACTTCACCTTCTCCTAAAGAACAAAATAAACACAAACCGTGTTCTTGCTATGAAAAATGCAGTTTCAAGGCAAACCTTCCAGCACAGCCTCCTCCTTTATAGAAATTCTGGAATCGTTACTGAGTTTCACAAACGTGAACTGAAATAAGCAAGGTACAGAGAGTGCCGGCCCCGGCACCTGCCTTCAAGGGGCTCACCAAGTAGGGGAGGAATGCAGGTGCGGGTGCAGCCCCCAGCCCTCTGTGGTGGTAACTGCTGGAATGGAGCGGCACAGGGTGGGAGTCAGGGGAGGGGGGGAGGTAGAGGTGGTCTGGAAGTGCTGGGAAACCTCCAAAGGGACAGTGCTCTGGTGTAAGGATCGAAGCCTGGGATGTCCCTTCGTAGCTTTGCGGGACCTTGTCTCTCATTAGAGAGTGAGAAGGAAGCTGTTGCCTGCCTCGCCCCATCACTTGGCACCTGGCCCAGGGCCAGGTCCTTGGGCAGGGATCAAATACAGACGCTGAATGAATTGAATGGCTCCTTCCCTTCTGGCCCACTCCCCGATGATCCCGCAGGTAGCCAGCATCCCGAGGAGGCAGTAGACCTTTCGGTGGTAGCATGTGCCTGGGCTTTCCAAGCAGACCTTGGAGCAGCTCTTAGGGTCTCCTCTCCTGGGAATCAAATCCAGGATTACTATCCATTGGTTTGATAATTTGGACTGGAATTGAAAACTCACACAACTTACTGGTCCAACTTCTACCCATTTTACAGATGGAAACTGAGACAGGGAACGACTTACCAAGGATGAGCCGAAACCGGGAATCGGCTCTCCATGACCCTTTCCAGGGGTCTCCTGGCTGGGATTGAAGGTGGTGAAAGGGGGTCTCAGTCTTGAGAGATTTATTTTCTGCTGTCAGAGGGGCAAAAATAAATTGGATCTTCACTGAGTTTCTGGTGAGGAAACTTTCCAGACAGAATGTGGGTGGTTGATTGATTTTCAGTGTGAATTGTGTGTTCTTGAGAGATTAGCAGACTCAGTCTAGTGAGAAAGGGCTGCAGCCCCGCTAAGCGGTGGTTGATGGGATTTGGGCTGCCTCCTCCAGCTTGGACCCCAGATCTAAACAGAGCTGGACCCCCCTTTCCCTCCCCTCAGTGCATTGAAATCTGGCCTGGGCTGCCTCAGCAAGGAAGGGGAAGAAAGATCGCATTGTGTTTTTCTGATGGCCTGAAGCTGCAGTTCTTCCTTGGGACCCAACTCCAGAGAATCCCATCCAAGGCGTGACTCAGAAGGCCCTGTGCTTCAGAAAGGAAGCCAAGGTGATGACTCAGCATCTGAGATTCTAGCAGGGAGGGGGCCTGACTCAGGCGGAGGGGGCCGGGGAGGGACAAGACCTCTCTCTCTTCAGATCAGTGGCTGTATCCTCGCATCCCCTCTCATCTCTGCAAGAGCTCTGCTTGGGCTGTCTTGGCTCCATTGAATGGATGAGAAAACCAAGGCCAAGAATGTTGAAGGGACTTGCTTGTGGGCCACGTGACTGAACGTGGGAGAGCCAGACTAAGAACCCAGGGAGTCAGACTTGAAAGCCTTTGTTCTTTTTCATGATAGCGTGTTGGGGTGATTGCATAAGGGCTTGAATGAAAAGTACAGAGAGGCAATCAGGAGCTCTGGGCCTCAGTTTCCTCCCCTGAAAAATGGGAATAACAGACAGCACTGTCTCACTGGGACGTGTAAATATTAATTGAGTTAATCCGTGGAAGGAACTGAGAACAGTACTCGCCTGTGAGGACACCGTGAGGGACTTTGCTGTCAATCAGTTCCACAAATGACAAGGCACTTCCTTGGCAATCAGCGGCAGGAACCTTTGTTCTAAACTTACCCAGACCAGTGGGAGCACCTGCAATGCTGGACTCATGTCTTGCTTCTTGAAGTTTTTCCAAAAAGCTAGGCTTGGGCTTCCCTGGCAGCGCAGTGGTTAAGAATCCGCCTGCCAATGCAGGCGACACGGGTTCAAGCTCTGGTCTGGGAAGACCCCACATTGCCGCGGAGCAACTAAGCCCGTGCACCACAACTACTGAGCCTGAGCTCTGGAGCCCGCGAGCCACAACTACTGAAGCCTGCGCGCCTAGAGCCCATGCTCCGCAACAAGAGAAGCCACTGCAGTGAGAAGCCCGCGCACCGCAACAAAGAGTGACCACTGCTCGTTGCAGCTAGAGAAAGCCCGCACACAGCAACAAAGACCCAACGCAGCCAAAAATAAATACACTTATTTAAAAAAAAAAAAAAGCTAGGCTTATGCTGAATGCATAAAAATGTAATGGGAACCTGGTCTGAAATGCAGATTTCCAGGCCTTGTAGGTCTGGGATATGCCAGGAATCTGCATTGTTTCAAAGCTCCCTGGGCTGGGCTGGGGGTAGGGTGTACTGAAGGCGGCCAGAGTTGAGGATACCTGCTCCAGAATAATGGGTAGGGGGAGAGGAAAAGAAAGGGGTGGCCACATTTCTCATGCCTCCAGGGTCTGGGGACACAGTACTCAGTACGTAGCTCTTATCTGGCTAATGTGACTTGTGATTTCAGGGCATCGCCTGGTTCAGTTGAGATAGGAGACATCCTTGCCATTTCTCAGGTCAGAAAACCGAGGCTTGCGCGGGTCACTTGCTTGTCCAGAATCAAGTGATGGGGTTCTGTTCCACGTGAGCCGCCCTGGACCTTTCCCTGCCCACAGCCTTCTGGACCTGTCTTTAGAACTTGAACTTTGTTTCTTGGATTCATTTCGGGCAGCCCTTCCTGCCTCCCTGATCTCAGTCTGGTTCCAGCCCTGCCCTTCTGCTTGCTCTCTCTCTTTATGTTTGGAGACAGAGACAGGCGGGTTGGCCATTTCTGCTGCAGAACCTGAGGAGGTTAAATTCCCTGGACACTCACTTGGCCCCCTGCTGTGCCAGCCCAGGCTTGTTGGAGCGGGGTGGGCAGGAGGGGTGGGGGACTCTTATCAGGTGTGCATGGAGCCCAGCTCTCCAGGGTGGGCGCCTTGTGAGAAGAGACCTGGGTAATCCTGGGAATCTGACTTGGCACCACAGGACAGACCAGATTACAGAATTCGGGTCCACACAGAGGTCTCTCTTTGACCCAATCTTTGACTCCATTTACTGAAGACCTGCCAAGCCCTGCTCACCCGGGCTCCAGCTCCAGGCGTTTCCATTCCGGCAGGGCTGTCCCTCCAACAGGTGGTAGGAAATGGGGCTCGTTAGCAGTCTGGGGGCCTTATCTTTTATAGATTTTTTTTCCTCCTTAAACCTGTGGAAACCTCTGTACGTATAAATTTTACGCCCATGTGCAGCTCTGCTTAAAGAGGTGGATGGGGACCGGGGTTCCATCCTGTTCCCCCATCTTGACCCCCGACTCCACCCTGTTGGCTTTGAGAAGGTTCTGGGCAGCCCTCTCTGAATGTGGGTGTGAGAGGCATTCTTACGAGGCAGGTAATTCTGAGGACTGTCTTAGCTGGAAGCCTTCACCTCCTTTCCCCTCTCCTTATTAATCATTGAACTTGTCTCTTTTCTCCAGAAAGCCCTCCCTGGCTTTCCCCTCCGGGAAGGCAGGTTGGGTTAGGTACCCTTCTTGGATCATTCTGGGCTGTCTCCTTAGGCACCCTTTTCCCCGTAGACCTGAGAACCTGGCACTTAGTAGGCGCTCAATTAATGTTGGTCCAAAGGAAACCTCCACTTTTTAAGGAAATAACTTGGGCCCTCTTGTGTAGGAAAGGTCGGAAGGCCATCCAGAGGGTAGAAGCAGCAAGACCGTTTCG
Organism: Delphinus delphis; assembly: GCF_949987515.2. Taxonomy (NCBI): domain Eukaryota; kingdom Metazoa; phylum Chordata; class Mammalia; order Artiodactyla; family Delphinidae; genus Delphinus; species Delphinus delphis. The sequence goes on along the minus strand of NC_082699.1, from coordinate 72,494,475 downwards.
GGGAAGGATCCCGTCAGCGTGGCACTCATCCCATCTCGGGGACAAAGGGTTTTGTAGGAAGAAACTACATCCACATCCAATGCGACACTGGCTCCGTCTGTGTGCTTTCCACAAATTATCCCACAGACCATCCAGTGCCGCCTATGCTTGTCCCGCAGATTCTCAGAAAAATCCTCTGACCCACCCAGCATCCTCCTTTGGACTTCCATCATTCTGCTCGTCCCTGCAGACGGTCTGATCTTCTCTCTGCCAAACACGTAGCTGGGCTGCCAGAACTCCGCTGAGAACCTACAGGAAGATCCTGGGTGGTGTTGCAGGGAAGGGGGTGGGCGAGGACCAAGTGCTGGCCCCTCCCTCTTCCTGCTATTGTGTCCCAGACACACTCCCTGACCTTCTTGCTGGTTCTGTGCTCTGGCCGAAGACAGACAAGTTCCGTTTCAGCTCTAGACTCGTACCTGGGGAATGCATGCAGCTGGGTGTGTCTTCTCTTTAGTGATTCCTTTTTCTTTTTTTTTTTTTCATTCTTTCAATATCAGTCAGTTCCTTGAATGCTGCCGAGGTTCAACCTCCATGCAGAGCAGCAGGGGCCTCGAGGAATTCTGATCGTCTGATCTGCTTTTCCGCAATTGTGTTGTCACTGTTTTATTGACTTTTGAAAACCCTATTTTTGACTTCCCTTCCCCTCAACTGGGGAACTTTCTTGAAGGTCCAGTGAGTCCAGCCATATTTTTTCCTAGGTTTATTACTTAAGAAAAACATTGAGAGTTAAGGCCACCAAGTTCCTCACCCTCCCCAGAGCCTTGGGTTTCGAAAGGTCCAGAAAACATCAAGAGAACCCACCAACTGCCTGGTAGCTTGGCATCAAAATCTCTTTGGCAAAGAAAGGACCAAAGAACGCATTCACAGCAAGGCAGAAAGAGGCAAGGCAGAAAGAGGCAAGGCATACCCCAAGGCTACTTTCCTTGAGGTTAACGCAGACAGGGGTCTGTTCTCTGGAACCTTCCGGGGGTCCCTGTATTCGGGGAAGATGTTGTGGCGACAGCAGCACCCGTTGATCCCCCCGCCCCCCTTTTAAATTCTGTTCTATAAAGAGCCCAGTGTGCTGGAAAAAACACTGCTTTCATGTGGCTTGGAAACCAGGCGTGTTCTGGAGCAGACAAGATCTGGACCACTGGCTGACCGTCACAATCAATGCAAACTTATCAACAGTCGCTCCTGGGCCCTCTCTCTCTGCTTCACTGAAGGACTCCAGGAGGCTGTGGTCTGCCTGCGCCTGCCCTGCACACCTGCACCCATGTCGAAGGATGGAGTCTAGGCCTTAAGGGAGTCACATGGGCCTTGGCGTTTGAGCCTCAGGTGACCCATCTGTAAGCTGGGATGATCAGATCCACATTCTTCCAGGGACCTCCTTGAGGAACAGATAGAACAATGCAGGGAACCCTTTTTCAAAGTATTGGATTTGCCATGTCAGGAAGGCACTCTGGGGAAAAGCTAAACACAGAAGTCCTTCTGGGTATTGTGAAGGGAGAACAGAAAAGTCTAAGACGTGGGCTGGGCCTCTCATGGTGGCTCAGGGGGGCTGAGAACCTACAGGAAGATCCCGGGTGGTATTGCAGGGAAGGGGGCCTCTCGTGGTGGCTCTGGGGGGCTGCCCATGGTAGAGGGAGAAACACATGACTCCCCCAGCTGATCCACACAGGGGAAGCCTCCTGGGCACACACATAGCCCATCCTCAGCACATCCTCACCCCGGGGCTGGGTGCACGGTATGTATGTCTATTTAGAGCAAGCTGGTGTCGCGGTCAACTGTCCCCTTTAAGGTTGCTTTAAGCTGTGTCATCTTGATGCTTGGCGACTTGGGGTACATTTCATAATCTCTCTGTGCCTCCGTTTCCCTGTCAGATTGTTCACGCTAAGGTCCACCTTCTGGGGTTGCTGGAAAGCTCAAAGGAGGGACAGAGTTTGGAGCCCGGGAGGTGCATAGAAGTTCTTGCTGCTGCGGTCCTGCTGTGCGCGTGCAGGGTTTTGGCCACTCCTGCTGAGATGGGCGCATCTTGGGGCTCCCAGAGCACATCCTGGATGTTTGTCTGCTGGACACCCCCGCCCTGCCTCGGGGGAGTTCTAGGGGCCCAGCAGAGCTTGCAGATAGGTCCCCCTGTGTGGCTTGCTAGAAGAGTGCCAGAGCTGGAGGGAGACCCTGTTTAATGGACAGGGAGGGTCGAGGCCGGGAGGAGAGGTTCTTCCAGGTTCCCAGGGCAGATGGATCCAGGCAGAGCCAAGCTGCATGGGGCCCTGGTAGGACCTCAGGGTGCACGGCCCTTTTGTCTGCGTGCAGCACTCTCCCCTAGGCTCCTATCCATCCTGAGCTTTGGGGACCAGGTGCTGTCCATAGAACACCCGCCACGTATTTAGTAGATGGGAAGCCAAGGCCCAGGGAGGGGATGAATGACTTGGGGAAAGTCATGTGGCGGGGTTTCCATGCCCCGACTCCTAAGCAGTGTTCCTGCTGCTCTACCAGGGTTTTTGAGAATCCCAGGCTCTGTGTCCCTCACTCTCCCAGTGACTGGTTAACAGCTCTCACGTGACCTCATTGCCTGAAATGCCTCTGCCCGTTGCCTTCCCAGTCCCCGAGGTCACCTATGTCCCTCCTCTGGACAAATCTCAGTCTTGGCTTCCCTGGAACCCATGAAGTCCAGCTAATTGCTGACTGACTCCTGGGTCTGTTGAACTGGAAAGGTATTTGCCCGCACCCGTTGGGCCTTTGTTACTCATTGACCTGTGTGATGGTGCATTGGGTCTGATTGCTGGAAACCCATGTGGCACCTGCTGAAGCTCTTCTCTGTGTCCCCTGCTTGCTGGGCCACTCGGGGACTAAGAATGTATAAAGCATAGACTTGTGTCCCCACAGATGTCCGCGGTCTCTGAGGCAACCAGAAAAGTGCACTGATTAATTAAGCAGCTGTTTGCCACATTCTGTGTGCCATAGTTTCATTTAAGCCCCGCTGCTACTCACTGGGAACAGGAGTTGTTACGCCCATTTTATAGATGAGCAGACTGAGGCTCAGAGTTGAGATCACAGAGCCAATCAATGGTGATGCCCAGGTCTGACCCTCAAGTCTCCCCGCCTAGCTCCTGGCTACCTTTCACTTCTGCGATGTTGGTTTTCTCAGAATTCTTTCTGGGCAAGTAGGTGGGAAAGGTTTATACCACTGGTTTATATGTGGTATAAACCAGTCTGGCAGCTGGCCTTGTGACCTGGAGCCCCGTTTTGGGCACGGAGTGGGGTTTTAGCAGAAGGAGGCCTGTCCCAACCTCATTTCCTGTCTGGAGCCGCTTCCTTCTGTGCTGAGACACAGTTGGCAGGTACGGCCCCATCCCCATGCTGCAGGGTGGCTGGGAGTCGGACTCCTGGGCTCCCACTCCTGTGCCCTGCGCGGCCTGGCCCTGTCACCCCCTGTCCATTGCATGATTGCCTCAGCCCTTTTCAGTCCGACGCTGCGCTGGGACTTTTCAGGAGGCCGTGGAGAAGGGCAGGGACGGGCATCCAACGCTCGGCCTCAGGTGCAGGGAGAGAGCTTGCTGAGCCAAGTTGGGCCTCAGGTCGGCTGTGGGGAGTGACCCTGGTGTGACCCTCCGAGTGGCACCTGGTGGGGGCGGGGGCACCAGCCAGAGCACCCAAATCAGGTCCCCTCCCATCGGTCCCTGACTTGTCACATAGAGTTGTCAACGGAGCTATCAGGGGTCCTTTCTGTCTCTGCTCAGTGCCTGCATGAGAACCTACTGTACGGGAAAACCACCTCCGAGTAAATCGCCGTACAGTCCACGCTTGTTGGAACTCAGATGGTCTTTGAGGGCTAGTCTTGCCGGGGGCGGTGGCAGATGATAGGAAGGGGGGGCCCGAGGGGCTGCTGGGAGATGTCCCTGGCTTCACCCAAAGCACGTCAGCTTTCTTCTTAAAGACAATCAATTTTTATGTACTGAACTTCCTTGTAAGGTTTCCTTTAGGCAAACAGCTTCTGAACCAAAAGTTTGCGAAGTTTTTGGATTGAGGCGACAGAGACAGGGTGAGGGCTGGCCTCAAGTGGCCTAAGTCGGCGGAGCTGGGTGCCAAGCAGGCTGTCTTCTTGCTCCTCCAGTAGCGCAGGGAGGGCGGTGGGGGGCATGGGGAGGGGGAAGGTTCAAGGTGCACCTTCTGCAGCCCATTTGGGCAGCCTCGGTTATTGCGGGCAGTGACCTAGATGGAGGTCCCGGCCAACTCTTCCTGTTGGGACATTTGCAGTTACGGCTATCAGCTACAGGCTGCCCCGGGCCTGCAGGCACCCCCCTGCCCCGGACAAGAAGAACTGGAGCGTCCCTCTGCTTTATCTGGTCTCCCTGCAGACCTCGGCGTCCTGGGGACCTCACTAGCTGCTTCTTGGTCTAGGCCAGGGTGTCTCAGCCTCTTCCCTACTGGGACCAGATAATTCTGCTGCGGGAGCATCTTGTGCGCTGTGGGATGATTAACAGCTGCCCTGGCCTCCACCCACTAGATGCCAGTAGCATCGCCCAGTCACGATGATCAAGAATGTCTCCATAAAAAAAAAAAAAAAAAAGAATGTCTCCAGACAGCGCCAAATGGAGGGGGGGAAGAATCACCCTCGTTTAGACAAACACCGGGAGAGCTCTCCGTGGGCTCCGCCCTGAGCCTCCCCAAGGCCCTGAGCACATGGAGGGCGGCGCCCTCACCCAACCCGCCCAAAGCAGCGATTCTCAAATGCTGATGTTCAAGGGATTCGTGCCTTTTCAACCCACTGTCTCTTGGGGTCTGGGAAGCTGGGTTGTCGGAAGGAAAAGAAGGCGTGGAGTGAAGAGATGTCTCTGGGAGCATGTTCGGGAAGCCAGGAAGGTTGGACTTGAACTATTTCTTGTTCTGAAAGAGGATGAGGGGGCAGGTAGAGGCCAACAGTCTAGTGGGATCATGGCACCTGGCAGCCAAGGAGACCTGAGCACACCGGGCTGAACTGCAGTCTGGGATGAGCCCCTATAAATGTAGACCTGTTTTCACTCTTGTGGTCTGGTGGTCATGTAAGAGTGAATTTACGTACAAACATTGCTCTGAAGCTGCACGAAAGCCGTTCATCTGTCTATTCAACAAGCGAGTTGAGGCCCGACTTTGCACCTGGCTGTGATGCTGGGAGCTACAGGTAGGGAAGGGAAGGGGCCGGGTAGGCTACCTGTCCACAGGGGGCTGAAGGAGGCCTGCCCGGGCCCGCGCAGGGGGTAGCGGGAGACCCCAACTTCATCCCTGGCTTCTGAAGGAGCCCCTGTGAAACGTAAAGTCCTTTCCCTCTGAGCACGAACGGTGGCGTTGCCAGAGCCCCGGGCTTCTGGAAGTCTCCCTGCGCTGTGTAGGCGAGGTGTCCCACGGCCAGGGTCTCGGGACCACGAACACGCTGAGTTAGCAAGGCCGACAGACCTTGGCTTTTCATGCCTCCTGCTTCCAAGCTGGCAGCTGCCCAGCAATGTTCACAAATATAAAACCGACTTTGTTTTCAGAATGTTCTGGAGCCTGGACTCCAAAGGCTGCATAAAGGCATTCTTGTGGGGCTGGTTATCTGCTGGGGAAAATCGTGCCGGGGCCCCAGACCCGAGCGTCCCAGGGGATCTGCCCACGGAATGCCATGTACGGCGGCGCAGGGCTGGGGGCCGGGTGGCCCCTGCTCTTTCGCCCGCTGACCTCCGAGAGGTGTGTCATAAAGAGGGCTCTTCTGGGTTCGGGGAGCTGGATCTTCAGAGGAGCCCTGGGCTGGAAGTTCAGAGACTTGCATTCTCTCTCTGGCTGTTAACGTCTGCGGGGAGCTTGGGGCGAGGTCCCCATCCTGGAAAGGAGCAGCGTGAGGGCCGAGGTCAGGCGGCTTTTCACCAAGTACCCGACGCGGAAGATCTGGGTCTGTGACCTGAGGGTCCCTGGCCTCCTCCTGTCACTTACTTCTTCACCCTGTCTCGTTGGCCTCTGCCTGCAGCACGGAACCCTCATTCTGGACTCTCTGTGCCTCACCCCGGTACTGGTGGGCGCTTCGTTCTCCCAGTTTGACTATTCATCCGTAACAAGAAACGTTTATGCCACCAGGTCCTTGATTAGGCAACCAGGTGTGCGCTCAGTAACTGTCACCGCCCAAGCCTCGCTCCCCAGGGAGTCGATTATGGTGGCATTTCCGCCGCCCGAGCTCTGCTCAGCTTAGCTCCTTTGGTTCTTCTGCACTTGCCTGGGCGTCAGAGCCAAGGAGGACCTCTTCTGCCGCACCCCGATCTCTGCCCCCACCCCGACCCTCCCCACCCCTGCTCTCCCACCCCTGCTCTGGCTCATGCAGTGCTTTTTGCCTCAAAAGTCCTTTTTCTTTCAAAATCCTCCTGAGTGGTCAGTGTCAGACCCCTTGGCGTGAGGTGTTCCCTGCCTCCTGCCCCTCTCCCCCACAGCATGGAGCAGAGTGCCCTGGACAGAGCTGGACACGGGGGCGTCTGCGTGGCCGCCCCTCTGTTGGGGCCCCTCTCGTTTGAGGAGGAAGAAGGAGGAAGCTAGTGCCACGCCTGCCTGTGGCGGGCCTCTGCGACCTTCTGCCCCCTTTCGGTCGTCAAGCTGGGGCTGCCTGACTTTGGGCTTGGAGATGTGGGTCTCCTTCTAAAATGCAGGGAGAAACGTCTTCGGTGTGGTGGGTGGTCTTGGACTGGGTGTGAGGGCCTGGTTTTGAGTGTAGATGCGTCCGTAAGCCTCAGTTTCCCATCCTAGGAAATCTACTCCCCTGGGTCCCCAAGAGTGGGATGGGATGGGGCGGTGGGTAGGACGTAGGAGCTGCTGGGCTGTGCAAGTGAAGGCTTGCTCCCTGGCCTCAGATTTGCTCCTTTCTGAAAACATGTCCCAGCAGGAAGCGCTAACCTCCTGGTCTCTGTCCCTTTGTAGGCAGGTGACAGCAGGGACATGTCTCGGGAGCTGCAGGACGTGGACCTCGCTGAGGTGAAGCCTTTGGTGGAGAAAGGAGAGGTGAGTGGAGATGCCCCTGGCTAACCCCATCCCATGCCCACTCGTACACAGGCATACGTGTGTGCACAATGGGAACACGCGTGCATGTACACTGCCACGTGTGTATACATGCACACACACGCACATGCCCACTGCTTCCTGGTTTCCACAGGTCACCTTGTCCAGGGATGCAAAGGGACAAGAAGTACCAGTTCAAGTCCCAGCTTGGCTCCCGAGTGCTAAGGCACTGTGGCCAGGCCTCTCACCCACCACTGGCTTTTCTGCCCTCTCCTCACTGATCTCATTTGTGAAGTAAGGACATTGAACCAGAGTTGTCACCTCCACCTCTGGCATCCTGTGGTTCTAAAACCTTCAGCATGAAGCCCGTTGTCCATCGACTCTGTCTGCCCCATAGCTTAGAGGTTAAGGCCACATACACTGGGACCGGACTCTCTATGTTCAGATCCTGCCTGTGACACCCTGCAGCTTTGTGACCACCAGCAAATCCTTCAACCTCTTTGTGCTCCAGGCCCCCAACTTTAAAAAACAGTGACACTAGGACTTATGTCATGGGGCCAGGGTGAGGATAGAGTGGGTTAATTCATGTGGAGCCGTTAGAACCCTGTCCGCCCTGAAGGGGACCAGCTTTGCTCATGAGCTCTTGTTGCTACAATTATTACCATCTTTTCGGGCAAACCTTTCAGGTCGACAAGGCCTCCCTGTTGGAAACAGAAGCCCCTGCCCTACAGCCCAGCCTGGCATGATCCATCCTGGACCAGCTGTGGATGGATGTGAAAAGGCTTTTCATTTACATAGTTGACGCTGTATTTTTAAACTATGTTCGCGTCCCGGTTCTCACGGAGCCTCTTAGCGGCCGGTGATGAGACACCTTTTTTTAGAATGTAAAGCTCAGGTTCAAAAGTGCAGTTACTCTGAGGTCAACTCAATGCTTTTGAAAGTAATAATTAGCATGCGTGAGCCACGTCCTGTGTGCCTGTCTCTGGGCCAGTCACACTTCATGGATTTTCTCCTGCTAAACGGAAGGATAAGGCTGTGGTTGATTAGAAACTAGGTTCATTGATTGCTCCCATTTTACAGAAGAGGAAGCTGAGTCTCCAGGAGGTTAATTTGTCCTCTTGGGTCGGTCACATGGTTACAAAATGTGGGGCTTGGAGCCAAGCTCAGGCCGGCTGCCACTGGAATGGGCTTATGACTCTGCTAGTGGCTGCTCTGTTTTAGGTCCATTAGTTCATGGACTTTTCATTATGAAAGTGGGAGGCAACTTTCTATTTCCCATTATATAGATGAGGAAACTGGTCTTGTTGGGAAGGGAATTGCCCAAGTTCATTTGGATAGGTGACACAGCTAGTATTAGAAGCCAGGCCAGGCGAAGCTGCAGAATGCTTGAGATCATTCCCATGCTAGGGGTCTGCAAACATCTGCTATAAAGGGCCAGATGGTAATATCTTAGGCTTTGAGGACCACATGGTCTCTGTTGTAACTACTCAGTTTTATAGTTACGGCATGAAAGCAGCCCTAGACAATATGTAAGCAAATGGGCTTGCTGTGTTCCAATAAAACTTTATTTACAAAAAAAAAGGTGGAGGAATGGGGAGGGCCATAGTTTGCCAACTATAATACTATTCACTATTCATGCTGCAAATCCATTTCCTCTTCTGTCTGAATCTTTGACACAGTATTGAAAAGCAAACAAACATACAAGAAAAAAAACAACCCCTAGGTGATACAGATACATATCAACATATTCTTATCCCTTTTGAAAAACCATATGAAATAGTATACCATGCTTTGCTTTATTTATTTAACCACTTACGATGGAGACCTTTCCAACGTCAGTCCATAGAGCACTTGCTTCTCTCTTGCCAGTGTCACAGTGTTCCACCACATTTATTTGACCAGTGCCCTGTATGTGGACACTGGGGTCCACATTGCCATTACCAACAGTGCGGCAGGATGTTCATACACTCGTTGGATCTTACACGTACCTCATTTCATACACATGCAGGTGCAGCTCTAAGGTAAACTCCCCAAGTGGCATCGCTGAGTGCAAGGGTAAATGCATTTTTAAACACAGCATTTATATATTTTAGGCAGCACAGTGCTACCCTTGGAAAATTTTACTTCTCAAACAAACGTCTAAAAGATTATCATCTCATGTCAGCCTATCTCTAAGTAGATATTGACCCTTTCTTTCAAGGTTTAGATGGAAGTAAACCTTCCAATTCCTTAGATTGACTCAGCAAAGCGTTTTTAATTAGGTTTGCTGTTGGGAAGTTCTTCCTGATGTCTGTCCTCAACCTCGATGACCTCTGCACTCTTGTTAACATATTGAAGGTTAGAGTTGTTCAGAATAGCTTTTCTACTCCCTCCTAGCAACACACACACACACACACACACACACACACACACACACACACACACACACACACGAAGTATTTTTGGCCACATTTGCTTCCACCTGAATTTATCAAACTCCCTAATGTTCTTAACCCCAGCCCCAGGGGGTGTGAAGCTATTTTAATCTCTCTCAGCAGGCGGCTGTTACAATCTTATCTTCCAACCCCTGGCTGTCCCAAGGGGTCCTCCTTCCCCTTCCGTCACCTCTTTTGCCTTTTGCTCTGCTGAGCTGTTTTCTTTCATGGTGGGTAGTAGTGGGTCTAGCTGGGCCTCCGCTTTCAGGGGGTGTTTGAACTCCATCTCTGAGCTGAGAGGAAAGCATGCCAGTAACATCTCTTGGAAACTTTGGCCCAGGGTGGCTCCAGCTTCAACTCTGAGCTGTACTTTCACTGCTACTCAGGGGACAAGGGCCCCTTTCCTGTCTTCCTGGGCTTGGCCTGCCAGTGTCAGCTCTGGTGAAAGATGGAATTTGGGCTGGACACTCAGAATTGTTGGATTGAGGGAAATGCTCTGTTCTCCTCTTCCACCCATGAGAGATTGGACTTTAATCTAGATGATAGGCTGTCGTGGAAGAAATTTAAAGGCAGTAACATGGTCAGGTTTGAGCTTTAAAAGTATAGCACATAGGTGGAGACAGAGGGATCAGTTAATAGGCAATTACAGTCCTGTATCTCTCAAGCTTGTGGTCAGCTTAGACCTTCAGATCTTTTTTCACTAAGGCTGCAGTCAAAAAGGAATCCATCTACTGTGTCTACTTTTCTGCTGGACTGCTATTCTTTGAGATGAAAAGTCTCTCTCTGTAAGGCATTAGAGAGGCCCCACAGAGGACATAGGGTAGATATAACAGACTCAGGGCATGGAGAGGTCCGTGTGTTCTGACATTATTTCTCTGCTCCGGGAAACTGATGAAACTGACCATGTCTCTTGTCTTTCCACAGACCATCACTGGCCTCCTGCAAGAGTTTGATGTTCAGGCAAGTAGAAGACGTGGCTTCCCTTCCCCCTTTCCTACTCTGTCTTCTCTCTTTTCCTCTTTCTTCCATTGGTTAGTTAAGTGTTCAGATGTTAGGGGTAAGGGGAGAGAAGGAAGTGGCCTCAGCTGATTCCCCACACTCAGCTTCTCTCCCCGGAGAGAAGCGCATTTGAGTTCTGGCCAAGGGCGTAGGAGCCAGTTACCCCCTGTGAAAGCAGGACAGATATCCAGCCCCCTTCAACCCTGCAGAGCTGGGCAGAGCTGTGGGGCGTGTGTGGAGGGAATGGCAAGACACTGAGTGGGCTTGGGACCCTGCGATGGGAGGGAATGGAGGAAGCAGAGGCTTGACGTTCTTGGCTGTGCCTGGGAAAGTGAAACCAGCCTTCTCTGTGGTTTTCTGGCTCCATCTCTGCTCCAGGTTGACATGAGAGCTAGGTGGGAGGTGCATCTAAAGGTCTGTCCAAGAACAAGTTTTGGGGAGAGTGGGTTGGCCTCTCATGGCCCAGGGGTGGGTCAGAACCTCAGGAACTGTAAATCCTGGACTCATTATCCCAAAGCTGCATGGGCCCCATGCTGTGCCAGGTGCTGGGGATGGAGCCGGAAGCCTGAGCACATCCGGGTCTTGTGGGCTTCCTGGAAAAGATAGGACCGAGGAGAGACCAGATGCAGGCCGTCACGCTCACCTGGACCTCTGCCTGCACATCACACAGGTGCCCGGGCTTCCGGCCCATTCTGAGCCCTGCGTCTCCATCATACCTTTCACCCCCTTCCCCCCCCCCAAATAGCTCACTCATCCTCCTGAATCTTGTATTTCAACGATCGGCCCACCACCCATCAGAGGCTGGGAATCTTGGCGTTGTCTTTGGAAGGAAGGGGAAAGAGGGAGAGGGGTTGGAAACGTCGGCTGGGGTGAAATCAGGGAGGTGAATGTGCGAAGATCACACTCAAGGTGTGTGGGCCTTAGTGCACTTATGCGTCATCCTGGCTATACCTGGAGACCCCCCTGACCCGCGCCTGTGGAACCCACGGGGTGTGTCCGAGGTGTTGGTTTCTGTCCGGCCGTTTGTTCTCTGAGGCCAACACATCCTACTGTGTAACACTGACTTGTTCAGAGCACACTTATTACACCACCACTGTGCACCAGGCCCTGGACATCCAGACGTGTGACACCTGAACTCTGCAGGGGACGCCCCACTGAACCCCAGCAGCGCTGTGCAGTCGGGATTGCTGTCTCCATTCTTAAAGCTGGGGAAACAGGCTCAGAGGTTAAGCGTGCCTGGCCCTCAGTTGCACGGTTAGACAGTGCCCGGTGTGATTTGACCATGAAACCTGCTTTTACAGCCTCCTAGCAGCGTCTGTGTCAGGGCCAGAGCAGGCAGCCTGAGCAAGGGTTAGCAGCCGTCACATGCCCTTTACTTAAGAGCGGTGCTGGCTTGGCTTGAAGGCGACTCCGTGAGCTGGCAGGGATGCCGCCTGCCCGAGGGAGGTCCTTCCAGCCTGGGGCCCTCTCGCCTCCCTCGCTGTCAGTGGGCGTCTGGGGCAGTCTGCAGGGACAGCTCGGGCTGGGACAGGTCATTTCCACCCCAGGGGTTTGTGATTAAAAGCAGCTGAGCCTGGAGATGCCCTCTCACCCTCCGGGAGCAGCTCTCTGACTCATCAGCCCTGGGTTTATAGCATCACTGCTGTCCCAGCCTCTCAGTGCATCTGCAGTGGATGAACTCAGATCAGGGCTGGCATCTCCCCATTTTATGAATGAAGAAACTGAGCCACCCAGACGGTGAAACTTGCCATAGTCAGGCCACAGCTGAGATGTCATGGCATCTTGAACAAAAGCATCTTTTTTGCCCCCTTTTTTGAGTCAGGCCAACCGGGTTTAATTCTAGCTGACCCTTTCAAGGTGTGTGCCCTTGAACAAGTTACTCAGCTCTTCTGAGCCTCCCTTACCCTCCATCTGTAAATTTAATAAAACAGTAAGAATGACTGATTTTGAGCCCTTACTGTGTGCCAGGCGCTGTTCTAGGCAGGCCGCCTTTACTTTAATTTAATTTAATTAAGTGCACGCATTTACTCTTTGCAAGAGCCCTGGGTGTGGGTTCTGGTATCACCTTATTGCAGGTGAGTGGTGCCCCCAGGTCATGCAGACTTGGCCCTCCCGACTTCCGGGCCCCTCCCCATCTCTCCCGGCTGTAACTCAGACACCAGTGCCGTTCACAGCGGCGCTTACTGCTTAGAAAGCAGAGGCCACACTCTCTGCAAGAATGCAGGTCATAGGCATGGATGGACATGTGGAAGCGACCCTTAGACTCCAGGGTCTGGGAACCCCCTGAGCCACCAGCTCCCCCCTGCACATGTCCCCGGGGGTGGGAGGAAACGTGGTCAGACCTCCAGGCACACTTTCTCCTCTGAGGTCACTGCTGGTGGGGGCTCAGCGGGGTGGTGTTGACTGAGCCTGCAGCCCTACTAGAGCTGGAAGCCAGGCCACCCGGTGGGCTCAGCCCACCTTTGTGCAGAGGAACAGAGAGGGACCTGGGATGGGTAGGACTAGGGCAGCTCCCTGGGTCCAAGACTGAGAGGAGGCAGGGCTATGAGTAGCTCAGGCCCAGGACAATGGCTAGTCACTCAGCCCCACCCATCGCCGACCGACCATGCCTGGTTTGTTCGTCCCACTGTGACTCAGACTGTCAGCTCCCTGCACCTTCTAGGCCATCAAAGGTTGGGGGACCCGAACCCATCACTTCACTGGCTGTATCGGCACCCAGAATACAGACCTCAGTCTTCAAGGAGCGCTTGGTCTCATGGGACATGGCTTCTGGTTCTACTCTGTTATACTTGTTTAAGAAGAAGAGAGTCAGGGTTCGGAAGCCACTTGCCTGAGGTCCCCTGCAGTGACAGGAAGGTGGCACCAGACCCCGGGCCTTGCCTCTTCCAGCCCTGAGAGCTTCTCGTTCTGCCCACGCCTGATGAGGCTGGTTTAATGGTGCTTCCTGCGAGCCAGGCCGTGTGCTAAGGGCTTCCCGGCCAATATCTCATTTAACTCCTCAACAACAGCATAAGCAGAGATACCGTTATCTTCATCGTTCAGATGGGGAAACTGAGGCCGGAGGCTGGGACTGGGTATCCCACCCAGGTCTGTTGGAGCGGGAAGGAAGCCCGTGCTCTTACTGTGCCGTTCACGGGCCGAGGTCTCTGCCTCTCCCGTCCCCGGGCCAGAGCTCCCCCCGCTGGTCTCTTGTCTCACAGGACACTGGGTACATGGGGGTGCTCTGGGAAAGTGGGAGGTGAATAGGTTGTCTCCAGGGGTCCCAGGTTTGGCTCACCCAGCCCCTCAGTTTACACCTGGGGAAACTGAAGGACAGAGAAAGAGGGGAATCGTTTGTCCAGGCTTGTGAGGTGCGGGCAGCTGAGGGTGATGACACCTGATCCTCTGTCTGGTCGTTTCCCACCCTCCTGAGAACAGGGAGAGACGAGTGACAGGGCAGTAGAGCTGCAAAGATGCAGCAGCTGTGGCAGCCGCGGCCCTGGCTGTTCGATGGGCTCTGGGGGCTGTGAAGCTTGAGTGACAGCCCCAGGGGCTGGCTGATCATTCGGGGCTGGGCTGGGCGGGGCTCCGGGCAGGGAGACTAACGTACTTTCTCTGTCACTGAAATGTCAGCTCTCGGTCCCGCTCCCGCCACCGAAGCAGCCATCCCCTCTGTGGTTTCGTCTTCCTGCAGCAGCCTTTTGATGTCCCTCCTCCCCAAGGTCAAGGCCACAGATTCAACCAGACTCGAGAGCCGGGTTTGCCCTTTCTTGGCTGTTTGACCCAGAGCAAGATGCTTCACCTCCCTTCAGCCTCAGTTTCCTCATCTGTGAAATGGGGAAATTCGCTCCAGCCTTGTGTAGAGAGGACAGTGACAGAGGGGAGCCCTGATGTGATGTTTCCCAATCAGTATTGGTCCAATAACACACCTGCTCTACCAACTGTATCATGAAGTTCTTCCAATTTTTATTTTTGTGTGTGTGGTGAAACACATACAACATAAAATTGACCATCCTAACCATTTTTAAGTGTCCACACTCCAGTGGCATGAAGTACATTCATAATACAGTGCAACCATTCCTTCCATCCATCTCAGCACTCTTTCTTTTCTAAAAAAATTTTTTAAATTAATTTTTTTATTGAAGTATAGTTGATTTACAAAATTGCATTAATTTCTGCTGCACAGCAAAGAGACTCGGTTACACAAGTTTATACACTCCTTTATTATATTCTTTTCCATTATGGTTTATCCCGGGATATTGAATGGAGTTCCCTGTGCCCTACAGTAGGACCTTGGTGTTTATCCATTCTATATGTAATAGTTTATATCTACTAACCCCAAACTCCCAGTCCATCCCTCCCCCACCCCCTTCCCATTGGCAACCTCCAGAACTCTTTCCATCTGGCAAAACTGTAACTCTGTCCCCATGAAACACTAATTCCCCATTCCCCTCCACCCAGCCTCTGGCAACCATCATTCTACTTTCCGTTTCTAAGAATTTAATTACTCTAAGTAGCTCACGTAAGTGGCATCACACAGTGTTCGTCCTTTTGTGATTGGCTTCCTTCACCTAATGTCACGTGAGAGAAGTTTCATCCAGGCTGTAGCCTGTGTCAGAATGTCTTTCCTTTTGAAGGCTGAATAATACTCCTCTATATGTCTAGACCGAATTTTAATTATCCTTTCATCTACCAGTGGACACTTGGGTTGCTTCCACCCTTCTGCTGCTATGAATAGCACTGCTGTGATCATGGGTGTGCAACACCTGTCCAAGACTCTGCTTTCAGTCCTTTTGGGTGTGTACCCAAAGTGGAATTGTTGGGTCCTATGGTTATTGTAGATTGCTAAAATTTTGGTCATTCAAGAAACCTGGAAAACGTAGTTTATCTCTTCTCTGTGAAGATAATTCCTCGCTTCCGTGTCACTCTTGACGGTTTGCCAAGCACTGTTATGCGCTCCCTTCTCCGGGCACAGGTAGTAGCAAGAGCAGGGGACAGGAGTTTGGGCCCTGCGCAGGCGAACTTGAAGGTGGCTAAGGCTGGAGTGGGCGGGCTGCCACGTCCTCAACGTCAGCAGAGTGGCAACCTGAAGACCACAGAGGTTAGCCTCGGCGAGGGGCTGGGGAGGCAGGAGACGGCTCATCAACATCGTGCCCCAGCCTGGGCTGAGCCAGTGAGTCCCAGAGCTGTCCTGGGAGGTGGATGCATTTTCCCAATTGTGCATTCCTTTGTTCCTAGAACAAATGCCTGCTCTGTGTCTGGCATTGTCTTAGGTGCTGGGAACACTGGAGTGAGCCTGACAGGCAGTGAGCCCTCTTTCCAGGGGCTTCAGTTCTAAGCGAATAGCTCAGCACCGTTCCCCGTGTGTTGCCCGGTTTTGCTTTCCCACTGCTCACAACGAACTGTCTTCATCTGACAGATGGAGAGCCTGAGCGCAGAGCGGTTCAGTCGCTTGCCTGAGGTCACGGGGTGGGAGAGGGGTAGGGCTAGGATTGCACCCAGCCTCCTGACTCCCTAGAAGGGGGAGGCAACACACATGAAGGATTCAGCAAAATGACAACCCCAGCTACTGTAGGGGCTTGGAAGACGATGGTGCAGGTTGATGAGATGGGGCAGGTTAAGGGGTCGGGAAAGGCTTTTGGAGGAGGTGACATTGGACTGAGACCTGAGTGATTTGTGAAGTCATATGACAGGAGAAGATTAGGGACCGATCACCCATGCAGAGGCATTGGCACATGGAGAGGTCCCTCTGGCTTGGATTCTGAGTCCTCGAAGGGCGAAGTGTATTCTTCCTGGAAGCTGTTATCTTACAAATGAATCACAATATTTGAGCTGCATCCGCGTGCCGAGCGACACTTTGTCAAGGTCGTTTCCAAAAAGATCTTTGGATAAAACTATATTCATTTAGATTTGGCTACTAGATCTTGTTGACTCATGATATCTGTGAAGGTTTCCCAGATTTCCAGCAGTCTCTAAAATCGTGGGCGTGGGTCGCTGAAGGATGTCCTTCAGAGGATGCCGTGCACCGTGCTGGCTGACGTTCTCTGGGTCACGGGGCCGGGAGCAGAGACTGACAGCACCTTGGTCAGCGGTGGCTGCAGAGCGTACCAGCGCGGAGACTCTCCCACCCACCCTAACCTTGGATTCACGCGGGAGCTCCTGCAAAACGACAGTCTCCTGCCTGCTGTGGGCTTCAGCTTCTCTGAGGAGCCAGGCGGGGGCCCAGGCTTTCCCAGGGGCTTTTGTTGAATCTTTTGGGACTTTGTACCCTCATGCCTTCTTGACAGATGAGGAAACTGAGGCTTTCCCATGGCCAGCGACTGTGCAGGGGCCGCATCGAACCCAACTCTGCCCCAGATCAGCTCTCTCAACCACGACGTGTACTGCAGTGCTAGTAGGTCACCTTTGCAATTTCTGTCAGAAAGGATCTGGCCAGGCAGATAATCTGAACCGTGCTACGGTGGGTTTATGTTCAAGCCCTTGAGGGGGAGCTGCTGTAAGGACCCGAGAACTGACATCCTCAACGGCCACCCACTTTCATCTGTTCATTTAGTTGGTCCTTACGGCTCATGGAATCAGGGCCCTGTCCGGGCAGTGCTTTGGGAGTTGAGTTTAAGGAGGCTGAGCTGCCTCACCGTGTGTGTCCAAAAGCAGCCAATGTTATTTTTCGAGGAGTATTTGGTACTTCAGCATTTTGACTAAATCGGGCAGACTCGTTTCCTTTCCCAAAGTGGTCGAGAATTTTTTTTTTTTTTTTGCATGAATCAAAATACACATTGTTAGCCCAGAGGTCCTCAGTGAGAAGCAGCTCCAGATCTGCTGTCTTAGGAGACAGCTTAGCTGCCAGAGCAGATGGCGTCTCGGCCTTATCTCTTCTGGCCTGACGTCACCTTAGGATGGGCAGCTCCTGAGACCCTACTTTGTCCCCCCTTGGAGAGGCTCTGGAGCCCTCAGAGCACAGAGCTGGGTGGGCGGTTGGCCTGAGGTGCTGGGGCTGCAGGAAGGAAGTGGTTTGATCTGACTCTGCAGAGAAGGTTCTGGCATCAGACTAGGCAGTTGTGTTTGCAAATCTGATGAGTGGGGAAAGTGAGAGTATTTTGGGTTCTGGTTTATTTTCTTTGGCTAGAATTCTAGAATCCAAGAATATCAGAGCTGGCAGATGCTTTATTATCCACCCCTACCCCTTCTGCTCCAGGTGGGGAGCCACTTGGTGGAAGGCCACTGAGGGGAGGGAGAGGTGGGAAGGGAACAAATGGGTATTTGCGTGCCCACCCGTTGTCTCAGGGCTTCCCTGCCAAGGTGGGAAATGATACTCTCCTTAGCAGATGAGAGACCAGTTTGGAGATGTTAAGAAACTCGTCAAAGGGTACTATTGAGATAGTCCTAAGTTTGGTCCATCTGACTGTTAGATACATACTAAACCGTGGGAGTCGTAAGAGCTGGTGTATCTTGAGCGTCAGCTGTTTGTCAGAAACTGTGCTGCCCTCTCTTCCTGCATCATCTCATTTAATTCTCAAAACAACCCTTTAAAAGAGGTTTTGTTGCCAACCGCGCTGAAGAGACGGGGGTTTAAGGGACTTGCCCAGTGTCACACGATGATGAGATAGATGGCAACGCTTGACTCAGTGCGGAGCCAAAGGCCATATAACTGGGGTGGGGGGGGGGAGGGCAGCGTGGGGACAGCAGAGTCCACTGCTCGTCACTCCCCGCTCAGGGCTGGGTAACTTCCTTTGGCCCCAAATCTCCTCTCCTGGTGCTATTTCTAATTCCTTCCACCTGGATCTTTAGTTATTTGGATGGTTTGATTTGATTCAGTTTCCATGGGAATCTGTGTTTGTGTGCTCACCAGGGATCTCCGGGCAATGAGCTGATGTTACCCACAGGCCCTCTGGGTGGAGGGGACAGAGGGGGCCGGGGCAGGAGGGGCAGTGGGCCGGAGGGTCTCCTGGGGTCTGGCTCCTGCTCTGGAGCTCCCAGTCTGGTGGAGCTGGGCCGGAGGGGACGTCTGATCCCCATCGTGTGGGTGCTGACTTTTTTTTCCCGTCTCTTGGAAGCAGATCAGCTCACAGGGAAAATGGAAATGGTGACCTTTTGCGCATTTCTTTCTTGGCACACGATTGCTTCTTGTCCTCCTGCCCCCTGACTGAAGGTGGGAAGACCTCGGAGTCTTGGAAGTCCTCAACCCATTTCCCATCCCCGCCTGCCCCCAGCCTCACTTCTGGGAAAGCCGTTGGGACTTAGAGCGAACTCCGAGCGACAGATGGCAGCGGCACGCATCTGGGTCAGTGCCAAGGGAGGCTTTGCCTCTTCTGCCCTCCTCTGTGGGCTTCCTGGGAATGCCCTCCTGGTGGAAGGGACAGAGCACCTCGCCCGACAGCGTCCCCGTGATGGGGCTCCGATGGGCTTCCCAGGTCGGTCCAGCCCAGGCCATCAGGCTGACCTAGTGTAGACACACATCTCCTGGTGCTGCAAAATAGATACAGTGGACAGAAGCGGGTTCAGGTCAGCTTTCCCGCTGCTAGCCCTGCGTTCTTGGGTAGTCACCTGACTTCCTGGGGGCTTAGTCTTCTACCCTGTAAAAATGGGGGTAGTAGCACTGTCCCCAGGGTGTCACGATTGTGACGTAAACACAGCATCAGACTCAGCACACAGGCGTCCTTTGCCTCCCTCTGCTCCGGGGATGGCCCTGTTTCCACTCTTCCGCTTTTCCCTAATCCAGGAGAGACTTTCCTCCTGATTCTTTCTTGCTTGGAGAATCGCCGTCGTCACGTGGGTTCCAGCTTCCCGCTGTACTCCCAGGCTGGTACCCTTTCCCCCGCTACAGATCATTCCCTGACTCTAACTCTTCTGTTTCTCCATGTGATGGCAGCATTAAAGAAAGCTGAGAAACGGAGGGAGCTTGGCCCCTTTGAGATCTTCTTCTCTTCTAGGTGTCCCAGGGGGCCAGGTATCAGGACTCAGAGGCCCGAGGGCCTGTCCAGAATCTTAACTCTGTTACCTGCAGCTGTGTAGCTTTGGGGGCTAGGCTTCAGCCCTGGAGGCTGGCTTTTGCCATCTGTGAAATGTCTGTCCTAAGAGCACCGGGGCCAGACCTGGCTTTATGGTGTTTGTCCGGTAAGGGGACGGCTGCCCTTCTGTGCAAATACGATTGTGCGCACACGTACCGTCCCCTGTCAGTCTTCATAATCCATGT
Organism: Delphinus delphis; assembly: GCF_949987515.2. NCBI lineage: Eukaryota > Metazoa > Chordata > Mammalia > Artiodactyla > Delphinidae > Delphinus > Delphinus delphis. The sequence continues at coordinate 72,474,876 of NC_082699.1, read as the reverse complement.
GCTCCTTACTGAATGGTCAGGACGAGACCAGTGGCTCAGCCAGGCCTCCCCTCCCCCACTGAGGGCACAGGAGATGGACCAGGAAGATGGGGGGAGGGGTTATTGCACATAAAGCTGGTGGTGGGGCAAGCCCCTGGCCTTTTCTCTGGAGCCTCTGTTCTCATGCTTTGCCTTGCTTGCCTCAGCAAGCCTTGCCTTAATACTACATCTGATGAGCCTAAATCAGCTTTCTTTGCCTGCTGTTGCAAAGGGCGCCCTCTGCCCTCAGGCTGTGGCTTGACCAAGGCTTGCTAGACCGAGGGGAGGGGCGGCCCAGCGCGCCAGCTGACTTAGAGCCTGGGTAAGTGTGTCATCCTCTTAGAGTCCAAAGCGTTCAGCGTCTCCCTGGGGCCTGCTGGGCAGGCGGATTATGGAGGGAGGTGCAGCAGCTGGTCTCAGAGCTCTCCTAGATCATCCAACCAGCTGCCTTAAACCCTGGGGACTAGTCCCTGTGGCTTCACAGTAATCGTCTCTGGGGTCGGCATCTGTAACAGCCAGCATGGAGGGAAACGCTGCAATTTCCAAAACACTTTCCAGTCCCTACTAAAAGTCTTGGGAGCATCTCCACAAGCAGAAGGCTTTGTTACTGACCTCAGTTTACAGCTGAGGGGAGGAATTCTCAGAGAAGTCCGGTAACTTGGCCAAGGTCCCATGGTGGGTGTATCGTTAGAATTAATATCACCCAACAAACAGTGCCCTAAACAAGGAAATGGTTGATATTTTCGCTGACCCAGAAGGCCTGGTACAGCAGGCTGTGAATATCACCCAGTCTCAGACTCCTTTCAGCTTCCTGCTCTGCCACCCTGGGCGTGTAGCTTTTGTCCTCATGCTCATAAGATGGCTGCTGAATCCCTGGGCATCTCATCCATGTTCCAGGTAGTAAGCAGGTGGAAGGGTGAAAAAGAAAAATTAAAAGGCCAAGTTTGAGTCTTTAAAAGAATTCTCCTCAGAGCTGCAGCAAATTCTGCTGACATCTCATTGGCCCGAACTGAATCTTCTGACCATCCTTGGCTACAAGGGAGATGTGGAAGGAGAGAATTTCATCAGGCACATTGCTGGGAATTTTGTTGTAAAGAAGAGGACAACGAATGTCTGGGAGGCCCAGCGACATAGTCTGCCATAGCTCACAAAGCTCTCAAGCCAGAATTGGCAGCCGAAGAGCTGAAATCTTTGAGGACCACTTGGTGGTAGGTTCTGTTTTCACCACCTGCCAGCTTACAGGCAGTGTAGACAGTAGGCATCGGTGCCGTTTCACAGCTTACCAGCTTACAGGTGGTGTAGACTGTGTAAATCTCTAAGCACCTTCTCCAGGGCAGAGCAAGCCTTTCTCCCTGGGAATCTGCAGTCAGGCTGGGGAGACGGCTAAGAACCAGATACGTTCCATTGTGGTAAATGCTACAAGGAAGAGGACAAGAACCATGTGTCCTGTGTACAGTGGGTGGCAGGAGGGGCCACCCCGAGGAAGTGACGTTTGTGCCGAGGCTGTTCCAAGTCAGACACGCCTACTGTACGTGCCTGCAGTTTGGGGGCAGATGTGTATTTGGGGAGTGTGGGAGGAGCAGGTGTTATTTCTCTGTTCTATGTACCAGCGTATCCCAGCACCTGCCCCGTGGATTACTGGGTTTTGGAGATGCTGGGGAGATAAAAAACAATCTATAGCACGTCAGTGGGGACCTGACTTCCTGCGTCCCTCTTTAGAGAGTCACTGTGCACGTTGCATGTTAAAAGTTTTCTTTCTTCACGGGGCACCTGGCACAGAGTGTTAAAACGGAGACAGCAAAGAGCACAGGCTTTGGACTTGGACGGCCTCGGGTTCAGATCCTGCCGCACTGCTCCAGCTGTGTGACCTTGAGCAAATTCCCCTCAGTTTCCTCATCTGAAGTGCGGACAGGTGTTACCCAGTGGGGTTGTTGTGTGGGTTCAACGGGAGAGTGGATGTAAAATCCTCAGAGCAGGGCCAGATACGATGCTAATTGCCGTCATACTGCCCTCCCCTCTGCCCCTGAGAGAGTGGCTTTCTAGACTCTTCCAGAGGAGGTGAGAGGAAAATCCAGGCCGCCTGGCCTTCTCTTTCTTGCATGCCCCTGGCTGGATCAGACCCCTGTGAGCCCGGACTCCTGAGATCTGGCTCTGAACTTGGAAGAGCTGAGGAGGGCGGTCTGGGTGGTGGACGGGTTCTGTGAGTGTTTCCAGCCACTGTTCTAGCCAGACGGGGGACCCCTGAGGAGCCCTGAGACAGGCTTTCCCCTATCAGCACAGGGAGTGGACCATGCAGTTCTGGGTCCCTGGGTGCCCTCTCTTTGGGAGAACGCGGGGGACACGGGTGGGTTCCTCCCTCCAGGACACTGGGTGATTCATCCCCACGGAGACAGAAGGGCAGAATGTTCCTTTGGGACTGCAGAGGACAAAGGGACGTGTCTGTGAGAGCTTTAATTCCTCCATCCAGTCTCAGACCCAGCCTTCTTGGTTTGGGCCAGTGGAGAGAGAGGCCCAGGGCCAGCCGAGGACCTTGTGCGTGTGCGCGGGTGACTTAAGGAGTGGGTCTCAGGCATGAGGAAGGTCACACTTGCCTTCCCTCCTCTTCCCCGTGTGGGCAGGTGGACACAGAACTCAGAGGACGGCTGATGGGGGCCAACACCCACATGAGGGCCCAGCAGACGTGGGTTGTAATCCTGGTTCACACTACAAGCTGTGTGCTCTTGGCCGGGGGCTGGGTCACCTCGAATTCTTCATCTGGAAAATGGGTTCGCTCAGCTCACCTGACTCTTGGTGGGCACTTAGCGAATATTATCCCTGTATCTCGGCGACCTTGCCACACCTGTACACCTACACCAGGCCACTTCCAGCTTCTGAGACTGGGTTCTTTATCCTTCCAGATAAGGATAACCACAGCTGATGCCTCTTCTGAGGCCCAGGCTGAAGTCTGCAGTGGTGTGAGGCCGCGGGCCATGGTCACAGCACTTCTGTAGTGCCTCGTGGGGGTGAAGCGTTAGTGCTCCGGGGGGCTTGTGCCAATCCTGGGAGACTTCACACCAGTCCTGGGAATTCTGTGGGGAGAGAGCTTGCCGACACCCTCACAGCCAATTAGGGGACAGAGTGGAGCCTGAACCCAAAATAGATTAATGGACTCCCTAGAGAAGCTCTGTTTACCATGATCATGCGAGTGTCAGGTCTTTATCCAGCAGATCCTGAGCTGTGCCAGGGCCCGAGGATGTCATAGTAAACAGGACAGAGGCAGCCTCTTCCTTCTTGGACACATTTAGCTCTGGTCCCACGGCTTTATCATTTTAAGGTCTTCAAAGAGATCAGTCAGCATCTGTTACCCATTCCCACCCCTGGGGGCTGCTAGACACATCCTGGGTGCCAGCCAGGGCCAGACGTCCCACACTTGCCACCAAGGTGGGGCTCAGGCGCATCATTACCCCCCTGCCCCCGTGTCCCGCGCAGCCCCATCTCGCCGGCGACTGTATCCCTCACCAGGCTTATCTCCTCTGCTGAAGAACCCGGGGTGGTCAGCTCCCTCCCGTCTTACAGATGGGGCTCCGGGGGCTCAGAGGGCTTGGGGAAGGCAGAGCCTGGATTTGAACCCTGATGCCCCAGGCTGGTGGGGACATTGCCCAGCCTGGCCTATTTTTAGAGGGCGCCTTGTGGGTCAGCTGAGGAGACAATAGAGAATGCGGTCCCCACAGTGAACCATTGTTCCCACGGTGGCTTCAGGGCCAGGGCTCCGCCCAGCAGATGATCTGTGGTCCCCCCTGGGGGCTGGACCATTGCCCCACCGTTTGCGGATTTTTCCAGCATTTGTATAGGCAGGAGTGAGCAGGCACTCGGAGGAAGAGAGAGAGGGCTGGGGAGATGGGGGCCTCTGTGCTTTGGTTGGGGGGATAAGGCAGGTAGCCCAGGAGGACCCCTGTGCTGGGGATGGGCCCGGGCACGAAGCACTCACCCTTCCCCCTGAGGTTCCATTGTTCTTCCCATTTCGCAGAAGCACGACGGCCGCCTGGGAGATGCTTCAGGGGTCTTCAGAGCGGATGCCTGGAAGCCCCAGCATCTCTCAGCCTGGGATGGAGAAGGGAGAGGGATTTTGTTCAAAACTCAGATACTGAGTTTTCCCGCTCTCAAGGCGGAACCTGAAAATTGGGGTGTATTTATTTTTGAGCCGAGTTCTTCAGATTGGCAACCATTGACCTTAACGGATGGCGGGGTGCTTCCTTGGTACCCCTTTCCCCTTTTGTCTCTGCTTCTCAGAGTGGCTTCTCTGGCCAGAGAGAGCTGCCACCCGAAGCCCAGTGCTCCCACGACCAAACTAGGAGCTTTCCCCCAACCGCAGTGAGACGCGCGCTGGGTGTCTGCAGGCTGTAATTCCAGCCACACCGTGACTGCGGGTCCCACATGACAGGCCCGTCTGTCTGTCTCTCCCCAGGAGCAGGACATCGAGACTTTGCATGGCTCCATTCACGTCACACTGTGTGGGACCCCCAAGGGGAACCGACCCGTCATCCTCACCTACCACGACATTGGCATGAACCGTAAGTTCCGAGGAGCCGCGTGTCCTGGGCGAGCGGGTGTCTGCCAGGGTTGGAGGAGAGGACAGCTAGGAAGGGCGGCTGGCAGGGAGTCTGCCTCATCTTCTTTTGCCGGGACTTCCTGGAGCTGTTCTGGGGAGAACTCTTGCCACAGACTGGACGAGCCCGGAATGCACTGCCTGGGTGCTGGGAGATGCTGGGGACTCAGGAGTCCTCCACCATCAGTCTGTGTGACAGTGACTGCCTTTAATGAAGGTCTACGGTGGTTTTTAGTGTTTTCACAGGATTGTGCAACCTTCAGCAGGATCCATTTTAGAACATTTTTATTATTCTGAAAAGAAGTTCTGTCCTCTTGTCTATCGCCCCCCAGTCTCCCATACCCCCCAGCCCCGGGCCACCACTAGTCTACTTTCTGTCTCTAAGATCTGCCCATTCTGGGCATATTTTATCAATGGAATCACACAACGTGTGGTCTTTCGTGACTGGCTTCTTTCGTCATGTTTGCAAGGTACGTCCGCATTGTGCCACATATCAGTACTTTATCCTCTTTTGCTGAATGATATTCCATTGTACGGATACACCGCGTTCTGTGTGTCTGTGCTCGTTTAACGGGAGTTTGGATTTCCCACCTCTCGACTCTTCTGAATACCGCTGCTATGGATGTGTAGATCGCGAATTCTTAAGATGACCAGGAAGTGTTCCCAAATGTGGGAACAAATGGGACTGGAACAAGATCTACTTAGTATTACAGTTACACAGAACAGAAATGCTTCTGTGATGATTCAGAGGCGCTTGTGGCCCTTCCCGGTCCAGTGCTTATTGCGAGCTGGATGCTTGCTCGATTTTTGATTAACAGATGGACTGAATGACATTGTTTTTCCAACAGCTTATTAATACCGCGAGGCTACGAAGGATGTCAGTCACTGAAAACCATTTTTCTCCTTCACTCTCACTTCTCTTTTCTCTCTCTTTTCCCCCCATATGCCCCCTTGTAACCATCATGTACCAAATCCGATGCTGGGTACTTTGATATATACCACCTTATTCCACCGACTCTGATGAGGATATGGAATTGCATTTGGCGGTGTTACTCCTCCATTGTTAGGGTACAGTGAGCGCTGTAACAACAGACCCAAGGCCTCTGTGGCTTAACATGATATATGTTTAGTTCTCACTCCTGTAACAACTCAGTGGACATTCTGTGGGACACCTTCCATGTGGTGATTCAGGGACCCAGGCTCTTTCTAGCTGTGACTCCACCGTCCCCTGGAGCCTCTGAGGGTTCTGTTGGCTCCTCCACACCTGGCAGTCACAAAAGAAAGAGGAGAGAAACCTAGAGGATTGGGTGGCAGGTGTTATGAGGAAATGGGGAGCCTCACATGCTATTGGCTAGAATCTGATCACACGACTGCCTCTGATTGCAAGGGAGGCTGGGAAATGTAGTCCAGAAGTGTGTCCTGGAAGAAAAGGGAAGTGTTTCGGTGAGCAGCTGGCCGTCTTTGCCTCAGCGATTAGGAGGGTCGTCCAAGCCCACCTAAGAGTGGTCCTCCTTGTTTGAAAATCCTGTGTGCCCTGGCCAGTATCCCTGAGGTGAGGGTTTAGGACACCTAGAGAGAAAGAGAGTGTCAGTGGGGCAACCCCACCTCATACGAGGACCGTCACGGCCACGACTGTTGGGGGAAGAAGCAGGAGCTGGAATGGGATCCCCTCCCAGCGCTGCCTGGAAGGTTATGTCATCCACCAGCATAGGCAGGAGAGTTTACTGACCGTCTCCACTTCCACACCCACTCCCTTGCCTCATGACTTATTCTTGCCTTTTATCACCAGAGGAAAGTGGGAAAGAAAATGTAGCCATTCTTTCTTGAAAGTTCCTTCCCCCTGCTGTGTAGGCATGAAACCAACAGAATGAATACAGACTTTATTCTCTCCTAACTTCTTCCTCTTCTCTCTCCCGTGCCTGTTCTCCAGACAAAACCTGCTATAACCCCCTCTTCAACTCCGAGGACATGCAGGAGATCACCCAGCACTTTGCTGTCTGCCACGTGGACGCCCCCGGCCAGCAGGACAGTGCGGCATCCTTCCCCACGGGGTAAGAGGAGGGAGCCTCGGGCCCCAGGACAGGGAAAGGAGAGCCCTGCAGGGTGGGAACAGGTGGTGGGAGGAGGCATTAGTCAGGCTTTTAAGGTTTCTTTTTTAATTGTAATACAATATATATAAGCTAAATTTTACTGTTTTTAACCATTTGTAAGTGTATTGTTCACTGACATTAAATACATTCACACTGTGTTGTAGCCATCACCACCATTATCTCCAGGACCTTTTAATTAGCCTAAACGGAACCCCCATAACCATCAATCAATAGCTCCCCGACCTTCACCCCTCCAGACACCCTGTCCCCACCCCACCACAGCAGCCCAGCTAGTCGGGCTTTTTACTAGGGGTACATGGCCCGGACAGGACTAAAGTGGAAGAGGGTCTTGACAAGAAGAAATAGTTAGGAGAAAGATCTAGAAGGTTGGGAAGAAAAATAGAGACGAAAAAATGAAGTACGTCCTGTGGTTGGGAAGAAAAATAGAGACGAAAAAATGAAGTACGTCCTGTGGGCCAGACTTAATCATCTTTATTTACAAATGTCATTTGTGTTTAATCCTTACATGGCTGGTGCTGGTAGCTCCATTCTCTAGATGGAAAAACTGAGGCATGGAGGGGTTAACTGCTTTGCTCAAGCTCGCACAGCTGGTTTCATTGCGGGGGCGGGTGTCGGGTTTGAGCCCAGTCTGCTGGCTCTAAGACTCCAACTCTCTTTGGAACATCAGGCTGCCTTGGTCCCGGGTGTCTACACTGCCTGCTCCTCCCCAGTGCGTGGCTGATGTGGACTTTCAGCTCTCGTTGTGAGGCTGGGGGCAAGCTTACCGAGGGCACTGGACAGTCAGGGTCACGTGGGGGTGGCAGACCTCTCGGAGGCCCCTCACCGTGCTGTGATCCAACCAAGGTGGGACCAGGTTCTTGGGTTTAAAGTCTGTCAAAGAGGCCTTCTCGGTAGCACAAAGAGATCTTTTTTGTTAGTGTTCTGAATCATCCTTAATCATTAATCTTTATCAGAGAGGAAGGGAAGGGATGCCCAGACACACGTTAAAAGAGTTCAAAGCTTCTTAATACAGCAGCAGATTAAGCGTCTGTCAGCATATCCATCTTTGTTTGGACAAATTGTTTGAAAGACTTGGGGTGACCCAGTGACTCTCAGCTCCCCACGGGGAGATTTTAAAACTATTCTGAAACCTGGGCCCTGCTCGCGGAAATTTTCATTCCCTTGACCCGGAGGCCAAGGCGCAGGGTATTCGTTCCCCTAAGTTACCAGGCGATTCCAGCGTGTGGCTGGTGGGACCCACTGTCTGGGCGGGGCCCGGCGTGGTCAGGGGTCTCCTGGGCCCTCCAGGGTGCACGCCCCCATCCTGAGGCTGAGACGGCAAAGCAGGGATGGGGCCCCTGGCCGGGTCACTCCCGGCTCTGGAGTCAGCTTTCTACACATGGGGCCTCGTGGGTAGAACCCTGTCGCCTGCTGGCTGTGTACCCACCCCCCAAGAGCAGTGAGGAAAGAAGCTGTGGAGTTAGGTGTCTCCCCAGCTCTCACCGTTTGGGGGCTGCTGGCTCCAAACCGAGCCGTGGCCATTTCAGAAAGACAACGGCTTCGTCGATGTGTAGCCCCGCCAACCGGGGCCTTCCTGGCTCTCTCCCTTTTGCACATGCTGGTCCCCCAGCCTAGAACGTTCCCTACACCCTTCAGTCCTCAAGCTCCCCCCCGCCCACGTCCCCTTCAATGGCACGTCTTCCAAGAAGCCCTCCGCTTGGTCAGAACAGATCTCGCTGCTTCAGCCTCCCGCTCTCAGCACCTTCCCCTCCCCGGTGGTCGCCACCGTCATGAGTTACGCGTATTTGTTTCTGCTGACTTGCCCCCCGGCTCCTGCACGGGACCGTGTCTGCTCTGCTCACGTGGGTTCCCGTTGCCTCGCCAGGAGCCTGGCATGAGAAAGGCCCAACAGCTCCTCTGTTGAAGGGACTCCCTCCTGCCTGCCTGAGCCCCAAAGTCGGCGTTGTGGAATGCCTTCTAGTGGGCGTCAGCCCCCCTCCCCCCAGCACCTAGACCGAGTGGGTCTTGTGGGGCATCTTGACGGCTCCCCCAGGGACCTGCCTCCAGGATCACGGGGCATTCGGAGGAGCTGGCTCCTAACAGCGTGCCGTGTGGACTCGCTTTCCATAAAACGGGCCAGACTCCCTGATGACAGCCAAGACCTTGGTGAAAAGGACAAATCGAGTTCCTTCCAGGAAGATGGGAAAGAAAATGTGTGGGAACTCTGGCTAGGGTTGTAGGCACCTGGCCGGGCAAAGGCCCCCAGAAGGGCTTCCTTCTGGAAATTCGAGGGAGGTGAGCATACACTTGCTCTGGGGAGGCAGAGGGCACAGCATGTGCAAAGGCTAAGAGGAGAGCCAGTCTAGAAATGGTAGGTAATCTGGAAGGAGCACCTGCTGGCCGAGAAGGATCCAGCCTGGGAGGCGGCCTCTGCTGTCCCCATTGGAAAGGTGGGCACAGTGGGGACAGGAGACCCTTTCCAGGCCCTGCTAAGGAGGGGATGATGGGAAACTTGTTTCCTGCCGAGGGGAAGCCCTCGCCTTAATGTACAGACCCAGGCAGCCTGCAGGCTCCCTGGTCACCCAGTGTGAGTCCTCCTCACTGTCACCCTCCTCGGTACCTGCTGTCATGGGCCAGTTTTGAACAGAGAGGAGCTCCCCCAGCCCTCTGTTAACAGGAGGAGTGGTCCCGGAAGATGTGCGAGTCGAGGCATCCCTGTGCCTTAAAACCGCCCTGGGTATCCGTTTCCCGAAGCCACTGTGTCCAGCCAATCAGGGTGGCTTGCCTTCTCTGCCTTGTCTCCCAGGCTTCTTCTCAAGCATCTCTTGGGGAGAGGAGATGAGAGGGAGGGGCTTCCCCAAGGTCAGGAGGGCTTCACGGGAGGGCTGCCAGGGTGCCTCCTTTGGGAAGGTAAGTGAGTACATGGGCCTTGAAATCCTGAGAGCTCCAAATCCCTGCTTGTCTGCGAAGCCAAGTCACTTATCTCTTAGCCTTAATGATATTCACAATCTTTATATGAGGGAAATCATAGCAACCTCACAGACTAGTCGTAAAGATTAAATGAGCTTACAATGCTCATCAAACGCTTGTTGTGGGACCTGGAACATAGGAAGTGGTTTGTAAAGGGTCACTTGACAAAGTAAAAGGTGGGGGAATTGGCCTGGAGAGCATCCTTGCTCAGAGGAGCAGGCTGTGTACACGGTGGGGTGCTCGGAATGGGGGCCACGGGCGGGGACTAGACTGGGGAGTCTGGGCGCACGGGGCGGTTTGTTGCACGGTCTCCGCCTATCAAGTGTTTTTCGTTTGCACTGTTCATTTCCGCTGAGGTCCCGGCTTTTGTTAACTGCCTCTGCATGGCCTCTCCCAAGGTACGTGTACCCCTCCATGGACCAGCTGGCGGAAATGCTGCCCGGAGTCCTTCACCAGTTTGGGTAAGAGTGAGGGATCCACTCCCCCACCAGCTTGCAGAGAAGGGTGATCTCTAGCTTCTGCCTCTCCTGGGGTCTTGATCTGGCCCCAGCACTGAAATCTAGGTTAATGCTTAAAGATCAGGGAAGAAATCAGCTTGTTATACTCTGCAGACAGTGTTTTTCATGCAGTCTCTTTACTCCCGTCTGCCTCTTGCAAGTTGGGCTTTTCTCCTTGAGTCAAAATCCATCACCCGATGACAGCCACTCCACCCATCTTTTCCTAGCCTCTCTTCTTTTATTGCTTTCTCTTTCCCATGGAACATTCTGGAATAGGGTTGCCTGAACGCTTAACGTCTCCCTCCAGGCCTTTATTTCTTCAGGGCTCAAGGAAACCTCTTAGTGGAGCCTTTTGTACGATGAGAACACCTCCATGTTCTTGCCCAATTCATTTTCATTCCAAGTTTTAGAATCCAAAATGAAGCTGGAGAGCGGGAAGAAGCAGTTTGGTAAATAGGCCTTCCCGGAAATGACAGCGGGGCTGTCAGAGCCTGGCCGCGGTCGGGCGAGGAGTGAGGAAAAGGCATGAGTCTTTCCAAGGTCATGGTCTTCTGTCCAGACATAAAGCATGATGCATTGCAGGTCCTGCAGGGCACGTACGGCAGCGTGGTCCCACTTTGTCTAGCCTGCCAGCCACCCTCAGCGATGCCCACGACACACCCTTGGGGAGATGAGGTTCCTCAGGGCAAGGGGCGGGGAAGGTTTTCAAAGGGCGCTTCCCATCGCTCACTCCTTCTGGGACATGAACTTTTATTTCTCCTTCCAGACTGAAAAGCATCATTGGCATGGGAACCGGAGCAGGTGCCTACATCCTCACTCGATTTGCTGTGAGTTCTTTCATTAAAAAAAAAAACAACTCTCTCTCTCTATATATATGCACAATATATATATATGTTTTAAAGAAAATTAATTCAAGATTAAGGAAGAAAATTAGAAAAGCACCAAAAAAAACTCCCCAAAGGGAAAAAGAAATGAGCCATAATTCCATTTCCCAAAGGAGAGCCACAGTGCACTTCGGGGTGTGTGGTCCAGAGTTACATATGCACATGGGGTGTGTGGGTGTGCACTCATGTACACACCAGCAGCTCTTTCCCTTCGCTGAAATGCCACACGAGACATGTGCTTTTATCATCATCTTCGCTCGGTTCGCGGTGATTGTGGCCGGGTCCTCATGTCACTGAGTACTCTACTGGGCTACTTCTGTGACAGCTGCACAGGTTTTGTAGTCAGGGAACTCTTGGACCCTGACTAACTCTAAGCTAATCAGAGATGTAGGTGCTACCATGACAGATGTCACTTACGTTACTAGGGGTCCCGGTCAGGTGCTGCTGGGTCCTTTGGAGCCTTACCAAACGGTTGTTTCAAAATGCAGTGATGCTCATTTTGTTCAACTGTATGTAATCTGATGGGCTATTATTTGCTGGACTTTGCTAGAGGTTAGGCATGCTGGCACGAATACAAAATGGTCTGGCTGTCTAGGCTCTGAGCAGATAAAATAAGGTCTCAACTGTATCTTAGGTCTCTGTCTCCATATCTCTGAGAAGTAATAGAATTCTTACTGATTACTGAAGAGCTGATTAGCTTGTCTGATTTATGAGGGCCATGGTATGTTGTACCCATTTCACAGCTAGGGAAGCTGAGGGGCAGCAGCGTGAAGTGACTTGTCCCACGTAGGTCTGCCAAGCACATGTGCTCCTACTTCTCCTATGGTTTCCTCTTTCCCTTCTCTCAGGAGCCCCATTTAGTGTCTACTAAGCTGGAACCTCAGTTTTGGAAGGGGGGCAGTGTCGAGAGCAGTAGCCTGCTCTGGGGGTCTACACGGGTCCTCTTCTGGTACTTTTCTCAGTCTTTGGTTTGACTTTAAAGTTCACAGTCTCTCAGATGGCTAAGTTGTCTCTCTCACTTCGTGTCTCCAATTGCAGCTGAACAACCCTGAGATGGTGGAGGGCCTCGTCCTCATTAACGTGAACCCTTGTGCGGAAGGCTGGATGGACTGGGCCGCCTCCAAGGTGCGGCTGGGGGCCTGGGTCGGGCAAGGGGTGTCCCAGTCTGCAGAGGGGCAGGTGTGCCTGACTCTGCCTGGAGCACAAAATGCAAGAGACCTCTCCTAGCCCCACCCCTTCACCACCCCCAGCAAAGAAGGCAGCTTTCCTCCGCTTGGCTTTGAGTAGTGAACATGACCTCAGCCATGTGCTGTTCAGATTTCGATAGGACACTGCTGTCCAAGCCAGCAATACCAGTGGGACATGGGTCCCGAGCCAGCTTTGATAAGGACAGCCTGGGGACTTAGCATATGTTGGGCTTAGATCAAGATGCTGAGAATAAAAAGATGAACAAGACAGATGCCTGTCACCCCAGTCACCTACATGTTATTAATGAAAAAGAAATAACGTATCTGGTACTGATTCTATGCCACTTAACTTTACGATAATAATAATTAGCTAACAAGTGTTGAATGTTTATCGAGTTCTCTTTCTACTCTCCGTGGCTATACCTTCATGACCTCATTCAATCCTCAATCACTCCAGGAGTGGGGATTGTTAAAACCATTTTACAGAGGAGGAGACTGAGGGTCGCAGGGGTTAGGAAGCTGCCTAGGGCCGCACAGAGCCAGGTAGTGGGAGAACTGGGGCCAAACAAGATCCCTTGGGCTCTGTGGTGCTTGGAATCACCTCTGAGCTGGGCTCACCGCCGGCCCCGTCTCTCCATCAGCAGGTGTCAGATGCCCGCCGAGACCCAAGCACTGCAGGTCTGGGAATGCAGAGCTAGCAGGACACATCCCTGGCTGGGGAAAGGGCCCGAGCTGTCTCAGGAAGCTGTGCTCTGGCTGGGTTCCTTGTTTATCTTTTAAAAAGATGATTGTTTTTTTTCATAAAGGCCCCAGTATTTGCCAAGGAGAGGGGGAAACCATTCCAACTCTAACAGGACAGACTTTCAAGCCGGGGTGATCCTGGCTTCTCATTTTGAAAGTGTGTTTTTGCCAAGTTTGGGACGGCTCTTGGGGACAGGGGGTTTGAAGGGGTCTCCCTCCCCCTGCTTCCCACCCCATCCTGGCCACTGTGATATTTCATTCCTTCCTGGAACATTCCGCCAGGATGAGGGAGCCCTTTCCTCCCACCGGCGTGATATTCAGAAGCAGAACACACTCCCTGGTTGTTTTTTTTTTCCAGCAAAGGCAATGGCACTGCAGTTGGCCAGTTTGGCTTCTTGGTAGCTGTTCTGAGCCAGACGTGGGGGCTGGGACGTTGACCACTGGCTAAAGTGGAGCCCGAGGGCTGTTTGGGGGTTTTTAGTATTTGCACCGTATCCTTCCTTTCCAGCCCCAGCCCTGGAAGAGGAAGACCTCTCTTGGGGGTCTAGTGTGTGTCAGGCACTGGGGTCTTATCCTGTGACATGTGTAGTTGCCGTGTGTAACCCTCACCTTGGCCTTGTGACTCTGAAGCTCCTGGCATCCTGGTTACAGATGAGGGGTCTGAGGTCCAGTGGCTCTGCTACCCTCCCAGGGCCACACAGCCGGGAGGTGGCAGATGGGTCAGCCTAGGTCCCCCAGGTCTAGAGCTTCTCTCCCCTATGGGTTCCTGCCTGACACTCAAGTTGGCCAACACACATTTATGGGGCTTCTGCTGTATGCCTAGCATTTACAGTGCTCTCACTGTGTACCTAGCATTTATGGAGCTTCTCCTGCACAGCTAGCATTTATGGAGCTCCTGCTGTATGCCTAGCATTTATGGAGCTCCTGCTGTATACCTAGGATTGTCAGTAGGAGCAGGTAGAGAAGAGAAGGTCAGTATATTCAGAGAGAGGAAACTGGCTTAAGAGGGAAAATCTAGAGGGTGATATAGTTTGAGGTAAGCAGATGCTGGCATGTAGACTGGGAGCTCAGTGTGTGTTTAGAAGTCCTTTACCGAGGACTTGGTGAACTGAGGCCTGAAAAAGCTGGGAGTACGTGGGGTCTTTGTTCAGATGCATTTTCTCCGCATCTCCTGTGCCCCGGGCTCTGAGAGTAAGGAATCGATGACCCTGCCTTCCAGGGCCCCAGGTTCAGTAAGTAAGTAACTGGAGACAGGTAACCGCCTTCCCATCAAAGGGGCGTCCTCAGACCTGAGTGCCAGGGAGCCCACACTGCTGCTCCGCCCCCAGGGCAGTGGGATTGGCCTGACCTTGTCCGGCTACTAGAACGCCGGCTTTCTAATCCCTGTTTCTGTCCTCCCAGATCTCCGGATGGACCCAAGCCCTTCCAGACATGGTGATGTCTCACCTCTTCGGGAAGGTGAGCAGCGTGGCCTGTCGTTGTGTTGTTCAGTCGTGTACTGCCAGGCCTGTAGAGTGCAGAGACGGCCCAGGCACAGCGAGGGGCCGCTCCGTCTGACCCTCCTGAAATAGCCCATCGTTACTCATTCACAATCGTCACTCCATTCCTTCTCTCTTGCTCTCCCTTTAACAGAAGTCTTTTTTTAACAGCTTTGTTGAAGTACAGTACACTGCACATATTGAAATTTGACAAATTTGACAAATTTTGACATTCTTAAAACCATCACTGAAGCCATCACAGATGACTAAGGAAATACCGTAACCCCCAGAACTTGCCCTGTGACGCTTGGTAATCCTTCTCTCCTCCTCAGGTAACCTCTGATCTGCTTTGGGTCACTGTAGGTTCATCTGCATTTCCTAGATTTTTATGTAAACAGTATCAGTACGTGCTCTTTTATTTTTAAATCTGACTTCTTTCACTCAGCGTTAAAGTATTTTGCCATCCATCCATGTCATTGGGCGAATCAAGAGTTCGTCCCTTTTTAGTGCTGAGTGGTGTTCTGTGGTATGGGTGTACCAGAGGCTGCTTCTCCGCTCACCTGTTGATGGACATTTGGGTTCTTTCCAGTTCTGGGCTATAACAAAGCCTACAGCAAACACATCCATGGAATTTGCTGTGCGTCGGCCTTGGTCCTAAGGACTCTATGACCGTATGAGGAGGACCTTTTATTCCTAGTTATGGATCTGTTTTTTTCCCCAGTTGTACATGGGGAAGCTGAGACCAGAGAGGTTGAGTGAGCTGTGTGAGGTCTTGCAGCCAGCGAGAGGGGCTGGGGTTGGAACCTACGAGTCTCGCTCCAGTGTGGGTTCCGGTAACCATCTGTGCCTCTGCTGGTGCCTGGCTCTCAGGCGGGTTGTGGTGCACTTATCCCCACTGAGCATGGGCTGAACCAAGCCCCGGGCAGCACGCGAGTGGTGTGTGGTTCTGCCCTGCCACCCGGCCAGCGTGGCCCCTGACTCTGGCTTTGTGCCTCCTGCTGGGCTGGAGGAGGTACTGCTCTGATGCAGGGGTCTGACGTGGCCTTCAAGTTGCCCAGCTTGAGGTGACTTGTCTGTTCACTGTGTGTGGCCTACACACCACTGTTTGCTCCTTAGCTGAAGAGTGACCGTCTGGCGTGTGACCATATGACACCCAGGGAAGCAGAGGTTTTGCTGGGCTGCTGAAGTGTGCACTGTGTTTGGTCCTTGTATTAGTTTGTGGTAACAAAGGACCACAAACTGGGTGGCTTAAAACAACCGAAATATATCCTCTCTCAGTTCTGGGGGCCAGAAATCTGAAACCGAGTGTTGGCCGGGCCACACTCCTCCCGTGGTCCTAGGGGAGGACCTTCCTTGCTTCTTTCGGCTTCTGGTAGCCTCAGCCTTCCTCGGCTTGTGGCTTCTCACTCCGGTCTCTGCCTCCATCTTTGCGCGGCTTTCTCTGTGTCTGTTTCAAATCTCCTTCTGTCTTACAAGGACACTTGTCACTGGATTTAGAACCTACCGGCATAAGGCAGGATGACCTCATCTCTGGATCCTTAACTTAAATTACGTCTGCAAAGACCTTTTCCAAATAACGTTCGCAGAGTCCAGGAATTTGATGTGAAACATGTCCTTGGGGCCACCTTGTAGCCTACTAGAGTCCCCTTTCCTTTCTCATGCTTCCTTTCACGGTTTGCAATACATTTTCTCCACCCTGAGTGTATAATCTGAATCTGACAGCAATATGGGAAAGATCGGAGCCAGCATCTGTGTTTTCCTGGAAGAGGGGTGTCAAGTATAGAGTAAGAACTTTGCCTGACTGTACCGCAAATTACCTGGGGTATATGTTGGTACCCCCGAGTTGCTGCAGCTGTGTTTCCATCTGTAACCCCAGCACAATTCCTCGGACTATTTTTTTCCTGATGTTTTTTGGGGAAAAGCTGGTCTCTTTGTTGCTTCAGTGACCGTGGACTGTCTTGACACAGCTCAGGGAGACACTGGGCCCCCTTTTCTCCCTCTCGCTCCTGATCTGGTTGTTGTCAATCACATCAGACCCTTTCGTGAAAACTGTAGCATCCGCTGTTGCACAAATGAGAAACAGAGCAAGCTCATAACTTGTTTGTTTGTCCCAACTCACATTCAGAAAGGAACCAGGGAGAGGGAAGGCTGAGGCCAGCCTTCTGCAAGGGTCTGGTTGGCCCTCCTGGAAATCAACATTGCCCTTCATTCCGGCAACTTCCTGTTGCATGAGTTGGTTTTGTTTTGCAAACATGAAAAACTTCTTTTCACCTCTCCCCATTAAAAAGAAAATAATAGTAATTGCTAACAGTCGCCTCCATGCTTACTCTTGACAGTGGGCTTTCCAGAGTGGCCAACCTCTGATAAATCCTACAATTTGATGAAGGCGGGTAACGTCATCCCCACTCTTTTTTTTAAAAGGGAGCTGAGGCTCAGAGAGGTGAAGCACTCGCCCAATTAAGGGGCAGTGACGGAGCCGAGAGGACCGACTTCAGATCAAAACTCCTGAAGTCTGAGCCCAGCAGGGCGTGCTAGCCCCCCAGCTTTGCGTTCGCTCTGCTCCCAGCTGATATCCAGACACCAGTCTGCATCTGGGTGCGGCTCCCGCTTTCCTGAAGGTTCCCTCAGGCTCCACAGCAGGCTCGTGGAATAGGCATTACTGCCTTCACGACGTAGCTGGATAACCTGAAGGATGGTGAGGGTAGTGACCGGCCCGTGGCCGCAGTTCCCACGAACGACGTTCTCCCCTCTGTCAATGCAGGAGGAAATGCAGAATAACGTGGAGGTGGTCCACACCTGCCGCCAGCACATCGTGAACGACATGAACCCCGGCAACCTGCACCTGTTCATCAACGTCTACAACAGGTACCAGGATGCCGCTGGGCCACACGATGGCCACTTGTCAGGCTCCTTTTGTAGTTCCGGAACGAACATGGGGCAAGAGAGGAGGGATTATAAAATTAATATAAGATGCAGCCCCTGAGCAAATAGATGAACAGAACAAGGGTGCCCAGTAAGGGCCCCTGGGAAGTCAGGTGCCTCCTGGAGTTTTGAGTGCTTTGCAAGGAGCAAACTGAACTTCTACTCCAGACCACCAGGGGCGCACGTACGAGTGGGAACAGTCACATCGCAAAGGGTTTGCGTCCACGCCTGTGCCAACGCTGACCCTAAGGAAGGTCCGGGTGTGGGGAGAGCCGAGAGGGAGGCAGCAAAGCCCTGGGGGAGGACGGGAAGAATCCAGGGAGGCTGCTGGGAGGCGAAGGAGTCACTCCAAGGATAAGGACACACGAGCATGGTCTTTGGCGAGGGCGCAGCCCTCTTAAAGATAGTTGAGTGCTGGTCTGGGGCTCAGCTAGGGGAGGGGACAGCTCGGGGCCCCTGGGAGCAGCCAGGGGTTCTGAAATCTCCAGGGAACTCAGCCTGCAGCTCCCACAGAGGGGGCAGGAATAAGCCTCCTGGGCTCTGTGTCTCTCACATGTTAATAACTTGGCTTCACGAAGGGCATTCGTGTCCCTTTCCTCTTACCCTCCACCCAGCCTCTCAGTGCAGGGGTGACTGGTAATGGCCCCAGCGTGTAACCAAAGACACGGAGGCTGAGTGCTCATTTATTCAGCAAGCGCTAAGTGAGGACTGGAGAGGGCAGGCTTTCAGCTGGGTAGTGGGCACCCAGAGGAGACGAGCAACAACCCCTCGCTGCCCCACATGCTGCAGGGACGAACTGGTGCCTCTGAAAAACCCTATGATGAGGGTGCTCTCACCGTCATTTCCTGCTGAGGAAGTGAAGGCACAGAGAGGTTCGGCATCCTGCCCAAGGTCACACAGCTAGGAAGCAGAGGAGCGTGATTTGAATGCAGCCGGGCTGGCTCCGGGCTGTGAGCCGGGAAAGGGTGTCTCATGGTGGGAGCTGCCGGCAGGGAGAGGCTGGTGTCTGTCTGCAGGGGAGAGTAATGGAGCCGCACTGGGTACAGTGGGAGGGTTTAAAACGAGGGAGTGAAAGGATCAGGTCTGAGTTCTAAAGAGTTGGTTTGGTTACTATGTAGAGGACTCAGAGTCGGGAGCGAGAGTGAGAGTGAGGCTAAGAGAAGAACCTGGACACCATTTGGGAGGTAGAGGCTCCTACGAGGGGGGATGGGAAGCAGGGACCTTCTGTAGAGGAGGGTGCGATTTGTACATAAAAGGAAAAAAGCACCTGGGGGACAATGAGGTGGGATCCATGAGTCCCGCTGTCTCTGAAGCCACCTCTATGGACCCAGAGAGGCTGGGGTGGGACCTGACACAGCTTGGGATGTAGGTGGGTGTTTGCCAGAGCGGCCAGTGCAGGAGCTCCTGGGATTGGCTCGGTGGGAGGGGCTTCCTCCAGGGGAGGGTCTGCTGATGTACAGGTATGTTTGTTTGTTGTTTGTCCGTAGCCGGCGGGACCTGGAGATTGAGCGGCCGATGCCCGGAACCCACACGGTCACCCTGCAGTGAGTTGCCCTTCTCTCCTGCACCGTCTCTTTAGCTGTGCTTACCGTTGCCAGCAGCACCTCAGTTCTGAGTTTGGCAGGACTGCCCCCCTTGTGCTAGGACAGCCCAGTCAGCGAGAACTGCGTGGATCCTGCCCAGGGCTTGAGCACAGCCCAGCCTCACTGGTCTTCCCCTTGTGCAGGAATTTGGTTTGTAGGGTGTCCCTGAGAGCTGTGGGGGGAGCCTTGGACCTCCAACAAGGAATGCTAATAACCACAGCGGGACAGAATTTATGAAGCACCTACGCTATGCCCAATGCTGTGTGAGGCTTTGCTTCACAGAGCCTGGAGATGAATAAGACATAGGACCCACCCTGAAGTGCCCTATAGAGCTAGAAGGAAAAGACAGTTGTGGGTACAGCCACCTGGATTCCAATAGTAACAACTATGTCTTTTTATAGTTCCTTAAGTGAACCATATTATTTGACACCTGAACTTCGCACATGCCATTTTCTCTGTCAGGCATGTCGTTTGCATCTCTGTTTTTTATTGCTGGCAAAGTCCTACTCATCCTTCCCTGCGGAGAGGGTGCTTGAAAATAAAACATCAGGGCATAGAAGTTCTCTGGCTGAAATTCACACTAAGGTGTAAATGACTACTAACCCGTTTTTTCCTAAGAATAAAGCAGAGGATAGAGAATGAAGGTAGTAAAAAGAGCCAAAGGTACTGGGGAAAACAAAGTCAATCTTTTTTTTTTTTTTAGAATTCTGGCCCCAGCCTGGCAGGGCTGGGAGCATGAGAATCTCTCAGTGAACCTTGTGTTAACTCCCCCTTGTCTCCCTGCCCCCAGGTGTCCTGCTTTGTTGGTGGTTGGGGACAGTTCTCCTGCTGTGGACGCTGTGGTATGTAGAAATCAACCACTGGTTTCTGTGCTTAACTCAACGGTCCAATTTTAGTTACCTTGGTATGAAGTCTCCCTGCCCACCCTCTTCCCCTCCTCTGCTCCCCATCAGGGCAAGTGACATCTTCTAGATGCCATATTGGCCTTTGGTCAGAGGGTCCAGCCACCAGCCTCCTTCCCTGGTGACTGCCAGCCCTAGTTGCTTGGCAGTGGGGCCTCTGTCTCCTCTCCCAGGCCCCCTCACCTGCCTCCCATTGGCTTGTTTATACGGGCGTGTTTCTGCTTGGCTTCCTGGCTAGGAGACTGTCTGCGTGTTTGGGAATCAGGTGGAGCTTTCAGACCTGGTTGGAGCCTGATCCGTCTGGTGGGGCAGACAGGCATCTGGGGGGCGGGGCTTAGGAAAGGTTTTCTGGCTCGTTTCACCCCTTAATTCCCACCTGTGATGTGGTGGAGGCAAAACAGGACTCCATCTTTCCAACACCCCCATAGCCGAGGACACGGGAGACTTGGGGGCTAGTGGGCAGAGTCCTAGAGTAGTGACATGCCTTGTGCAGTAGGCTAGAGCAGGGTCAGCAAATGTTCATTTAGTAGAGACCTGGGGAATCCAAATGAACCATGAATTACTTGCAATCTAGTCCACTGGACATAATCATAAGATGCATCGATAAGGATATATTCTTTACATTAAGGGAGGTGATAATTCTACCATAGGCATTTTGAACATCACACGTTACGGGCGGGTATTTTGCCCACTTCTAGATGCACTTTTAAGAGGGTCATTGACAAACTGAAGAAAGAAACCATCCTGGTGGGTATGATTTCATTTGAAGAATGGTTGTTGGGACTGGGGTTGTTGAATCTGAAGAATTACTGGCAGCAGCTGGTGAAACAAGCCCATTCGTTTAGTAGCCGTTTCTGGAGCACCTTCTACATTTTAGCTCATCTTCACAACAGCCCTTTGAAAAAGATATTATCCCCATTTTATTGATGAGGAAACTGAGGCTCAAAGAAGTTAAGTAACTTGTCCAAGGTCACATAGCTAGTGATGGTAGGGCTGGAATTTAAAGCCACATCTGTTGAATCCCAAAGCCCACATTCTTTCTTCCATGACCGTAGGAATACTGGAGCTCCTGGTGATGGTGGCAGGGTGGCAGGGAGAGGGGGAAAATTTATGACTTTGGCTCCAGGTAGACAATTTGCAAATTTCTTCTCCCTCCTCTTGTCTAGGTGGAGTGCAACTCGAAACTGGACCCAACGAAGACCACTCTTCTCAAGGTACAGGGAAAATGATGGAGGGTTACATTTGTTCTCTCAGAAATCCCTAAGTTTCCTGCAAACTTGAGTTGTGCCTGATTATGGCAAAGCTGGTGGTCAGAAATCACAGAAATGGTGAATTAATGTGTCTGTTCACAAACATCTATTGGGTGCTGGCTGGTAACCCAAGGCTGCAAAGATGAGGGGATCCCTCTCTGGTACCCCAGGAGTTTACGGGCTGCCGGCCATGGTGCTCTGAAGAGGGATGGATAGGAATTGTGTGGGTGGGGCCTGATTCTAGACAGACTGTCCCCACTGCACCACCCTGCCCTGCTGAATGGGCCCCTGGAGTTCTGTCGCTGCATTCCCGTTGGGCTGAAGGCTGCCCCAAGTTAGCTGACCTTGAGGCTAGCCCTTGGGATTTAGTCTTGAGACTCTGGGCTGTAGGCTGGCCACAGCCCCACTCAGTCTCACCGAGACCTTCCAGTCCTATTTCCCCATCCTCACCTCGCTGCCCAAGTGCTCCAGAACCCTGGGCTTTGGATAAGTATTCACACATGCCTGGAATGGCTTTAAGCAGTGATGATGGCTTTGGGTTTGGTGATTTACTAGCAACTCTGGAAATTATAGCATTTACCAAGCGTGGCCAACCAGGAGCCCCGTCAGGCCTGAAGCCTTGAATCCTGCAGTTTCCTTCTGAGGGGTCTTTAAAGAGATTGTGTGTCCAGGGCCTCGTGCAGTGAATGCTTTCCGGTCAGACAGACCCTGGCGAGAACTTTGCAAGTTCCTCAAGTTCTCTCTGGCCCAGTTTCTGCCTCTAAAGTGGGACAGTCGTCCCTTCCAGGGTTTTGGGGGAGCAGAGAAATCATCTACGGGGCCTAGCACAGCGCCCGGCCTGTTGGAAGCTGCAAGTAATGGTTAACGCCGAGACGGATGGTAACCAAAGCAGGCGCGCCAGGTGAGGTGGGTGTTTCCCCACCTGTAACATGTCCAGGCCCCCCTCAGCAAGGCAGGCCCGGGGCAGGGCAGCGGGCAGAGTGGGTGCCCGTTTGGAGCTGGTCCACAGAGCCGGCATCCCCTCCACGTGAGGCCTTTGGCACTAACCAGCTTTCTTTCTCCCAGATGGCGGATTGTGGCGGCCTCCCACAGATCTCCCAGGTGAGTGACACCTGTCCCCGCTCCCCAGGTGGAGGGCATGTGCCTCTGGGACCCGTTACCCCCCTTTCCCTCACTGCCTGCTGGCCGCCCACTTTGCTGCTACATCTGATGACACATTTGGACCTGCTACCGTTTATAAAAGGTGCTTGCATGTCAGGACTTGCTTGGTCGTCCCCCAGAAGCCCCTGTGGAGTAGTTGATGCTGGCGTTCACAGGGGTGAAGGGATTTGCCAAGTGGACACAGCTTGGCAGTCGTGCATCAGAATCTAGGTGTGTCTGACCCCAAAGACCACAGGCTTCCGCTGGAGCCACAGGCTCCTGGAGCCCAGGGGCAAAGCAGGGAGCGCAGAGAGGAGCTGGACCAAAGGGTGTGTTTCTGTGTGTGTGTGTGTGTGTGTGTTTCTGTGTTTGTGTGTGTGTGTGTGTGTGTGTTTCTGTGTGTGTGTGTGTGCATGCACATGTGTATATGTGTGTGTGAGTGTGTATACATGTATGCATATGTGTGTATGTGAGTGTGTATGCATGTATGCATATGTGTGTATGTGAGTGTGTATACATGTATGCATATGTGTGTGAGTGTGTATGCGTGTATGCATGTATGCATATGTGTGTATGTGAGTGTGTATGCATGTATGCATATGTGTGTGCGTGTATGCATATGTGTGTGTGCGTGTGTATGCATGTATGCATATGTGTGCGTGTGAGTGTGTATGCATGTATGCATATGTGTGTGTGCACGTATAAACATATCAATCATTGTACTGTGTTTGCAGCACAATAACTGTCCCCTCCAAGTCTCCACCCATAAATACCACCCCCCAACCTAACAAGTGAATGAATTTTTTATCTCTTCTTATAATTTTCTATCAGTACAGTTTTGCACTCTATCTTACTATGAAATATTTTGTGCATTTTGGGTTGTCTTTTCCACCAAACTGTCCCCTAACCTTCTTTCTCCCTCCAGTCCTGAAAGGGACTTCAGAGCTTCGGTAATCCAGTGATTTCTCAATCGGATGTGTGCCTTTTTCTAGCTCTAGGTGCCCCCCCAGTCCTGACAAGTCCCGCTGAGCTCCCTGGGAGCCTCCCTTGCAGAGTGAGCGGCACAAGTGGCCTCGGGTGGCTCTCTTAACTTCTGTTTCCAGTGTCTCTCTCTGCTCCCACTGGCAAAGAACAAAATATTTTCAGCTTTTTATCTGCTGTTGTGTTTTGCCCAGTTGATAGCTGGAGTAGCCAGAGAAGGATGGGATGTCTCAGTTTCTAGAGGGAACAGATGGCTTTCCAGTAGAGCCCTGCTTGGATGTAAACAGGATTAATACCTGCACACTAGTGACTAGTTCATCCACCCAGCCCGCTTGACACTGCTACTGAGACAGTGCAGCAAAAGTTGGCTGCAGAGAAGGGGCGCCATTTTTCTTTCCACCTATACTTCCTTCCTCCCTTTATTCCTTTCTCTACTTGAAATGAGAGAAATCTAACTCTATCCTTAGTGAAAACACGTTTTATATGTCATGGCAGGAGCTGAGCTAGCCCAGGCTCCCAGGAGAGCAGCCCAATGAGGACCAGTAACTGTGTAATCCCTCCTCCTCCTGCCCTTGCAAGTTGGGTGTGTTTTTACAAAGGGCGTTCCCATCCTTCATTCCATTCAATCCTTGCAACAGTCTTTAGAGGAAGGAAGAGCATGCATTCTATCACAGTCACAGAAGGGAAACTGAGGCTAACAGATGGGAGAGATTGCCCTTGGTTACCCAGGGGAGCCGAGTTTGGGCCCAGATATTCTCCTTTCCAAGCCTGTCCTCTTGTTTCTGTCCGCCATGTTGAACACAGATGTCCCTGCAACTCTCGTCCCCTTCTTACAATCATCACGTGACCCCCAGAGGCCAATTGCAGCACAGGCTCTTCTTTAAATGTCATTTGGCTCTTTGAGAACAGCGGCAGGAGCTGGTGGAGGTGGGCAGGGACACTCCCTCCCCGATGACTGCTCACCAGTGAAATGAGAGGGTGTGAGAATAGACCCAGGACATTGCATTTAAGAGTTGGAATTAGGGCTTCCCTGGTGGCGCAGTGGTTGAGAGTCCGCCTGCTGATGCAGGGGACACCGGTTCGTGCCCTGGTCCGGGAAGATCCCACATGGCCGCGGAGCGGCTGGGCCCGTGAGCCATAGCTGCTGAGACTGTGCGTCCGGAGCCTGTGCTCCGCAACGGGAGAGGCCACAACAGTGAGAGGCCCGTGTACCACCAAAAAAAAAAAAAAAAAAAAAAGAGTTGGAATTAATTAGCCTGCGAATATGGCCTTCACCTCCCGTTTAGATTAAATTTTTGAGTGTAATTGGTAGAACTGGGTGTGTTCTCAGCATTCCCAACTCATTTTACTTAAAGTAGCCCAGTCGATTGATTTGTCTGTCCACCTATCCATCTATCCATCCATCCATTCATCCATTCATCTATTCTTCCTTCTTTGACCATCTTTTTCTTTCCTTCCATCCATACAGCCTCTCTTTTCATTAATCTATCCATCATCCTTCCTTCCTTTTTCCCTTCCTTCCTTCCTTCTTTCCATCGATCTTTTTTCGTTTTCATCTATCCATTTATCCACCATCCTTTCATCCAGCCAGCCAGCCAGCCAGCCTGCTACTGAGGCTGAGAGTAAACTGTTATGGGGTTTGGAAAGCCCTGGGTTAATATACAAGACCACTGATTAATCATAAGACCTTGGACGGATTATTTATCTCTCCAAGTCTGCTCAGCTGTGAAACATATATGAAGATGGTACTAACCTCATAAGGCCATTGTCGGGAAGATGAGATAATGCTGCAAAGCCCTTAGCACAGTGAGTGGCTATTACATTCTAGACCCTGAGTTGGACACATCACTTTATCCAATGATGTCTTCTTTAGAGAAGCCCTCAGGAGTAGGTGTGGCACTCTGCCCATATTTTAGAGGTGAGAAAACTGGCTCAGACAGGTCATGTAACTTCTGGTCAAAGCTAATTTTGGTCTCCATAAGTATCCCATAGTCTTTCCTTTCCTTTCGTGTTTTGTCCTATCCACCCGAGGTGGCCTTCTGTCTTGGGCCAAGCTCTTTAACGAAGGTGACCACAGGCACGGCTGCATGATCTGGACCTCTGGTGACTGACAGCACTTCCCCTCTTTTCTCTTGCAGCCGGCCAAGCTTGCCGAGGCCTTCAAGTACTTCGTGCAGGGCATGGGATACAGTGAGTATGGCCTTTCCTGGCAGGCGGTGGGTTGAAGGGCAGCTGTGGGAACTGGAACCAGGTTGGGATGAGTACAGTATTCTGTATCACCTTGGCCAGCTTCAGCCTTTTTGCAAACTGGGCAGGTCAGGGAAGAAGTATTTAGGTGTGTGGAGGATGGGCCCCAGGGCAGGGGTTCCAGTGTCTCCTCATACCACAGTGCCTCATTCTCCCTCCATTGTTGAACAGAAGCTGTTTCACACCAGGGAATGTTTTAAGGTTTAGGTGAGGATTATCCCTTGAGCACCAAGAAGACAACAAACAATGAGACCATGAAAATCTTTTAAATTTTGGTTACATTCTTTCTAAGAGACTTGCAGTGATGATGGCGATGCTGGTAAAATGGCAATGATGATGATGATGATGGTGGTGGTGGTGGTGGTGGTGGTGATGAAAGATTAATAAATCCTTTATTTTTTTCTTCTTTAATCATCACAGTAATCCTAGGAGATAC
This sequence comes from Delphinus delphis, assembly GCF_949987515.2. Taxonomy (NCBI): domain Eukaryota; kingdom Metazoa; phylum Chordata; class Mammalia; order Artiodactyla; family Delphinidae; genus Delphinus; species Delphinus delphis. The sequence goes on along the minus strand of NC_082699.1, from coordinate 72,448,965 downwards.
TCTTATCCTCATTTACAAATGACGAAACTGAGGCTTTGAGAGATTAAGTAAGGAGCAGAGTGGGGATCTGCGAAAGTTCTTTGAAAACTGTAAAGCTCTGAACAAGTGGGTGATAAAGCCACTTACATTCAAGACAGAGCATGTCTTTGCTAAATCATTAGATGTGGGAATTGAAGGATAAATAGAAGCACAATTAAAGAACTTGGAGCTTCTCGCGTTATGATTATCGTTTATTTACAGACATTTATTCACAGACACATTTTCAGAAATGCGGTCCCATGACCAGGACAGACAACACCAAGTGTAAGCACACTGCTGGGCAGCAGCCACCGTTGGTATATGTTGGTGTGTCGGCCACGGTTCCGGCCCCGGTGTGGTTCTTTGGGTTCTTTGTCTGCTGCCTGGAATTATAATTCATGTGCCCACCTTCACAAGGAAGTCTGAGCGTCTCATCACTCCCCCCTCCTTTTTTTTTGCTGAGGCTTAAACCGTTTGCTCATTTAAAATAGTAATGTTATGTTTGGTCAACAGACTGCAATGCAGTCTAAGGTTGGCCTCAGCCGTCCTTAGTTTCTGGAGTGACTGAGAGTGGACGAGCCTGATTTACATGCTTCGGACAGGATCCCTGTCCCAACGTGCCCTCTTCCAACAGAAAACATCTGCTCGTGGGTCTCCTGCCTTTCCAGCCTCTCTCCCTCCGAGGAAATGTGCAGGCAAAGGCAGTAACTGGAGAAGGCCTTCATTTACCTTGCAGCCATGAATTGCAACTCGTTTGTCTTGGACCTGCCCTGGGTTTAGATTTCTGCTTTGAAAGTGCATTCTGGGGAGAAAGGAAGTGAAAGGCAGGCCTTGTTTTCCCCCCCCACATAAGCTTCTATTTCCAGAAAGCTGAAGCATCCTGCAGGTCGTAGGGAGAGACAGCAGAGCGAGCTGGAGGCATCAACTAAAGACAGAGTAGTCATTCATTTACTGAGTGTCTGCTCACAGCAGTGGGCAGAATGATGAGCCCCCAGCACCCATGACACCATGCTAGGGTCACCAGAGCCCCGCAAGGTCAGTAAGCCCCCAGATCTGGGGTCAAGAAACAGGGGCTCAGAGAGAATATGTGAGCAACAGATATAGGACTGATCCCAATTTTTCTCCAGATTCAGCAACTAGCTCTGTAAGAAGAGGATTCGGTACAGCAAGAATGAATTCTGTCTGTGGGTGTCTGCCACAGAAAGCCAACACCTGTGCCCACTGAGTGAACAGTGTAGCCCTTACATGCCTCTGTATTTATCAGCTGCCTCAGTGTGTGATATCCATTATTCAGTATGGCCTTGGCAATGACGCTTCAGTCGGGTGGTGTAGTACTTTCCCAGGGCTGCCATAACAAATCCCCACAAACTGGGTGGCCTGGAACAACAGAAATTTATTCTCTCACGGTGCTACAGTTCTAGAGGCTAGAAGTCCAAAATCAAGATGTGGGCAGGGTCACGCTCCCTCCAGAGATTCTAAGAAGAATCCTTCCTTGCCTTGTCCCAGCTGCTGGTGGTTGCCAGCAGTCCTTGGCTTTTAGCTGCATCACTCTGACCTCTGCCCGGTCTTCACATGGCTTCTCCCCGTGTGCACCTGTGTCTCCTCCTCTTAAGAGGAAACCAGCCATGGCATCAGAGTTCACCCCAACCCAGGGTGACCTCATCGTATCTAAATAGATCTGAAAAGACCTTATTTCCAAAGAAGGTTACAGTCTGAGGTGCCGGTGGACGTGAGTTTGGGGGGATGCCATTCCACCCAGTACAGGCGGGGCGATTTTTTGTCTTCATTCCACCTTGTAAGCCACCTGCTGTGTTCAAGGGCATTTTAAATCCTTTGGAAGGGACAGTGCCGTTGATAGCACCTGGGAGCTCGCAGGTTTCCTGGAGGGAGAGACGACAGCTGACCACTCTGTGTGGCCTTGGTTTCCAGTCTGTGGCGTGCGGGGATTAGCCTGGCCAACCTTGAACGTCCTCCCCGCTCTGGTCATTGTTGGCCTTACGGGGTGGTGGGCACACACCCCGGCGCTGCTACCAGGGCGTCAGTGGTAGTATTCCCATTTTATAGGGGGGGCCGGGGGCTCAGAGAGGGACACTCCCAAAGCCCCAGAGCTGGGATTCAAGTAGCAGGTAGCAGACAGAGCTGGGATTCAGACCAGCTGTGGGTTCACGCCGCTGTGGGATCGCAGCCAGTCCTTACTCCACCTGGGTCTTGCGCTCCACCTCTGTGGGCAGAGACAGAAACGATGCGGAGCCCAGCAGCCGGATGGCTGCGAGGATGGACAGGAGCAAAGGTGCCCAGGCGGGTGGGGCGCACAGCAGGCAGCATCCCCGGTGTGCAGGTGCTTCCAGCGCTGGCCCATCCCCTCACGGGTCTCTCTCCTCTCTCGCAGTGCCCTCCGCCAGCATGACGCGCCTGATGAGGTCCCGCACAGCCTCAGGCTCCAGCGTCACGTCCCTGGAGGGCGCCCGCAGCCGCTCCCACACCAGCGAGGGCGCCCGGCTGGACATCGTCCCCAACTCCGGCGGCCCCGGGAGCAGCGCAGGGCCCAACTCCACGGAGGTGTCCTGCTAGGTGGCCTTGGGGACGGCCGCCCCTGGACTCTGGGATCAATCGCTGTAGCTGCCCCTCCTCCGGCCCCTCCCCGCCCCTGCCTGCCAACCACATGTAGCTCGGTATTAATCCAAAGCTTATTTTGTACGAGTGAGCTCTGGTGAGGACAAAGTGAGATTGGGTTTGTGGAGGGCTCCCCTTCCGGCGAGGGCGGGGTGGAGTGGACCAAAGGGAAAGAAGCATCTCAGTGTCCTGTTTCCACTAGCGAGCGGCCTAGAGGCCACTGTCTTACCCTCCCTCAGAGACACCAAACTGCCAAAAACAAGAAACACAGAGCAAACACTTGATCAATCCAAGGCTAGGCTGACCTGAGCATCCTGGCGCGAAGGGACGTTTTGTTGGAAGCCCAGCCCACCTACTTCCTGTTTCCTTTCCAACTAAAGAAAAAACAGACCCAGTTTCTGGAAACCAAACCCCTTCTGATTTGGAGAGGGGGAGAGGGGGGAATGGTGGCGAGCTCTTTTAGCAAAGCCAAACAGGAAGCGGGGAAAGAGGTGGAATTTATGCAGCGGCTCCGAAGTGTTTGGAAGAGCAAATCTCTGTCGTGAACTTGAAGAAGTAGATTTTTAACGTCTGCGCATATATACACTTTCAGTGCCGATGCCAGAAGCCTGTTTTTCTGGCATTTTTTTAATGGACAACAGAAGCAGGTGACAAAATCTCCCAGTTTTTCAAAGAGACGGTCTTGGCAAACGTTTGGTATCGGGGGTTTGAGGCTTTGATTCTGCTGCCTGCCTCTTCCTCCACGTCACCTACTTCCTACCCCAAATACATGGACGAGTGATCATTTCATTCATGGGGAAGATCGTGTAGATTTGTAGCTGCTGCTTTGAAATGGAGGGCCGCGCCTGGCTGTGCTGCGTCTCCAGGCAGCGGCCGGGGGAGGGGGGCAGGGGCATTGAGGTGGGCTGGTATTTTTGGTTATTAGATGTAAAGGATTCCTCGTGGTTGTGATGGAGTCCAGTGCAGTTGTGATTTCAGTTGATCCCATCTGGTTCCCAGGAACCATGTGTGATTGAGTTAAATCTAGCTTCCAATCTTGGACAACCTGGGTTGAATCTGAACTTGACTGCCAAACATTTCTGACCTGGTGACCTTCCGGGATCTTCAGATAGAACTGTTCGCTCTTGTAGGGGGTGGGGATTCCCTTGGGGAGTGGTGGCCCAGAAGATGCAAGGATTCTGGAATGTGTATTCCATGGGCTTTCCTTCCCTCTCCCGCCTTCCTGCCCCTCTACCCTCTCGCTGAACCGGGTGGCATCACTGACATTTCTGGGCAACGTCAGCGTAGCTGTCGAGTTCCTGTACTACTTACTGCCTTTTGATTTTTACTTTGGCTAACCGTGGATCTTATAGGAAGTTTGATCAGAGTGAAGGGAACATTGTGAGTCAGCCGCCGGGGCCTAGTGGTTACTGGGAGGAATAGTCAAGCCTTCTAGGTAGCTTGGGGGGAATAATGACTCAGTTTACCTGCGACCTACCCCCTGGGAGGCAGAAATGGCTGAATCAGAACAAGAAACTGTTGTGTACAAGTCTTTCCAGAGGAGTTTCTTAATGAGATATTTGTATTTATTTCCAGACCAATAAATTTGTAACTTTGCAGTGGCTTGTGTTCTTTTCCTCCGCCTGAGAGGTCGTGCATTGGGATGGGTCTTTCTTACCTGGGGCTTCCTACCACGTGCCCCTCACCTTTGGAATTCTTTGCTTTACAGCATCCCTGTCCAGTAAAAATATAATACGAACCACAGATGTAACTTCAAATTTTCAAGTAGCCACATTAAAAAAGGTAGACACAAGTGAAATTAACTTTAATAATTTAACCCAACATATCCAAAGTATTATCACTTCAACATAGGATCAATGTAATTATTAAGGTCTCATGCATTCTTTCCTTCCTACTAAGAAATCCAGGGTGTGTTTTACGTCACAGCACATCTCAATTCGGACCAGCCCTGTTTCAAGCGCTCAATAGCTGAATAATACAGTGACAAGGGGATCAAGCTTTTCGACCTGTAATTAGAAGGAAACATCTTTTTCACATTTTATTTTTATTATAGAAAAGCGTGTGGAAAGACCACCCAGTGACAATCCCTGTAATGCTTCTGGCCCTTGTATTTAAAAAAAAAATGTAGACACAACAGGTTTCAGTACCACCTCCCATTTCTATTTAAAATTAGTTTAAAATTTTCAAAACAGTTGCAAAGATAGTACAGAGAGTTTCCATATACCCCACCTCCAGTTTCCCCTATTATTGTTATCATCTCATGATACTGCAGTGCATTGGTCACAGCTGAGAAATCAACATTGATAGATTACTATTAACTAAGCTCCCTACTTTCTTGGGATTTCACTAGTTTTTCCCTGTTGTCCTTTTTCTGTCCCAGGATCCCGTCCAGATACCAGGTTACATTTTGTCATCATGCCTGCTTTGCTTCCTCTGGCCTGTAAGAGATTCTCAGACTATCCTTGCTTTTGATGACCTTGACGGTTTTGAGAAGCCCTGGTGGGGCATTTTGTAGAATGGCCTTCAATTGAGGTTTGCGTATATGGTTTTCTCATGGTCCAGTTGGGGTTCTGAGTTTTTGGAATGAAGACCCTGGAGGCTCAGTGCCATTCTCATCACCTCGTGCTGTCAGCATGATGGGCCAACGTGATTGAACACGGATGAGGTTGACTTTGATCGCCTGGCTGAGGTCGTGTTTGCCAGGTGTCTCAACTGTTAAGTTACTTTTTCTGCTTTTCCATACTTGTTCTTTTTGTTGTTGGTGGTGGTGTTTTTTTTGCGGTATGCGGGCTTCTCACTGCTGTGGCCTCTCCCACCGCGGAGCATAGGCTCCGGATGCGCAGGCTCAGCGGCCCCATGGCATGTGGAATCCTCCTGGACCGGGGCACGAACCCGTGTCCCCTGCATCGGCAGGCGGACTCCCAACCACTGCGCCACCAGGGAAGCCCCATACTTGTTCTTTGGAAGCAAGTCCCTAAATGCAGCCCACACTTAACATCCCCCTCCTTTTTAAGCAACTATCTTACTGTTTATTATATTGGTTTTTTTCTTCGCGTACCTTGAAGAGTTTCTTAGCATAATTAGCTATAAACACTGTTGCAGCCTGCACCATCATGCAGCAAGTGCCTGGGCAGGGAAGGATGAGGTGACCGTGTGTGGTGTGCCCGTCAGGAAGGGTTTTAACGCATGAAATACAGCACATAACAGTGCAAAAGAAACCACTGATGGTGAAGTGTAGTTCTCCAAATGTTCCGATTGTGTGACGTTTCTTTATTAGTAAGTTAAATAGTGATGTGGAGGCAGGTCTCAATATAATTTCAAGGTAGTGATGAGCATCATAGCAGTTCGAGAAAACTGCCACAACTGTGGTAAGAAAAATACATGTGATTTCAGCTGGTGACATTAGGGTTTGTGGCCCACAATGCCACACTGCAATTAGAGATTAGTAAAAACAAAGATTCGTTTCCCCCCATCCAAGCACACGACCCCTGAATTTAACCCAGGGATCCCTGGTCCGAGGACCCGAGGTTAAGGAGCCCTGCTGTAGATGCAGGAGGAGGAGCGTGTAGGCTCATCCTTATTCTACATTCACAATAAGGGCCTTTTCCGTGACGGATCCTGTGTGAGGGTCAGGAGCAAAGGAAAGTCAGGCATAGAAGAGCCAGCGGGGAATCACCATGGCAGTGGGCGCACGTGTGGCGCAGAGACGCCCTGGACCTGCCACGATCAGCTCCCTGGAGCTCAGGCTTCCATCGAGAGAAATGAACCGTTGCAGGTGTTTGCATGTATCAGATGCTATTTAGAGATGGTTTGCCCAGAGGCTGTTTTGCCAGCTGGGGATCTATTTCTGTTTTCCTAGCTGCTTATTTTGGTTTCGATCCCCAGACCCTTGGGTGTCAGCAGCAGCTGGGAGACAAGTGTGCACCAAGACCAACCACGTGCAGGCTCTATAGGGGCAACAGAGGCCCATCTGCCACCTTCCTCATTCCGCTTCTCAGACACCACCTCACTATCGGTCACTGGATGGGTCCCTAGATATAGCTTAAATCCATCTTGGGCTTCTCAGGCTGCATGCAAACCCTTCAACTGTGTTCCACATGGAATCCAAGGGCAGAGGGGAAGCTTGGCCTTATGGGTTTGGAGATGGGTTAGGGAGGGGGCCTAGTGAGCAGATGAGCCTCCTTCTTTCTAAGCACAGATTTCCCTGCATCTCTAAAGCATAAAACGATGGGATCCTTGACCTTCTGGTTCTTGGACCTGGAACTAAATGGGTCTTTGTGTCTTTCAAGGGTAAGAATTGAATGGGACCAGCTTGATTCAAGTGTCCAGCCGCTGTCCAATCAACTATGAGCATAAGAGCATCTCGAGATAACTGCCACCATTGTGATAATATATGTGATTTCAACTGGTGACGTTACGGTTTGTGGCCCACCTTTAGGTCGGAGGAGATGCTACATTGTAATCAGAGGTTAGTTCACACTACTTCCATCCCCTCCCTCACATACACACGGCAGGATTCCGAGTAGTTGGTGCAGCTGTAGCCGGTGAATTGCTATGTGCTTTGCCATTAAACCCACTGACAGCCAAACTCACTGTTGCAGGAAAGGCCCTTCCTCATTCCTGCTCTGAGAAATTTCCTGAACACCCCGCCCTCCCCAGGAAGCACTGACCATGTGACCTCGTGACAAGGGCACCCTGCAGAGAATGCATCACTAATAATAGTAATATGTAGCGTTTATTATAGTTTCTTTTCCCTTTTTATCTTTATCTGCTTCACAGATAAGAAAGCCAAGACTCACAGAGACGAAATGGCTTGTGCAACGATTTCTAAAATGGATTACGTCCCTCTGGTCTGGAAAACAGTTGGCTGAGAACGTGACTAATGCAGCCACCTACTGCCGTCTTGGGACTGTAGAACATTGGTTAGTTCCTGGGACTAATAAACTGGAGGACCTTGCGGCTTTTACTGCCCATGGGGACATCTGTCCCTCCATTCAGTAGTCCCACCCAGGCGGTGACCAGCCTTTACCGTATCTTTCATCTGGTTCTTAATTCTTCTGTCTCCTCCTTCGCTGGCAGGCTGACATTTTTCTCATGGCCATCAATAAGCCAGGTTTAGCAGCTTCCTTTTCCTCTTTATGGAATGGACTAAGAAACCCACTTTCGCTAGTGGTGTGTGAAAAACAAGATTTAGCATGGAGATCTGGAAACATTCTTTACAGCATATAATATACGAAACCATACCTGGGTTTGGTGCCAGCCTTTTCATCTCCTTAGAAATCATTTTTGCTCAGTTCTACATTGGAAAGAGCCCAGGTTCAGCTGGAACTGGGACCTCTGAATACATAGGATGCTTCTGCATCTTCATTTCATCGGTGGAGGGTGAGAGAGAACAGTGGCTTCTCTGCTATATGCTTTCTAGCCTTCATAATAAAATGCTCTGGCCATTTTCCCTGAATCCCATTTTCCCAAAACTTCATCCACCTGATATCATCTGAAATCCTTCCCAGAGTCCACACATGCACCTTAATTGGAGGCATCCATTGGACTCCACGATCTGAATTCCAATTTTGAAAAAAGTATGTTTCAGGATAGAAGTGTACTTGGAAATGATTCATGGGGCAATTATTTTTGTCCTGGAATGGATTCTGCCCTAGACTTTATTATAATAACATAACGTGTTTTGGGTTGATGAGGGGGATTTAGCGGGAAGGTATCAAGTGCATCATTCCCTTCATTTACTCAGCCATCTGCACACCTGTTCAAAGAGCTGAGCGTGTGCTACGCACAGCACTGGGTTTGGGAGACACAGAAAAGTACGGCACCCTTCCTGCCTTCAAGAAGCCGGGGGCTTAATCAAATTACAGCATAAAATGAAAACATAAAAAGTTAAGGGATCGAGAAGCATAGGATGGAAATATTAAAGCATTCAACTGAATATCGGTGACACGTTTCCTTTACCTTTGTGATAGGACTGAAAATATGCAGACACAAACACTGACTTCAATTCTTACCATCGCCTTGCGGGTTCTTCCCAGTTCATAAGGAAACAGACTCAGCTAAATAATAGATGCGTTTGTTAAGTGCTTGCCACGTACCAAGCGCTATTCTAAAGCTGGTCGTGCATTTTGGTTATCACATCATCACCCCCACGAGGAAGGTACTGTCATATTTTGCATTTCACAGCTGAGGACGCTGAAGCACAGATCGGTTAAGTGAGGAATTCCAGTAAAGAATAAAAGAAAGGTCCGCCGGCCTCCCGAAGTCAGAACTGGTCCCACTGCGTCCTGCAACCCTCCTTATACTTCATTTCACTCCCCTTGGTTCCCAAGGCAGCTGGCAATGGACCTCTATCCACCCATCCCTCCATCCATCCAACCCCTGCTACCCAGTCCCTGACACGTACGAGGCTCAGAGGATGCAGTCATGGTCTCTGACCTCCAGGTACCCACAGGGCGGTTGGGGATATAAAAAGGCATGGAATAAATGAGTAAGTGAATGAATGCCAAATGTTCATTTTATATTTACATGAGATGTCTTCCGGCCTGGACACATTTGTACCCCTGGTGTTTTCTACATGCCAGAATTCATGTTTCTCAGTGCATTTCCAAACTTTTAGCTATTTTTATTGTCATGTATAAAATATCTGGGACCTAATTTCCACCAGCTGCACATTTATTGAACGTGTTCAATGTTCCATCATTGCCTCATAATAACTGAATATACAAGAAATTCACCCAGTCCAGTAAGTCACTTTGCGGATGATATATTGCTTTAAGGCGAAAAGCTATGAACAGGGAATTTGAGCAATGAAAACCCTTCACATTAAATAAACACGTTCCGTGCTACCCAAATCATGAGAAAAATGAGGACTGTTGTAAAACATGACAGATTGCCCAAGTGCTACTTCTCCGCTATTGGGAAATTCCAAGACATTTCTTCATATGTATTTTGTAGTCCCCAAAATGGCAGTAGGGATACTTAAATATTAAGTCATAGTCTGAAAACAGACACACACACACACACACACACACACATACATACAACACCTATGTGTACGTGCAGAAATACACAGCTGGCCATTCTGACCATTCATGATTCCCAGCTGTGCAGGGTTATCATTGCAGTTACTTTGGATCAAGGTAAGTCTTTAAAAATCAGTGACCTGATTCAGTATAATAGTCACAGGCTACATTACCTCCCCACGATCTCTAGGTATACACAGTACTTACAATGTCAGTGAGAGTCTAGACAATCATATCACTTGAATCGACCTTCTTTGATCACTCTCTGAATCCCTTTCAAAGTTAAAATTGCAGCTATTGTCAGTAAAGCACGTCTTGTGCCTTTTGATTCGGACGTCAGACTAACCTTGGTGTGCAATCCTGGTCTGTAATTCATTAGCTGGTAAGACATTGAGCAAATAACTTAACCTCTAATAGCCGCAGCTATCTTATTTCTAAAATGGGTAAATGATAATAAGGCCATATCTCATAGGTTTGCTCTGAGGATTAAATAAGACACTGCAGTAAAGCACCCAGTATAAGGCCTGGTAAGTGCTCAACAGATGCTAATGATAAGGTTTAGCAAGCATCGGTGGTTCAGTAAATTCAGGTTTCCTCTTTCCCCTACACACCTACACACACACGAGATGTTCACTCCAAGCACCTACATGAATTTCTTCACCAAAAGTTGACAAATCTTTAGCATACCTTTCCCTTCCCCCAGAACACGGGGTCACAGAGGACTAGAGTGGCAAGCTTCCTGCTCTATTTGAGCCCCCCGCCAACGTGACACTCCGATAGGGCTCATTCAGGCTCTCCCCGGAGGCCTCCCCAAGAGCAAGGAAGAGTGGAATAAGCTGGGATTTGGGTCGCTACTTTGGGAGGCAGATTTCCCAGCCTCTTTGAGTCCCAGACTTTCCATTTATAAAACAGGCAAGAGATGCTTCCTCAAAATCGCTGTGATGATTAGTACTATAATTCAAAACTTAAGAGCGCTTGGTACCAAGCAAGCACTCTAAGTAAAGGGACAGCTTTTCATTATGATTATTATTTGTAACTTTTACTGACTCAGGGCACACCACGGCTGGGCCCATAGCTCCTTCCCCACGACTTCAAAACACGGGGCTGAGACGTTCCGTCTGGGGCCTGCATAGGACAGATCCATTTCTCAAACCGGAGCATTCCGGCCACGCCATCCCACCCATTCCCAGGATAAAACCCCCAATTCCACCAAGCAGGCTTCCTAGGATCTTGGAAGCCATGCTCACTTTCCCAAACTGGGAAGCAAATTCAGTAAGAACCTAGCTCTTGGGTGTCTGCTGAATTTCAAATGGGGTCAGCGTTCATCTAGTCTTTGTAGCTTGTAGGTGGCAGGTGATTTCTACGAAAATCCAACATGTTCCATGAAGACTCAGAGAAGAGATTATTCATGGGATAAATTCTCTTCACACAGGAATTCTTCTTTTGTTTTGTTTTTTTTCCAATAAAAATGTACACTTCTTTCAATAGTAAATGTCTTTCTACGGCATTTAAGACTTGGCTGATAAAAATCGGATTGTCATGTACCTTTGGAAGAAAGAGATCTTCTGAATACAAGTAGGAACATGTACACAATTTCCTTTATTCATCAAATACACATTGAGCACCACTGTATGCCTTGCATCGGGCATTCCGGAGGTCACCGTTAAGGAGGGCACATTCTCAACCCTTCTTCCCTGTCTAGGAATCCCACCCACAATTCGCCACCCAGAATTCCCTCATGAATAACCGCCCCGTCACTCAGTCTGCAGCACTGGGTAACAAAATCATCTTCAAACACACATGAGAGCTGGTTCAGATCTGAAGGAGGGAACGATCTGTAGGGGATTCAATGGATTTTGGTTTAGCCCAGATTCTGTTTGACGCTTAGGCACGTAAATAATCTGAAAGTCAGACACTCTCTTCTCTTGTGAAAAGAGCCAGAGAGACACCAAGAAGAAGCAAAAATGATGCGAGAATCGCCTGTCCTGACATGTTTTCCTGCTCTGACACATTTGGAAGCTCTAAAAGTAGAGGGAAAAGATGGGTTATAGAGTCACTTCAACTTGGATTTGCATTCCGACTCCTCCACTGGCCATCTGGGTGACTTCAGTCAAGCTCCCTTCCCTTTCTGAGCTTCTGTTTCACATTTGTAAGAACAGAAATAGTAACGGCACTTTTCAACACGGCCTCGAAGTTTCCATGAGCTAGTGTTAACGGTTACGTACAGCACTGAGAACAATGTCTGACACATAGAAGGTACTATATAAAAGAATTATAGCAGTAAATATTTATATTTTACTAATAAAATAAATAATAGCCTCATTTCCATTAATAGCAACTTTCTCTTCCTTTTGTTGAATAGCTTCAAGCCCTTTCAGCTTTTCATCCCTGTTAAATATACTTCTGTTTTGAAACAACTGGTTAACCTCTGTCTTTGTACCAGAACCGGGTTTTACGGGTCAGTAGACCCCCAGTCTGTGAAATGGGTCACTGAGGCAGAAAGAGACATGTCCTGGGCCCAGGGACCCTTGCCACCCTAGGCTGATGCAGACTGGACCCACTTCTTGTTTCTGAAACCACTTCTTGGTTTGACCCACACTCACGCTGGACCCAAGGCTCCCTAAGAGCACAGGAATGTCACAGGGCACCATTCTCAGGGGTCAGAGACATCACCCCAGGGGACTCCACCAACTCTCACGAGCTCCCGTGCAGGGAGAGGATCCAGAAGTGAGGAGCCCGGCCAATTGCCCAGCACTCTGCCCTGTCCACGAGCAGCAGATTCAGTGCTGGAGTCAATCGCTCCTTCTGACAGTTGGCGGACCTTGCTCTGACCCTGGAGTATTGACTGGGGACTTCTCCCAGGAACAAGAAGGACGTTTATCGTCTTGCATTTCTGACTGGGATGAACCCAATGTACACCCCTCACAGGGCAGGGGTGAAGAGAAACCTGACCTCAACAATGCCCGGAATAATGGATACAACTGTTCATTAAAAAAACCAAACCCAAACAGCAATTCACCTCACTTGGCAAATGCTGGGTGACCTCGGGAGGCACAATCTTTGGAATGAGAGACACTTTGGTGTGCGGTGGTCACAACCGTCGATCGGAGTAGCTCTAAATCCCATCTATCCTTCTGAATGGACCCAGAGAGCCTTACGATTTGGTATTTAAAGAAGGAATTAGTGACACTGAATGCCTAGCTGATTCTGTTCCTTGAGACTTGGGCAAGATCCAGCCAGACGTCCAGTGACTTGGACAGGCCGGACCAGCCTCGGGTACCGACCAGAACGGCTGGAGACTGGCACTTTCCTTGGAGTGTGCGTGGAATTGTCCAGGAGAGCACCCATTGTCTGGGCTTGAGCGGCACCACGATGGGTGCTTTGGGCGGTCGGAGACAGGAAAGGGGGCCACGGGTCCGGATCAGGGTTAAGGTGGACAAAAGAAGGCTCAGTGTGGGCCTCAGAAGGCTGCCTGCTTTACAAGCATGGGGCCAGGCCTCGAGCTCGTGTTTTGTGCCTGCCTAATTGGCAATTTCTGAGAAGTCAGGGTAGGAATCCAAGTCGGCAAAAATATCGTTGGGATTCCGACAGCTCAGGTTGCAGAAGCAAGCATTAATCCACAGGGCCTGGCGGGAGAAGCCAGGCCCGTCGGGACACTGGAAGGAGATGTCGATGGTTTTGGACTTGTAGGGGATGCAGCACCTGTTGTCCGTGCAGACCCCACAGTACTTGGGCCGGTACGAACGTGTGCTGGTGCAGCCGGCCAGTGTAAAGTTCACGGGCGCTTCTGGCTGGTACACGGCCAGACACTTCTTCCCTTCCTGCAGGAAAGGAGGTTTCAGTTGAGATGCTCAGAGGATCAACAGCCACTTTCTTCCCTCCAAGCCCTCAATTCTTCCCTTTTCACTCTCCACGCGCTCCGCCTCCCTTTCAGATTTGCGGCATCTTCCAACTGGGAAGGATCACCCCGAATACAGCAAGACCCAGTCATATTACGCAGGAGGAAACAAGAGCACAGGAGGGGGCTGCCTTGCGGTGGTGGTACCTCTCAAGCTGCAATTTCCTTTCTCTCCTGTGTTCCTGCCTTGCCAATGCCCAGTCCCTGGTCAGTTTCACTAACACGGAATGCCTTTGCGGCCGCTTTAGCCCATCAAGTACCCCTCGCTGGTTAGGGGCAGAACCATCATGGCCTCCCTGACTGGGGGATGCATTTTACCCTAAACTCTGCTCCTCCTCTGCCTCTGACAGACTCTCCCACACACCCTTTCCATGCAATGGATTCATTCACAATCCACGCAACTGGATTGCCATTATCCAAAGGGAGCTCTGTCTCTCCACCGGGCTGTGGGCCACTCGAGATGGGGCTCCTTCTGTGTCCCTGCAGTCTAATTCTGTGCCTGGTGCATAGTAGGCACTTACTAAACTCACTGAATGAATGGTCGTCGGGGTCTACTCTGTACCGGCACCATGCCAGAAACGGAGGTAGAGCAGATCCAGGCGATGTGGGGTGGGTCTGAGGCTTGTATGATTGATCTGAGAGCTCTCTTAGGCACAGAATTATGGAAATGAACTTGGGTGGAAAGCATGAGGCAACAGCACGGGACGTGGATTCGTTTGGTGGTGAGCCCACCCCTACCTCGCACGCACCGTGCATTCACCCAGCTTAGGACTCTCTGTCCTGTGGCTGGTAAATTTCCCTCCCATGCTTTCGGTTAAGAGATGTTTGCTGAGTACCAAGCACCAAGAATACAAAGGCTAGTAGGGCAGGGGAAATTCAGAGAGGGAAAAGAGACAAGGGGAGGAACTGTGGGAAGCTAGGCTATCTCGCCTGCTGGACAACCCTCTCCTCAGCATCCCCAAGAAACCAGCAGTGCTCCCCAAATGGAATCAGTGCCGAGTTTTTCTTTCTCTTTATTTTTCACATGACACCAAGGCAGATGACCAGTCCTAAGGCGTTAGCAAGGAGGTCCTGGGTTAAGCAAATCAGATCCGTTTCTAACTCCAAGGACTGGGTCTTAGTCTCCTGTGGCCACTACACCCTTGATCCTTTATTTTAATTATCTTTGACTCTCAAAGCTGGAAGGGATGTCCGAGATCATTTCTGGTGTTTTACCAATGAGGGGACTGGGGCTCAGAGATGCAAGGAGGTTGGCCATAGTCACACAGAGTCAGCAGCAGATGGGCATTTGACTCCAGCAGTCCTGAGTCCCGTTGTCCCCTACCGCCCCGTGTGGCTGTCACGTGAGTGGGGGCTGGCCCAGGAGCAGTCAGTGAGGGGTCCTTGGAATCACCACAGGAGAGCACTTCTGAGGGACCCTGGGATCTCTCCAGAGTCACCTTGATTGTAATAACACGGTCACCACTTCCACTGAGTGAAATTCACAACCCACCAACCCAGTGACACATGTTATCCCAAGAAACTGCTACAACGTGGGCTTAATTATTATACAAACGGCCCCCCACAAGCAAGCTCAGGAGCCGGGCTCAAAGCCAGGCTTGTCTGTTACGCCCAAGACACCTGCCCCACCCTGGGAGGCGGACCCACCTTGACGTGTGGCCAGAGGTCCACGTCACACGGCCGCAGGTTGCAGAGGCGACTCTCCTGCTCAGGCCAGCACCGGGCATTGATGTTGGAGATGCGCGTGGAGACCCCCAGGCCGCAGCTGGCGGAGCAGGGGCTCCAGGGGCTGCTGTAGGCTATGCAGTTCCTGTGCCACGGCTCTACCTCATCCATGGCTGCTGCGGATGGGAACCAGATGCCCTGTCAGTTTCCAGTCTCTGTCAGCCCCCAATTCCTGTCGCCACCGCCCTAAGGGCTGGGGTCCCTGAACCTCAGGCAGGACAGAGGTGGGCTGTCCCTCAGCACAGAGGGCAAGTTGGCTTCAGCACAGTTTCCCAGGGAGAGGAGGGCTGTTCTGAGCTCCTTACACCTCTCCGGAGGGAGGACCATCTTTAGAGACAGGTGGACCTAAGTTCAATTCCTGCTTGAGCACCGAGAGGCTGTGCCCCTCTGGGCCTTAGGCTCTTCACTAGAATAATAACATCTGCCCTGCAGGGCTAGTACGGCAATAAAAGGGTCCAGATACTGACTGAGTACACATCAGGCATCTGCAAGGGGCTGGGAATAAAAGGTTAAAAGACACTGTTCCTGCCCCTGCAGAGATTATGCTATGCGGGAAAGGTCAAAGGGAAATGCCCGCACTGTAGTACCAGCATTTCATCTGGGCGATGCTGTGGGCATCGTGGTTAAGGGGACACACAGGCTTCAGAGGCAAATGGCCTGGGTTCAGCTCTGAGCACCACCACTTAGTAGCTGGATAGCTTCCAATAAACTAGCTCCCACCTCCGTGTCCCCACCTGTAAGAGGGGCTGACAGTAGCACCTCTCTCCCTCCTGTCCCAGGCTGGGGACAGAAAAGATGGGTTCAGACACGTGACAGCGTTCAAGCTGTCCCTGGCCCTTAGTGAGCCCTCAGTCAAGGTGGACTGAACCCCAACTCTTGGCTGGTTCTATCAACGCGTATATCCTGGCATCCAGATGCATGTGTAACTGGAGTGAGCTAGAGATGGAGGCAGGTAAAAAGCCAGGAAGACCAAGGAGAGATCTCACAGAGAGATGGAACACGGTACCCAAGAGAAAGACTGGAAGAGGAAGCTGGTCCAACCTGGCACACACACGCATGGCAACCAGAGACAGAAACGGGCAGGGACAGCAGCCGTGCAGGGGAGACGGGTGAATGAACGCGGGAATACATGAGTAAGAGAAGAGGACGGACAAGACAGAAGAGAGGAAAAAGAGGCCTCTGAGGACAGAAGGGAGGAGGGTCCGGGCTGGGATGAGCTGGGGCTGCGAGCACGGATGGAGAGGGCAGTGGGGGGGGATCTGCTTGGAAGGATGAAAGGGCTTTGGTTTCTGGGTCAGCCACTCAGCAGGGGCTCTGCTTGTGCTCGGTCAGAACGGGGTCACTGGGCCACACACAATGACATGATGGGCAGACAGCCGCTGCCCTGCACCCTCACCCCGTGACCCTCCTGTGCTCTGCCCTGGAGGCCTGCTGGGGACAGAACTTCCCCGGCCACCTCCTCCATGGGCAGGGGATTGCTGCTTCCGGGAGCTGCTCAGCCCCGGATGGGGCACCCCAGGCCCCACCCAGAAAGGCTGTGCATCCCTGAACTGTAGGGGTGGCAGTACCACCCTCCTTCTTGGTCCAGTCAGACCCCTGGGGGCAGGCAGCCTGGGGACAGGTCTCTATTCTGGCCTTTACACTCCCCCCTCCCCTCCCCTCCCCTCCCCTCCCTTCTCCTCCCCTCTCCTGTCCAGTTTGTTCTTCTCTGAAATCCTCCCTCACTTGGCTTCTGAAACCCTCTTTCTCCTGTATCCGTCCTGCCTCTTGGATTCGTCTTCCTCAGCTTCATTCCCTCTCTCACCTTACATGGTGGTGTCGCAGGGCCACATCACTGGTACTCCATAGAGGCAATTTTGCCCCCCAGGTCACAACTAGCAAAGTCTGGGGGTATTTTTGGTTGTCGCTACTTGGCTGGAAGGTGCTACTGGCGCCTAGTAGGTGGGGGCCAGGTGTAAACCTCCTCCTACAAAGCCCAGGACTGTCCCCTCTATAAAGAATGATCCTGTCCAAAATGAGGTCAGCACTGAGGTCGAGAAACCCTGCTCTACGCAGTCTCTCTGAGCACTTCTCTCTGAGCACAATCTCTCATGCACTTATAACTTTAAAAAAACAACCAGTACCCTCAGAACGCCCAAACTCCATTGCCATTTCTTCACTCCCTCATGTCCACTTGCCTGGTGGACACTTTCCTTCTAGAAGTGTCCTCATCTGCTGTCTCCCACGTCATCAGACGCTCCTGGTTTTCCCATTACATGCTTGGCTCTCCTTCTCTGTCTCCCCCTCGGTCTCCTCTTCTGTCCTCCCTCAAACATCAGCCCCCCAGACCTCTGCCCCAGGCCCCCCCAACACATTACCCCTAGGCCCTCAGCAGTTCTGGGCCGGAGACTTCCGGAGCTCTCTCTCCGCCCCACCTCCCTCCTCCAGTGCTTTCCCCACAGGACGCTCCTCTGGGTGATCTCATGGGCAGGGCACCCAGCCTCAGCCTCAGCCTGTCTCCAGCAAGGGTGCTCTCCTCCCCAGAAGTACTCCCTGCTTTCTGTCCTAAGTAATGACGAGCCCCGGGAGTCTCTGTTACCCCTCTCTCTCCTTCCCCCCACCCGTTGTATTGACGCCGAGCCCTTCAGTCTTACTTGTTCAGTTCCTCTTGCATCTGTCCCTTCCTTGATACCTCTGCTCCTGCCCCAGTTCAGGTCTCCTCGGCCCACATACCCATCCCTGCATCCCTCCATCCATTCATCCATCCATATGACGAACAATGATTTGGTACCAGCTAAGTGTCTGGCATTGGCTAGGCTCATGTAAGCTGTGGCTGAAACAAATAGGTCTGTCCCTGTCCTCTGTTTCCGGAGCTTCCTCTGGCCTGGCCTACCTGGCTGAAGTCTCACCTGTCCACCCATCCCCCAGAGTGAGCGGGAAGCCATCCACTCCCTCTCTGCCCTTCCACCTGCTGCTCAAGCCTCTCCTCCCGGGGTCCCCTCACACCGGTCCTTCCTCAGCCTCCACCCCTCCCCTCCTAAACTCCTTAGTAAGAGAATAAGGAACCGCAGGCCTCTGCTTCCTTCTTTACAAAGCACTTCCTCCTTTTACGCATGAAGGATCCCATAAGACAGGTGGACAGGTGGTCTTATTTCCATTTTACCAGTGGAGAAATAGGATCCCGGAGGAAATGTGACTTTCCCAAGGTCACACCGCTCCTGAGTGGTGGACTGGGGGCCGGGGGCTCCTGTCAATCACAGGTGGGCAGTCAGAGCTTCGGGAGTGTCCGCCCCCACACCCCCGGACCCCAGGGCCTGCCCTCCCCCCCGCGCCCTGCGCCCCGCGCCGCGCGCGCAGCACCCACCGAAGGCGCCCGTGTGGCGCGGCGCGGTCTTGCGTGGCCTCCTGGCGTCGTCGTCGCACACCCACTGCTCGCAGCAGCGCCCGGGCACGCTCACCCGCCGGGCGTGGCGGCACCAGACGCGCGGGGGGCGCGCGCGGAGGCAGAGCGGCGTGCAGCCCACCGCGCCGCCCACGCACGTGCAGTTGTACTTGCAGTTGGGCTGGAAGGACTGGCCGTTGTTGTAGCGCACGCCGTCCAGCACGCAGCCCACGCCGACCACCTCTGCGGACACAGGCGCTGAAGGTCAGGCAGGTGGGCTCCGGCGTCCCCCGCAGGGCAGCCCCGCCCCCGCTGGGCCACGCCCCCCCACGTTCACGTCGTAGGGGAGGGGCGAAGGTAGAGCAGTGAGAAGCTACTGGGCCCAGCCGGCGGCGTGGGGGGAGTTCGGTGGCACCTGAGCAGAGGCAGCGCCAGTTCATTTAACCCGCGGAGAAATACGCAGTGCCACCCTGGAGCGGGGTGGGAGGCCGGGACGGGGAGCCAGGTGGCTAGCCCCTGGTCCTGTCCCATCAAGGGGCACAAAACCTGGTCCTGACAATTTTCTGCCTCCAGGGTCACGGTTCTGAGCCCGGCAGTAAAGCCAATTCGAACACTTTGAAACAAAGACTCAGTTCATTCAATGCAAATTTATATAGTCGTCTAGTTGATGGGAGTGCGGGGGGGTGGGGGGGGGGGATGGTTTGCAGATTTAAACAAGGTGGGCCAGCAAAGCCTCACGGTGGTGAGGATGATTCAGCAAAGATGGGAAGGAGGTGAGCTGCCCAGGCCGGGAGGGGCTGTAGGCGGGAAGGCCTGAGGTGGGAGCAGCCTGGGATGTGGGAGAGGGCAGGGAAGGGTGAGAGAAAGTCAGGAGGCAGGAGATGAGGTGAGAGGGGGCTTCCCTGGAGGCTCAGTGGAAAATACAAAGCTCTTAGAGCTTAGAACTGAGGCTGGCACACAGTAGGTGCTCAATGAGTAACTGTTGAATCAATGATACGAATTATGTTTCACAAAAACACTCGTAGTGCTGAGTTGAGAACAGACTGATGGGTATGGGTGGTGTCAGGAGGCCACACTAGGAATCCAGATAAGAGGTGATGGTGATTGGACCAGTGAGGGACAGCCAGGAGGAGAAGGGCTCAGCTTCTGGGTATATTTGGAAGGACACGCTGACAGATAGGATGCAAGGATGAGAGGAGAAGCATCAAGAAGGACTCCTAGTTCTATGTCCTGAGCCCTGGAAGGAGAGGGATGCTCTGTCCTCAGAGGAGCAAGGTTGGGGTGGGTGGACTCAAGTTCCTCACTAGACACGAGATGCCTGGTTGACATCAGAGTGGCCGTGTGGAGCTTGTTCTGCAAGCCTGGAGTTCCAGGAGAGATCTGGGGCTGCTGGGCCCCCACCAGCATTCCCACCCTTGATGCCGGGTCCCACCCTGAGGACAGTGTCTGGAAGTGCAAGCAGAGAGCCCAGGGTGGCAAGGGCATTCACCCGAGGAGGGCTAGTCTGCCAAGAGTTCCAGCTTATCTCCTGGATTCACCCGAAGGTGAATCATCATCATCATCATCATCATCATCGTCATCATCACCATCATCATCATCATCATCACCATCATCATCATCGTCGTCATTATCATCATCATCGTCATCATCGTCATCGTCGTCATCGTCATCGTGATCATCATCCCTGTATCTAACAGGAGTGAGGGTTCTTGGTTGCCTGACCTGCTTTGTGTTAGCCTTCCTTGCTTTGCTGATTTCATCCCATAAGGAAACGATACCACATCATCACCTGCATTTTCACCTACAGCAAACCTGAGTCTCTGCGATGTTGCGTCACACACCTAAGGTCACAGAGCTCGGCTCAGCAGAGCAGTGAGGGCAGCCTGTGGGAATACTGGGGTGACTGCCTGTTTCCTTGGGAGGTGATTGTGCTGGAGAAGGTACAGAAAGGAAAGGCGCTAACACTTACTGCCCCTCTGATCTGGAGCCAGGCACCATCTGGTATCTCACGCAGTCCTCGCAGGGACTGCCCTAGGAGAGCTTTGTTTTCTTCCTTTGGCAGAGACGGGAACTGGGGGTGTGGGGTTAGTGCTTGAGGTCACCCAACAGGTGACTGATGGAGCTGCTCCCAAAGTCTGGGGGCTCTGACTCCACCATCCATTTCCTTCCACCAGACACCAATAAAGGAGGGGAAATAGGAAAACAAAACAAAGCAGAGGAAGCGCTGGGTGAATCACTGATCTTTGCCTCTGAGTCACCCCTGCCGGTGCGCTTTTGCTCCAGGGAGCGTGTGCGCATGCGCGTGTGTATTGGTGGAGGGGGAGAAAGGAGTGCTGAAGCCCGTCTCTGCCCGTGTGTAGGAACTTCTGGTGGAGAGGGCAGCGCTGGGTGCTGGGAGCCCTTAGCACAGTGGTTCTCAACACCAGCTGCACGATAGCACCACCGGGGGAGCTCTTTAAAATTTTGATGCCCACACCATGCTCCAGTATATGAGGGTGGACCTGGGTTTCAGTATTTTTTATTGTTTTGCCCTTGGTAGCTCCCAGGTGAATCCAGTTTGCAGCCAGGCTTGGGAACCGTTGCCTCTAGAAGTTGTTCGCAGTCTCCTGGGAGGTTTAGGGGGTAGGGACAAGCGATGGCTGGTATGTGTGATGGCTGTGGGTTGTCTCGTCAGCGGACTCTGGCACCCCTTCCTTATTCGATTTCTTCCTGACTAATTGAAGGACCAGCTAGCTCCTGGCTAGATGGGGAAGCTGGCTGAGTTTCCTTCCCCATTCAGATGTGCAAGTCCAGGCATGAACGGGTGGGCTTTCATTTTATTGACGGACTTCAAGGAACTCAAGTCACCTTGCTGTGCCGTCTGGACATCTACTCCCCTTGCCCCACCCCTGCTGGACTGTCACCTGCCTGGGAGCAGGGACAGTGGGCCATGCCTTGTAACCCCATTGCTGTATTATCACTAACCTGTGTTCACCGCGTGAATGAATCAGTGGACGGATGGGTGGATGTCAGATGGGGTGAGACCTACTCCGTATTGGGCTTCTACTGTGTATCAGGCACTTGACATCCTAATCACCCAGAGAGGTAGGCGTTATTCATTCATTGCATTTTTCCTTGATGAGGAAACTGACACTTAAAAAGGTTAAGCAGCTTTCCTAAGACCATTGTACTAGTTAGTTACGGCGCTGGGCTTCGAACTTAGGTTGTCTAGCTCCAAACCCCATGCATGGGTTTTCTACTCCCTCACTCTTCAGATGGGAGAGTCTGCGCTTGGAACCAGCCCTGCCCCCAGACTCTGAGGATGACCGTGGACAAGGCTAAGGGAACTTCTACAAAGGAAAGTTGAAGCACATGAGACACTCACCAAGAGCAGCCTCAACCACCACGCGAAGCTGGTTGGATCAAGCTCCTTAAGTGACGTGCCCAAGGTCACGTAGCCAGTAAGTGGCAGAGCCAGGAGGCAAAACCCAAGTCTGTCTGCCTGTAAATTCCATGATCCTTCCAGCAAACCACACTGCCCTCAATCCTGACCCAGCTGTATTGAATGCAGTCATGTTTGTCCACGAAAATAGCCAAACAGTTTAATCCAGAGGTCACTCGCTGCCCACAGAGGTGTTTAGTTTGGCCCGTGGAGTGTTTTTAAAAAAAGTTTTCAATGTGTTGCCAACATTTACGAATCATACACAAATCTGGATTTCTTTCTGGATTCACTTGAAAACGGAGCAGACGGGATCAGACCAAGCTCACTTTTCCGCCTGGCCGCAGTGGCCAAAGCTTGCATTCACTAGTTTGCCATAATCCCTGTGATCCTCTCTTGGAGTTATTTGTGCCAGTGTTGCACCTGCTCATTTTTATTTCCTTGTCCTGGCTTAATGACACGCACATCTCTGAGGACAGATTTAGCCTGGCCTGGGGATCGTCCATTGGTTGTTGGCCATTTGCTGACAGATTGTGTGTGTAGAGGAACACTTCTTTCTCTTTCCCCTCTCGCCCCAAAGCCTCTTCCTCTCTAGCGTCTCAGACCCTGGACTCTCTTGTTTCTCGCATTAGGGTCTCATGAATTCAGACACTATGGCAGCATTTCCGGGAAGATGTTCAGTAGCACACTGGTGAATTGTGTGTGTGTGCGTGCGCGCACATGTATGCATGCTGTGTGTGTATCTGAGTGTGTGTGGTGGGGTAGGTGGGTCATTGGGTAAAATTCTGCCTGGAAAAACGTGTTCACTGTGCAAATAAGTTCAAAAAGAAAAGTCCTCTCATGTCAGCTCTCTTTTTGGAATTTGACAATGGACGTGAACGTTTAAAACCTCTGAAAAGTTCTGTTTCACTTATTGAACCTTATTTATTCCGAAGTCTGTAGACCTATATGACCAGAGAACCCTTGGCAAGTGTAGTACTCATTACAGTCTCCTGAAAACCAGTCTTCTTTTCAAATACAAGGAATGGAAATAGAGACTCATGACGAGAGGGAGCCAGGTGAAGACAGGAGCTGACATTTAAAGAGAGAGGGCTGGTGCTAGATTGGGAAGCTGGCTTTCTAGGCCCCTGGTGGCAAAGGCAGGCAGGATAGGCAGTCCCGGGGTCTGTACAGTCTATGGGTCCATGAGGGAATGTCTATAAAGTTGTGGTGCCTAGCACGTGGTGAGATGTCTTTGCAACTTTAGGGAATCATATAGTCACAATGAATTTCCTTTTAATGACCTTAAGGAACAGTTGTAAAAGGGGAAAGGAATGATGAGACGGTCTCAGAGACGTGGAGGGGATTCTACTGCGGGAGGGCTCAGCCTGGTTTCCTTACCTGGGTAGGGGGAGAGAGTATATGAGTGACTATATACGTCAGCAGTCAGTCTCAGACCTGAGTACGGGAGTGGTCCAAGGAGCTTGTTAAAGTTGTAGATTCCCATCTCCACTTGCAGAGAACTGGAATGAGTAAGTCTGGGGTGGGGCTCAGGAATAACATTTTTAACCAACACGTCAGATGATTCTATGCGGATGGAATCTGCAAGTTTTCACTGAACAGAGTTTTGTGGGGTTAATAATGAGTTTCAGTAAAAGGGGGGAAGATGGAAAGATGGCAGAATCAATGGTGGTTACTTGGACCGCGAAAGACAGATGACTTGGTGTGAAAGCTGAGGCATGAACTGAGGTCGAAAGAGCAGAAAGTGCTCGTAAGTTAACCATGATTGTTTTGACTTGGAATTTTGTGCATAACCCTCGTCAGCAACCCACTTCAGGGAATATAATGGGTTAACTGAGGGTGAGGGAGTCTGCTGTGGGTGAATATGCAGTGGTGTGTGTTAGAATCATAGTTACGGGGAAAGCTGGATTCAGCATTAGGGAAGAAGGGAGTTCTTGGGTTTATGAGGCTTTGAGTAACTTTTCAGAAGTTAGGCTGCTGTGTCATGATGCCTAGTGACGTCTTTTCATCATGCTGGATCAGGTATCTTGAATAAATGCTTAGATGATTCAAGCTAAGTGAATAACAGTCCAGATAGAAGCAGGAGACCAGAAAGTCCCAGAAAGGAGGTCTCTGAGAACAACAAAGGAAATGGTAGAACCCTGTGAAGAGCAAACAAACAACAAACAGCCTCTCCCCTGGCATGGGGCTATTATAAGGACAAAGAGTAAAGCAAAAGCAAAGGCAAATAGAAACCCCAGGAAAAACAAAAGCCTTCATAATAAAGGAAATTCAAACAAGTGCACTGTCTCATGTCACAGTGAAAAACATTTACATAATCCTAATATTGTAAATAGTGGTTTATAACCAAAAATATGACAATGATATTGGAAGATGGGGGAGACGTCAGGTGGTAGTAAGGAACTCAGACATTAGCTATCATATAGGGATCATTCATAGATTATCCACAATTGATATTTAAAGCTGATCAATGTATAACTGAAGACATGTATTGAGGATTTGCAACTACCAGAAGAAAGGGCTGAAAGCTGAAAGTGACTGTAGTAACCAGAGGAACATGGGTGGGTGGTAGGAAGGGATGGTTTCAGCCTGCTGGGTTTTATCCTTTCAAGGCTACTAAATGTTTTAAAGCCATGTTATTTTAATTTACAATATTACTGAAATATCTGGAGCTCTGCAGGGTCCTGGTGCCCCTGGGAGGTCATGGGCAACCAGCAAAGAGTTCTACCACTAAGAAAACAGAACCAGGCTTGACTGGTGGATACCTCTTCCCTGGACTCATCCATGGATGGAGAACAGAGAAGACAGCCAGGTTCTGGGTGCCAGAGGAATGCAGCATCCCTCCCTCCTCAGGAAGAGCCCAGCCTCTGGCCTCTAATCACGGCCTGGGGTAGGGGGCGGGGGGTATTTCCTGCAGAACTGGAGCCAGGCCAGAGGAAGGGCAATGGGTGGGGGTCCCTGGGCCAGAGCTGGGGATGCTGGGGGCTGGCCGGATGGTGTGTGTGGGGTGTCACTTACGTGCACATACTCCTACTGCGTACCTCGGGCTGTCCCCACTGTAGTCACAGTAGAGGCCCCGGTGGGGGTCACAGACAGCAGCCTCCGTGCAGTTGTCCCCGAGCTGCTGAGCACACATCTTGCAGCATTCGCAGCCGTCTGTGATGAGGCTGACCCCCAGCGGGCAGCGGGGCGGGGAGGACGGGCACTCGCACGGCCACTTGCAGAACTGGGGGTGTGCAGAGGTGTCCTCCAGGGGAGCCGGGGTGAAGACCGTGGCCGTGGGAGCTGGAGAGAGGGCCTGCAGGGGAAGGGCAGACATAAAGGGAGCTGCCAGGTAAGGGGTTCAGAGGCCAAAGGTCTGCAGTCACCTTCCCATCTTCACGGTGTTCAAAAGGTTTACGCGAAATTATGTTTCTCCACCATACTTTTACTAGCCAGACGTCTCCTTTCTCCTCAGTGCAACCACAGGAGGAGCCGGAGTTCAGAGACTTAAGCCCGTCGCCCAAATTCCCCAGCTGGTAGGCCAGGGGGCAGGGGGCAGACTCTAGGTCAGACCTCTGAGCCCCATGGGTGTTTCCTTCCCTTCTGATCATCCCGAAACCTGGGAGGTCCTTGAGTTGGCCTCGATTGAAGATGAGGAAGCTACAGCTTTGAGGAAATGCCTTCTGATGAGTCACGCCGTGTGGCACGGCCCACACCCCATCCACCGGTTGCTCTTTTCTCTGCGTCCTAAAGATCTACCCTCTCCACTGAGGTTTCAGGTGTACAGCACGGTGATTCAGTTACACATACATACATAGACACATGCACATATATGTACATTCTTTTTCAGATTATATCCCCTTACAGGTTATTAGGAGATATTGAGTATAGTTCCCTGTGCTCTACAGTAGGTCCTTGTTAGTTACCTATTTTAGATATAGTAGTGTGTATCTGTTAATCCGAAACTCCTAATTTATCCCTCCACCCCCTTTCCCTTTGGTAGCCATACATTTGTTTTCTATGGCTGTAGGTCTACTTCTGTTTTGTAAATAAGTTCATTTGTATCTTTTTATTTTCAGATTCCACATGTAAGTGATATGCATATTTAACATCGGGTTTCAGGCAGGTATTTTTATGAATTTTCTTCTCCTTCTTATTTCCCCTCTGAGCCCCAGGAAAGGGCTGCATGGGTGGCTCCTGCAGCTGGCTTGCTCTGCCTCCGTAGCGAAGGGAGTCATGCTCTTGTTGCTGGTGCAAACCATGCAGAGAGGGGTCTTATTTTGCGCTAAGGGTAACGGACCACCACTCCGCTTCCCCAACCTGCACTCCTCCCCAGAACCCCATTCCCATCCCCGAGCCCATATATTCATCTTTATGCTGGCAAATATGATGGACAGGACAACAGGCCAGCGGGGAAGGAGACATAAGTCCCAAAGAGCCCCCGCTGCGCTGAAGATCAGGCAGATAGAACGGGAGGCTGCTGTGGGGTGCCGGCCTGTATTAGGAACTTCCAACTGCCTGTATCTCAGGGATCCAGTCCCCCGCCCGGCCCCTCCGGCTGCCTTCCTGAACGGCCCTCCTGGCCCCTCACTCTTTATACTGGAGGAAACCTAGGCCCAGGGAGGAAGGGAATTGCCTGAGGATGGAGAGTGGAGGCTGCATTTTCCCACCCCCAGGCGGTGGTCCCTGCTGGGGAGCCTCCTGTCTGGGGCTCCTGAATTCTGAGGTTAGCGGAGGTGGAGCCAGGGCTTGCGCGGGGTGCCCCACGGGCCAGCTCCTCCGTCTTGAACCAGAGCCTGCTCTGTGGGCTTACAGATCTGCGCTTCATTCTTTGAACAATAGATGCTGAGATATTCCGACAGATTCCTTCTTTTCCTGAGGAGGAAAGCGAGATCCAAAAGGCAGAGGGACACCTCCAGGATGACACGGGCCATGTCAGGGCGTAGGCACAAATGACTCTCCAAGCTCTCATTTCTGGGACCTTTACCTCTGCCCCCTCTGGGCTCTTTCAGTCACTCCACAAACGTTTGCTGAGCTAGCTCACCGTCTCTCTTAAGTTTTAGGCACTTGAAGATGAAGTTATTAAAAATGTCCTGTGCTTGTGGCGCCGCAGCTCATAGGAGAGACAGTTATTCGAGGTGATTTATCACAATGTGAGGCCGTGTGTGAGTGCTGGGCACCGGGGCGGCCCCGGGAGCTCTCTGCCGAGGTGAGTGGTGGACATCCTTGAGTGCCTGGCTGTGAGAACCAGAGGCCAGGAGAGATGGTCCAGGCTGAAGTGCTGGATTAGCTGGGCTCTTGGTTCTGTGCTCGGCACATAACAAGTGCAGTAAATATTGATTTGACACATTAAGGGACTTTGAAAGTCAAAACTGCAAACCTTGATTTGAGGCTTTCGTCGCCTCTAGGCTTGGTTTCAGGCAGGTTTGCTGGTGGGGAGCAGACTGCTCTGCAGGTTGGCAGGGCTGGTCTGTGTTCATCGGGAAAGCATTTAGGTTACCTTCCCTCGTTCGCTTTTCCTCGAAAAGTACAACGTGACACACAAAACCCCAAACCCCCAAATCAATGAAACCACACGCTCACACACACACACACACACACACACACACACACACACACTCACACACCCTCATCTTTCTGACTCTGTGCAGAGAGACTTTTCCTTGTCAGTCTGTGACAGTGGAGGCCTGGAGCTTTATGAATCCCCCAGACCACCTCTGACAGTCTCTAGACCCTCAAGACCTACTCCTGGCAGAGGAAATAAAAAAAAACCCTCTCCTCCAGGAAGCCTTCCATGCCTTTCCCAGGTTGTATTAGAGGTGCTGCCTCCCCTACTAAAATGTGAACTTGTAAAGGACAGAGCCTGTGCCTTACTTCTCTCTGTGGGCCTGAAACACGGCTCACGGCCCACAGCAGGGCTGTGTCAGTGTCACCTGGTGGAATGGATGGATGGGGAATTGTTGACTCTAAGGGGCTTTGGTGTCTCTTGATTTTTCAGGGTCTACCATCTTGGAAGCTTTTTTCTCTGCTCTAAGTTTGAGGGTCAAGAAAACAGCATGGGACCCGAGACAGTCAGAAGTGGGTTCTCTGTGTCCTTGGACAACCTTTCTGAGCCTCCACATCCCCATCTGTGAAATGGCCACAGTAATGCCCCCTCGGGAACTGTTGGGAGGGTGGAGGCACTGTGTATGCAGAAGCACTGTGTATGCAGGCCTGGCAAAGGGCAGACGCTCGAAAGCACGACTTCGCCCTTGCGCTCCCGTGCTTGTGCGCCCTGCCTCGCACCCACACAGCCCAGCACAAGACTTGGGGGTCTGGACACTTTGAACTGAGCTGGGATGGTCTGGAATCTGGATAGTAACCACCTCCACGTGGTTACTATCCATCCTGCTGTCTCCATACCAAGTTAAACCTCCCCAGAAGGAAGCCTCCTTTCCAAGTGCATGCCGGGAGCCCCAGGGCACTCAGCTCCTCAAGGGGAGCTGCAGAGAAGGCCCCCGCCCTGGATGAGGGAAGCAGGTGATGGCGCCGTGGGGCAGTGGAGGGAGGGGCCCCGGGTCCGCTGAGCCAAGCCCTTGCTGCTGGCGCCATCTAGTGGTAGAAATCTGCCATCCCTAGAAGGTCCTGGATGAGAGCTGTGGGTTGGGAAGACCTTTAGACCCCAGGGCCTGAGGACTCCTCATTTTGGTGCATGACCCTCTGAATCCCGACTGCCTTGTCCAGCACCCACCCCCCAGGGAAAGTGACTGCACACACACACACACACACACACACACACACACACACACGCATCAGCCACCTTGAATACCCAAGACGGCACTGCACGTCTGCCTGCCCTTGGTCACGGTACAGGGACTATTGCAAACTCACTGGGCCTACATCATTTTTTATAACAGCAGAAGCTAAGGGTGAACAAAGGGAAGGAAAGCAGTCAGAAAGCAAGGAGAATATCTATCGTCTGGAGAAAAAGCCAAAGAGAATCAAGAAGAGCCTTGGGTACTTGCAAATTGCAGCTGTTCACATAAGAGCCTCTTTTACAATGTGCTTCTGCATGCGGACTCCCCGCAGACACCACTGTGTTTACAGGAAAGACAGGAGGGTGGGGCTGTGCCCTGATGCTTCCCAGGCTGGGCACCCAGGGCTCAGGCTCCTGCCTGGTTCTGCCCGCTCAGCCCCTCAGCTCCCGGGCTGAGCCCACGGCCCACCTCCATCCTCAGAGCCCCCAGGGCAGTGCCTCACGCAGTCACTTCCTACAGTGGCTCCCAAACTTTGCCGCATGTTAGAACCACCCAGAAGCTTTGATAAACTCTGATGCCTGGCCACTGTCCGCAGACAGCCTGACTGAAGTGGTCTGGGAAGAATCCTGGGCACTGAACGCAGCCGAGGGTGACAAGGGTCCACTTGCCTAAGGACCTGGTTAAGATACAGATGCCTGAAGCCCACTTGGAATATTCAGCTTCAGCTCTTCTATGCTGGGCCCAGAATGTGTATGTTGACCTGCACCCCTGGTGATTCTCGTGAGAATGGGAACCGTTGTCTTAGAGAACTGGGCCAGGGGAGGGTACGATGGGGAGATTCTAGGCCATTTTCCTGTCTTAACATGACTTTTCTAGAACATCACTTACACGCCTAACCTGTCGGCAGCTTGATCAACCTTCCACAAAGCAGTCCAGGCCAGACTGCAGAACACACACCGTTTTCGGTAAGCAGGCCTCATGTAGTTAATTGAAAATGATGTACTTTGCTTTTACTGTTTTGTGAGAAAGACTGAAAAATGAAAGAAATAGAAAAGGAGCAGCTCCCCATGATAAGGCCCCTAAGTGTCAGCTGGGTACTGAATGAATGTGTCCCCTCAAATTTATATGTTGACGTTCTAACCTCTCTAAAGGTCATGGTATTAGGAGGTGAGGTCTTTGGGGGGGGGTGATGAGGTCATAAGGGTGGAGCCCTTATGGCAGAGATTAGTACCCTTATAAAAAGGATTGCAGAGAGCTCCCTGGCTCCTTCCACCATGTGAAGACACAATGAGAAGATGCCAGTTATGAAAAGGGTCCTCATGTAGAATGTGACCATGCTGGCCTTGACCGTGGACTTCCAGCCTCCAGAACTATAAGCAATAAATTGGTGTTTGTGGCCACCCGGTGTGTGGTTTCCTAAAGAAGCCCAAAGGGGCTAAGACCATGTCTGCTACTTAACCCTCTGGGCAGGGAGGGTAATCAGTCGGCAGGTTGAAAGCCGTGAATCAATCCATTTAATCATATTTATTGGACAAACTTAAGCAGATGAAAATTAAGAAGGAAAACATTTTTACAACAATAAATGGTGGTAGGCATGGGAGCAGAGAGTAGGAGCTGGCAGTGGTGGGGTGCCACCCTGAGACCTTAACCATCCTGATCGATGATGGAGCCAGACCCCACCATCCTCTGAGAGTGTGTGTGGTTCATCGATGAGCAGGGCCCTGGGACCAGGAGGAAAGGGCAGGGCATCTGCAGTGAGTGGAACCCATTTCCCAAGGCTCTGTGACCTAGGGCCGTGCTCACCCTCTCTGAGCTTCAGTTTCCTCATTTGTAAAATAGTAATGATGACAGCATCCTCCAGCAGCCCTAATGCAGTTACAGTCTTACCTCCATTTTACGGATGAGGAAACTGAAGCTCAGAGAGCTTAAGTAACTTGCTCACAGTCTCGCAGCTGAGAAGGGGTCTCTGAGTGTCCCCAGAGTGTCCCTCCAGAGGGACTTATCACCATGCTGCCCTACTCCTTCATTCCTTCACATTCATATCCGTACATTCATTCCTCCATCCTCCCATCACACACATGTACTAAGCATCTCCTGCGCGGTTGGTGCTCAGATGAACAAGGCATGTGGTTCTTACCCGAAGGCAGTCACAGTATGGACACACACACAAGATTACAACACGGGGTGGTGACAATTGTAATTCATTTGAGCCCAAGCTTCCGGGGTCCCCGGAAGAGGAGATGGGAGCCTCTCGCGGGGCTTTTCAGGGACAGATTGCCCTTTCTTGACTCCTAGGTGCTCAACACTGAGCCTGGCACACCGTGGGCTAGTGCTTCGTGAATGGAAGGGATGGTAGAGAGCTTGGGCTTGCCCACGTTTGGGCGGCCACCCCCAGATGCTCCACCAGGGGGCAGGGTTGAGACAGGAATGGCCTGAGCCAGCCTCAGCTGGGCCCTGGGGGTTTTAGGAAAGGGCTGCCTTGTCTGGAAGCAGTTTCTGTTTGCTCCTTCCCTGAAAAGAGGCCTCGATGGGCAGTGGGAGAATGTGGACACAGACCTGGGTCCAGAGCTGGGGATGCCCTGTGGTCAGCCCTCTCCGACCGTTTGCTCTCACTTTTCTGGTGTAACTAACAGGCGGCCACCATGTGACCTGGTGGACACATTTTCTGAGCATCTCCTCCTCCGAGGATACCCCTAGGGGTCTGTACCCAGGGCTTGGTAGGAATGCCCTGCAGGTGGGGTCACCGTCTTGGAAAACTCTTAGCTCAAACCCCACCAAGGCACCTGGCCTGAGTGTTTGGAGGACCCAGCACTGCCCAGAGCCTTCCATGTTCACTCCGGTTCCGATGGCAGGATCTCTAGGGACGTGAGGCCCAGCGCTGGCCAGGCTGCACGTCTTGGGAGGTGGAAGGTTTGTAGAGCTTTTCTGCTAATTAGTTTTGCAAACATGCAGTCTTATGAGCGTCTGTTTGGAAAAGTCGACTTTATATGGAGAAGGTAGAAAGGGCAGGAAGCCAGATTTCTTTCCAAATAACGAGCCCTCATGAATTTGTTCATTCATCAACTGAATATAAAGCATCTACAAAGTTCCCCGTATAAAGTCTCAGGGAGCACCCAGCCTCCCCAGGAGACAGGAGTATGAAAAAGGCAATTGCATTATAGAGCAAGGATCAGAAACCAGCCCCCAGGGACATCCCGCCCACAGCATTTTTTGTAACAGACTAGAACGGTGTCTACACTTTTAAAAGGCTGTAAAAAAAACAAAAAGAAAGATTCCATGGAAAGCCTATAGTCCACAAAGCTTAGAATATTTACTCTCTGGTCCTTTTTTAGTAAATGATCGCTAACTTCTGTTACAGAGTGACAGCGCTATTAATAAGAGCTAACCCTGACGGAGTGCATAGCCAGTGGTGGGCATTTCTACCAGGGTTACGTATAATCAAACTTAAAACGTGTTCATTCTTTTTTGGGGACGTGTTCAAATATTCACACTGTTGGGAGAATAATATAGTGAATCTCACATACCTATTCCCGCTTCAATAATTATCAACCTACCTCTGTCCACCTCCTTTCCTCCATTTCTCCCGCCTACACACATGCTTTTTCATTCTTGAGGATTTCAAAGCAAATCTCAGACATCATGTGATTGTACCTGAGATTCTTCAGAGAGTGTCTCTAAAGTGTGGAGAATTAAAAACAAACAAACAAACAATTTTCACACCGATTAACTTAGTTTGGTTACAATTTTGTAATCTTCCCTATAGCAAATACTTAGTCCATATTCAGACTTCACTGATTATCTCAAAGCTTTAAAAAAAAAAATCAGATGGTTTCTACGAATCAAGATCAAAATGAGGTCTACATTGTCTGCGTCTTGCCTTTTATGCCTCTTTTATTGGTTTCCACGCTAAGTCATCTAGTCGTTGTGAGAACCCTAAGAGGCAGGCTGCTTTTATAACCATCTCCCCCAGTTTACAGATAAGTAAACTGAGCCACAGAAAGGTCAGATCATTTGCCCAAGACCGTTCACAAGTGGCAGAGTTGGGATCTGAACCAGTATCAGTCTCTTAAGGCATCACACCCAAGGGCCACACGGCGGGGTGTCTCAGCAGAGTCTAGGGGCTATGAGAGCAAGGTGAGAAGGGAAAGGATGGGGCCGTGGAAGCAGGGAGGGCTTCCTGGAGGAGGAGTCATTTGGTCTGCATCTTTAAAGGATGAGTGAGAATTGACCAGAATGGCAAAGAGAACATCCAAGCTGAGGAACGGCATGAGCAGGGGCGTGCGGGTGCTGAAAAGTGGCATGGAGCAGGAATGACCAGTGGTCAGCGTTGCTGGGGCTTAGGGCTCAAGGACACGGGGAAGGCAAGCAGGCCTCATGGCCAGAGGACCTAAGGGCCATGCCTGGGACGTGTGCGCCTGCTGGGGGGAAAACGGGGATCTCTCCTGAGTCAGCCAACCCATTGTGCCAGGCAATGACCAGAACACCCCTGTAAGGGCAGTGCTGCGGGTCCCCATTTGACAGATGGGAAAACTGAGGCCCACGGAGGTTAGAGACACAGCAAGACAATTATACACTCTGTTCTGACTCTGGGTCTCGTATTCCCCCAGCAACCTCTAAGAGACCCTGTTCTTGCCTGATTTCCAGTTCATTCAACTCACGAAAAGGAGCAGAGAGCCTTCCACATCCCAGGCTTGGCTGTGGTGGTGGCCATGGCTGACCAGGGAGGGGACCAGCCCTGGAGCAAGAGCCAGTACAGACACAGGGGGAAGAAACTGCCCTCTGAGCTTAAGCCTGTTCTGCATACAAGGGAAGAGCTAGCAGCCGTCCAGTAGGACAGAGGGAACGGTCTTCAGCCCCTACGGGTGGACCTGTAGGTGGGAGGCCCTGGGCTGCAGCCCTGATGCTGAGACTGTGGCCTTGGACGAGTTGCTTGCCCCCCTGACAGGGCAGGGGCAAGTGGGCTGAGGCAATCCCTCTGGCGCTGTCTGACTCTGACCATCAGCTCACTGAGCTGGGCCTCCGACAAGGCCTCCCCTCCATCCACCGCCTGGACCCCGACCGCCCCCCCCCTCCTCCTGGATGGGGCCCTGTCTCGGGTGGGGAGGGCAGAACGTGGACAAGAGGCTGGGGCACTGGACACCCTGGGAAGGGGTCCTGCCAGCCCTGTGTGGGGAGCTTGGGGGTGTTCTTGAAGCGTGGATCGCAGGGAGGTCATCAAAACGTGTGCCTCAGTCTCCAAGTCTGTAAAGTGGGGGTGAGACTCAGTGAGACTCAGTGAGCTCCGTGTGGTCCTCAGCCCCCAGCGAGGTCCCAGCAAGGGTTGATGCTTTTGATCCTTTAAGAGCTGAAGTTTGCAGTTGTCAGGATGTGGCTACTTGGGGTATAGGGCCAGAGACAGCTGGAGTGAGTGTGTGTGTGTATGGGGGGCAGATGTGAACACCAAGGGCAGCAGTAGGGAGGACGGGTAGACGGCTGCAGTCCCCAGTCCACATAGCACGCACCCACCAGCTTCTGCTGTCCAGGAGCTCTCAGAAAAGCCTAGAAGACAGCACCCCAACCCCAAAGCACCCTGATCATCACTCTCTCATCGCGGCCCCCAAGCTCCTTCTCGACGCGCGCTCAGCATCCAACCTGCATTCTCTGCCTCTGTCGCTGGGGCTCTGTGAGTCGGGCTTTTAGGTCCCTTGTATGGATGAAAAGCTGAGGCCCAGCCCGGAGGTGGGGGGCTGGCTCTCAGCCCCAGATGCTGTACCGCCATCTCCCCTCGGCCACCACTCCATCCTGCCGAGAGCACGGGCAGATGGGTTTCTCGTCTCCACTTTCAGATGAAGAAATCCAGGCTCAGAGATGAAACCAAAGCCTAGCCTAGAATGGGGTCTGCGACTCCTTGCTCTGTGCTCAGGAACCACGCCCATGGCTATGGCTCGCTGATCAGTCCTCTTAGTGACCGGGTCCGAGCGGGGAGCTGGAGGCCCTGGGAGGGAGAAAAGGGTGCATAATGGTGCAGTTTTCTCACGGGGCAGATGGAGGCATTATTCACGGAGATGGGGAGGCAGGTGGGACTGAGCTCTTAATGGTATTTACAAGGATGCTTCTCGAACGTGCGAGGCCTCAGGGATTGACTGTGGTCGAAAGTATCAAAACTCTGGAGTCCTGGATGGCGACTCAACCAGCTCAGTAGGCCCAGGGGAGCCGCCACTGGTAAAGACCAGCAGCGTCCGGGCATCCTAAGGACCAGGCCTGACCGGGTACCACTGAGATGGCGGGACCCTTGGAGATGAAGCTGGTGGTATGCTTTCCAGTTTTATGAGACCAGGTGTACGCTCTGAGAGTTGAAAGAGGAGACGTGGGAAAAAGGGAGAATATCTGGGGACACCTTGAAGGGCAGAAGCATATCTAGAGGAACATTCCAGAGCATGGGCTTTTGGGGTGTCAGGCCAACCGTACTCTTAATGAAGAGGCAGCAGTATGCGTTCCCTTACAAGAATCATGGCACCCGAGCCCTGTGACTGGCCCACCTGATGAATGAGTTGTGGCCCCTAGGAGTGGCTCACGCCTCCAGCTGGAAGCAAGTTTGGGGTCAAGTCCAACCTCCTCATTTTCAAGATTAACAGATGAGCGCTATGAAGGCAAGTGGCTTGTCTGATGTCACGGTGATGACTAGCTCTTTCCGCAACATTATTCTGCCCCAGGAGCAGGATGTGAGTCCCAGCTCTCTCAGAACATTCCTCCACCCTTAGACCACTTCCTTCCTCCTGCCCCTTCCAGCCCTGGGCGGGCTCAGGGCACATGGCCCTTCTCTCCACTCTAAGACTCGACGCGGGATTATGGGAGGGGCAGGGGAGGACCCCTCCCTTCCTGTCCTTTGGGCCTGGGCGCTCGTTTCCTCCGTCTTCCCCCTTATACCACCACCAAGGCCGAGCAGAGCCCAGGCCCATGCCCCAAGCCTGGACTTGCTTCCAGATGAGGGGGATGAGATGGGAAGATTTTATCACATCCCCTGGAATGCCCATTATCCACATTTGAGAGGCCCAGCTCCTCCTCTGATTCTGTCTCTCTTCCCCCCACCCCCCGCCCCCGCCATGATGGAAGGAAGAAGGGTAGGAGAGCTGGTAGATTATCAGGACGTCACGGCTGGAGGAGATACCAGAGTCTCTCTAATTCGATGGTTTTGGAAACGATGTGTGTGTAAGAATCTTCAAGGTGCCAGTTAATGTACAGGTGCCTGGGGGTGGGGGTGGGAAGTCTCCCCAGGAATTCAGGCTCAGGGCCCCAACGTTAGTTTTTTTTCTTCTGCAAGCCCTCTAAGCTTCCCTGTCAGATTTTCAACACATTCGTCTGTGCTAGGGAAAAAATCTACCTCCAGCACGTGAGCCGTCCTTGTCGGTAGGGACTGAGTTAACCATCTATCGCCACATCTCTAGCAATAGGAAGGGGCTGGGCACATAGCCGCACTGTTAACATCCATGGAACAAGTGAGTGGATGGGCATGAAAATCACTGTCATTGTCAACCTGACTCAGGGTTGTAAGACACAAGTCTCCCCTTCAAGCATCATCATCACCACCATCACCATCACCACCATCATCGTCAACATTACCACCATCATCATCATCAGTATTTCTTTCTCCTACGTGATAATCCAGAAGCGTTCACTGACTCCCTCTACATGTTCTGGGAAGCTGGCCAGGATGTGGAAACCTCGAGATCTTCTGAAGACCAACTCAGCACTGAGCCCAGCACAGCCCACCAATTACTCTGCCCCCCCCATCTTGCCCAGCTGGTACTGAGCCTGGGGTCTTTACCCTTTATTCTTTAAGCCTCCCAAGAGGATTAGCACCCAAGAAGTGAGTACTAACATTATGCCATTTTACAGATGAAGAAACTGGCTCAGAGAGGCTGGGTTACTTGTCTGAGGGTGCACAGCTTGCAAGGAGAGGAGCTCAGTATTTTCCCTTCCCCACCTATCACGATCGTTCTATGTACACTTGTGTCTTTCCAGGACAACATTGTCTAGTAAAACATAATGTGAGTTCTGAATGGAATTTTACATTTTCTAGCAGCCACACTAAAACGTAAAGGTGAAATTTATTTTCATGATGTATTTTGTTTAGCCCAATATCTTGAAAGTATTATCATTTCAACATGGAGCCAACAGAAAAAAATTATCCTGAGAATTTCACGGTCTTGTATTCACACTAAGTCTTTGAAATCCAGTGTGTATTTTAGCCTTTCGGCTCAGCTGGGACACAGCCACATCTCAGCTGCCCAGCGGCCTCATGTAACAAGTGGCTACTGGTTGGGCAGTGCAGGTCTGGACTATAATAAGCCTGCCTTGTAGGTGTGTGGTTTTCAAGGGAGCTGATGTACGCAGATGCCGCGGATACAGTGCCCAGGACACGGTGAGCGCTGGATCAGTGTTAGCCCTCATCGTCATCCGTGTTCCTGGGACAGAGTGTGCTCCACGGGAGTTGCTGAATGAATGGACAGTGTGCTGAAGCCTCGCCCGCAGACGTCTGCAGTGTTATACGGTCCTCTTGTGGGCCTTCCTACCCGGCTTTACTTCCTGGGCTGTGGTTGGCATCCCTCCCAGCTCCTCCCACGATCCCACCCTGGACCACTGCTGGCTCACCTCCCTGCTCCCATATGTAACCTACAGTGTGTGGAGCAGCCCATTCCCACCGCTCAGAGAGATGGCAAAGCTTCCCGGGAGGAACTCCAGGGTTTCTGTTTGTACAAAGACAGCCTCCTGGCGTTTGGCTGCTTTGCAGGCGTGGGGCAGGGGCCTTTCCTGAAGCCTGGGGAGATGATGCCGCTGACAGCCTGGACGTACTGCCCAGCCCAAGGTCAGGATCGGGTCTCCCAAGGAGCACCGTTCCCGTGCCCATTCCAGAGGGTGAGCCCTCACCAAGGGCCGTGCCCAGGTGCAAAATGCCAGTCCGAGCCGCGCTCTCGCCAGCATCCTGGACAAGCAGTGGGCGGGAGGGGCCCAGAGCTGGGAGCAGAGTGTCCAATCTGACGGAAGAGGCTCTGAGCAGGGAGCTGGTGGGTGTGGGGTTTGAAATGTAGCTCAGTTCCCAGCTATACACAGGAAGTGTAAAGAAGCCATGTCGCGTATGCTCCTGCAATCTTTTAAAAGGGGTGTGCCGCTTACCCGGGGCCACGCGATTCTGTAGTTGGTCTGAGGGGCTGAAAGTGGGTTTGCATTTCACACTCAGCCCACGTATCCTCAAGCACACACACACACACACACACCATGGGGCTTTATACCTTCAGACAAGCCACAGTCCCTTACACATGCATGCTTTTACCCCTGTGCACACCAACACACATTTCTGTGGGAAAAGGTATATGGGTCTCAGCTGTACACAGACAACCAGAGACCTAATGTGTGCCCCGGAATTTATCTGCACAGCGTTCATGTACCTGGTCATGTGCTTCTGAGAGGCTTCCCTCAAGCAGCCCTGTGTTCACTCCTCGGCAACGGGGAATTGACGGGGCTCGGTCGTCAGCCCCGATTAACAAGAGAGGACGGGAAGGTCCGAGTGGTTGGGGACCTGCTGGAGCTGCCTCAGCCAGTGACAGAGCTTGCACCCGGCCTCTCTTTCCTGGATGACGTCACCCCTGCCTCCTCTCATTCCAACGTATGAGTGGCTGTCACCTGCCTCGCCAGCCTGTAAGCTCAGTAGGGTCACGGACTTTGTGCTTCTCATATGTGCACACGTACATGGACCAGGGAGGCAAGAGGCTGTATTGTTGAGAGCTGACCTAGGTTCAAAGGTCAGCTCCACAGATTACTAGCTGTGTGACCTTGGGCAAATTACTTAACCTCTCTGAGCTTTAGTTTTTATCTACAAAGGAAGATGATTACATCTGCTTAATAGTATTGCTATGAGAATTTAGGAGATGCTTAATAAATAATCATAAATGTCATGTGGATGAACTGAGGAAGGTCTTACGTATATAAATATATAGGCTTTGGCGCAGTGCTTGGCAACCGCCCCCCCCCCCCAAATGTAGACCCTCTCTCTTAGCACAAGGGAGGTACTCACTACATGTAGAATGAAGAAAAGAACAAAGAGATGGAAAAACAAGGTCTGTCTGTAGCTCACCTTTATCATATGTTACATTCCTGAGTACACTTGGCTACGTTTCTGAGCTCACTGCCCTGTCCCGCTCCTGGATTTATCTCTTCCTGGGTTGGCCTCTTCCTCCTTCAATTACGGAACTTTTCGATAATGTTTTACTATCCGACAGGACAAGTCCCCCCTCACAATTCGACTTCCTAGAAGTTTTCTTGGCAATTCTCATGAACCTTTTCTTCCATATGGACACATCTATCATCATTTTTTCCCATTAAAACCTCAGTGGGACCTTGAATGGACTCACATTCCCTTTATGTATGAGTTTGGGGAAGATGACCACAGATGGAACTTGGCTCTGAAGGAAAGTACAGGTTGACCTTTGTCTCCCAGCCCTCACGGGGGGGTTAAGGCTCTATCCGGAGAGCTCCTGAATCAGATAACAGTGTTGTAGGGGGGAAGTATGGGTCCCCACAGAAGGTCCCTGGACAGGGGCACAGAAGAGAGGTAACTTGTCTCCTCCCAGAAACCTTCCCTCCATCCTGCTGCCTGGGTCTGTCTGGACTCCCAGCTCCTGTGCTGTGCGTCCCCTCCGCTGAGTCTGTGGGCCTGTACAACCTCTTCCCTAGTGCAGATTGCTCTGAGGAGGTACCTGGGGTTCCCGTGTACTTGGACCCCCCACATACTTCTCTCCTTCTCCTCACTCAGACCTCACTACCCTACCCCTCTCACCTCTTCACCATCCACCCCCTGTCCTCCCAGACATTGCAACCCTGAAATAAAGGCTGATATGGCGTCTTCTGGGTGCTCCAGTTTTCAGGAAAGCTATGGAAGAGAGAGTGGGATTTGGCAGGAAACGATCTGAGTCTGAGCCCTCCCACTTATTAATTGTGAGACCCTGGGCAAGTCCCTGATTTGCCCTGTCTCCATTTCTTTCATTTGTAAAATGGAATTAATATCCTTTTTTAAAAAACTTTTTATTTTATATTGGAGCATACTTGATTAACAATGTTGTGTCAGTTTCAGGTGTACAACAAAGTGATTCGGTTATACGTATAATGTATCTATTCTTTTTCAAATCCTTTTCCCAGTTAGCTTGTTACAGAATATTGAGCAGAGTTCCCTGTTCTATACAGTAGGTCCTTGTTGGTCGTCCATTTTACATACAGCAGAGTGTACATGTCAACCCCAAACTCCAAACTCCCTAAAAGTTCCCTGACCAGGGATGGAACCCATGCCCGCTGAATTGGGAGGGCAGAGTCTTAACCAATGGACTGCCAGGGAAGTCCCTTCTTCTTTTTTTTTTTTTTTGGTAGGATGGTTCAGCATCAACTACATTCAGAAGCCGCACAAGTTATGGAGGATTTAACAGCAAGTCACCCAGACGCCCTCCCTGATCTCATCAATGCACACGACCGTGCTTGGAGGAATATCCATCACCCAGCGCCTATGAGCAACTGGCCTGTGGTCAGCCGTCAGCTCTCAGCCTCAGATCTGGTTGATTCAGAACCAGCGTCTTTGAGCCCACGGGCAAGTAGCTTACCCCCAAGCCTCAGCTTCCTCATCTAGGAATGGGGCACATCAGTCCCCAAGAAAGCCGTCCATGGGTAATAAACTCCCTCTTGCCATCCTCCCTCGTTCTCTTGGCCTTACTATTGGCAGCAGGCCCTGGCCCGGGCTGTGGGATCTTGGATTCAGAAGCTCTTCACAGCTGCCCACCTCCTGCCCGCCCCGTGCCTGCTCCAAGCCTCGAGCCAGCCGCCTGGCTCTGTGCTGCCACGTGTCTTACTCCCTGGCTTCTCGGAGGTGCAGACCTTCCTCCCTTCCCCTCCGTGTGCCTTGGGATGGAGGTGGGAGAGAGAGAACCCTTAGGGTTCCCCTGAAACAGCGGGCTTCCTCTGCAGACCCGAATGTACATGCTTCATAAACTGTAGAGGGCTGTGCAAGCCCAAGGCGGCCGCATTTGGGTTAGAGAATCAACACAAGCACTGTTTGTGCAAGTTAGTGCTTTTGTTGAGAGCTGATATTATCCCTTCCAACTTTTCTTGGCTTTTACTAACTCCCCCACCCCCCACCCCCTGCCTTGTAGCATCTCCGACACTTGGAAACTCATTTTCCAAACTCAAAGACTAGAAGTCTAACAATAGTTTTCCTTACTTTATGCTGCTCAGAGAGGGTGAGTGACTAGCCCAAGGTCACACAGCCAGTCTGGGCATTCCTACGTCTGGAGTCCAGGCTCCCTGACTCTGTTCCTTCGAGTGTCCCTTTCTGCTGCATTTCAGGTGGGAATAAAAGGCGTGGAAGTCCTGTTCGTTTTGTTTCCCCAGGTGCTGGCTCTGCTCCTCCCCTTGCCGGGATCAGCTGTCCCCAGCAGCCCTACTCCTCTCCCTGGGCCTCGCCCTTGCTCCTCAGTGGACACCTCCCTGCCCCCTAACATTCCAGTCCTTCTCATCCTGCCCACCCATGCAGCAGGACCAGTGGAGATGGGAGCTGGGACCCCTCTCCATGCCCCTCCGGGCAGGACTCACCATGGCTGGGGTGCTGCCCACTGCTCCTACTGCTGTCACTGCCACCAGCGCCCACGGCAGGAACCACCTCATGCCTGGAGGTCAGTGGCCAAGGCATCTACGGAGCAGCCCAGAGGATCCGGCCACCTCTCGGGGGAGCTGGGCCGAGACTGACCTGGCCCATCAGGAGTGCCAGATATGCCTCTTCCCGCAGCCCTGAGGGGGTTTTATTAAAGCAAGATCTGACGTCAGGGTTAAGGACAAGCCCTGCATTTTCCTCTGAAAAAACTTTTCCTGCCTCTCGCTCTCTCTCTTTTTTTTTTTTCTTTCTTCCCTCTGTCCCCACCTCCAGCCCAAGCTTGGCCAGCCTCCCCGGCTCTGACAGCTCTTAAAGGGAAAGTTACAGGGCTATGATTTCACATCAGGGCGGTAAATTCTCACAGAAGGAGCTGGGGTCATCCTGCCTAGGCGTTTCTCAAAGGTGGGGCGGGGGAGACGGTGGGAGGGTACCAGGCGGAAGTGGAGATACAGTTACAGGGACCAGCGCTGGCACGGGCTTTGAAAGCGCTCCCAGTGGAGAAAATCAACTCCCTTCCATTCCCTCCCGGCTGCTCCTACTTCTGGTTTGCATTTGTCATCT
Organism: Delphinus delphis; assembly: GCF_949987515.2. Classification (NCBI taxonomy): domain Eukaryota; kingdom Metazoa; phylum Chordata; class Mammalia; order Artiodactyla; family Delphinidae; genus Delphinus; species Delphinus delphis. The sequence continues at coordinate 72,406,960 of NC_082699.1, read as the reverse complement.
TTCGCTCCTCTCTCCCTGGCTGCAAGCAAAGGAGGGTGGCTTTAGTCCACTGATCATGAAATGGTATGAATTCACAAATGAGCTCAGGGCTGGGGCCCTGGTTACCATCACCACCTCCTCTACAAATTAAAGCTCTGGTTTCCAACTTACAGGCGTTCCCGCCCCTGCTTTTAGCCTGAAGCCCTTGGGTACTGGAGCTGTCTCCCCATGTCTGGGCGCCTGTTACCCCTGGTGGGTTGGGGTGCCTGGCCTTCACCTCTTGCTGGACACTTGCCACACTGGTGAGGGGTCTCCTTTGGAGCCTGGTTTGCCCTCGTCCAGCCCCCTCATCCCCACGTGGACCTCAGCCACAGCCTCCTGACTGGTTCATTACCGTCCACACTTCTTAGAGCCACCAGAACAATCCTTGGCAAATGGAACCAAGGTGATGGCGGTCTCCTGGCTCCAGCCTCCCAAAGCCTGCCCATTGACTTAGCATGGCATTCCCAGCCCTTGCGTGGCCTCCAGGCCAGCAGCCTCCCTCATCTCTTCTGCTTCCATTCTCCCTCCCCTGCACTACACTCGGCCTCGGTGGACTCCTTGCTGTTCCTCTCACACCCCAGCAAATTCTCATCTCTGGACCTCAGTGGGAACTCTCTTCCCTGTGGTTTTCATAACAATTACGCCATCTCTTCCCTTTTACTGTAACATATACAAGCAGATGCTGAACCATGTGTGGCTGCTCGGAGGTGGTAGCAGACTTGTGCCTGTGGAGGGAGATTATGACCATAGACACGACCCCCATAAGAGGTGACTCTGATGATCTCTCCATTCATTGACTTAGGGGTGGGCCTCTCACCCAATTCTGGCCAATGAGACAGAAAGAGGACTCTGCTGGGGGCTCCTAGAAAGGACTCCATTCCTCAGGAGGAGAATAAACTTCTCTATGCATTCTCTTTCTTCCTTGAGTTCAAAGTTGATGGCTGGAGCTGCAGCAGTCATCTTGTGCATATAAGGCACAAGCTGGAGACTGAAAAGCCAACATGCTGAGAATGGTAGAGCAGAAGGAGGGAAAGAACCTGGGTCCTTGGAACTTAAGGTGTTACTGAATTAAACCTGGACCTTCAGACTTCCCACTGCATGAATTAATTTGATGACTTATTGCTTAAGCCATAGATTAAGAGTAACTTGCTCCTACAATCCTAATGAATATACGGGATTTGTAGAAATCATGTATGTAAAGTGGCAGTGGGGTATCTGTCACAGAGCAACTGCCCAGTAAACCTCAATCCTCATTTTCTTCTCATGAACTCACTTGATGCTCTTAAAACAAATTCCATGAGGCAAGCACTGCGGAAAAGTGTCATTAAAGGAATCACCCAAAGTGTTAGGTGCTAATCCAGGTTCAGTGACCCTTTGATGAGCACCAGGTATGTAGAGGCCCTGTACTAAGAGACAGCTCATGACCACAAGGTGGACGGTATTACTGCCCCATGTTATGGGGGAGGGGAAGCGGGAACTCAGAGATGCCAGGTGATGTCAGGACATGTACTAAAGTAGGGGCAGGAGGGGGGCTGGAACCAAAGTCTTTGAACCCTGACAGCGACTGAGCCCTTCCAAGCCGGCTTCACCCGCTAAAGTCCCTAATGTTCTGTAATAAGAGTAAAGCTGAGCCCAGAGAATGCCAGGATCGCTTTTAGGAAGTCTGATTGCAAGACGCACTTGCAACAGATCCCCCAAATCACGATCGAAATGCTGGCCCCTTGTGCCTGCCGGTGAACCTCAGATGGCTCAGCTGCCATTCTTCATTGCCAAGGAAACCTGCAGCAGGCTGACCCAGTGAGCCAGGCAGGGCAGTGGGTTAGGAGGGAAAGCGCCTGGGGCGCCACCGCAGCCCTGCTGCTCACCTGTGGGCCTTGGACAACCAGCAGTCTCTCTGTGCTCAGTTTTTTCTTTCTTTTTTTTTGCGGTACGCGGGCCTCTCACTGTTGTGGCCTCTCCCGTTGTGGAGCACAGCCTCCGGATGCGCAGGCTCAGCGGCCATGGCTCACGGGCCCAGCCGCTCCGCGACATGTGGGATCTTCCCGGACCGGGGCACGAACCCGCGTCCCCTGCATCGGCAGGCGGACTCTCAACCACTGCGCCACCAGGGAAGCCGTCTCTGTGTTCAGTTTTGTTTGCTTGAAGAAACAGCAGCATATTAGTGCCTACCCTGTGTGGTTGTCGGGAGGCCCCCTAAGCAGACAATTTGGCGTGTCCCAGCATTTGCGAGTGGAGGAGCCAGGATGGGTCGCAGCCCAGGCTGGTCTGATTGGGTGGCCTTGTGCCCATCCTACGTCAGGGCTTAGGCGTCTTGGCAGACCTCGTGTTGCAGCCTGGGTGTGTGTCTGGGGTCGGCCTTGGTGAGTGTGGGCCCAGGACCTGGCACTTCCTGCTCACGAGCTGGGCAATCTCTAAGTGACCGGCTGGTGGTGACCGGAACAGCAGCTGCATTTATGGAGCATCTGTTGCGCCCCTGGAGACACTTGCCATTTCGCTGAATCCTCATCTCAAGTCATCTCATGCCCATTCTACAGATGAGGAAACTGAGGCATGGAGAGATGAAATAAATTTCCCCAGCCATTTGGCTCACGCACAGCAAAACTGTCATCAGGACTTAGACCCGTATGACTCCAAAACAATTTTTTTTCCAAGTAGACGAATCTGTCTCATGAGTGGAACCAACAAGGGAATAAATGCAGGAATGAATGAATACAGTAGCTGGACAGATGGATGGGCAGATGGACAAATGACTGAATGTGTGAGTAGGTGATTCCACTGTTAGGAATATTCCATTCCCCAGGTCTCCCCAGGATGGGCTCCTCATTTTTAGTTTTCCGCATCCGTGTGCCCCTTCTCTGACCACTCTGCCTAACTCTTCAGCTCCATCACCCACTGGCTTCCTTCACCGCCCTGGCCCAAGCGCCACTGCTTGTTTGTTCAGCTGTTGACTGTCTCCCTCCTGGGCTATGAGATCCACGGGCAAAGCCAGGCCTACACCTGTCTGCCTCTCTGGGCTGAAGCCCAGCAACACGGAGAACCCGGCACAGCACGTGTTAGAGGCAGACTTCAGGTGAAGGGCCAGATGAATGAAGGAAGCAGACGAATGGCGTGGTGATGGGAGGGATGGATTGAGGAAGGAAGGAAGGAAAGAAGGAGGGAGGGAGGGAGGAAATAAAAGGAAGGAAGGAAGAAAAGGAGGAAGGCGGGCAGGCCTAGAGGAAGAGACCAGCAAAACCACGTGTCTCTGCTTCTCAAAGTGCCTGGAAGACTGCGTAGCACATAGTAGGTCTTCAGAGTCCATTTGTGGAAAGAGGAAGCTCAGGAGCACAGGAAAGACGGGGCTGAGCTGTGTCTAGTTGACAGCAGGAATGTGTGGGGGGCTGGGTGACAGACTACATCACCCAGGCGTGGGGCCCAGGGCCAATGCACAGGGTTATTTATCTCCTTGTCTGTAATTCATTTCTATCTGCGCTGCAGAGGGTTCACGGTGCGCTGTCTAGGCCACACAGGGCCCCTCTGAGTCCAGCACTTGCTGCTTCCCTCATCCCCATTTCCCACACCTCTCCCCACACTCGATCCACATCCCCGAGCAATGTGCATGTATATGGCCTTATAAAGTATGGAATGGTTGTCAATTTAATAATCGCGTGTAAAGCACTAATGATGTGCTAAGCTCTGCTCTGAGAATCTCTCAGGTCGGTGCTCATTTCATCCCCTCTTTACATTTGGGGAAATTGAGGCACAAGGAGCTAAAGGACCGTGCAGGAGGTGACACAGCAGGCACGCAGCAGAGAGCAGACTCATGGCAGAGAGTGGACACGTGTGAGCTTGTACTCTAGGTAAACGGCGGGATGCTCCAGCCCCGTCATTTCTCCTTTTCCCCCGTCTGTTCCAGTTTTCCGACCTCTCTGGCTACCTCTTTCCAGTGTGTGACTTCTGACCGTCGCCCTGGTTTCCCCAGTGTGCGAACTTTGGGTCCTGTTTCATCCCATCCCCCTAGTGAGGGGCCCTCCTGTGACCCCCGACTCCCCACCTGCCAGGCCTGCTGGAGAGTTTCTCTGGGATTTAGGCCTCACCCTTAGCTGTTCCCGTTGTTGATGCCGTTCCCACGTGGCATCAAGCCCATGGTTCAGGGCTGCCTGCACAAGCCTGGGTCAGTCTCCTGCCCCCTGCCACTCTCCTGCAGTGTGACCTTGGGGAAGTCACATAATCTCTCTGGGTACTGGCTTCCTCATCCCTAAAACAGGGATGAGAGAGGTATTGATCACTCTGAATTGCTCCTGGCACAGAGTAAGTGCTGTGGGAGGATGTATTAGACACGCTTAGCTCATAGTAGATGCTCAATAAAGCTCCTAGTCCGTGATGAATATTCTTCTTGGGACTCTGGGCCGGGAGTGCTTCAAGGGCAGGGTCTGGACAAGGGTGTCAAGGTCTGGGTCCTGCAACCTGACCTGACACACAGCAGGCACTCGGGACGTATGTGGCGGGGAGGACAGAGGCTGGGGTGGGGACAGTGTCAGGGCTCTGGCCTCATTCCCCGAGGAGGCCACGGCTCCACTTCCGCCTCTCCCGGCCGAGGGTCCCCGCGTCCAGCTGTTCGTAAGCTCTCCTTCAGTCTGAGCCCAACCTCTCAGCGGTTTCTCTAACAGACCTCCCAGAGCAGCTGTAAATAAATTCCAAAGAGCGGCTGGTGGAGGGGGTTTAAGAACAGAGGCCTGTTGAAAGCATTGCGACGCCAAACAATAAGGCCTCCTTGACCAGAGCCAGATGCACAGAGAATTCCAGAGACGCTCGGGACGAGGCGTCCAGAGGCCCCGGATCTGCTCACATCCTATTTGTTTGTCATTTATTTGTTCCACGAATGTGCACGGAGCCCAAACAGTATGACGGCACGATGCCAGCTCCCGGGGCTACTCAGATGCACGCCCCACACCCCGGCCGGGGCAGCAGAGGACCCTTCCGCTGAACCAACATGGCTGCTTTAGAAAGCAGAGGATTTGGGGCTGGTCTGCTCTGCCCTCCACCTCCCTGTGATGCTGGCGCGGTGGCACAGGTGGGGCTCTACCTCTCCTCCTGGGGCCTAAGCGAGAATGGAGGCACTGATAAAGGGTGGCCCTGGGCTCCAGGTCTGCTCGGAGGTCAAGGTCAAGGTAACTGTCCCTCCTGCCCCAGCCTAAACAGCTAGGGCGGCTCTGGGAGGGTCACTGGGCAGCCCCTGGCCGGCTCCACGGCTGCTACTCATTTCTTGAGCCGCGACTGACTTGGGCAGAAGCTCACCTCTAGCGCCAGCCTTGGCTACAGATAGGGGCCCCCAGGGAAGGTGGAAGAGAAGAGCAAGGGCTTTGGGGTTAGGGGGGCCGGCGGCAAACTCTCGCTTTGTTATGTACAAGCTGGGAGATCCTGGGGAAGCCACTTCACCTCTCTGAGCCTCAGTTTTCCTATCAGTAAAATGGGGGTGATGATAATGGCTACCTCCCGGGGTTGTGATGGAGATGAAGTTAGTGCTCAGCATGTGGTAGTTGCTGAATATATGGCTGTTATTAGTATTCCTCTTTGCTCTTCATCACAGACACTCTTCCAGTGCCCTCCGCCTGGGTCACCTTGATCCCTCCCCTCCAGCTATGAGTCTCCTGTCCTCAGCAGGGCTGAGGTTGGGACACAGCGTCCCCTGTTCTTCACCCCGCCTCCTTCAGTAAAATCTCCCAGTCCTCAGGGCGAGTGTTTCTGCTGGTCTCTTTGATGAAATTGACCGGGGGTGTGCGCAGGTGAGGAAAGAGAAATGAAACCGGTGAGACAGAGGCAGCGATGCCGGCTGGTCTGACTCACTCCCTGCCGGCCCCTGACACACCCTGGGAATTCTCCCCTAAAGGGGAGGCGGGGTCACCTCACTGAAGACCCCTTCAGAACCACATGTAAATGCGTCCTGAACTCTCCCACCCAGAGACCATCTCCAGCCCCGGACCTGGGCTCCAGCTACAAGGATTCCCGGGCAAAAGCAAGGCGCTGCTGTGGGTGGTAGCAGGGACACAGGGTCACAGGACACCCTTGTCATCTCTACGCCCCCTGGGAGCTGGCCCTTTGCTAGGCATGCAGAGTCACTCAATAGACGTTAGTTACAAAAACAAAGCTCCCTCACCCTCTTAGAGATGGATAATGCCATCTATTGCATGGGATTTCTGTGAGCATTAAATCAAAGAAAGTGTCTCCGATCCCTGGGATAGGAGCTGCCACAGGTTGCTTCTATGTGTCAGGTTCTCGCCCAAGCTCTCCCATTTTTTTTTTAAAGACTTTAGTTTTTAGAGCAGTTTTAGGGTTAAAACAAAATCGAGAGGAAGGCACAGAAATTTCCTATATACCCACGGACCCCACAAACGTATAGCCTCCCCCATTACAAAGCTCACTCACTAGAATGGTACGTTTCTTACCAAGGATGAACTGACATTCATGCATCATTATCACCCAGAGTCCACAGTTAGGTTCGCTCTTGGTGTTGTACATTCAATGGTTTTAGACAAATATACAGTGACATATATCCACCATCCCAGTATCACACAGAGTAGTTTCACTGCCCGAAAAATCCTCTGAGCTCTGTCATTCATCCCCTTGCCTCCCTAGCCCCTGGAGACCCCTGGTCTTTTACTGTCTTTGTAGTTTTTCCTTTTCCACAATGTCATACAGTTGCAATCTTATAGCATGTAACCTTTTCAGATCGGCTTCTTTCACTTAGCAATATGCACTTGAGTTTCTTCCTTGTCTTTAATGACTTGATAGTTGATGTCTTTTCAGTGCTGAATAATGTTCCATTGTCTGGATGCACTCGTCTATTTATCCATTCACCTACACTCGTCTATTTATCCATTCACCTTCCGAAGGACATCTCGGTTGCTTCTGAGCGCAGGCAATTATGAATAAAGCTGGAATACACATCCGTGGGCAGGTTTCTGTGTGGCTATAACTTTTCAACTCATCTGTGTATATACCAAGGAGCCCAACTGCTGGATCGTATGTAAGACTATGTGTAGTGTCGTAAGAAACCGTCAAAGTGTCTTCCGAAGTGTCTCTACCACTTTGCATCCCCACCACCAGCGCCTGAGAGTTCCTGTTGATACACATCCTCACCAGCATTTGCTGTTGTCAGTGTCCTGGATTTGGGCCATTCTAGTAGGTGTAGAGTAGCATCTCACTGTTGTTTTAATTCGTCACCTCAGAGCCACCGGACAGGCAGTCGTTAACGTCATCCCCATTTTACTCAGGTGGAAATTTGTGTTCACAGAAGTAAGTGATGACCCAAAGTCCCATGAGGGGTGGAGGTGGGGTTTGGACCCCAGGATGCTGGTGCCCTTGCCCAGGTTTATGACTCTCTGAGGGAGGAGGGGCTCTCGGGGCTCCAGGGCTCTTGAGTGCTCAGACGAGGAAGAGCACGGTCTGGGGTCCCGGGCAGGTTTGGTGGAAAAGCTACGTGCATGCTGGACTGTGCAGGTTGCATTGGGTTTGGCTCGGCAGCCGGCGGGAAGGAAGCTGGGTTCCAGGCTGGGAAGCAGAGAGCAGCCCTGCTGTGGAAAGGAGCATCATGTTACCCTTGTCCTTGGCTCTGAGGCTTTCCAAAGCACTCGTGGAAAGAACATTCAAGAAGAAGGTCCCATACCAGCCTGTGCCAGGAGACACCCCAGCATCTGAACCAGGCTGGGGGAGCCACTGTGTCTTCATTCTTGAGCCCCTGGGTGTCTGACCAGCCTCAGATGCAGCCCAGTGTTGACTGGGCGTTCTTGAAAGGAACTGTGCATGGGATTCACCTGGAAGCTTTTAAAATGTACACATTCCCAGGACTGCAACTGAGAGGTTGTGAGTCAGTGTGTCTGGAAAAGGCCGCAAATTTGCTCTTAAACAAACACTTCCTGGTTAGTCTGAAGAAGGCCTTCCTTGGAGCCTGACTTGAAAAACTGGTCAGAGTCATCAAGCCTGTGCTGTGATACAAACTGGCCTGGATCTGATCCCGGCTCCTGTCAGTGTTTCATCTTGGAGAAGCTGTGGACATTCTCTGAGCCACTGATTTTTTATCTGTAAAATGGGGTAATAAGATACGTTCCATTGTGGGTATGAGGATGAAATGAAAAACTGTGTTAGTTTTCCAGTGCTGTTGTAACAGATGACCATAAACTTGGTACTTAAAACAACAGAAATGTATTCTCTCACAGTTCTGGAGGCCAGAAATCAGAAAGCGAGGTGACGGCCAGGCTGGACTTTCTTCCAATTCTGGGGGAGACTGTTCCTCAGCTCTTCCAGGTCCTGGGGGGCCCCATCGCTCCTTGGCTTGTGGCCGCATCGCTCTGGTTCCTGCTTGTCTTCACATGGCCTCTCCTCTCCTATTTGTGTGTCTGTCCACTGTGTGTCTCTTATAAGGGACACTTGTCATTAGATCTGGGGCCACCCAAGTAATCCAGGCTGATCTCACCTTGAGATGTTTAACTTAACGGCATCTGTAAAGCCCCCTTTCCTAAATACGGTCACATTCACATAACATCTTATGGAAAAACCCAAACGAACTTTTTGGCCAACCCAATATCTTTTGGGCAGTTACCATTCAACCCCCTATATTTGAAAACTCTCAGTACAAGGCCTGGGGCATCACAGGGGCTCAATAAATAGTATTCTTCTACTCCCGCCCTTTCTTGCTTCTCTGTTGGTAAATTCTGCTCTTTCTACCTTCAAATAAATGTACAACCTGACCACTTCTTCCCACTTCCACTGCCACCATTCAGGTCCTGTGACCTGGGCTCACCAGGGACAGTGTCAGCCCCGGGAGAGTCCTGAGAAGGTCTGGTAGCCACTCCAATGGCTGGGTATGCAGCCGAGGCTGGACCCGTAGGTGCAGCGCAGTGGCCGTGGTGGAACTCGGGGCCTCACCAGATACAGGGGTGGAGTCTGGCAGGCCCTCGGGGGTGTCGGGGCTTTGAGAATCAGCCCAGCTGCTCAATATTTCCTGAGGGTGTGGAGCAGATCAGCGTCCCTTCCGGGACTCAGTTCCCCATCCACGTGATGAAGAGGAGGCCTCCACTCTGCAGCCTTGAGGCCCTGGGCTCTGCGTTTGAATGACATCTCTACTGCGTAGGCAGCTTTGGCGCAGAGGAAAGAGAGATTATCAAGGGCTCCAGCGGAAAATGGGGTTTTCTAGACACGAGGGACCAATGTCCTTAACCGTGTACCCAACACTGTCCCTGATGACCTCCAGCCTCATGTCCCACCATACACCCCTCACTTTCCTCCGCCCAGGCCAGACTGATGTCCCACAGGGCCAGTTTGCACCCTGGTCTCTGCTCTTCCCACCGAGGCTTTCAGCAGCTTCTTTGCTGCAAACTCTTACTTGTCCTTCAAGCATCTGCTCAGGGTTTACGGCCCCCAGCAAGCTTCTGTATCACTCTCGATTCAGAGGGGGAAAGGAATTGCCGTAAGCATAATGGGAATACAGATTCCCTGCATTGCACAAAGGAATTTATGGAATTTATTCTGTATGGGAATTTCGGCATTAGTGCTCACACACATGAGTATTGAACAGGGAGGAATGGGGAGAGGTGAGGTCAGGGAACAGTCCCCAATCAGTCCACCAGAGTTTGATTTTGACCCTGCTACCCGTCATGACCCCCATGCCCACTGGGTCTCTGGCAGTTACTGCTCTGAGACTCTGGTATCCCCACGGGACGCAGGGCGCACATTTGATGGGAACACCTCCCACTGTCAGTACCGCCCTGCAGGATACATTGCCGTCAGAGGCTTTCAAGGATGCTGGAGCCCCCTCCCCAGTGTGTATCCCAAAGGCTTGAAGAAGGACTGTCCACTGAACCTCCTGGGGAAACTAACTCGGGGGTGGGTGAGCACATTGAATTAAAAAACCCATTCCATTTTTTTTTTAATTAAAAAAAATTTTTTTAACATCTTTATTGGGGTATAATTGCTTTACAATGGTGTGTTAGTTTCTGCTTTATAACAAAGTGAATCAGTTATACATATACATATGTTCCCATATCTCTTCCCTCTTGCGTCTCCCTCCCTCCCACCCATTCCAGTAATCCAGTCTCCCTAAGTCCAAGGAAATTCTGACATTTCAACCTTGTTCTATTTTGACCACCTTTGAGCCAGTTTCAGTGAATTTACCAAACAAACTGTTAAAACTGCTCACAGCCGCTTAAGCTGGCATGTTGAATCCAGACTCTCTGGTTAGTTAGATCATGTTAACAAATAAGACCTGGTTCAGTGTCATGTTCCTTGCACCCTGATTCGACATCCTTATGAATGACTTACACAGATGACCTAAGTGCCTGTTCATATAAATTAGCAAATTTTTTTTTTTTTTTTTTTTTTTTTTTTGTGGTACGTGGGCCTCTCACTGTTGTGGCCTCTCCCGTTGCGGAGCACAGGCTCCGGACGCGCAGGCTCAGTGGCCATGGCTCACGGGCCCAGCCGCTCCGCGGCATGTGGGATCCTCCGGGACCGGGGCACGAACCCGCGTCCCGTGCATCGGCAGGCGGACTCTCAACCACTGCGCCACCAGGGAAGCCCAATTACCAAAATTTTACAGGTGATACATCGCATCCCTTAGTGCTGCTGGAAGACGCATCTGGCTGAAAATCTAGGAGCCACGTGAGCTGGTGGAGGTAGACCTCGGGGAGGATTGACACTGCCCCACCCGCAGCCCCCTCAGGACCCTTCTTCATAGGTTCTGCAGACAAGGGAAGATGAGCCTCTCAGACGGGGAGGAAGGGCCGTTTTCTACTTGAAAAGGAAGCTTATAGAATTAGGGACTTTGTGGTCCTTGGAATCTTCATTGGAATCTTCCCACATGCCCTCATTCTGATATCGATGGTCTCATTTTCCCAATTCCTCCTCCTTTGCAAGGCTGTGAATTCCATTTGCATTGTAATCCAGCTGCCCCAGGATTTGGTGTCGGGTTTGGCGCACACACACACACACACACACACACACACACACACACCCCTACTGGTTTGCATCCTTGTTCTAGGGAGAAAAACACTCTAGACACATGACATTCTGCTATATCCTCAGTTCTCCCAAGCTCTGGATGGGGAATGCAGGTGTCTGCCATGGGTGGTCCTGTCTGTCAACTGTTGGAGGCTTTTTGGGGCCAAGGGCTGAGAGTCACTGCCTCCTTAAAGCCACACCTACCCCCTCCCCTGCCTTCCTGGAGATGATCCGCTGAAGGTGAAGCTTGCATGGCCAAGCCCCCTTCCCTGAGTGAGCTGGGAAGCCACTCTGCAGAGCAATCTGGCACTGTTTAATAAGATCAATAAAATAAAACAGGCGTGTGTCCTATGGCCTGGCAACCCCACTCTTGTGTATATGCCCCGAGACTTTTTCCAGGGACTATAAAGGGATACGTGGGAAGATGTTAATCTGGGTTTAGCTTGAGGTGATGAGAAGCTGGAGGGGGCCTTGTGTCCACGTGGGAAAACGGCGAAGTAAACCCGGTGGACAATGCAAACCACGCAGAAACAACGTACAGTTGTGCCCAGAGCAACAGGCGAGAACTGTGAATCCAAAGATGAATGAAAGACTTAAACAGGGGGGCTTCCCTGGTGGCGCAGTGGTAGAGAGTCCGCCTGCCAATGCAGAGGACACGGGTTCGTGCCCCGATCTGGGAGGATCCCATCATGCCATGGAGCAGCTGGGCCGTGTAAGCCATGGCCACTGAGCCTGCGCGTCCGGAGCCTGTGCTCTGCGGCGGGAGAGGCCACGGCAGTGAGAGGCCTGTGTATCGCAAAAAAAAAAAAAAAAAAAAAAAGTGCCACAGACTTCATGGCCTAAATAACAGAAATGGATTTATTTTCTCCCATTTCTGGAGGCTGGATGTCCAAGATCAGGATGTCAGCAGGGCTGGTGTCTATGAGGCCTCGTCCTTGGCTTGTAGAAGATGTCTCCCTGTGTCTTCACAAGGTCTCCCCTCTGTGGGTGTCTGTTTCCCAATCTCCTCTTATAAGGACACCAGTCACAACAGATTAGGGTCCACCCTAGTGATCTCATTTTAACGTAATCACACCTTTGAAGACTCTGTCTCCAAATACAGTCACGTTCTGAGATCCTGGGGGTTAGGACTTCAACACTTCAATTTTAGGGAGGGATCCAACCCAGCGCATAACAAATGGCTCGTAATCAACAGAGCAGGACTTGACCCCAAACCTTCGGGCCGTTCAGTCCTTTGCCCACCCACAGGTGACCCAGGTCTAAAGCACACACAGCCGAATGTTTCGCTTGCCCTAACATCCTCATGAGTCTGTTTTGACCATGTCTGAGCGACCGGTCTGGCCCTGGTTCTCTGCGCACGTCCTTGCCAAATTCCCTTGACTCAATCATCAGGGCAAATTCTCCGGGAACAGGCAAACAGACGTGGTGAGTGGCAGGGCCTTGACAGCCGAGCTGACCGTGGGCCGGGGCTTGGGGAAGCCAGGTGGCTACGGGGTTTGTGCGCAGTCCTCTGAGCTGCAGAGCTTCTTCTGGATGAACGGCCGGTCTGCAGCAGGGCTGGGATGACCTCTCTCCCCTGGCCACAGCGCTCAGCTCGCTTCAACATAGAGGCCAGCCGGCTGGAGTCCCACACGATTCCCTGGAGTTCTGAGCGCATGGGAGGTCCCAAAAGTCAGACAGCAGCCCCGGTTTGGCATCTTTTCCCGCCAAGCCCGTCTGGGACTTTTGGAGACGGCTATGATTTCTTCCCGGTACCTCTGAGCAGCGATGTTGGTCTCTGGGCATCACGGTCCTTGAGTGCCAGATGTCTCATACTCTCCCCCAGTTCTGTGTCCAGTGTGTGTGAACAGATGGAGACATAGATGTCACTGTGGGGAAGCAACATGACAGCCTCCTGACCCTTGCCCTTCGCTCTGCACCAACTCAGATGTCCTCCACACTCTCAAATCTCTAACATCTGTGTAAAGTGAGTTAATTTAACTCCACACTGTCTACACACCCAACTGTGAGCTAGGCCCTCACTTACAGAGGTGACCCCAAGGTGACCAAGGGGATAAACTGAGGTCCTGGTCACTGCAGAGCCATGGGGATCGTAGCAGGTCCACATGCAGCTTCCCCACATGGCAGATGGAGGTCATCCAGGCATGCATCAAGGTGAGCAAACCTGGGAAGGCCATGGGCAGGACCTAAAGGGCATGTAAGGATGAATAGGAGTTTGGTTGCTAGGTAGGGTGTGGAGAGGGAGTCAAATTCCAGGCAGAGGAAAGAATGCACAGATTTACCATGCAATCCTGTGTTTACTGAGCTCTTTGTTTGTACCAGGTGCCTTGTAAAGCACTTTACACATATTCATTCAATAATCTTCACCGCAAAACACAGCAGTCCTTTCGCCTCCATTTTATATGTGCAGATAAATTCAACCACGTCTCAAATTTCATGGCTCATAAGTGGCAGAGGTGGGATTCGAACCCATAGAGCTTGGCTCCAAGTCTACCTCCTTAACATGATTCCCATCTAGTTCCCTACTAGGCCTGATGGGGATGCTCCCCTTCGCTGTTCTGTGTTCTCTGAGCACCTACTGTGTGCCAGACACTGGAAGGGGCTGGGGTTAGGGTGGCCAGTTACAGCCCTGGTCTCCAAAACATTAACATATAAAGAAATAGTCAAGTTCAATACTAAGCAATAGAGTTGCCATTGAGGCAAACTCAGGGAATTATGGGGATACACTCAGCCTGGGGGAGGCATGGTCTACGGGGCCGGAGGTGGGTGGGAGTTTGCAGGTGGAGGACGTAGGGCACTGCACGTCTGCAAGCCAGGAAGAGTCCAGCCTGTCCGGGGAGGGCACTCTGAGAGGCGAGTGGCTGGGAAAGCTGCCAGAACTAGAAAACCCTTGCGGTCCTGCTAAGGACTGTGGGGTCCCTCTGAGGGCTGTGGGAACCACTGAAAAGGTGTCGACAGAACAGTGCTGTGGTCAGATCTTCTAGAATGTTCTTGGTGGCAGCCACCAGGAAAAGGCACGGTGAGGAGAGAGCTGGAGGCGGGGGTCCAGCTGGAAGCCGGTTAGGGTACAGTGGCGGGGAGACTGGGGCTCGGGGGACACCCAGGGTGTAGTAGAGGGAAAGGCTCAATGGGGAAAGGAGAGCATGTCAGGAGACAGTTGACTTCGGTCTCCAGGTGATGGCAGCTCCTCGGGCTTCTGAGAAGGAGGTGACATGATGAGAGGTCAATAAATGACGCATGGATGGATGGATTGGCAGTGGTGGGGAGAAAGCAGATACGAGGGGAGACAAGTGTGAAGGCTGGGGTCCCAGGCTGGAGAAGGGACACCTGATGAGGTGGAAACACACCTGTGACAGCTGCCAGCCTGATTGACTTTAGAATCTGGGCATTCAGGAGACACGGGTTAAACTCCACCACTGGGGGAAAGCAGCGTGAGTGAAGGTGAGAACAAAGGTGAGGAGCTCATCAGAGTTCCAGCCTTGCGCTCGGCACTGGGTAGGGCTGGGGAACTAGCTGACTAGGATCCCCACAGAGTGCACGGCCCTTGGAGGAGTAATGGAGACAGAGACTGGACACTGAAATCAAGAGCAGGCTTGCAGACCAGAGCGCGACTCTGTCTCCCATCCCTGCTCCTCCGAATGCTTTCAGATGTTCCACATCCATCGTTTCTCCTCCATGCAGGTGTCAGCCAGAGGTCTCACTCCATCTCTCGTTCCTACAGCATTTTGTTTTTCCCTGTTCGGTTCAAAAGACAGTTACAGACGTTACACATAAAATATACACGTATATTATGTGTATTATAATCATGTGGATATACTTTCAACTCTCTCAACAGACTGTGAGCTACTTGGGGTCAGAAGTGGGACTTTGTTTAGCTGGGTACACCTGTGCTAATAATGTCTGACCTTGTTCAGGTTAAGTGTTTACAGGAAGGAAGGGGGGAACGGAAAGAGGAAGAGAGGGAGAAAAGAGGAAAGAAAAAAAGGAAAAGAAGCATAAAGAGAAAAAATAATAAAGAAAAAGATGACAGAATTGGGAAAATGAATATATAGGTGGGTGGTTTGATGGTTAGAAAGATGAATGGATGTATAGGTGGATGGATGGATAGACAGGCAGATGAATGGATAGATAGTGATTAAATGGATGAAGAAACAGGAATGTGGGGGAACCAAAGAGCAACGTTAGAGTTTTTGCAAGCCATTGGGACGGCGGCGCTAGCCCTGCGATCTGCGGTCTGGTGGCCTCAGAGAACGACAGGGTCACTTGGCTGGCTGTGGGGCAGAACTGGGCCGAAAGACCTGACTCCTGGCCCTGAACTCAGGGCTATTTCTACTCACGAATCTGTGCGTGCAAAGACAGTAGGGAAGACCTCAAGTATCCCTGCTTAAGTGATCTTGGAGCAAGTTGCTTAATCCCTCAGCTCTCAGTTTCCCTTTCTGTTAAATTAGGATACAGCGCTTATCACATGGACGTGCGGCGTCCAGACAGCAATGAGCCTGTGCACTTTGCCCACAGCTGTACCCTGGCCTGGTGCAGTTAGCGTGCTTCCCTTTGAGTCTAGGGCAAGGGGTGTTGGCTTCTGCAGTACATTTGGGCACTACCACACTGTGAGTCCTTGGGCTGGTCTTTCCCCTCTCCGTGCCTCAGTTTCCTGTTCTGTAAGGTGAGGGGTTGGACTGACCATCTGAAACTTCACCTCCGACTGACCTTGACTTGCCTGGGAAACCTCAGCTCCGTCCTTGGATGAGGGAATCAGGATAGCCCCTTGCCCCACGGGCCAGCGGGATGGCGCCTGGTCCGTCTGCCTTGCAGATTCCAGGGCATCTTTGGCTCTGCGTGGGCAGCCTTGCCGGGGGGTGGGGGGGGTGAGGGGGGGTTGCGTGTGTGGTGCCTCGTCCCCACTGTGCCCGGCCTGCATGCTTCACCCAGACACAATGCTGCCTCTCTTCTCTCTTCCAGATCTGGTTTAGATAATCTGTCTACTTTTTTCTTTTCCCCTATTTTCTATGAGATTCAGCAAATTCTGCTCTGGAGAAAGCTGCCAGGTCAGTGGGAAACTGGCATTTGTCAACAAACTGAACCAGTGTGATCTTCCAAGGCAAAACAGCCCAGACTGGTTTCCAAAGCAACTCACCCCAATGTCCACACTCGACAGAGGTAGCTGATTCCTGGGGGGCTGGAAGGGCACTGGGGCCCACGGCTGGGCATTCCGGGCCCAGGGGGAGAAGCCGCGGGTGTGAAATCTAATTTCTGCTCACTTGCTGAATATCTTTAACAGTTTCTTCATCTGTAAAGAAGAATTACTAATAATTGACCAGAAAGGGCTTTTGTGAGAATTAGAATAGAACATTTAGAAAGAGTCTAGCCAAATGTCTGATACATGGAGAAATGCTGTCTATTTAATACCAATATGTGTCTGTGTACATGTGTATATATGTATATATAATTTATATTTTTTAAAAACAACATATGCTTATAAAGGAATCTTTTTAAAGAAGCAAATCAAAAGATACACCAAGATTGACTCCCAGAGATGAGCCCTGTTACCACTGAGTGACATTCAGTCATTTTTTTCTCTATATGTACAAATTGCATGTATATTTAGAAACTGAGGTCTTGCTACTTTTATTTACTGTTTACTTGATACTTTAAGCTAAACATTTTGTGCCTTCGGTTTCCTGGGAGAGCCTGGGGTGAATTAGCTGCATGATATCCCGTGTGTGGACCCATTGTGATTCAGGAGAACAATCCCCTGTCACTGGACACGCAGCTGGGATGTGAACCCAGGTCTGTCTGGGACCAAAGCCCTGGACGATTGTATCACCCACAAGAGCCTCCTATGGGGCTGAGGCTTCAATACCTGCCAATCTCTCTGAGTTTCTCAAACTCCATCTCTGCCCGACTCGCACTCCCCACTGCTCCTCCCTGGGCCTCCCTCCAGAAACCCAGGAGCCTGGTCTCCACTCACGTCTCACTAAGGAGCTGCAGATACACCCTCTTTAGGACCTGCACCCACCCCCTCCCCACATGGCCTGCCTGGTGAGAGGGGAGAAGATTAAGGGACTTAGAAAGAAGTGGAGTGAGGGGAGATGCCATATAAACATGGGTAAAAAGCGTGATATTTGCTGACAATCTTTTTTTTTTTTTTTTTCCTATCTTTCAGGGCTTGGCCCAGAGCTTCAAAGCACGAGTTCAGAAGTTTCTCTTGTAGAGCTGTTTTTGTTTTCCTAAGTGTGAGAAACCCAGAACCATGTGTTTCTCGTTCTACTTACTCCACATGTAAGAAAACCTTGCTAGGGGCTGGGACAGATACAAGGCCTAAACACTGATAAGCGCCGGACGAAGCCCCTTCTTCCTGTTGCGTGTGGACGTCTTCCTACAACGAGTCTCAGCGTCCATCTTCTCACTTCGCAGCAAATCCTTCTCTGATCTCCCTGCAGCCCTGTGCTTCCAGCTCCTCCTCTCCCGGCTGCTGCAGTGATTGGCCTACAAGAGACACCTGACTGTTACATTACCTTTCTTAAAATCTATAAAAGTTTTCCTTTTGCTCTCAAGGTAAGATCCACTCCTAAACCTGGGACCCAAACCCCTCTGGGATACAGTCTCTCCTGACCCGTCGACCCCCAGCATCTTTCAGACTCTTCATTTCTCTTCCTCTGGACCCTGCTCATCCTGTTCTCTTGGCCAGGAAGACACATCCCTGATTTTAGGTTTTTTCACAAGCCCCTTCACCTGGCCACCTCCTAAGAGTGGGGCTAGACAGGGTGAGCTCTGGGTCACGCAGTCTGAGTTTTAATCTTGGTTCTGTCACTTTAAATCTGTGTGGTATTTGGCAAGTTACTCAACCTCTCTGAGCCTCATTTATCGCAAATTAAAATGGGGCTAATGATCATACCTATCTTGGAGGGATGTGATGAAGATTAAGGGAGCTATTACATATAAAGATGAAGTGCTCAGACCAATGCTTGCCACATAGTAAGTGTTCAATGAATGTTGGATCCTTGAGCTCAGGCATCACCTCCTTTGGAAGATTACAGATGACAGGAAATTCTTTGATAATCTTCTAGCAAAAGGTAGAGTCTATTTCTACTGCCCCTGAATCTGGACTGGTCCCATCACTATGTTGCCCAACGGAGTGTGGCAGAAATCCCTGGGGTCTTGCCTTTAAAAGGACGGGAAGCCTCTTCGTTGGTTGTTTGTAGCGTACTGGAAAGGTCCCAAGACTATGTGGAAAGGCAGAGGTGCCCAGCCTCCCAGGCATCCCTGCCAAGGTGCGAAGGTAAAGCAGCCATCTTGGAAGTGAGGGCTCCAGCCCCAGCCGTCCTAACTAATGCCATGTGCATCAAAGATGAACCACCTAGCTGAGCCCTTACCAATGCATCACACTGTGAGCAAAACAGAATGATTGCTTTAAGACACTGAGCTTGGGGTAGTCTGTCACGCAGCAATAGATAACTGAAACACCTCCTCCAGGAGGCTGCCTGGATTTTCCAAGTCTTGGATCTGTGCTTTTTCTGTGTGTCGAGTCTGCTTGCTTATATAAGACTCAGTCTATATCTTACAGTAGCACTTATGATAATGATAACTAAGTTTGGATGAGTGGATCTTTCAACCTGATTCTGGGGGTGGAATTATCCATGGAATCCACGTGGAGAACCTGTCCAGGTAAGACTTGGGCTTAGAAGAGCAGAGAAGGATGCCTGCTCCCAGAGAGCAGCTCTCTCCCCAGAGGACAGGGCAAGAGCTGCATTAAGCTGCCCAGTTATTCTTTCCTGGGGCCGGGTGTGTGACGGGATAGAAAGCGTGGAGGATGATACACTCACGGAACTCCCTCTGCCTAGGAGAAAAATTTGGGCTTCAGAAAGACTGCAGTTCTACCATAGATAGTCACCTCCAGCTGTCACATCCTTCTCCGCCTCTGCATTTTTGTTCTGACTCTGCAACTTGTCCTGGGATGGATGCAAACTTGGGGCTCAGCCCTCTATTTCACACACACACACACACAAACACAAATGCACACACACAAACACACACACACAGGGCCTCTGTATGTAGCAAAGCTTACCATAAAGCTTTGAGGAAATGGAGGAAAATTTATTCACGGTAATACAAACGACTTCAAAAGAATTATACCCGTCTCTCATCTTACCGGGTCACCAGCCTCTCTGCCATGTGGCTGGGCCTCTCTCTTCTCTTTTCTCCCCATCCCGTGACCCCAAATCCATCTTTATTTCTAACACTCCTTGAGTCCTTGTCTCTTACTAATTTATACCCTCAGGTTCCAGTACAACCACAAGCTGCTGATCACAGGTGCTTTCTAAACAATCATCCGTGTGAAAATGTCACCTTCTAAGAGAAGCTGCTCAGATAATCATAGAAAAAATGACTACCCCTTCTCTTTACCCCTTTACCCATCTTTATTTTATGCAAGGCACTGATTCCTACCCAATACAGTCAGCTCACCGTATCAACCACAGATAGTTGGTTGAACCTGCGGATGCAGAGCCGGTGGATATAATAGCTGATTATACTACAGCATTTTGTACAAAGAAACGGAGACCCTTGGATATTGGTATTTGTCAAGGGTCCTGGAACAAATACCTAGCAGATACCAAGGGACGACTGTACTATACATAGCTTCCATGTTTATTATTGTTTCTCTTCCCATCAGAATGTAAACTTGAGGAGGGCAGGGACTTCGTTATCTTTACTATTAAATCCATAAAGTCCACACGAGTGTAGGCATATCACAGGGCCTGAACACATATTTTTGCAAGGATGAATAAATGAGTGAATTGAAGGGACTCTGGTGCCAGTTAGTAGTACCTTTAAAAAATTTATTCTGCTACATAATAAATGGCCTGGAGCCTAATTACCATTAGAAATCAGATGTCCACAAGACAAGGGAACCCTCGTACACTGTTGGTGGGAATGTAAATTGGTACAGCCACTATGGAAACAGTATGGAGGTTCCTCAAAAAACTACCATATGACCCAGCAGTTCCACTCCTGGGTATATATCTGAAAAAAACAAAAACACTAATTTGAAAAGATACATGTACCCCAAAATTCATAGCAGCATTATTTATAATTGCCAAGGTATGGAAGCAACCTAAGTGTCCATTAACAGATGAATGGATAATGAAGATGTGATATATATACACACACACACATACACACACACACACACACACACACACACACATACACAATGGAATACAACTCAGCCATAAAAAAGAATGAGATTTTGCCATTTGCAGTAACATGGATGGACTTGGAGGGCATTATGCTAAGTGAAATAAGTCAGACTGAGAAAGACAAATACTGCTTGATATGACTTATATGTGGAATCTAAAACATATAACGAACTAGTGAGTAAAACAGAAAAGAAGCAGACTCACAGATATGGAGAACTAAGTAGCGGTTACCTGTGGGAGGAGGGAAGGGGGAGGGGCAATCTAACGGTAGGGGATAAAAGGGTTATTATGGGATTACATGAAATCACGTGCATGAAACTTTAAAAAATTGTAAAGCATTATAGAATTTAAAGGATCTTTCATTCAATAAAAAATAAAATTAAGTTAAATTTAAAAAAAGAAAAGAAAAAAGGAAGACTGCATCTAAAAGAGCAGTTGGATTGAACAAGGTCAGGCGTGGAGAAGAACTCACGGACGGAGCAGGGGAGGCCGTGCCGCCGCCCGCTCGCATCATCCCCTTTCCCATCACTGTCCCACCTCCATGAGGAGATGCCCTTTGCCCCTTCTCTCCTGCTGCCTTCCTTGTTCTCGGTCTAACCACGGCCAGAGCTGAGGTTTGGCTGATAATATGCTCCAGAGCTAACATTTTCCAGACGTCTGCAGATGCCTGGTCTCAGGCCATTCCACACATCTGGAAGGAAGCTGTCTCTCATGGCTGGACCATGTGCTGGACCAATCTGAGCCGACCCCGTGGGCCCCCCACTGCTCGCCCACCGTGCACTCACTCAGGAACCAGGCGAGCCGCCCTGGGGGTTGGGTGAGACAAGCCTGCCCTGGGCTTGGGGCAGATCTGTGGTTGGCGAGGGGTACCCAGAGCCAGCATTTGACCTCAGAGTTAAATCCCCTAAACCTCATGGACTGGAGCTGTGGGTTTTGTCTCTCTGCCACGAGTAACTCTTGGAGAAGAACAAGACACTCCAGGAATGGAGTGAGGGCCGGCCTCAGCCCCACGCGTCCTCACAGCCCGGCTGTGGGTCACAGATGGGAGCTAGCTGAGAGGTGGGAGGGTGTGGTATCAGGACCATCTGCTTATTTTACAGACAGGAAGATGGAGGCCAAGAGAAGCTAACAGCAAACTAAGGAGGAGAGCTGGATAGGTGCCCACAGGCCCAGTGTAAGCTCGAGGTGACGTGAAGAAGGCCTGAGCGCTGCTGTCGGTGTGGATGGTACAGGTCCTGCTCTGCCCCTTTGCATGTGTGACTGCCAGTGGATCCTTTAGCTGCTCTGAGTGTCAGTCTTCTCATCTGTCAAGTGGAACAAAAACATTCATTCCAGAGTAGCCGTTGGAAAGATTAAATGGGAGAAGAGGCAGTGTTCAAAAAACAGGTGATCTTTTCAACTCCAGTGACCTTTGCATCTTCACCTCCTTGAAGGAAGGGTTCTTTTTCTTTTTTAAAAAAACACAACAACAAACATTTATTATCTCCCCGTTTACTCGGGGAGGTTAAGTAGGCTGGAGAAACCACATAGCTCATATGAACTAAAATCTGAAGTTTATTCATGGAACATCTTTCCCAGGAGAAGGTGAGAGGTTATTAAACGTTAGCGCTCAATCGACAAAGATTTATTAAGTGCCGTATGTGCGCTAGACACTCTTCTTCACACGGAGGATATAGAAGTGTCAGAGACAGACAGAGTCCCAACCTTCTGAGAAGAAAGTCAGATAACAAATATCTACCTAAATAAACAAGAAACTGGCAGGTACCAGTAGGTGCTGTGATGGAGACAAAAAATAAGGTAATATTGGTAGATGGAGACTCAGGCAGCCAATTCCTTAGCCAAGTTCAGGGAAGACCAGAGAGCAGGTGGCACCTGAATGATTAGAAAGAGGCAGAGAAACAGGATGATCTGGGGCAAGGGTGGTCCAGGCAGAGGGAACAGAGAATTGCAAAGTCCTGAAGCAAGATGAGGGTGATATGGTTAAGGACAAAAGGGAGGTGAGTGTGGAGAAGCACAGTAATAGGAGGAAGCACGGAGGGAGATGCAAACAGAGAATTAGCCAGGAGCTGGACCGCAGTGCTGGCCACAGAGTTCGGGTTTAGCTCTAAGAATAAGGACCTGCGGCATAGGGGTGGCATAGTCATCTTACTCTTTAGCAAGAAGACCCTGGCTGTTGTGTGGAGGATGGACTGTGGAAGGGGAGGGATGTTGAAATCCGCAGCCACGCTCTACCTGAGAAAGGTGCTCACACCCCTTCCTCCCTCTGCGGTGACCTCTACCTGCGCAGACACCAGAGCCCTCCCTTTCATTCTGTGGCTACCCTGCTGGACCTCCCCCAGTATCTGTTCATTCTGGAACTGAGGCATCTCCAAAACAAAATCCCACAGACCTGGCTTTCTCATTTCCTTTCTGGACATTTGTGACTAATATTAATTGAAGTTGTAGTCTATGAAAAAGAAGGCAAAATCTTGTTAAATCCTTGTTTAACCCTTGTTAAATCCCTCCTTCCAGAACTCTAAGACCAAAGTCCCATTATCTCATGGGGCAGAGGTGGAGTGGAGGGAGGGGAACAGGAGGAAGTGGGATCACAGGGTCTGGCACGGGGACCGCTGGAGGAGATGCGGTTTTCAAGACAGTTTTGCACCGCATGGGCCAGCCAAGGTCCGGGGCTGCAACGTCACTCCTGCAGCCAAAGATGATTAGTGGAACCAAGCTCCTCCGAGGAACTCCTTCCAAATCCTTTATCTCAAAAGTCCTCGAGGATCTGGGTATTTTGTTTGGAAATAACTGAGTTGGTTTTTGAACTTTGTAAGGGTCTCTTCTCTGCTTCACCTGTGACCTCGTACATTCCAGTGCTCTGAAATGACAACAGTATGCCAGCAACTGCCGGATGGACACTTCCGGGCAAGTCTTCTCCTGGGAACCTGAGACTCATAGGTCCAACGGATCTGTCGTAGACATCCCAAGGATGACATGTTCAACTCAGCTCTTGGTAGAACTTCCAAAATGGCCCTCCCACAGCCTCTCCGTGTTAACAAAGCTACAACCATCCACTCACTGGCTGATGCCAGAAAAATGGGGATGTTTCTGCATTTCCTCATCTACCGTCTTAACAAATCCTCTTTTCACCTCTTAGGTGGGTCTTGAGCCTAGTGATTCCTTTCCTTCCTCATTCTTACCATTCCGATCCCAGCTTCCTCCCTGGATGGCCCTGCTAACTGATCCATCAGAGAGAGGCCATGGAGTTGCATCAGCACCGGAGATTTTGCTAAGACATGGGATAAGGGATATAAACCTTTTCTGAAGTTTCTTTTGACTCAGGATACGCTTACACGTGTGAGATTTCTATGCCTCTTCCTTGCAAAAGAGTCTGTAAATATACATCGTTTGAGTGATGAACTTTGCAGTTCCAGAATATTTGGGAAATGGAATATTCTAGTCATCTGAAGATGCTGGTCAATTAAGAGGTATGACATGTATCATCTCTTAGAAGATCTCTCTCACTCCTCTTCATTTTTAATTACTTCTAATTCATCAGGTTTGCATGGGGCCAATTCATTTTCTGCTGTTTACGATGAGAACATCAGGACCCTTAAACTCCCTACGTTTTCCTCTCCTTTCTCCACCTTCTCACAACTTCTATTGGCCATTCCACTGCCAACGAAAGGAGGAAAACTTCTGTGATCTTAATTACACTCCTGTTGCCACTTCTCCTGAATCTGTTCTCCCACTACTCTGGGACGTGCCTCTCCAGGCCAGGAGGGCACCCCCGCTTTTCAGGTCTAAGTTTTTGCACCTGCTCCTTCCTTTGCTGGGACTGTCCTTTCCCTACGTCACTCAAAGTTCAAGTCCTACTCATTAGCATTTTCACTATAGTTATTAGTTTCATGTTACCCAACAACGTGCCATGTCCTTCCACTGAGTCATATGCTGTACACCTAATGGAATCTTTTTTTTTCCTGAATTTTTAAATGCATGTAGACACACGCACCAAAATGAGATTATATTGTATGTGCTTTTGGTCTCGCTGACCTGCTTCTCTCTTCCTTTGTCTTTCTGCTTCCTTCACCCTCTTCCTTTCACGTCATAAGCCCCCCCCACCCCTGGGCCCCACCCTGATAATCAGTGTTCCCAACCTGATGTGCACATTCCCCATCTGCTCTGCTCTCCACGTATGTGAACATACATGGATCGAGTTTTTCGATCATTGTTTGCTTTACCAGAAGGACATAAGATAATGTAAACACACCTCTTTGCATCTCACTTTTATCACTCAAAAATACGTTCTATAAATCAAACTGATGTAATGTAAATATGGTTTTTAAATAATCCCATAATGTTCCCTGGTGTAATGTAGCATTACAGCTGACCCCTGAACAATGCAGGGGTTAGGGGCACAGAACTCCCATGGAGTCAAAAATCCATGAATAACTTTTTACTCCCCCAAAACTTAACTACTAATAAGCTATCGTTGGCTGGAAGCCTTACCAATAACAGGAACACTAGTAAAACACATATTTTGTACATTATATATATTATATACTGTATTCTTACAATAAAGTAAGCTAAAGGAAAGAAAATGTTAATAAGAAAATCATAAGGAAGAGAAAATACATTTAGAGTATTACTTCTGTTGATACTGTAAGTTTATGATGTCTGTTTAACAAGATGAATTTTCTATCAGTATCTACATCAATTTTTTCTTATATGACACAAAACACTGTAGGTATTTACTAACACTAGACATCAAAAAAGAAAAGATAATGTGAAAAAGAAATTCACATTTATTTACATGTGTAACAATTCATGCATTGATAACAGAGAAGCAGCCACGTGATCGCTTTATGGTCGCCTAGGGCGATCAATACGATTGCGTCACTGTAGCTCAGCCTGTACACCAGTGAATACATTGTTGTAAAATGTTTATGCCGAACAGTATTGGAGTCACAGTCATTATACAGTATTGGAAACATTGTTGCTTTTTTTCAGAAAAACCACTTGCTTGTGATAATAGGCTGACAGGCAGGTTCTCCAGCTATCAGAGGGGCATACTGTACAGTAATGTAATTCTTTGAAAGCAAAATTATGAAACAGTGGGAAAACTAGCACATCATTAATGTTATATTAAATATCACCCACCTTCTGCCTATGTGAGAATAGACTAGGACCTCCATTTAGGCATTGATGACATTCCTAACTTTTTCTGAATTTTTTCAACATTTCTAGGCCACATGGTTTGTTTGTGTTTTTTTCAAATGATCACAAATCTCCAAAGGAATTTCTAAAATATTTATTGGAAAAGAATCTGTGTGTAAGTGGACCTTACGCAGTTCAAACCCATGCTGTTCAAGGGTCAACTATACTTATTTAAACATTCGTTGAACAGTATGTTTGCACACGTGAAAACAGAGTTACAGAGATTAATTTACTTCTCAAGGTCATAGGAACGACAGAGTCAAGATTTGAATCTATGTCTGTCTTGTTCTAAAACCCGTTCTTTCAGATGTTCTCCACTGGCTTCTAAGCACATCTGAAGCTCACAGCCACCCTGAGGACTGCAAGGCAGCCTCCATCACCCCCTTTCTTAGACTCAGAAAGGTTGAACGACTTACATTTGGCACAAATGTAGGTGAATTGCAAACCTACGGTTCCATCATCAGATCTAGAACTGTTTCAGCTCTGGTGCCTGCCCACCCCTTTTCTCTCGGGCTGGGATACCAGGGGCGGGATGGCAGCGGGGAGCCATTGGGTGGGTCTGTGTCTTTCAGTGGATTATCTGCGATCCAGATGAGCAGAGGCACTGTCTTCTTTGCCAAGGTTACAAGAACCTCCTCTCTTCAGTAGATCTTCCCTTTGGGGGCTCAGGTGGGTGAGAGAGAGAGGCGAGACATGCATAAAGGGAGGAACCCTGAAATCCCCAGGACAAAAATAACCTCATTTTCCACCACTTCCACTCCTACCCTCCATCCAAGGGGAAGGGCAGCAAAGTTTCAGAAACTGAAATGACTAGAAAGAAAAGAAAATTATTCAGTTGCCCAATATTTACATAAGAAGTTGCTTACATTTTCCTTTCCTATATTTAGCTTATGAGCTGGCCCACAGACATGGATACCCAGCCACATGCACACGAGGATGCGTGCCCAGATCTACGTGTCTCACACACGCAGGCTCGATGTGCATGGCAAGCCGTCCCTCAGCCCCCCTGGATTACGGACACAGCAGGGCCTCTGGGACGTGTCTATTCTCCTCCCCAGGCTCTGTGTCTTTGTTCGTCATACTGTCGATTGAATAAAAATGCACAATCTAAAAGCTGAAAATTATGTTTTACTCAGCAGTCTTACTGAGGACTATAGCCCAGGGTACAGCCTCTTGGATTGCTCTGGGGGACTGTTCCGAAGAGGTAAGGGAGCGGCCGGGATATATAGGTGTTTTGTCCAAAAACAAAAACAAAAACAGATGGTCAAACATCAAAAGATAGTAATCTAATTAAAGAAAAAACAGACATCTCAAGTTAATAAATTTAACACTTTTCTATGTATGAGGAGATGCAAGAGTCTGGGCTAAATGAAATTATTCCTTTGATGTGCATCTTAACTATCTAGGGCGAGCATCCTGGTTTTCTCCATCCTGAATCCCCTCAAGGTGCACAGTTGAGGGAGGGCGGCAGGGGCAGCTGCAATGGCTGGTGGCTTTATGGCCGCAACATCCTTTGTTTACTGAAATGACAGGCGACATTCTTTGTCCAGAATGCGAACGAGTCTACGTTTGAGTTTCTTCAGAGGAAGGTCCTGAGATGAGAATTCAAGTGCAAGGGAGTTACTGGGAGGTGACTTGGGGAATCCCACTAAGAGAATGGTCAAGGGACACAGGGACTGCAAGGAACATCGTGAACACACAGTGGTGACCAGGGCAACGGGGGCCCAACCCCATGGGGAGCTCTGGGAGGGAGTGCAGAATGTGGCTCAGAATTATCCCACCCATGGAGGGAGGACGCTGGAGTGTGTATAGATCAACTCCCTTTCTGTCCTGGTGGAAGGCTGGTGTAGGAATGCACACTTTCACATGAGCCTGTCTGACGCGTGGGTGTAGGACACAGCCAGTCCAAGAAAGATGCCCATCACCACATCACCCAGAAAAAGGCTTCAATCCCAGTTCCGTTACATCCTTATTTGATACCTTCAATAATTCCCTTCTTGCCTCTGAACTTCAAGTTTCCTCATCTATAAACTGGGGAGAGGATGAAGGGTGGGGATGTGATAAACTAACGCACCTCAGGCATTGACTCACTTCACTCAACTTGCTTGAGGATCAACTCAGACTCTCAAAAGAGACTCATTTTCCGTCTCACCACCTCAACTTTCTTGGTTCCTCTTCAGCCTCTCCTTGTTAAATGGCCCTGGGCTCAGTTCTCAGACGTCTGTCTTCTCTAGAACACACCTCTCAGGTGACGTCATCTAACCTGAAAGCTTCGAGTATCATCTGGAGTAACTCTCAGGGCGCCCACACTCCTGTGTCCTCTCTGCCTCCTTCAAAGTAGATCTGGAATCTGACCACTTCTCACATTGCCTTCTATCACCCAGGTCCAACCCCTCCCCCTTTATCTTTGGCTTGGATCATTGCAATAGCTTCTTAATGCTTTAAACAAAATTTTTTTTTTAAATTGACGTATAGTTGATTTATAATGTCGTGTTAGTTTCAGGTGCACAGCACAGTGATTCAGTTATACATATATGTGTATATATCTATTACACTTCAGATTCTTTTCCTTTATAGGTTATTACAAAATGCTAAGTACAGTTTTAACTCTGCTCTTTTTAATTCCTGTTCCCTTTACAGCCTTTTCTCCACACAAAAGCCAGAGGGATTCTTCTTCAATACAAGCTGGACCATGTCACTCTATTCAGAGTCTTCTAATGCCATCCCATCTCATCTAAAGGAAAAGCCAGGGTCTCGACATTGGTTTACAAGACTGACTGGACCCTTTGACTCAAATCTCAAGTCTTATCTTCTCCACCCCTCTCTCCTGCCCACGGTCCAAGTACCCTCGGCCTCAGGGACTTTGCATGTGCTGCTGGCTCTGGGGGACATTCTTTCCGATGTCCTCCTTCACCTCCTTCAAGACTTTGCTCAAATATCACTGTCTCCTTGAGGTCTACCCTAAGCACCCTATTTCAGATTGCGATGCTATCCCATCTCACCTCCTCTTCTTTCCCTGTTAATTCTTCATAGCGCTCATAACCATTTATTATACTATAAGATGTTTGTGTTTATTTTATTCATTGTCTATTTTCAACCCACTGACCCCCAGTAGACAGTAACTTCATGAGGGCATTTCTTTTTGCCTGTTCTGATCACTGATGTATTCCAGAGCAATGCCTGGCAATAGAAGTACTCAGTCATTTGTAGAGTGAATGAGTAAATGAATGAATGGTATGGTGTGGGATCAATTCAATTTTATTTCCACAACTTACTGTTACCTCGTACACATTACTTACCCATCTAAATCTTAATTTCCTGATCTGTAAAATGGGGGGGAAAGTAGTACCTCCCTTCTATGGCTGTTGTGAAGAGAGGTGATATGTGATATATTAAACACTCAGCGACCAGAACATAATATACTAAAAAGGTAAAAAAAAAATTTAAGTTTCTCTTTCACCTTGTACTTTGGTGGCTTCACAGATATCTTAGTGGAAAATTCAAAGAGCTCATGGTATAATAGTAGATACAAGAAAACAAACAAAAACACAACAAAAAATGATGCAAAGTGTATGTAAAAGATTAGCATAATTATGTAAATCTACACATACTCACACACAGAGACAAAAGGCCAGAAGAAACTTTGTCAAAATATTTATGACAATTATTTCCGGCATTTCTGGGGGGATTATGGGTGCCTAATTTTTTTATTCATATCATTTTTACGAAATTTCCCATAACAAATTTGTGTGACTTTTACAATTAAAAAAGCAATGGACAATCTTAAAAGAAAAAAATAGAGACCTTGTAAGAAATGTGTGTCTCTTTCCTCAGGAAGATCCTTCAAGCCCAAGTCCTCATCCTATAGTCCACAATGTTTTCAGAACACATTTTAATTCTTGTGTGTCAGGAGTTCACACTCTTTTTTTTTTTTTTTGAGGTACGCGGGCCTCTCACTGCTGTGACCTCTCCCGTTGCGGAGCACAGGCTCCAGACGCGCAGGCTCAGCAGCCATGGCTCACGGGCCCAGCCGCTCCGCGGCATGTGGGATCTTCCCAGACCGGGGCACGAACCCGTGTCCCCTGCATCGGCAGGCGGACTCTCAACCACTGCGCCACCAGGGAAGCCCAGGAGTTCACCTTCTTATTACAAACCCACATCTGTCTTCTCCAAAGCCCATTTTCCTACTACATACCAAGTAGTAGCTTCTATATATCGAGGCCAAGTCTTCTCCAGCAACTTCGTTTACCTCACCTGTAGCACCACTGGGGATTAAAATGTAGAGCTACTAAAAATAATATGCAGTATGTACTTCTAATCAATGGGTCAAAGATTGACCAACATGATCAATGCATCATTTCTTGAAACAAGAATAGCAGATTGGGGCCAGGGTGCCAGGCTGTGGTCCAGCTGTGCCTCTCCCACCTTGAGCTAAGCCTGCCCCACCGCTGTTTTCCTGAGACCCCAACTTGCAAAGACCAAATCTTGGCAGAGAATATTTACATCCGGTGGGCATCATTAAGGGACATATGGGGACATGAACCAGACATCCAGTCCCTGTCAATGCTCTGAGATCCAGGATTCAGACGTTTCCTGGTGAGAGAAGAGGCAGGGGAATGTCTGTTCCTGCCTGGTCACCCCAAAGAGTCCCCACATGTACTCGCAGTGACTCAATTTGTCAAGAAATGACTACATTGTGTTTTCTGTTACCTGGCAAAAATGGGTCCTCAAAATAGACTTTAAGTTGAATTTTTGTTATCTGTTTTGGTGACAGTAAAATTCAGAATCTACTGCAATAATGATCAGAAGGTTCCTCAGGTGGTAGGTCATGAACTTCCTCTCTGACGGCTTTTCAAGCAACGATAACACAGCCTGTAAGCAGAGCATCTATTTTCCCTGGGCCCAGCCTTGTTTCTGCGAGGCAGTGTCCTCCTGGGCTGTGTGGAAGTCCCGCTGGTGCCCTGGTCGTTCCAGAGAGCATCCTGGAACCCAGCAGCAATTGGGGCTTTATGCAGAAATCAAGGACAGATACAGGAGGGAGGGATTAGGTAGTGAAGCAGCTAGGAGAGGGGATTTGGGAAGACACGGCTGTGTGAAATTTCCCTTTGGCTCTGCTCACCGTCTATTGACACCAAGGAAGAGGGGGCTAGAGGCAGAAATAGACGATGTAGTTCACTCAGAAGAAATTGCTAACCTGAGAGGCAAGCGGGCTTTTGGGGTGTCTTAATGGCAGTGAAGTTCCAAATGCATGAGTCAGTGTAGGGGGCGGTGGATGGGGAGTGGGTGGGAGGGATTCCCTCCCCGACCCCAAGGGGCGAATATTTCACAACAGGCAGGGCAAGTGAATCAGCTTTCCAGCCTGCTTGCTGCCTGTAAATCACCAGCATGGTGGTTCCAGTGCCTTCCAGCCAAACACCAGCACTGATTCTCTCCGTGGCAGCAGAAGGTACACCCGTGAAATTACAGCGTGGCCTCAGGGCAGCACCAGCCTATGGGATACAACGTCCAGCCCAGAAAGAGGCACCACCCTGGGGCCCTTCGATGTGGCCACTTGGAAGCTGCCTTTCGATGCACCAGGATGCCCTGGTCTGACTGTATGATGGACACCTGTGCTGCTGACTGACGTGCTTGCAAATATTCCCCTGTCTTGCCCCACGTGCCAGCCCCCACCCCCGGGCTCTCACCACAGGGTAGGGGAAGGGTCTCGGATGGGGTGAGGCGTCTGGAGTGCGCATTCTGGGGTATGAAAATATGCACTTTTTGGTGGTTCCTCGGCTGGACACGGTCCCAGTGCCCCGTCTCAGCAGAGCTGATGCTGCGTCACATGCCCGTGGCTCTGGGGTGACAGGTCCCCACAGGGAGCGTGAGTAGGAGAGAAAGAAAGGGACAGCAGGGCAGACATGGCCGCCGGGGCCTGTGGGACTTCGGCGACACTCCAGGACCTCCTGGGGCGAGTTGGGAAGGCTCTGGTTGGGGAGATTTTGAACACCGAGGGCAAAGGTGGAAGGCTGAGCTGTGTTCTGGGTGGAAGAACAAGCCAGAGGGAGGGAGTCAGGGGATGGCGGTGGTAAAGGGTTTCCACGGGCCTCCGAGCTGTGGGCAAGGAAACGGGTCTTCAGAGGCACCACCTGGAAGCTGAGGGGCGCAGGCCGGAGGCTCTGGGCCATCTGTCGGCGGCAGGACTGCGGGCTTTTGGAATGAGTCAGGGACCGGCTGCTGACGCTGGTATTTTCCGTCCCAGGCCGTGTGGGCTGATTCTGAGCTTCAGAGGAAACCACTTGGCGAGAGGCGGCCTGGGAACCCTCAAGTCATATACCAATGTCCTCCTGCCCTTCAGCCCCCTGACCTCCAGCTCGGGCATACGTGAGGACACACGCCACCGCCAGGACCAGCACGAGGGAGCACGTGCCCACGCACGATCTCCAGCTTGTCACACGCGCAACACGCACTCACACCACCGCCGGCCCCGACCTATGCGTACACCCTCCCTGCCACACAGAAAGGAGCAGTGTTTACTCACTCATTCCTGCTGAGCTAGCGTGAAGGGAAGAAGTGACACAACCCGTGCCCAATGGGCAACGCCACTGGAACTGGGGCCTTGTCTGTGTGCGGTAGCTGGGGAGGGGCAGGGTGGAACCCATCGAGGGGTGCGCTGAGGGACGCCTGCAAAGCCTCTGAACTGTCCTGATGTAGCTAGAGATAGAATACGATGGAAGGGATGGTGTCACTGATGATGCTGGGTGACTCTCTGGTTTAGAAAAATGCCATAGAGGGCCTTCTGCATCCGGAGAAGCACACTTCTCTCCGCCACCCTCCTCGGGACGTGGACCCAGATTGGCCGTAGGTGAAGATGACTCACCTGATACCATAACAGGGATTCCCGATCTCTTCTGATGGGCAGGGAGAGAGAGGCCAGAGCCTGGAAAGAAGAGAAGAGGACAATATAGGAAGAGTTCCATGGGTGAGCAAGTGGGAGGCTGGGCAGAGCAGACGGCTGGAGGGTGTGACGCCGCCTGACCCCGAGGCTCGGCCTGGCCTCTGCAGGGAGCAGGTCTGAAGCTCTATGCTTTCTTGACCTCCCCAGAGCTCATTGCCTACAAAAGGAAAGAGTAACGTCTCAGGCAGAAGCTTCTAGCTTTGGGTGTTCAGCAGCCTGTATCATGAAGGTAGGTCTACCATCACCTCCCATTTTCCCAGCAGGGTTGAGGAGGGGGTGGCCTAGCTGGAAGAAATTCTGCACCTTTAAAAACTTGAACAAAGAATTGAGGAGGAAAAATATGACTATTCCAAATAGATGTCCAGCCAGAGGGATAGAGCTCTGTAGTCAACAGCAGAGAAATTGGTTAGGCAATGCAGACACGCCCTTGTATCTGACGGAGGACGTCCCGTTCTGCACAGTGGCATCGGCTTAGTCCCCACCAGTGGGCTAAGGGCAGTGGCTGAAATCCACCTCTTGCCTGTCACCAGGCCATGAAGCTACAGGGCCCTCCCCAGAGGGGCGCAACTTGTTCTGAATGTCATAGATGCCAACAACATAAATATGGAAAGCAGAGTTCCAAGAACACTGGCCTGCAGTTAGGAGCCCTGTGCTCTAATCCCACTGTGGCTACTCGGAAGGTACTAGAAGGGGCTCTATTTCCCCACCATCTTACAAAACACAGCGTGACACAGTGGGTGAGAGGAAGTGCACCGTGACGAAAAAATGCCCTGGAGTGTGTCAGATGAATGACCCAAGGAGACCCGAGGGAACAGCTCTGTGATGGTGGGCAAGTCACTCACCCCGTCTGAGCCTGAGTTTCCCATCTGTAAAATGCTGATGATAACTGCTCTCTCTCTGGCCTACTTGCCCGAGTTGGTGTGGAGAACAGACGAGTTATAAACATCCATGCCCTGTGGACACCCCAAGGTAGTCATGTTTATATAAAAGAGTCCAGGAGCGGGAGTTTGGTGACCCCACCTGGCCAGTCAAGGTGAGGCCAGGATACATCATCCCTAATGTCCCCGCCAGCCTCGCCTGGGGGCCCTGATAACATGTGGTCCAGCTGCTGTTGACCTGTTGTGGGTCCCTTCCTTTCTCCCAGCTTCAGTTTCCGTTTAGAAAATGGCAGAGGGGGACAAGATGATCCCAGATGTCCCTGCAAGCTCTGACCTTCTATGCGACTGCAGTGCTATACAATGTGGTCTCTGTGGTGGGACTGTTTGGACCTTCAGATCTCCTCCTTCCTCAGTGAGGAGGTCGAAATGAAGCTGAAGAAGGTCCAGTAAAGCAGAACGTGGTGACACTGCATCGTGTTTGCGTTCCCTTGTGAATAGTCGACTCTATGCACTAAGTCAATAGGAATAACAATGGTATGATGAAAATATGGAAATTTAAACAATCAAATGCCTATAAATACAAGCTACCTATTGCTCTTTTGTGATGAACCAAAAAGACAGAGATCTGCTCCAACATCAGAGAAGAAGCTGTCATAGATTTAAAAGGGGCGCACTCTGTACCCCAACTGTACCTATTGGACATTTACAGGAGATTCTCAAGGTTAATTTTGGCTGTATATGATTTTTACTCAAGAAATCAGAGCCTAACCTCCCTCCAACACTGCAAGATTCAGAGTAATACTCGTACTAGTACTAAATTCAGTACTAAAGTAATACACCGTGATTAAAATTTACTTAGAAGAATAATTAATGATGCAGTGAGTGCCCACATTTGATTAAAAAAGTTTCTTTTAAAGCGGGGTACAAAATGGTATATAGTATATGTGCCTTTTTGTTGTTTAAGTGTGTAAATAATTATATGCTACAGGAGTATGTTCATAAATGCTCAAAGTAGAAAGATATAACACTCTGAACAATGTGAGTGTATCTCTCTGGGTACTGGGGTTTGGGGTGATTGCGTTTCTCTCCTTTGTCTGGTCTGCTTTCAGTAATGATTCTTATGCCTCTGCAATCCAAGTCGTAAGTCGCCGATTGATCTAAGGAGCAGCTGGGGAAGAATCCCCAGAGGGCCCCAGAGGAACGGCAGAGGCTGGCCGTAGAGGGCCCCGGTGACCTTGCTCCCTCTCTCTCAACCGCTAACATACGTCGGAGCTATTCGGGGCCTGTGATGTCACCCGGCGGGCCGGCCCACGGCTGTGGTTATGATGTCATCTGCTGTCTGCGTGTGTGGCTCTGTGGCCAGTGAAGTCACTGGGGTGGGGCAGTCCCTGGAGGCGGCCCCTTTGTTCCCTGCACGGGAAGCTGCCTCCCCTGGACTTGGTCTATAGGAATCCACCACGACAGCCCAAGAAGCTCCAGGGCCGAAAAGGAGGAGCTGGCTAGGACTGGCGGGTTTGGCCTTAAGCCTCTACCCTCGGGGGGCTGGCACGCCCGGGCCCTCCGCAGTCCTCCCAGCCTGCCTGCTTCCTGCTGCTCCACCACCGAGAGGGCCCATATCGTGACTGTGTCTACTGTACCTTGCAGGAGGCTTTCAAGGTCAATTTTGATGATTCTTCAGCATCCCCGGCTGACCCTGAACTTCGCCTCATGATAGGCCCTCTACCCAGCAGCAGCGCCTGCCCCCGACCCCTGCACGGTTAACCTCAGCCCGTCCTTCAAAGAGCCTGTTTCCAAGTCCCCGCCTCTGTGGTCGCACAGAGGCAGCGTGGTATGGCTATTCACGGCTTGAGCCCTCGTGCCAGACTTCTGGGGCCAAATCCCTCTTACAGGGTGTGGTCTTGGGCAGGATTTCTCACTCCTCTGGATTTCGGGGAAACGGATTTTTCACCCCTCCCTTCACTTGAGAACGAAACGAGGAATTTCATGTATGATCCTGGCAGAGCTCAGCCTGGGTCCAGGTTACTGTTTGCTGCTGCTCATGGCAAATAACCTTCCTTTGTGTCTCGTGCTAGCTTCTCCTGGACATTTCTGGACACTCTGGCACCTTACATAAACCCACCCGAATTACTTTCTCATCAGTAAAAAGGGGGATGGAAATAATTATTAAATCAGGACAGATATCTGATATTAAAACTGGAAATGAACTCAGAAAGAGATGGTCAGCTGGTCTCCCTTCTCTCCCAGGCACCCTGGAGATCTTTAAAGGGAAGGTCGCTGAAAGACCAGGCCACAGTTTTGGTTCTTTTTGGCCCAGCTGATCGCGTTTGCCACATCTTGTTCTGAACCATCACGCATCCAAATCCTTGACCCAGTTGCAGCCTCTGCGAATAAGAAAAGGGGTGAGAAGAGAGGAGAATGGTGACTTTTACCTTAATGGCCTGTGAAACCACAACTAAAGGATTTTCCCCCCCGACGTGACATCAGAGTTCAAGGTGGAAGTAGCAACAAGCTGTCCTCCCAGCAAAGTTTCCCCCACCCCCTCCCTGTTCCCATCCCCTCCACCCCCATGAATCCCCACCTGTCTGCATGACCCATCAAGTGGTCGTGAGCCGTTACACAACTGGGAGGGGTACCGTCAATGGGAAGGGATTCAGGACATTAGTTCACCACGGCACTTGTGAAACCTTTGGGGAAAATCTTGACTTTGTCTGGAACATTACTCGAATTCTATTGTATGGGATATGTTTAGTTTCAGTGAAATTCCCCCAAGATTCTCCCAGCCAAAAAGTCTTGGTCTTAATCGACCCTGCCTGGTACCCTAGGGGCCCAAAGTCTAACGGTCCATGGGTCTTGGTAAGATATCTTGAAGGATGGTGTATGTTTAAGGAAGAGAGGGATATGGGAGCCTGGCTCTCAGCGGACACCACAAAGAGTGGTGACGGTCATACTTCCAGTATGCTTGGTAGAAGTATACAGTAGCCAAGGGGCTTAGAGGTTCTGACTTCTTCATAACCTGGAGGTTCTGTGTATTGGTTTTTATTATTAGCGTAGAAAATTGGCTTAAAACAATACAGATTTTTCTCTATCACAGTTTCTGTAGGTCAGGAGTCTGCCACGGCCACCCCAGGCTAAAATCAAGGTGTCATCAGGGCTGCATTTCTCACTGGAGACTCTGAGGAAGAATTTACTTCCAGGCTTCTTCAGGTTGTTGGCAGAATCTAGCTCCTTGTGGTTGTAGGACTGAGGTCCTTGCTGGCTATCAGCTGGGGGCCACTCTTAGCTCCAGAGGCTTCTGTCTGGTCCTTGGATGCAGGCCCCTGTATCTCAGAGGCAGCAACAGCAAGTTGAATCCTTCTCATGCTTGGAATCTCCATGCCTTCCCCTTCTGCAGCATCTCTTCTGCCCCCAGACAGAGAAAGTTCCCTGCTTCTAAGGGGTCAGGTGACCAGATTGGCCCCCACCCCAACTAGATACTCCAGATATCTTCCTATATTAAGGCCCCTAAACTTAGTCACGTCTGCAAAGCCCCCTTTGGCATATAACAACCTATTTATGCGTTCTAGGTATCAGGGCATGGCCATGTTTGCAGGGCCAGTATTCAGTCTGCCGCACCCTGCAGTGAATTCTGTCCCACCTTGAGAATTCTGTCTGATCTGGGGTCTCTGAGTTTTCCTTCATCCTTCTGAAAAGCACTCACTGAGTATTCCCTGTGCCAGGAAATTTCTAAGTGTTTGGGATACAACATGGAAATGATAATATACTACTAAGAGGAGAGAGAAAAAGAAACTGGGTCCTCTTGAACACCTACGATGTGGCAGGTGACTTCATGCATTTTCTATAATGGTCAAGAACATCCCATTGTACAGATGAGAAAACTGGGGTTCAGGGGTTCAACAATGCACCCAAGATCGTCAGGACTCACCTGCTCGTTCCTCCTGGGCTGTCCAGGTTCTAGACCTTCCGGACACCTCCAGTCCACAGAGGGAAACACCACACCTGCTGGGACCAAGCCCTGGACCCTCTGCACCGGGGGCCATTTCCCTCTTCCCTAGAGCATGAGGCTGTCTGCATTTGTGGCCTTCCTGAGGGACCCCAGGGGGTTTCCCAAGGAAGCAGGAGGGGGAGCCAGCTGGCCTGCAGTCCCTAACATGGATGCCCAGAGTTGCTCTGCAGATGCCAGAGGGTACTGGGTGGGCTCCAGGCCCTGAAATCTCCTTTGGCCAAATTTACATGTTCTGGGCTGCCCAGGTGTGCTCCTTCCTCTTTCTGATGACCTGATGTATTTATAGCTCATCCTTCAAAGGGTAACGAGCAGTTGGCTTCAGACTACAGTCTTGTAGACAACTGGGAACAAATTAGGTGTTAATGCATGCTGTTGAACTAAGTGAGAAGGGCGGTGGCCAAAAGCCAGAAATATCCAAATAAAAAGCATTGCATCATAAGAGCAATTCACCTCCAGTTACTAATATTGTTTTTAATTATGACAATCACCTCTTGAACAGTTGCTGCATGTAAATGCTTTTAGGTGCCGTTGATAGATGTGAATTTATTTACTCCTTATGGCTCCTGAGAAGCGTAGGTATGGGATTTCATCACTAAGTCTGGAGGTGCTCAGAGATGTTAAGTAACCTGCTCTAGGACACAGAGCCGGCAAGGTGCAGAGGCTGGATTCAAAGGGGCAGGCGTGCCTTCTGCCAACTCACAGCCAACCAGACCACGTGGAGACCAGCGAGCCCTTTGGGTCCCTGACTTATACTGTAGTCACACAACTCTGTGCTGTTGGTCATCTCCTTCCCCGCTTTTACAGTGAAACAAACCGAGCTTCAGAAAAGCCGGGACCCCAGGGCTAGAAGGACCACCAGAAGGAAAAAAGAATGGTGGTGTGGATCTGGAAGCCAAGCTTTGGCATTTCTATGCTGCATTGTCCTTCTCTGGGACCGTGTTGGTCCAGACACCTGGGCTGGTGTCTGAGGTCACACTGACTTCTCCACCTAACGGGACAGGCCCAGGACTCCTGGGTCTTCTCTCTGCTGTTGGGGTGGGGCTTTGTCCTGGTTTGCTATTTTTTCTTTCCAGAACACCCTTCCCCCAGCTCTTCCATGACTGGTTCTAGTCCTTCAGTGAGATACACACAAATGCCATGTCCTCATGAGGGGGTTTATGTTCCCCTTCTCTCTCATTACCCCACCGCTGACCAGGCACACAGCTGGACTCAAGGATGCTTGGAGACAGCGGGACGAGGGCAAGGGAGGGAGGCGGAGGGTTCATTCAGAGAGAGGGGAGGCCCAGTGAATTCCAGTTTGAATATAAAGAAACAAAGAGGATGAGACGATGCCAGGGCTATCTTAGAGAAGGGTCAGCCAGCAAAGGCCTGGGACCAACTCTGGTCCTACCTCCCCTTTCAAGGGCAGCCCACGTCCCAGGCCAGGCAGCACTTCGGCAGAGCCCCAGACGTTGGTCACTGCCCCCAGGTTCGTTGGTAAAGTTCCCTCACTTGTCTGTTTCCCCGCTGTGACTCACTTTCTGACCTCGGAAAGGCCCAGAAGGTTGGCTCACACAGGCACCACTGGGACGGGGGCGCTGGCACGGCATTCGAGCAGACTTGCTCCAGGTACCGGAAGCTGAGCGCCTGCTTAGGCGGAGGGTGGAAGCAGGACCATCGAGGGAGGGGAGCGGGGGCAACCCCAGGAGCCCTGGGAGGATGGAGAGCTGATGGGAAAGAAACTCAAGGGCTCCCCTGGCAAGTGGCGGGTCGGGACCCGGGCCGGAGGGAGGCAGCTCCTGAACATGTGAGCTTACTAGATGCTGTCATGCCTTAGGGCTCCTGTATGCTTGCTGGGAGCCAGCTGTGCTTCTGTTCCTGCAGGGGACGGGGGTGGGGGTGTGGGGGGGTGCCTAGAACACCATCCCCACCTGCCCAAGCTGTCTACGCCAGGCTTATTTTTATTCATCCTTTGTATTCCGCCTGGGGCCACCTTTCTGGAGAACATTCTCCCAT
Source organism: Delphinus delphis (assembly GCF_949987515.2). Classification (NCBI taxonomy): domain Eukaryota; kingdom Metazoa; phylum Chordata; class Mammalia; order Artiodactyla; family Delphinidae; genus Delphinus; species Delphinus delphis. Next base: position 72,367,759 of record NC_082699.1, on the reverse strand, counting down.
CGGACTTAGGTGCCCCCTGGGGCTCCTGAAACCTCAGCTTTGTCTCTATCAGCACACTCGTTGCCCTGAATTGAGACCCGCTGCTTACTTGTCTGAGCCTCTTTCTAGACCCGGAGCTCCTCAAGCATTGGGACTATTTATCTTTGTATTTTCAGCACCGAGTAGAGGGCTCAGCCCAAAGTGGGGAATGAGCTGCACAGAAACATATATTCATAATGAAAACATCTTCCAATGATTGTCCATCAATTTCTAATTATGCAGGACATTGATTTCTCTTGCCTTATAGGAGCCTCACAGCAGGGCCAGGAGAGTGATGACGTGTCCACATTTTCCAGGTGGAGCTGATGCCCCAATTGGTGGAGGGGTTTGGTGGGTCATTCAGTAGGAGAGCTGCTGAGTCAGAGCTCAGACTCCTATCTGAATCTGAAAGCCATATATCATCCTTAAGGTAGTGGTACCCAAACCTGGCTGAGACTCACTAAGGGGGATGTGAGAACATACACATTCCTGGAAGATGTGAAAAAAGTACAGAGGAAAATGAGGAGGGAAGGAAGGAAGGGAGGGAGGGAGGGAGGGAGGGAGGAAGGAAGGAAGGAAAGAAGGAAGGAAGGAAGAAGGAAGGGAGGGAGGGAGGGAGGGAAGAGAAAAGAAGAGGAAAGAAAGCAATTATAAATGTTAGATAAAACAAGAAGCTGTACTATAATACTATAGTCTAAACAGAAATCGCTCTAACACATAGCATGATTTTAAGGAACTGATGGAGTCTAGTAAAAGAGAAGCTATTTGATCTAGAGGCTTTCGAATAGGCCTCTGGAAATGCCCAGAGGCTGCATCACAGACCAAGAGAACAGAATGTGTAATTCTAGCTCACAGCTTGGCCTGTGAGCAATATATATAACATCTTAACCTGGTAAATGAAGTTAACTGGTTTTTAACTGTAGAAATCACCAAGAGGACGAAGCGTGGAAGGCTTAGGGGAGGCTACAGGACAGAATGATTCTAAGAGCCTGGACAGCAAAAAAGAAGAAAAGAAGAAGAAGAGATATCAGGATACAAACACACTCATCACTTAACTAGCAAGATAGGGGTTGCTAGAAAATTGGTGGCGTAAGAAAAAAAATCTTGTTCAGAATTACAGAAGTATCCAAAAGGAGAAATAAGAATTATACCGTTCCTGAGCCTTTGGAGGTTTGCGAGGAGAGGCTGGGCAAGGTGAAGTGAGCTAAGTCTTCAGCTTTCTCAGCAGGAAATCAATAGTCCTAGAATGAAGCTGATAGATGACAAATAGAAACAAATTCATGGTCTAGAGTCACGGCGGGGAGGCTGAACTAAAATGAAAACTGTGAGAAGTCGCGAAAATGGGATTATGGCAGACGGGGGAACAAGGGAGGAATTCCTTAGGTAGGGTATTTTTTATGTGAAGATGTAGATTTCGGAGCCCTACCTGAGACCTACGTATCCTCAAAAGTTTGAGAACAGGAACCTCGGGTGATTTTCACACGCTCAAACCTTTCTTGGACCGATGGCCTGACAGCCTTGGATGGTCCGGGAGGAGATGCCCTTGTCTTCCCAGCTCCACTGGGGACCCTGGATTCCCCAAGTTCCCGACACCCCGGGGCCTCTGTGCCGGGGCCTGGAGCTGGGGGACTTGCAGCTGTGTTACAACTTCCCTTTGAGGAAGTTCCTCACCTCATCCCCTTGTCTGTCTGGCTTCCGGCTCAGGAGGAAGCTGACTCAGAACGACGCTGGACTCACGGTGAATATCATCACTTCCTTTCCTGATTCCTGCCTTACTGATCCCCAGAGTCACCATGGGTCTCACCTCCTGGCTCTTGGGTGACCCTCGCCTTGATGCCAGGTGTTCTGGGGCCTTCCTGCCCTTAGCAGAGGCGGGGAAAGTTTTTGACGTCTTCATGCTTGCCCTGCCACACGTCAGGCTGGCCCAGATCATCTGGGAAGAGACAGGGACTTGCAGAGGCATGTCTGCAGTGCAGGAGAAAGTGCTAGAATGGGAGCTGGGCCCAAGCTCTGAGAGCAGTCCCAGCAGGGTTGGCGGTGGGACCTGGGCGAGCCCCGCTCAGCTCCTTCCTCGTGATGTGGGTTCAGGCCTCCTCCAGCTTGGACAGTCTAACTACTGTATGTGTTTCTTTGGCCAGGCTTTTCTGAGAGCTGCTCCAGTGCAGAGCCAAGACGGCCTGGCCCCTGGACCCTCTGGCTCCCCATCCCTGCCTCTGTCACGGACTGCCTCGTATGTAGTAGGTAGCCTGAATCAATGGCTAACTGTCCAGGCTTTGTGGACAGTACTTTCTTGTGTTCTGTTCCTGTACACAGCACATCAGCAGAGGGTGAATCTGAAGAGCAGGCATGATGATGATGACTGGATGTTCAAATGGGATGTTTTCTATCTCAGTTTGCAAAGGCTGCAAACGAGTAGCCGGTGGCATCTGGTGCTAGGCCCTACGTGCAGGGTCTACAAAGTCGGTGGGCCATACGGGCTCTGTGAGCATTAGTCCATCACCTACCCCAACCAGGTTAAAGAATGTGAATGCCCCATTTTCCAGGCTATCGATGGTGAACTTGGGGTTTTGATATTGGATAGGAGTGAACTTTTTATTAACAGGAAATTAATAAGCTATGCCTGATCTTTGGTCCAAGCACAGGATACAATATACCTCTGAACAAGTACAGCAATGTATTAGTTTTCTATGGCTGCTGTAACAAATTACCACACATTTATGGGCTGAAAACAGCTCAAATTTATTATCTTACAGCTCCGTAGATGAGAAACTGACATGACTCGCAGTGGATTAACATCGAGGTGTCCGCAGGCTGCATTTCTTTCTAGAGGTTCTAGGGAAGAATCCACTTCCTTGCCTTTTCCATCTTCTAGAGGCCACTCACATTCCTGGACTCATAACCCCTTCCTCCATCTTCAAAATCAGCAGTGTCAGGCCAGGTCCTTCTCACACTGGCATCTCTCTGGTCCTCTCCCTTGCCCCCCTCCTGTTTTTCGGGACCCTTGCGATTACAATGGACCCACCCAGGTAATCCCAGCTGTTTTCCCCCTATTTTAGGGTCAGCTGCTTGGTAACCTTAACTCCATCTTCGACCCTAATGTCCCCTTGCCCTGTAACCCTACTTATTCACAGGTTATGGGAATTAGGCTGCGTTCATCTTTGGGGAGCCCTCATTCTGCCGACCACTAATGGGAAATGGTAGGAGAAAATACAAATACTTCCCGCTTACACATTGCTGAGTGTTGCTCATCCAGTAAACTCAGCTGAATTCATTCTGCAGGTGATGAAACTAAAGATTAGAGAGCTTATGAGCGGGGCTCATTCTTTTTTTTTTTTTTTTTTGGCGGTACGCGGGCCTCTCACCGTTGTGGCCTCTCCCGTTGCGGAGCACAGGCTCCGGACGTGCAGGCTCAGCGGCCATGGCTCACGGGCCCAGCCGCTCCGCGGCATGTGGGATCTTCCCGGACCGGGGCACGAACCCGTGTCCCCTGCATCAGCAGGCAGACTCTCAACCACTGCACCACCGGGGAAGCCCGGGGCTCGTTCTTGAAATCCCCTGATGCCCCCCCAACCCTTCTGGGATTCTGATCTAATCCATCTGGGGTGTGGCCTGGGCGCTGGGATTTGCTACAAGCACTCAGATGATTCTAACCAAGGCCTGCAGCCGCTGGGCTAAAGGAATTACTCCAAGTCACCGCCCTACTGTGAGCTCCTGAAAAAGCAGGCACTGCACTCAGGCCTGTCTTATTTCAAAGCCCCCACTAGGTGCTGGTAGAGGAGAAACCTTCATTTCTTCCGCAGGGAATTGGTACTTTAACTGGAGACAGACTGTAGTTGAAACCAAGGGAACGAAGGTTCAGGGGTAGAATTTCAAGCACCCATTTCCTGATGGCAACACAAGAACAGGACTTCGTTTGGGGGAGAAAAATGAGACAGTGCTCATAGGACAACACTTGGCATAGGGTGTGAGACCTCAGGAAATGGTGACGCTGCTATCGGTTTTGTTAGGGCCGGGCTGTGGAGAGAGCAAGGCCAGCAGGGCCTTCTGGGTGCGTGAAGCCTCACCCCAAAGTTCACGCTGGCTGCTTCCTCTCTCTCCCCCGGCGGGAATCTGAGCTCAAGGCTCTCCCAGAGCAGTCCTGGGTGGGCCACCTGGGCATCAGCCTCCCTCCCATCCCTCCCTGACACAGTGTCAGACCCCCCAGGTCTTGAATCCTGCAGTGAGTTGAACTGTGTCCCCCCAAAAGACAGGTCCAAGTCTTCATCCAAGTACCTGTGGATATAAATTTATTTGGAAATATGGTCTTTGTAGTTGTAATTATGGATTTCAAGATGAGATCATTTTGGATGTAGGGTGTCCTTGTAAGAGACAGGAGAGGCAGATTTGACACATACAGAGAAGTCCGTGCGAAGATGGAGGAGAGATTGGTGGGACTCCATGGGTCACCAGCAGCCCCTAGAAGCTGAGGGAGGGGCATGAAAAGGATTCTCCCTCAGAGCCTTAGAGACACTGGCTCTGCCAACATCGTCCTGTTGGATTCTGGCTTCCAGAACTGAGACCATTCATTACTGTTGTCTTAAGACCACCCTCCTCACCCCTTATGGTAACGTCTTATGGCAGCCACAGGAAACAAAGAGAGATCTCACCCACCTCCACCTCTGGATCCCCGAAAAGAGCCAAACAGGCCTGGGAAGGCAGAGCACTGCCTCTCGGTGCTGTGTCCCCTGCCCCCCGTCTGAGTCCCCAGGCCCCGGAGCCTCATCCTATATGAAAGGTACCAGGAAGCACCAGGGCCATGACCTCTGACACGGGGGCACTCATGCTCACCTGATTTTACAGCCCACTCTGGACTGAAGAGGTAGAGGTGCTGCAGGCCAACTCCAACTCCAGGTCAAACAAGAATGGCCCCAAGGACGGGTGGGTGGGACCAACTCTTCTGGTCTTGGGAGCAAAGATTGTTTATGTGGCAGAATGACAGCTATCTACCCAACAACTGTCTCCATTCATCTCTGCTAACTTCACCCAGCTTTGTTGGGACAGCAATATCTCCTACTCTAGGGAATAAGTCATGCCTGGTCTCATCAGATCATGGTAAGCCCATTCCCCACTGTCAGTGATTGGTCTAAAAGTGGGGATACCATTCTATTCTGGCCAATGAGATGCAAAGGGAAATTGGCTAGAAATTACTGGGAAAGATTTTCCTCCAAGAAAAGAAAGAGGCACTTGAAGGCAAGGCCCTTGGTACCCTGCTCTGTTTGCTTCCAGCATGGGATGCTGTCAGGAGGGGATGTGATGTCTGGAGCTGTGGCAGCTATATTGTGTTAGTGAAGTGAGCCATCATCCACGTGCTGAAGATGGCAAAGAGGAAGGTTACAAAGTGTCTGGGTCCTTGATGGCATCACTGAGCCACTGATCAATCTTGGGACCATTTGCCTCTGGGAGTCTTCTTTAGTTAAGGCATTGTAGTTGGGTCTTTGTTTACTTAAATGGAACAAAAAAAAGCCTATAATGAAGGTTAGAGGTTACCTGGGGTTTTCAGTGATATAAATAGGTTTTACAGGACACATGATGTGGCTATAGATTTATGTGAAGTCCAGGAAGAGTGAGGAAACAGAGAAGTCAGGAGACCTGAGTTGAACTCTGATCCTGCACTTTGCCCCTGTGTGAATTTAGGCGTAACATAAGGCTTTCTGAGCTCCGCCTTCCATAGCTGCAAAATGGGGGTGATAGTCCCAACATATGAATATTCACTGACTTTGGTCTGAGTTCAAATGAAATGACGTGTGAACGCATTTTATGACATGCCGTGTAAATGACAGACTGTTAACCGGCTCCACCTGCTTTGACTTTGGGTTAATTGCGTGTATGTATAATGGGGATGGGGTGGGGAAGGAAGAAGTTTTAAACAGAAGATTTGCCTTCATAAATGTGTCCCTCAGGAGATGAATGGTAAACTCAGGTGCTTATCTGGAAATGCAAATCAACCAATAGCTGGGGTGATGATTCTGCATCCTTGCACCTCTGCCCTCTCACACTCAGTCAGGCCAATTCTACTTCCTGAAGAGTCCATGGATCTGGACCTCCCCTCCATCTCTGCCCTCACGGCCTCCTTCCAGACCATACTGTTTCTCACTCAGAGATTTGTCCCAGCCCGAGTTGGTCTCCTACCTCCATTCTGGAACCTTCACCAGAGAGCTCTTCCTAACACGCAGGTGAGGCTGTGTCACTCTGGGGCCTGCCCTTGATGAATCCCCATTCCCTGGTCCGTGCGTCCCAGCAGCCAGCAGGGCCTGATGCACAGAGGATGCTCCCTCATCATCTACTGGGAGGAAACAGCAGCCTGGGATTCAAACCTCGGGAGGGTTATTAAGACATAGTTTGGCGTCTCCCAGGGATGTTCTCGAATGAACAAAGCTGAGTCACCACTGCTTCTCTGCATGTAGACACTTTATTGAAAGTGAGTGGCTAAGTTGGAGAATAAGGTGTCCAGGGTGGCAGCTGGGGTGAGGCTGGCAGGGTGGGGGGGTGGATCTCGGGGGCTGGTCACTTGCTGTAGGTCTTGGAGCCAAACTCTGGGAGACCTAGGAGGTCTTCTGTCAGCCCAGGGGCAAACGGGTGGCCTTCCTCTTCAGTCCCTGCTGACGGCCCATCCTCAGCTGCATCTGGAACAGGAGGGGCAAGGCTGGTCTAACCTGGCTCAGGACTCATCCTCCCTCGTCTCTTTCCCTTTGGCCCAAAGAGACCTCAGCCTCTGATGGGAGTTCCCTACTAATGCCCTACAGAGGGACATTTCTGGGGTGGGGCACCAGACTTACCTCCCGGCTCTAGGGACATGCTAAGGGTACAAGGGACTTGGGTTCATCAACTGAGAAGATAAAAGCAGAGTTGAGAGTCTAAACTGTATATTGGGCAAAAGGTCGCTTCCCTGCTGAATGCTACACTCTGCCCCTCCCCATGTGAAGAGCTCCTGTCACACTGAAAACCTCAGCTCTGCACCGCCTGCCCCAGGAAGGCTTCCGGGGAGATGTGAGTCCTCCCTCCTTTGGGGGTCTCACTAGCTTGGGGGTAGACTTCCATCGTGGCACCCAAAAAGCTGAAGGACATTCGCTGGGTTCTGTCACTCACTCCCCCACTCTTCTGGAAGCTTCTTAGGGCACTGCATTGATCTCTATATTCCCCGTGCCGTCATTATGATTCACTTCTTCTCAGCACCTTTGCAACAGGAAGTTCTCTTCAACAGGAAGCAGTGAAATACGCATTTCTCCCCCAGCTAGGAAGCCCTCTCCAAGATGTTTCGTCCGAGCCACCAAGGGCAGCGGGCGTGAGGTTCAAGACCCTGCCTTCCTTCCCCACACCAATGCTGCCATCGGTCCCCTACTGAACCCGCCCAGCCCTCCCCAGCCCGGGCCTCCCAGTATCTTCTCCCTGTGCCCCTCCCATCCCCCATCAGAACAGGAGGCCCTTGACAAAGAGAAGCCGCCCCCCCAAAGACTGTGAGTTCCTCACAGGAAGGGGCAATGCCAATGGCATCCCAGTAACCCAGTGGCCCTGGATCCCTACCTGCTGAGGCCTTTAGAGACCGGATGTACTTGGACCAGAAGGAACAGTCGGCCTTTTTCAGGCCCTGTCGATTGGGCAGCAGGACGCTGAGCTCCTTGTAGCTCTCTGCGCCGTCACGGGGCACGAAGTTAGGCCAGGGGGGTGCAAACCCAGGCGCTTTCCTGGAGAACTCGTGTGGGTAGTTGGGATTTCTGGGGGAATGAGAAGAAAGAAAGAAAGTTCCCCAGGAGGCAAGAAAGTTCCCCGTGAGGGAAACTGCTCTCTCCTTTCATCACCTGGGATCACTTCCCACTTGCACGTGGTCTCTGAGGACCACGTCACACATCTTCAGGTGTCACAGCAGGAGTTGAACCTGCCCTATGTGATTCCAGGGCTGTGCTCTTAACAGCTGCATTACACACAACAGAAGTTGCAGATGCCCGAACTCTTCGCTCTTGGGCCATTTCTGGAAGAGGAAAGGTGGGAGCTCGCGACCCAGCAGTGTCACTCAGGACCTAGTGCTGCCCTCTGACTCTCTGAACGCTCAAGACGTCACCGTGTCTCTTTCAGTCCTGGTGTCCTTTATCTGGACACCACAGACAGTGTCTGGAATGCCTTTGTTTGCCCAAGGCCTGTGCAGGAAGGTGGGCCAGGAGCTGGGCAAACCTGTTGGCCACCTTCTTTTTGAAGGTCAACTTCCCTTTGAAGTTTCCAGGGGGCTGAGCACCGTGCTCGGTGAGCACTGCTTGTCTGGTGTAAAGGGAGACAGGGTGGAAAGGAGAGCAGGAACCAGTTCTGGAAGTGGGAATGGTGAGTATGCTATAGCTGGGCTAGAATAGAGGTTTGTGGGGAGGCCAGAGGCAGACAGGGAAGGATCTCGCGTGTCGTAACTTCATTTGATCATCTAAGACAGTGGTTCTCAACTTGGGGTGATTTTGCTTTCCAAGGGCCATTTGGCAATATCTGAAATATTTTTGTTCTCACAACTGGTACAGGGGTGAGGTGCTCCCAGCATCTCATGGGTGGAGGCCAGAGATGCTGCTGAACAGCCTACAATGCACAGGACGGCCCCACGCAAAGACTTATCCAGCCCTGTGTCAACAGTGCCAAGGGCGAGAAAGTCTGATCTAGAGCCATCAAATGCGGCTGAACAAGGGAGTGTATGATTGGGATGTTTCTTTGTTAAGACTAATCTATGCAAAGGTCATTTTGGCTAGAAGGGGAGGCTGAGCCGGGGAGACCAGTGGTAGGGAGGAAAGGGTAGTCCATCAACGCAAAGTGTGGCCTTTGAGTTCAGAATGAGGGGAGGGAATGCACGGGGCAGGCTCCAGGCACACGTGGTCCACTCACCCGGATCGGATGAAGTTGGAAAAATACTGCATGATTTTCAGGGAAAGGCTTTTCTCCTCCAGAGTAAACTGCCCCTCGTAGGCAGGGTAGAAGGGAAGCCCAAAGGCATATCGAACATCTGCCAGCAATTCCAAGCTGGGAAAACACACGGAAAGAAGAAGGAGCAAAAGTTAAAGGAATAATAAACTGCTGGAAGAACCAAAGGAGCCAAAACCCAATATTCTTTGCCCAGCGAAGATTTTTCTCTCTTTATGTTTAGGATTACTGTTTGGTGCTTAGTTTAGTAGAGATTCTGCTTGGCCCTTAGTCCAATGGCCCCACTGGGGCAGATCCATGGCAAGTCTACAGGTTAAAGTGTACTCAGTGCTGAGCACTTAACTCCCCGGAAACAACCTCTGTAAGTTTGTAAGCAATTTTCCAAGAGAATGTTCTCTTGACCACATTCCAACCATGATACTTAGAGTATCAATTGAACATCTGTTTCTTCGAAACAGCCCGCATTTTCAAGCCCTTCTCTGTGCTAGTCCTTGTTCATAGATGGCTTATACTTTCCAGCTCTTCAAGGTTGCTATTCATCCATGGAACCAACCCTAACACAGTGCCTGGCACATAGCTGGTCAGTAATATATGTGCTGTGCTGAACTGGATACCTAATATGCAGCAGACGGGGGGAATAAAGATTCGGAAGCCAGATGAGTGGTTTAAATGGACTGAGTTGGCACTGGTACAGGGGGCCATGGGAGTGAGCAGTGGGAGAAAAGCTGGAGGGACTTTAAAGCTGTGTAGTAGAGAAACTGGCTTTTCCCAAGGAGAAGTCTGGCCTTTGCCCTCTGGTGTCTGGGAGGTAATCCATGTCATACCTGATACGAGTGTCTTTGTTTAGGGCAGCGGCTGGCCACGCTGGACCTTCTGTGAATGTGGCCTCATTCAGCAGTCTCAGCGCAGGGGCCGTCCATGCCAACGACCAACCACGTGACTCAGGGTGGGGGGCTTTGGGTCACATGGTAACAGTCAGGCTGGAGGCTGACACCAACCACACAGGCAGTCAATCATGCCTATGTAACGGGGTCCCAATCAAACCTCTGAACACCAAGTCTGGGGGAGCCCCCCTGGTCGGCACCGCTCTGTGTGCATCGTACATCAATGCCCAGAGGGTGAGCCCTCCTGGTTCCATGGGGAGGGGACAGCGGAGCTCGTGTTTGGAAACCCCCCAGGCCCGCCGCTATGTCGCTCTTCCTTTGTCTGATCTTAATCTGCATCCTTTCCCTGTGACGACCTCAACCACGCATACAGCAGCTTCCCGTGAGGTCTGTGAGTCTTTCTAGTGAATTATCAGACCGGAGGGTGATTTGGGGAACCCCCCCGAATTGCACTTGGCGTTAGAAATGAGCACGATCTTGGGTGGAGACTGTGTTCTCTGACCTTGTAATTGGCCTAATTTATCACAAGAGTCAATCTCTAATCTTACAGACGAAGTTCAGAGAGGTTTCCTGACTGACGCAGAGACACGCTGTAACTTGAGCAGCAGAGTTGGGCCGGGAACATTGCTAGGGAGCATGATGCTAACCAAAGGCCTGGAGGGGCCCAGGGGCGCCATCCCCGGGTCGTGGCTCCTCCAATTTCAAGGTGTGTGACTTCTCGAAAATTATTTGACCTCCCTGATTCCCTGCTTCGTCATCTACGGATTGGGTATAAAATACCTACTGCACAGGGTTGTTGTGAAGCTGGAGATAAGATGGTGTGTATGCAGTAGGTACTTAAAGGCCTGGCCCACTGCTTTCTCGTCCATCATTCTAAATACTTCAGGATGTAATCAACCATCTGTAAGGTAGCAGCAGTGTCTCTGGCCAGGCGACCAGTGACTCTCATCCACGCTGGTATAATGGGCAGATGTACCGATTGGACAGATGTCCTGGGAAAGGGCTCAGACCAGGTGGCTCCTAGATAAAGGCAATCTGTACAGAGGCTAAACTACTCTAAATCAAGATGCAAAGTTGTGTGAATAGACAGTGTGACGCTGGCTCAGGGTGACTCACTGTGATGACGCCCAGAGACGGGAAAGGGGACCCTCAAGATTAGGGATGTGAAGGGGAACATTTCAAGACAAGAGGGGGCCTTCTCTGCTATCCCTTGCCTGCTCATGTCGGGAACTGAGGTGACCCACCAGCGCAGGGCTGGAGCTGGAAGCCAGGCACCTGGCCCAGCCTGGGGACTTCTGAGGGGCTCGAGAGCTGGAACTCCTCCTTTCATCATAAGAATTATCAGCAGGTGTACATGTGACTAGTAGCATGGCGCAGAAGAAACGACACGCCACTGAGTCACTCAGCAGAGACCCCGCTCTGTCACTTGTCACCCGTGGAACTTTGGATGAGTCATTTGACTTCTCTGAGGCTTAGTTTCTACATTGTGAGATACAGACCAGAGCAGCCATCGCATGTGGAAGCTATTAAAACAAGTGTTTCACAAATGCCAGGGACGACGTGATTACGGTTATTATGTGTGAATATCGGCCACCTCCACCGGAAGGCGTCATAGAAGGAACACGAGACAGTGTGAGCCACACAGGATGGACAGCACTCGGTCAGGATGGAGAGAATAACAGCCCCAAAGGGTGATGTCTCTTTGCAACTGTTGTCAGGGACCCCGACCCTCTTAGAGCAGCTGTAAGCTTTACTTCATGCCTGAGCAGGAAACAGAAAGAGGCAGTGGCATCAGAATTTATAGGTCCTGGCACCCGAAGAGCCAAGTCCTTTGTCCAGCTCTGGTCAAGCTCAGACGAGAGCCCAGAGTCTGCGGCCAGCCCTGCTGAGCGCCTGTTCGGAGCTACTGTTTCCTGAGCACCCGAGATGTGCCAGGGACTGTGGTTGGTCTTTGATCAGCAACTTTCAGAACCAGCCAGGAAGTAAAGTGTATCATTTGCATCGTTTCCAGGCAATGACCCAAGGCTCAGAAAGGTGAAGTGACACGGGAGAGCCAGGATCGGAAGCTGTTTCCCAGACCCCAAACCCTGTCTGTCTCTACTCTACCTCTGGGGGTGCAGCGCTGAGGACCAAATCAATACCCATTAATTTGGGTATCAATGCCCCAAATTCTCAGTGGTGTTTTAAGAGCCATAAAAGGAAAAGGAACACAGGACAAAAACATGCCAGGAAGATAGACATCGTAAGAAGGGCGATAAAAAATCTCTCACTAATACCCATGCTTGGTAGTTCGCAAATCACTGTCACCTTGCTTGTCTCAAGGGCCCCGTGAGTAGGTGGTATTGGAATGATTCATGGAGTTTTACACTGGAGGAAACTGAGGCTCCCAGAGGCCATTTTCCTCCCAAGGCCCTGAAACTCAGTGGCGATGCCAGGACCAGGTCTGGACTCCAAGGCCCGCTGTCCTCTTGGTCTTGTTGCACAGGGTCGTCCACCGGCACCACTACCACCACTGGGCTGGCTGAGGTCTGTGCATCTCAGTGGCTGCATAGGAACCGGGGGAGCCCAGAGTCGCAGGGGTCCCCCTCCCCCCGCTGCCCCGACCCCCCGAACCCGCTCCTCCCCTACAGCGTGTGGAAGGGAAATGTCTCGGGAGGCCCTGAAGAGAAAGTGACTTTATTCCTTTCCTACTGCTGCCCCCTAAGAAATGCCACAAACTAAGGGGTTTAAAACAACACACATGTACTATCTCACAGGCTCTGGAGTTCAGAGGTCCAGCATGGGTCTCATTGGGCCAAAATCAAGCGGTCAGCGGGCTTCATTCCTTTGGGAGTGGCTGCGGGACAATCTGTTTCCTACTCATCGGGGGTGTGACAGAATTCAGATCCCTGAGGGGAGGGACCCAAGTTCCCGTTCTGTCGCGGGCTGTAAACTGAAGGCCATTCCCAGAGGCCACAGTTCACGGTCCTTCTTCTCTACCCTCAGAGCCATCAACAGTCAGTGGAGTCCTTCTCTCGTCCCATCTCTCTGACCCGCTCCTCTGGCCCCTCTCCTGCTTTGGGGAACTCGTGTCGTTAGATCAGGCCCACCTGGGTAATCCTGAATCATCTCCTACGTCCAGGTCCTGAATCTTATCCCATCGGCCAAGACCCTTTGCTACGTAAGGTGACATATTCACAGGTAGGGTGGGATTCGCATGTGGATGTTTGGAGGGGCCATATCCTGCCTTCCACAGTGGCCTTTTCCACTGTTTCTTCCAAAGAAAGCTGCATTCCCAATGGTGCAGCGAACAGCGTTCAAATCCTGGCTCCACCACTTAAAGCTATGAAATCCTGGGGAAGGTACACAACCTCTCTGAGGTTGTAAAATGGTGACACAAGCACGCTTCCAAACATTGAATGAGGTTTAGCAACAACATTTTTCAAATCCCTTGCTCAGTGTCTGGCTCCAGTGTTCACTGCTATTTTCGTTTCCCCATGAGAACCGTCAGAAAGCTTAGGAATAAGGGTCTCTAACGTGAGGGTCCAGCACAGGGTTCCAGAGGACCATAAGTTCCCTGAAATTAGTATAACATATGCCGTGACGCTGTGGATGTGCATATTCCTTGGGAGAAGCTTCATAGTTTTCATCACGTTCTCCAGAAGATCTGTGCCGATGGTGTGACGGTAAACGCTTAATGATTGGCTTTTGCCAGTTTCCACGGTCTCCCACCATAGACGATGCCAAACTCCCAAAGTGATGTCATAGAACATGAAGCTGGGGAAAGATGTGCACAGCGGCTCCTGGGACCACACGCGAGCTGGCTCCAGCCCGCCACCCAGAGTTGACAGAGCACTGCCTTGGGGAAAGGCCTGGCCTTCCAGCGCATCTGATCTGTTTCATCTGAGGGCTCGCTGCGCATGAGGATGGCTGCTTTGCTTGCTCCTGAGCAGGATGCTGGAGTTATTTCAAGCTGTTGAAGACAGACATCTGGAGGAGGGGCAGGCAGTGGGAGCCTTGGAAGAGGGCTTATGGGATCGGAGCACCAAGGCCTCAGGGAGTCTGGGCTGAGTCCCTGACCCTCTGGAGGAAGAAGAGGGATTTGGAGTCAGCGTCGGCAGAGGGGGACACGGAAGGACACTCCAGGGACTGACGAGGTAAAAGGAGGAACTCGCTAGCTGAATGGCTGCAGTGCTGCAGGCTGAGGCAGGCAGTTCATGCCTGTTGATGTGGTTTCTAGGTTCTGTGCTGGATGTGATCACTGGTACGTCATATACCCAGACTTGTGGCACTCATGTGGGTATATGGCCACACTGCTTTTATTTAGCTTTTCGGTGTCATCTGCTGTCTTTGATAATAATCCTCCCATCATCCTTCCCTAACCTGATAGTCACGCATCCTATCTCAGACCAGGTCTGGATCTTCCCATCGTCCCATGTGGACATGGGGTCTAGGAAAGCTCCCTGCCCAGGCTGGGTGAGCTTGGCTCAAACCCCACTGACTCTCAGCTACTCTACCTGTGAAATGGGTCTGATCATCCCTGTTCAGCCTCCCCTGTGGCATTACCAGATGCTCACAGACTGATGGTGGGTGGAAATCTCTCTAAAAGCTACAAATTACCATCCAAGCAAGAGCTACTGTTGCTGGTGTTGGTGACGGTACATTTAGCCAGAGGGTGGGGAAACTGAGCGGTCACACAGCCCGGGGGACACCTGAGTGTGCGCTTCGGTTTCAGGATGTGAATACAGTTCAGTGAGGACAGTGGCAAGACACTGCCTATCGTGGCAGGACTGCACTTGAGTCATATTTGCCAAATGCCTACTGTGCACCATGCTCTGAATAGGTGCTGGGGGAAAAGAGGCATAAGCCTGCCATCCATCAGGGAGCTCACAGTCTGACAGGAAATGCAAAGAAGCCAACATTAAAAAAATAAAATTCTGTGGGTTGCATGATGGATACATAGATATCAAATGATAGAATTGCTTACAAACTTCATAAAAGGAGAGAGAAAAGCAATACTACTTGTTTCAGGCAGGGGAATGGCGAGGAGTTCGTAGAAAGTCAGAAAGGAGAAATTATGGTTGATTTGTGCCTTGAAACGTGAGTGGAGGTCTCTAGGAGTGGGTGAAGTGTGGACGGGTGTCCGGGCAGAGACTTGGGGTGTGTGAATCACAGACTGGGTTCTGCGCTTTGTACGGACGACGGGGTGGGAGGTGTGGCCTGGCACAGAGGGGTGGAGGCAGGACGGGGAGCTGCGGCGGCAGGTGACGGATTCTCCAGCGCTCTGGGCCTCATGTATTGTGAGAAGTGCATCACGCTGAAAAATGAAATTGGAGTTTTTCCTGATCCAGGAAAATCAAAAGTTTGGGAAACACTCAAGCACATGCTCACTAAGGTCTTTAGGCTCCGGTCCTGTGGAAGGCATGAGAACTGAGGCCAGAAGGAACTGAGGGCCACATCTTAAGGGATAGAGGACATTGGTGGTTTCTACACAAGCCAGTCACAGGCTGCATCTCTTTCGGAACGATTGCCAGAGGGGGCTGGGAAGAAAGCTTAGAACTGAGAAATCACAGGGTGGCTGCAGTTATCCAGGAGAGATAGAAGTTTGCTTCTTTTTACAGATTGTCCCCCGACCTTACCTGTCAGTCATCCTGCATTCCAGCAAGTCAAAAGTCAAAGCCACCTTTCAGAGACTATTCATGTACAAGCTCCTGACCTGAGCTCTGCTTCCAGTATAAGAGAGGCATCACGTGTGGACACTGGGGCTCGTTAGGGAGCACGACTGAGATGGTGTCCCCAGAGGAACGCACTTGACACTGGGCCCTGCTGACACAGTGACCCGAGCTGGGGATCAGGGTGCGGAGAGGGACTGGGTAGGATCTTTCTTGACATAAACAGGCCACACGTTTACCTTCCAGGGCTTGAAGAGGCTTTTGGCTGGGGCCCGTTGCTCCAGCCCATCTCACTGGATTGATTTGAGAGTCTGCTGTTCCAGAGACTTCTATCCTTGTTGTTCTGTCCGAAAGAGGAGGCTTGCTGACCTCATCCCCATAAAATATACTCCTTTTTTTAATCTTTAGCCAGCATCTCTAGATAACTTCCTCCAAAAGAAATTAGGGAACATGGAGGAATAAAAGCCCTTCTGCTTCCCAGGATTTTTTCTTTTCTTTTTTTTTGAGGGATTGTTAAATAACTTACAAATAGGAGCTTACCAGTGTACTTCTCTTTGGGCAAATCTAATATGCAAAAGTTCAGATTCTGCCTAGGAATTAATCAAGAAATAATTATATGCTTTGGTTCGCGTTTTACAAAGAGATGCGCTAAGCAATACTTCAAATAATTCAACCCCATCCCCGGCCCCAGATGAAATACTTGCAATATTTCCGTAACTCCCTAAAGCCCAGCACAGCGGGATGATATATGCTTTGGCAAATCCGGCGAAGCTTTCAGAGGACTTGCTGGATTAACCTGGACATTTTATTCTCTATATGAGGTGCAACAACTGTTGCTCAGAAAAGGCTGAACTTTCCTGGTCCAACACACCTACTCTCACCAGGAAGTTAGATGTTTACCAAGAACCAACTGTGTTCAGCACTGACCGGTCTGTGCCAGTAATGGTTCTTCTTGTAAGTACAGAGCTGAATTAAATGCATTACATGTCACGTGGATGCCCCACTTTCAAGAAACCAGAAGTGGACATCCACTTGCATTATGGTTATGGGTTTGCACAAATTTCAAAGGGAGAACTCTAAACCACATTTTCCTACTCAAACTTTTGACCCTGCATGAGAAGAATGGCAAGTAAATGCACGTTTGTACGTTTAGAGTGAAAATTAAATGTTTCAGGCATATTCATTAGTCATAAGTTCCCACTTTAATTGATTTTTTTGATTAACTAAATGACCATCATATTGGATAACAGGGTTTCTATTCTATATTCAATTAAAAATCTGGTTTTTAGTGAGTTGTGTTCTGAGTGTGAGAGAAAAGACCAAGGTGCATTCTATATAACCTGTCTTAAAAATCCCCAATAACTTTCCATCATACTCAGATAAAATACTATCTCTTTGCTTGCCACAGCTTACAAACTCTTATGTGAACTGCAAGACCCTGTCTTTTTTCCCCATATCTCCAGCTACTCTGCTCCTCTTCAATAAACGCCAGCTCTCTGCCCGTCTTTATCCTCAAACATGTCAATCCCTTCCCCTTTCTCCTTCCTAGGGCAGTTATCTGAATTTACTCTACATGTTTATTTGTGCATTGTCTGTTCTTTGCACCCTAGCCCTAGACCCTCATCAGCCCACCCCCCTGACTACAGTGTTAGTCCCAAGATGGTAGCCCTTCTCTGTCTTACCAGCTGCTCCACCTCTAGGATCTCCATCTCAGAGAATCTGGGGCAGAGAAGACAGTAATTATTTGTCGAATCAGTGTTGAAGAGGATATATAGCACAAGCCCTTATACATCATGAATTTGGCTTCAGTCTCAGAAAATGATTTACTTCCATCTTTACTGGGAAATAATCTTGTTAATCACACAGGATGTAGCCAGGCCAATGGACCCAGTTCAAGAATTCAACCACTTAATAGTTGCTTTGGTTTGCTAATTCCAACTAATTCACCAAGACAGTCAAGTAAAAACATAATATTTGGAATCTGGAATGTTAAAGGCCCCTGGAATGCACAGAAACATCTAGAATGCCAATGCAGTGGTGTACAAAATATCTTGAGCCTGGAATTGATGTCTTTGTTTTTCCAGGGTTGGGACAACTTGTGAAGGAGGAACATTACTGCCTCTTTAGTCATTCTGATAATTTTTCTTCTCAGAACCTTGTTTTTCCTAAAAGGAAAATAACCCAAATATTGGCCATCTACAACACGCCAAGTATTTAATGTACATTGATTTGAATCTTCACACTATGAAGCAGATGTAACTACACCTATTTTCTAGGTGAGGAAACTATGGTGAAGGAACTTGCTCAAACGCAGACAGCTGACAAATGGAAGAAATGGGATTAATACCCTAGTTGGTTTAACCTCCAAGGATGTGTTCTTTCACTACACTGAACTGCTTTTCCCAAAATGAAAGACTGGTCCAACGTCCTACACGGAGCCTGGGTAGGCGTTTAATCCCAAGAGCCCTACCCCACTGCCCATTCAAAGTCAAGTCTCATCTCTCTAAAATGCCTCTGCACCGCTGAGACGTGGCAATGACATCTCAGGACTCCGGGGGCGAAGGACTTTGGAATAAGGACCTGAACACAGCACATAATTCAAGCATGATGGCTCGCACACAGCCCCGAGGTGAATTTCCATGGGAAACGATGAACTGGCACCACCCCCAGGAATCTTAAGATGATGGGTCCCCATCTCCCCTCTGAAGCGGCCACAGCAGATCTTTCAGGAGCTGCCACACAAAAACCACTTCTTCTGTGGTTGCTTTCTTCCCGGATCTTGTTCACTCCAACGTGGGTTCCCCCAGCATCGGACATTAAGCAGTATTGGTAGCACTTACTGAGTGCCAACTTTATGCCAGCCAGCCAGCTAGGCCGTTTGCGTGTTTTGTCTTATTTGATCCCGACACACTCCTATAAGTGTACTATTATTAGCTCCATCTACGGATGAGGAAACCAAAGCTCAGAGAGGTCGTCACTTGCCAGAGGCTCGAAGTGAGAGGCAGAGCCAGGATAAGCCCCCTAAGGACAGGCAACGTCAGAGAATACATCAGTGCTCCCTTCTACACTCGCTGGGGCCTGGCTCCTGGAGGGATCCCCCAAACCTAGGCTAGCCACAGGGTCTTGGAGTCCGTGGCTCGTGAGTGGCAGAGTACACAATGTGGGTCCCGCCTAGGAAGACACTTGGGCGAGAGTGTCCTATGGGAGGAGCTGGTTAGAGAGAAAGACATCAACTGTCATCAACAAGATGGCGATGCCGGGACTGGCAGGGAGGGAAGAGTCCCAGCAGAGTGTGGGAGGTGGCGCCTAGACACAGCCGGGCAAGAGAGAGAACAGCCACGGCCTCAGACCTAGGAGTGGATAGCAGGCCAGGGTCCTGCCTGGTGTGACCACGGGAGAGAGCCTGCCAGCTTCCAGGTGAGCTTTGTAACAGAAGAGCCAGATGCTCCGGTTTGTGGTGCACTGTGGTCTGCCCGAGGGTCCGTGGGACCAGGGACAGTACCTGGCGGCGGAGGGATCTGTGTTGATTCAGGAATAAGATCTGGGAAAGGGGTCACACCCTCTCTCCAGGTGGTCTTAGTGATAACTCCCATTTTAAGGGATGCCAGCAGTGCTTACCAACAGAGGACCATTTTGGGCCCCAAGGGACAGTGGCCTTGTCTGGAGACATTTTCAGTGGTCACAACTGGGAAGGTGTTTCTGGTATTGAGTGGGCGGAGGCCAGGGTTGCTGCTAAACAGCACAGAATGCACAGGACAGCCCTCCATGGCAAAGAGTTATCCAGCCTGAAACGTCAACAGCGTCCAAGTTGAGAAACCCTGGATTACAGTCATCACTGAAAATCCCTCTTCGTGAAACAGCGGGCTATAGATGGGAGCCATGGAGGAAACTGGCTCAAAATCTCCCCAGTGAGCAGAACTGAGCAAAAGAAAACTGCTAAGTTTTGTCCTCGTGTCAATAGTCTTGGTGAGCAAAGCTGCCAGGCATTGTGGTGTGTACAAACACATACACACACCCACAAACACACCCTAGATGCAGACACTGCACCCCTGAACCCTTCCAGCAGCCCTGTAGGACATGCACTATTACTCTCCGCTTGGATAGATAAAGATGCATGGAGGCTCAGAGAGGTTAAGCAACTTGTCCAAAGTCGCACAGCTAGCAGGTGGACCTAGCCATGGCAGGCACTCAGAGGCTTTGGGTTGAAGTGGGTGCAATTGAAAGAAAACTGGAGAAAGGGCAGGAGGCAGGGTTTGAGTCCAGACTGCCGCTTACTGACTCTGGGACTGGGACATAATTCCAGTCTTCTCTGGGCGTTTGTTTCTTTATCTGTAAAATGACTTGGATGAAATCATCTTACATAGTCTATGATGCTTTGAATCTGGATCTTAAAATTGCACCTTCTTCTCACACTGTAGATTTTCCTTTTTTTGTCTCCTCCCCCATCCATTACACTTATTCTTTCCTCACAAAAGTTGGCCCTCAATTTCAGAGATGCAAATCTCATCTACATAATCCAGGTGAGCATGCAATGCTGTGATCAATTAACAAGAGTCTGCAAGAAAGTGGTAATTTATTGTGTTTTGTTCACTAGCTATGCCAGGAAGGCTAATATATGCTCACAGACAGATGGCTGAAACCATAAGGCACGCGCATATATTTTAAGTCTGTAGATTTCAGCCAGAAATAAATGAGAGTGTGACAGCTCCAGGGCAGAGTGAGAGAGATGTCTTTTCGAGCAGAAAAGATAAACTTGCCAACAATTAAATGGGTTAGTTTCTATGATTCATTCATTGATTCAAGTACCTACTACATAGACGGCACCATACTATGGTCGTGGTGGGGAGAGATGATATATGCCCAGAAAGATATCAAGCACGTGTTCTGATGGACAAGAATAATGAGACACTCTTACCATTTTCTGTTTGCCAGGTCCTGTTCTATACACAAATCATCACAATAACCCTCTGAAGTAGGTACGATTATTCTTCTTCCCATTTTCAGTTGAAGAAACTGTCACCAAGGAGGTTAAGTGACTCGCCTTAGGTCCCTGAGCTAGTAAGCGTCAAGATGGGTTTCTAACGAGGCAGTTGGCCCAGAGTCGCTGCTCTACCCAGGACACTTTCTGCCTTTGTACAGTTGGCAACATCTCTGCCTGTAAAATGTTTCAGTGGCTCTGAGTGTCTCTTTCCTCCCAAACTGATAAAATGTCAGAGTCAGAAGGTGTCTGAGAGGTGACTGAGCCCAGACATTTTTCATATCTCTGTAAACTGAATGACCTTGAAATTTTAATAGAAGCTCAGTTATGAAGTAGAGAGAAAGGGGCTGGGAAGCTCGGACCCTCCATCTCGCTCTCCTTCTCCCCCGGGTCCACAGAGCCCAGTGAAGAATCACTACTCCTGACCTGTCCCACCTCCTTACTCCCATTTTGCAGATAGCAAAACCGAGCCCCAAGGAGCCTGTACACTAGAGTGGAAGAGACCCTTTCCCACCTGTCAACTGAGGTAGTTGGATCAGCTTCTGTCCTTCAGCATGATTTCCTGAGCACCTACTACGCCTCCTCTGTGCCAGGAGGCTTTCTAGGCCCTGAGGTGACCCAGGAGGCACTTTGTGTGGTTCTGATGCACGGGCGTGGCTTCCTTTCAAGGAGGGTTCTGTGGATCAGCGCAGTGGCGTCCTGTCTGTGGGTCCCCAGAGGGGCGTGAGGATGCTTTTCAGCAACAGAGAAACCCAAACTGGCCACAAGAGACTGAGGATGTGGTTTGGATTCTGTTCAAGGGCTGCTCCTCCGGGAACCACCCTGATCCCAGGTCCAGACAGCCTGCTTTGCACCCTTGCCCCTCGGGAGCCTCCCCAGCAGGGCTGTCATGTTAGAGAGAAGGGTGGTGCTTTGCGTTGAACTCTATCCCCCTTAAAAGATATGTCGGAGCCCTGACCTCTAGGACCTCAGAATATGACCTTCTTTGGGAATAGGGTATTTGCAGAGATAACCAAGTTAAAATGAGGTCGTTGCGGTGGGCCTTCATCCAGTCTGACTGGTGTCCTTATAAAAAGGAGAAATTTGCACACAGACACACAGTGGAAAGATGTTGTCTACAAGCCAAGGAATGCCTGAGGCCTCCAGAAGCTGGGGCGTGGGGTGCCTGGAGCAGATCGTCCTCTAGAGCCTCCAGAGGGAGCGCGGCTGTGCCGACACCTTGATTTCAGACTCCCGGCCTCCATAACGGTGGGACGCTACCTGTTGTTCTAAACCCGCCCGGGTGTGGTACTCTGTTACAGCGGCCCTAGGAACCAAATACAGGGGGGCTCAAAGCATTACTGATGCTGGCTGGAATCACCTGGATCCTTTTGCTATGTTACGTTTTGATCGTTTTTGTCCTCATATAACAGGTGCAGTTCTTATTTTTTTGCCACTTGGAACTTTTGGAGTTCCAAGCTGTATGCACACGTTGAAGGCTTTTGATGGACTTGCTGCAAGAGTATCGCGGCTTCTGCTACAATCTCTGCCTTGAAAGAGGGGAAGGTGGAGAAGCAGATGGAAGAACTCGCGCTCTGGGTGTGAACTCCTGAGAGCCCTGGCATTGGGGAGGCGCTGCCAGAGCACTCCACGAATGGCTTCCCATGCCTGGCCTCCCTGGATGTGGTCTGGCCTCCTGGATGTGGTGGCCACGGGATTAGGAGACCTCCTTTCATCTCTGTCCAAACCCTCGGCTCTTCTCACCATTCCTTCTCTCCCGAATGCCTTCTCACCAGAACCCTAGCTTGGCATTTACTTCCCTTCCCACAACCTGGAGGCAGTTGCTTGAATCTAGGAAGTAAATCAAGTTGGAATTATAAACACTTCTAAGCAGAGAGACTGCGTGTTTTAGTGGAAAGAGAATTCTGGGGCTCAGAGAAGCTATGAGTAGGTCACTGCTCTATAACTAACGGCTGCTTGTCCTTGGGGAAATCACGTGGAACTTCTTGAACCTCAGACTCTTTATCTGTAACACAGAGATGCTCTTTCCAACACCGCTGGCCTCACAAAGATGGATGTTCCGTGAAGTGTTATGAATTGAATAACCCGTTGGGGGAAACCAGGTAACGAGTGCTTGTTTAGGAAAACTAGAATGTCTGGGGGCCTGTATTAGTTTCTCATGGCTCCTGTAACAAATTACCACAAGCTTTCATGACTTTATAGCAACAGAAATTTACTGTCTCACAGTTCTGGAGACCAGGAGTCCAAAACCGGTTTCACTGAGCCAAACTCCAGGTGTGGGCAGGGCCAGGCCCCCTCTGGAGGCTCTAGGGAAGAAGCCACTCCTCTTTCCTCCAGCTCTGGTGGGTGCTAGCATTTCTTGCTTGTGGGTACATCACTCCAATCTCTGCCTCTGTGGTCACGTTGCCTCCTCTTCTATGGGTACCAAATCTCTCTCTGCTCTCTCTTATAAGGACACTTGTGAAAGCACTTAGGACCCACTGGGATAATTCAGGATAGTTTTCCCACATCAAGATCCCTAACCTAATCACATCTGCAGGACCCCTTTTCCTTATAAGGGAACATTTACAGATTTCAGAGGTTAGGACCTGGTATCTTCAGGTGACCATTGTTCAACCTACTATAGGGATGTTGCCAATTATAATAAGAAATCGTGTATGGTTGTAAGACGTCCCTTGATGCTGGTGCAAAGCAACACAGGTTAGAGAGGGATAATTTATAATCCAGATACTATTCACACCAACTCAGTGAGAGGAAACCATTAGCCTCATTTTGTAGATTAGGAAACTAAGGATCAGAGAGGCAAAGGAGCCTGCCTAAGGCTGCACAGCTGGCTAGTAGTGGAGCTCATCCTTCAGCTCTAAAGTTCACTTTCGGGACTTCCCTGGTGGCGCTGTGGTTAAGAATCCACCTGCCAATGCAGGAGACACGGGTTCGATCCCTGGTCTGCGAGGATCCCACATGCCGCAGAGCAACTAAGCCCGTGCACCACAGCTACTGAGCCTGCGCTCTAGAGCCCATGAGCCACAACTACTGGGCCCATGTGCTGCAACTACTGAAGTCCGTGTGCTGCAACTACTGAACCCCGCAGGCCTAGAGCCCGTGCTCCGCAATAAGAGGAGCCACCGCAATGAGAAGTCTGCGCACTGCAGCGAAGAGCAGCCCCTGCTCACCTGAACTAGAGAAAGTCCACACGCAGCAACGAAGACCCAACACAGCCCCCCCAAAAAAGTTGACTTTCTTACACTCAGTAACAGACCATGGACATGGGCGATGGATGTCCTTGCTCCATATGTCCTTGCTTCATACTTTCGTATGAGATGAAGCAACACACTCTGGCCTCTTGTGACACCTGACCCCCTGACATTCTGTTACCAAAGGAGCTCCAATGTGAAGTGGCTAATCTGATGTAATTTGTGGGACTCACATCAGATTATGTGGGAAGTTACTGGCCCAGCACTGGAGGGATCTGGGGTTTTCCAGCACAGGTGAAGAGCTCAGGACTGTAAGGTCATGAAGAAGTAGAACACGCGGCCTCACAGTCCTCCCTCCAATGCCCTGGAAACCTTGTGCCCCAGCAACGCACGTTGCTTTGCCTCCCACTGGCCGAGACCAAATATGCCTTATGACACCACTCCTCTCTGTTCCTTTGTTTAGCTGATGGCGCTATGAAAACCGAACCTTTGTTCTTTTCTTCTTTATTTTTCAATCTTTTCTTTGACTTCCGGGAAACTAGGATCACATCCTGGGCCCACTGGTCGCCGCTTCCTTTATCACTGGTTTTCTTTTGCTTGTATCTCTTATTTTTCTTTTCCATTTTGATAATTTTATTGCCCTTGAGACTTTTATTATAAGATACATTGAACTTATTCTGGAAGTTAGAAGGGTATATAAATTAGGGGTAAATAAAACTCCATTTGTTGCAAAAGAAATCTTTTTATACTTTGGAAAGTCATTTTCTTAAATTAAGATGAGTGTTCAGTTTTTAGAGACATAAACAGGTAGGATTAATAAAGATGGCTCCTCCCCCCAAGCCAGGTCAGTCAATGAATGCCTGATGTTGCAATTCCAAACTGCTTCCTATATCTTTTATTTGACTTGCTCTTCCTACAAGGCTGTGAGATAAAGTGGTGATTACTATTCTACCCATTTTTCAGATGATAAAACTGAGACTCAGAAAAGTTAAGTGACGCGTCCCATGTCATTGAACCAGGACTTGTATGATGGTCCTGCCTTCTTTTCTCTGCTGGCCTGTGGATCACAGAAGTGACAGGGACCCTCTGCCAGATTCTCTTTGTGTGCCAACACCCGCTGTGGCCACGCAGCCACCTTACCTGCTGTGGCCGTAGCTTTCAGGAGCGTGATACATGAAGACGTTTCCTTGGGCTCTCCTTGCCCAGTGTCTGGCCATGTCGATCACAGGACAGATGATAAAGTAGTCCCTGGTGAGAGGAGGACAGAGGATGGGGTCTAGCTATGCACAGCTCTATGGACAACAGTGCCGGGTAAAGGCTTCTCCCAGGCAAGGGACCTGGGCCACCAGCCAGCCCCTCTGCATAGGCCTGCAGAGAACACCCCCCGCCCCTCCTCACACCCTCCAGCTTTCCTCTCGCCCCTGCTGGCCCCCCTGCTGGCGCATGGTCCAGCCTGCTTCACGGAGGGCCACGAGCACACACTATGTCCATACGATGCATCGCAGGGTCAAGAGTCCCACGGAACAAACATCTTCCCAGGACATCAATTTTACTCAAAGACTTGGGAGCAAAACATTTTATATTAAAATAAATATAATATACTATGAAGCTGAACATAAAATAATTGTGCATTTTGAAGGAAGATGGAGACCTCAGGGACGTTTCAGGTTATGACACCTTTAGACCAGTGGCTCTCAGCTGGGATGCCTCCACGCTCCAGAAGACGTTTGGCAATGTCTGGGGGACATTTTTGGTTGTCACAGCTGGGAGTGGAAGGTTCCACCCTGGCAGCGCTGTGGATGGACCTTGCCGAGGAGACTGGAGGCAGGGAGGCCCATGGAGGCTGCTGCCTCAGTCTGGCCAGGAGAGAATGAGGACCTGGCCTAAGGGAGGAACGGAGTCCACCTCCTCAGTGAAGCCTTTTTTGGTTACCTGCCCTCCTTCAGGCCTCTGCTCTTGCCCTTGTTCACAGATTGTCCTCAAAGACAGTTACAGGCAAAGTTGGGGCAAGAATGAACATAGGTTTCTGAACTCTAGCCCTGAGCTCTTTCTACAACATTGATCTAAGCCAGTCCCGACTTGGCTGTGAGCTGCTCAGGGTCCAGGATTTGGACATCTGTGAGTTCTTCAGGTCCAGTCTGGGGCTGGGCCTCCAGGAATAGGTGTCGGCTATTTTGTTCAAAGCTGAGCTCTCTACTAGAAGGAAAATTAGAGCCTTCCTGTCCCCAAGATGCCAGGGGGTGGTACAAAGTTTTATTCTGAACTAGTGAACCTCTGATTGGAAACCACAGGCTCCTGGGAGGAATGACCAAGAAGGACAGTGGGCCTCAACATCTGAGTCAAGTTCAGCAGAGGCTTCTGAGCCTTGACAGTGGCTCTGTCCCCGGGGACAATGAGCAAGGGCCAGTGTGGACCTCCCTCCCCGAGGACGGGAAAGAAGTTACAGGATGCGGAAACCACCTGACCACACTCTCCCGGCTTGGAAGGGGGCCTGTCAGGGAAACAGAACATGTCAAGCAGCCCGTGAGGAACTCAAAGGTGACACGAGAGCTGGAGTCCCCACTGTGGTCTCATCCCAGGGGGCTCTGCAGGCAGAGAGAACTGGAATCCTGGCCATCTCTTGACGGTGCTGAGAGGGACATTCTGGGGACGGCAGAGCCTGTGATGGGTGCAGGCACCCACTAACCCCTCTTGGGTTGGGGGACCTGGGCGGACTTTCCCAGGGAAGGAAGCTTGAAGCAGCGGACTTGAGCAACAAGACGCATAAGCAGTGAGTGCAGAAACAGCACTCCCCACCCCCGGGAAGGGGATGTACGGCGTCAGAAGCCCTGGGTCTTCTGTTCTGGGTGTGACATCAGGCACAAGCCTTCCCCTGTCTAGGCCTCCATTTCCTGTGGAAGGTGAACTCTGGCCGCCCAGCAGAGTCACCTGGGGGAGCCTTGAAAACTACCGATGCTTACGAGGCCTGGGCTCTAGCCACCCTTGGAGCTTTCCTCGCGCTGTTCTCAAGGGCAGCAGGGGTGCAGGTACTGGGCTGGAGGTGGGGTCCTCTCTGCTGGGCTGCCCCCCGCCCGCTCTCCATCCACATAAGCTGAGCGCAGCTTCTCGGTTCGGGGCATATCCAAGCAGGCACCCTCTGACGGCGCGCGAGCACCACGGAGGGGAGGGGTGGGTCACCCTCGTGTCTCCCACTGGCGGGCAGGCAGCCCGCGCTGTGGACTGAATGACCGACAGAGATGAAGCAGTAGCACCAGGCCCCGGTCCTCCTGGGGGATCTGAGCATCCCCACGGCCTCGGGGAGGCGGAGGCAGGACGGCGCGCCCAGGCGGCTCACCTCGCGGCCGCCTCCAGGGCGCGGGAGAAGGCGGTGTAGTCATCCGCGTGGTGCTCCAGGGAGTAGTACCACGTCGCCGCAGCCTGCACGTGCTCGTCCGCCGCCTCGCCGCCCAGAGAATTCTGCAGCGCCTGGTAAAAGGCTGTTTTGCTACTGGTCCGGCCTTGACTTTCCTCAAATTGCTTAAAAGAAAATATATGGAAAATCCCCAGTCAGATTCTGAAAGGCCCGACTGAGCATAGCTCAAGCCCTTGGTCTAGAATTTTCTCTCTCGGAGGCAGTGGAAGACGGCGAGAAGTGCGTGGGAGCTGGAGCCCGACTGCCTGGTGGAAATCCCAGCTCTGCCCTTTTCCAGCTGTGTGGCCTTAAACAAGCACCTGTACCCCTCTGTGCCTGCCTGAAGGTGGACACAGTGGAGCCCCCAAGCAGGGTGGCGGCGAGGGTTAAAAGGGTTCATACACGTGAAGCCCTGAAAATGGCGCCTGGTGCCTAATACGTGCTCACTGAACACAAGTCTTTGTCGCAGGCTGATCACAGGTCTCACGCGTGCTCGTGCACTTGGTTCTCAGCCAGCTTGTCACCTGGTTTTGTTAGGAGAGCTAACTTCAGTCGCATTCACTGACTCAAGCATTCAACGTAGGGACACTGCCTGTACCCTTTTCTACTGATAGACGCACTCTTGGTCCAGGGCCAGCGGCTTGCTAGGCCTGGGAAACAGCCCTGAACACGCTAATCAAGCTCTCTGCTCTCAAGGGCCTTGCGTTCTAGTGGGTGGAGACGGAAAATAAGCAAAGAGTTGTGCAGTTCATCCGGGACAGGTGCTATGAAGAGAAACGGAGCAGGGTGAAGGGATGGGGCAGGGCTGTTTTATATAGGATGGGCAGGGAAGGCAGGGAGCTCTGTGGGATGTGTGTCCAGATGGAGATAACTCTTTCTCCCTCCCTCCCTCCCTCCCTCCTTTCCTTCCTTCCTTCTTTTCTCCTTTTTCTTTCTTCCTCAGTCTCTTTTTTCTCTCTTCTTTTTAAGATTTATTTTTAAATCGAGGTAACATTGGCTTATGACATTATATAAGTTTGATGTGTCCAACATTCCGTTCCTACTTCTGTGTACCCTACAGCATACTCACCACCAAAGGTTCAGTTTCCGTCTGGTCACGCACACTTGAGTCAGTAAATGAAACTGAAGTTAATCCCTTTTACCCATTTGCCCTCGCCCCAACCCTCCTGCCCTGGTCACCACTACTCTGTAGCTTCGTGTTCATTTTTGCTCGGTTTGGTTTGTTCATTTGTTTGTTTCCCATGTGAGTGAAATCGTATGGTATTTGTCTTCCTCCTCCCCCTTCCTTCCTTTCTTATCCTGTCTGCCTGGGAGAGTCTGGGGAGGCCATGTCATCCCCTCAGGACTCAGTTTCCTCATTTCTGAAGACAAGGGGTGGGGAGGGAGTATCAGTGACGCAGCTCTGGTGTCGGAGATCCAGACCCCTCGGCCCTTGTACAGTCCTAGGATGTGTGTTTACATATTTCTAGGCTCTTATTTCAACACGGACATGTGCTTATCAGGATATCCTGACATGTTTAAATTGTTTTTCTAAACATTACCAAGCACACAGGAACTGTGATTAGAATTCAAGGAGTGGGTATGATCAGTAAGTGACCCCTTCCGTCCGAGACACTCTTTCAGCACATCCTGGGGTTCTGGGTTGGACTGCCTTCAGCCTGGCTCACCAAGAGGCTGGACCAGTGGCTGGAATCACTGATCAGAGGCACGTCTGCTGGTGGCCACACACCAGCTTCAGGAGAGATGAGGAAAGGAGACAGGGAGAGGTGTGCAAAAAGGGCTTCATTTGAATTCTATCTATATTCCATCTATCTATCTTTGTTATCTATCTATAACGGGTTATTTCTTGGAAAAAGATCTGAAGCAAATGTGGCAAAATATTAATATCTGTTAAATCTGAATAGTGATGTTTCTTTTATCAGTGTTTTTTTATATCAAATATTTCTGACCATGATCTATAATAAAAAAGACATTTTATACATGCAGAATTCACACACACACACTCACCCTCGATGCCTGGAGTAACGTTCACGAACAACATTCGTACTCATTGCTGTTAACATACATGATATATCTGATAGTTTCCATTCTATTCTAGTCTAGTCTAATCTAGTCTATTCAAAAATGCCTGCCTGAAATCTACTTAATTGACTTCACAGCCTACTAATAGTTTAGGGGGAAACCTGCATTATGTTATTCCCTGTTATTTTCTGAGTTTTTGGAATATTTTATCACAAAAATTATATTAGTCACCATTCGCATAACTCCAATTATTGCCAAACATTTAGCATGTGTATTTCACTGGAGTATCAAAAGCACCATACGAGTTGGGCAGTTGCATAGAATCATTGCCAGATTCCAGGGAAACCTGCATATAAGGGGCTTAGCACAGCTCTGGGCACACACGGTCAGTAGCGGTGAGCGATTGCTATTGCCCTGTCCCAGGCGCAGGCAGGGGCCCCTGGGGGGCTTCAAGATGCTGCGCTGAATCCCCAGGTGCTGTTATTGTCAGTTTAACGCCTAGTGTTCCAGAACTACCAAGTGGCAGAGGGGCACGCAGGGCTCTAGCGGGTGCCCAGGAAATAAGTGTTGGACAAATGAATGGAAGAGACACTGACCTCCACAGAGAGAACACAGGTGAGGCTGCAAGTCCAAAGTAGAACCTCCTAGATTCAAATCCCAGAGCTGGAAAGACCTGGGCTTGGATGCCCGCTTTGCTACGTATTAGTTATGTGACCTTGGGCAACTTACTGAATCCCTCTCTGCCTTTGTTTTCTCCTCTGTACAATGGGCACAATAATATTACCCTCATCATAAAACTGTCCTGAGGTTAAATGAGATGACACCTACACACTCTTAGCATGATGTCGGCGGCTGGGTGTCTGCAGCGCAGCTGGCCCAGGGGAGCCCATGCTTTAGAGCCAGGCCTGATCCAGGCTGGTCCCGCTGGCTGTGGGTCCAGATCCTTGGGAACTCCTCTTCCAGATCACTGCTAGAAAACGACTGACCTCTCCCAAAGGACAGAGCCTCCTTCACGGGTGCTGCAGAAACTCTTTCCATAAGATGCACCTTTTAGGAGCAGCAGGGCACCAAGCCCTGGGCCTTGCCAGAAGTACCTCCAACCATCTGAACAATTCCATGGCTAGAATGCTAAAGGGAGGGGCCCAGGTTCTGCTTCCACAAAATTGCAATTTGTTTCCCATTCTGAGCGGATCTGAGCCTCTGAGACAAGCTGGGCCGTGGCTGCATCCACAGTCAGTATTTTTTTTTTTTTTTTTTTTTTTTTTTGCGGTACGCGGGCCTCTCACTGTTGTGGCCTCTCCCGTTGCGGAGCACAGGCTCCGGACGTGCAGGCTTAGCGGCCATGGCTCACGGGCCCAGCCGCTCCGCGGCATATGGGATCTTCCCGGACCGGGGCACGAACCCGTGTCCCCTGCATCGGCGGGCGGACTCTCAACCACTGCACCACCAGGGAAGCCCCACAGTCAGTATTTTGAAGAGACGGTTGGAGTGCGGATCTGAGCCCCCTGGGGGCGCGTGGGGATGCGAAGGGGCCCGTTCTCAGGAAGACCCAGGTCTCTTCCTTCTTGGCGAGGACAGAAGCACAGATGCTGTTGCTGGTTTAATTAGAGAGGCAGCAGGAGGGATGTGGCTACCACGTGACTGCCAAGCCAGGGCCGAAGCCACAAGCTGTAATGACAGGCAAGACGTGCCTCAGAGGCGGGTTTGCTGGGCCTGGGCTCATTAAGGGCCATCGAGAATTGTATTAATTATTATCAAATGGGTGACAGTAGATATTACTTCTCTCCCCCCTCTGGTTAGTAAATTACTAAAAGTAGGTGTCCTTGTGTTCACCCCAAGTTTGAGAAACAGGATGACAGCCACGTTGCTGCAGGGTCTTTATCTTCAAGTCACTGTTCAGTCAACAAATTTCTGTGCAGCGCCTGCATGTGCCGGGAGCAGCTCCAGGCATCTGGGGTACGTCGGGGAACCGCACAGCCCACGTTCCTGGCCCTTTGGGGGCTTTTAGTCGAGTTCGGGGGAGGGACGGCACAGGACAAGTCTTTGTAACAGAGGAGGTTCGGTGGTGATCACTATGGCACAAGCGAACAAGCAGGGCTGGGGAGGGCGCAGGGTGCTGGCTGGTGAGGGTTGAAATCGTAAATGGGCTCATGGGATGGGCCTCGGACCTTGTGGAGGACAGCGGAGCTGAGACTGGAGGGAAGCGGGTGTTGGGTGTGGGCTCTGCAGGGCCCCAGGAGGGAGCCCGGGAGCTGCTGCTTCTTACTGCTTCTCTTCCGCCATGTGGGTCCCACGAGGCTGCTCGGAACCCCAAGGCGATCCTCAGAGCTCTTCATTCCCCCGCACCATCCTCTACTCTCAGGGACTCTTCCCGAATCCCCTCCCTCTTCTTGGACCAAGGGACACTCCTTCCCTCTGAGGCTGATGCCTCACTGCCCGGCGCTCTAGGGACCCTCCCCTCTGCTTGTTCAGCGACGTCACTGGGTAAATCTCCCCCCTCTTAGAACATGCGATGTGCAACTCTCCGTGACTCCTACCGCCACCCAGAAGGAAACGCCAGCCAAGGTGTCTGTCTGCCCACCTCGGCGTTCCCAGCACAGGGAATTCACCCCTCACCCCACAGCTACCTGGCCCCTCCACTCCCCCACCTCCACGCTTGCCAAGGTCGCTGATGGTCAGCACCAATGCCGGCGCAGCTCACCATCCCAGCCTGGGGCTCTTTCTTGCCTGGACTTGGTGACCCTCCCCATCTCCTTTTCCATAAAATTCTCCATCTCGGGCTCATTTCTGAACCTCCCCGCCACCTGGCTGTCTTGCCCACTTTAAATGCTGATGTCGTCCCCCCCACAGTTGCCACCCCTGCCCTTTCGCATCCCCTTCTGTCCACACACGCTCATGAGGTGGTACCATTTCCTCCCTTTGTTTCGACAGTGATCCGTAAGTTGACGATTCCTAAATCTCTCTCCAGCCTATGTGTACTTCCTCACCTCCAGAACCTTCTTCCCCTCCTATTTTCCCAACCTCAGTGATGAAGACCAGTACCCAGCAACCTGTTTCGAAAAGAGATGTTTCCCGACTCCTCCCACTTGCTCATCTTCCCCAGGGCTCTGCGGTACCATGGTCCTGTTGAGTCTCCTCCTGAGGACGTCTCAACACACTCCTCCTGTCCACTTCTCCTGCCCCATCGGGGCTCCTTCCCTCCTCCTCTCCTTCCCACCCTGGGACAGAAACACTGACAATGTTCTCTGGGGAGTGGGGACCGCAGGAGGAGTGCTTTGTACACGGAAGATAGTTAATTAACTTTCGTACACTGATTACTCTTGATGTTATGCAAAATGGTTATGACTTCGTAAGTTTGAGAAGAGGGAGACCTGGGGCAGCATCTCCAAAGGCAATTGGGTGAACTCTGAAAGGATGAATGAATGAACAAATGCCCCAGAATTCTCTAGAGCTCTGAGGTAGGTAGAGACACAAATACTCTTTCATTTAATGGGCATAAATGAAAGACATACTGTTGGCCAGCAACTGAGGATTTGAAATGAACATGACACAGACCTTGCCATGGGACAGCCTGGTAAGGTCGCAGAGGTAATGTGGCAATGAATGAAGTGGTCATGAAACCTGGCTGAGGGTTGGTGTCCAGTGGAGATGGAGGTACAGTGGAAAGAGGGTGAGTTTGGGAAGCACATGACCACTTCCTCACTCTCCCCTCAGCCTACTCTGATCAGTCCGGCCTTCCACTAACCCCACTGAAATGGCCCTTACCAGGGGCGCCCAGGACCTACATCCTGTCAGGTCCGGGGTCAGATCTCTGCACTCAACTCACACCACTTCCAATGACATTGTACACTTGACCTCGGCTTCCTTTCAGAAAAACATTCTTTTCTTGGCTTTCTGTGACATCATAGTTTCCTGGTTTTCCTCCAAATCCATATATATAGCTCTGAACTCTCTCTTGAACTCCCAACTCATCTACTCAGCTGCCAATCTAAGATATATCCCAAATCTGGGCATTTCTCACCATTACCACGTCTTTAACCTTCATTTAACATGGCAGCTTGCTCCCTGGACCTCGCAATGGACCTCAGTCTGGTCTCTACCTCCTTTGTTACCCTTCCATAGTCAATTTTCCATAGAGCTGCCAGAATGCTCTTTAAAGAGATGAATCAGCCTAGTTGATTTACAATGTCGTATCTGTATGGTAAAACTATTTTAAAAAATAATAATAAAGTGAATTTTCCTGATTACTAAAAAAGAAAGAAAAAAAAAGATGAATCAGTACGATCATTCTCTAACTTAAAACTTTCTGATAACTGCCCCCTGCAAGTAGAATAAGTCACTCTTCTGATGACCTAACAGGTCCCTGCAACACATCTGCCTTCCTCCCTACTGCTTCCTCCATCATCCACTGGGTTTCCCAGCAACTGGCCTTCTGTGTCCCCCAAACCAGCGCTGCCTCAGCCCTTTGCACTGGCCCCTCGCCTCACTCGCCCCACAGCTGGCCCTTCTCATCAGAAACCACTTCCCTGAACTCTGTACAAAAGTGCTTTCCCCCATTGCATCACTTCCTCTCCCGTTACACTTTCCTTCAGAGCACTCTTCAAGATCTTAAACTCTTACTTTCTCTGCTTACGCATCCCTGTCTGTGTCCTCTCCCGAGAAGAGAAACTCCATGAGCCAGGAGCCTTATCTGTTCGGGTTACAACTTTCCCCCCAGCCTGGAGGAGAGCCCTCAATGAGCATGTGCTGGCTGCATGCACGAGTCAACTCGGGACCGCTCCTGCCCCAACCACTGGGTGTGGATGTGACGGGACAAGGGGCCAATCTCTCCACCATCCAGCAGGCCCGGTGTCCAGACCCCACCATCATTGCAGGGGCACACGATAAAACGTTCCTTTTAATTTAAAATCAGAAGAAAAAATAAATATGATAATAATGGATATATAAGAATGAATCCAGTCTACATTCATCTTTTACCTGCACGGTCAGAAAATACTTTTACTGTTCTGGGGGGACAAGTCAACCCCGTCAATCCCTGGCTTCCTCTGCACTGAGAATGATAACCCCACGCATCAGGGCCGGGGGACACTTAGACAAGGCGCCGTGCGTGCGTGACCACTCTGAGGGCCAGGTGGCTACAGCGCTGGCGTGGAGGGGTCCCAGCGTGGTCCCCAGGGGTTGAGTACTGTCTCCTTCACCTAGAAGTCCTCTCATAACTGCAGGGCTGGTCACCCTGTGCCCGTTCAAAGCCTAAAGAGAAGGCAGCCCCAACTGGTTAGGCAACCTGCCTGAACTGCGTGGCTAACGCAAGGAATTGTGACCCACTTTTCTAATTCCAGGTCCTGGGCTCTCCAGAGAGCCTCACGATGCCTGGGGTTGGGATCCTCGAACCACCCCACCCCAAAGGGCTGGGGAATTCGGTGCAGCAGCCCCTCTCCGCAGGAAATCCATGTACTTCCCTGGGACTCCTGTACCGTCCTCTGCTATAATCTGTCACCAAAGGCTTGATTTTCCCAGGCTGGAGCTCGTGCCAGCGCCTGGGGCTGCCAGGTGCCACTTTCCAATTCTTAGGCGGGCTGCCCTCCCCCTCCCTACTCTCCGCAGGGCCCCCATCCCACCTGCTCCTGGATGAGGCCAACTCCTGGCCAAGCTCAGGGGCACCTCAGCGGCAGCGATTCTGATTTTTCTCGCCTTCCTTGGAGATGCCTCTGCTTTGGAGGAGAAGGCAGAGCATCGCCTCTTGGAACAAATCTGCTTTTGATCATGCAAATTAATGCCCGGTTAATGTAGGCAGACTGTCAGTTTCACCAGTTAGGGAGAGAGAGAGAGAGAGAGAGAGAGAGAGAGAGAGAGAGAGGGAAAAATCCCCACCATGGCAACTGATGAAGAATTTCAACAGAAAGCTGCTACTTCAGAAAATAAGATCGTCCTCTGTGAACAGAGCCTTTCCAGGCGTCTCAGGCAGCGCTGATGTTCCGCGGGTATGTGGTTAACTTTGCTGGTATCATTAAGACTCCTTGGGTGGGCCATAGATGGCTTGGGGTGGTAAGTGGGTGAGGGTGTTCACGTGGAATCTCTGGAAGCCCTACCCAACATCTTTGGGCTGCGGGAATTTAGTGGGTCTCCGCTGATGTGATGGACGCGTGAGTCCGGGGGCTCACTTGGGGTGGGAGGGACATCTGCCCCTCCTGTGGCTTCCCCCAGGGAGCTGGGTGGTGTGTGTTTGTGGGCTGGGCTCCGGATGGTACTGATGCAGGGTGGCATGAGGAGAAAGCGTGTGTGTGCGTCTGCCAGGATTTGGAAAATTGGCTCAGGTCAGGTGAGGTGATTTAGTGATTGTGCGTCCTCTGTATTCCTGCTTTCTCGGGATTCTTCTCTGGATTGGGGACAATAGCTTTGGATACTGACCATAGTAGTACAGTTAAAGAATTAAGGGAAAAACTAATATTTATCGAGCACATGGTATTTTCCAGACATTGCTGCATGTATGATTTCCTTCAATATCTTTATGAGGATATGTACTAATAATCTCCCGATTTTACAGATAGGGAAACTGAGGCTCAGGCTCTGGAGAACTCATATACCCCTGATTACAATCCATGGACACCCAGGGCACTCTCCCCGCTCCGTTGACAGACAGCTGGGGGAACAGGGTCCTGGTCAGTTCCTTCGTCACTGGGTCACTACTGCTGGCAGTGCCACTGCGGGTCCAGTGACGCCCCCTTCCCTAACTGCCCTGAGGTCCTACAGTAGGACGACCATCTCTCCAAATAGTGTGTATCAAACTGCATTTTAGTTACTTACTTTTGCCCATTTTCTATTTCGTTACTTGACTGAGCTCCCCGAGGGCAGGGTTTAATTTGTATTGATGCCCCCAGACACCTAGCACGGCACCTGGCACGTAGTAAGTGACCTTGTGAAGTATCCCCATGACTAGATGAATAGGTCTCTGTGTTGGGAAAACCTACTTGAGACCCTGTTCTAGGCGGATGTGGACATTTTCTACAGTTGCAGGTATGTTCTGCTTCTCAGCACAGACAGGGTGGGAAGGGCTCGGCCCATGTGGATGGACAGAGGATTCGGGAAAGGAATCACTGGGATGGAGGCCCTCAGGAACGTGCCATCCTGGGTTTCTCCTCGGCTAACGGCAGCTGGACTCAGGGGCTATGAAGCCTTCCAGGTGGAAATGGAGAAACCCACAACCCAACGCTGAATACAGGTCACGAGCAGGCTGAGGAAGGGAAGGCAACCCGGAGGGCATGAGTGAGCAGAATGTTTGGAAATAAAAGAGGAACTTCAATACCACCTCCAGAGGGCAGCTGGTAGCTTGGTTCCCACGTGGGTGTCCACGCTACTCCATGGCATTTCTGTGTTGGGCATGATTCTGAGGATTATTCCTCTGGGCTATGATCTGGCTGTAGGGTGGTGTAGGTGGTGCTAGTGCATTTCCATCCCTGTCCTAACTTTAGCACACAAAGCGCCCCCAGTTGGAGCCAGAGGACCTTCAGTGGAGACTTGGCTTTGCAAATGACTAGCTAGTAGACCTTGGGACAATCATTAAACCTCTCGATACTTATTTCTCCCTCCGTACAATGGTGTTAAATGTTGGTTCGTGGGTATGGAGCTCATAGCATTATGGCTGAGAGAAAAGAAGAATGTGGGTGCAACTGCAAAGCCCTTTGCACCAAGGGGCCCTGATTCTAGATGGGTTTGTGCTCACCCGGCATATGCTGTCATTGTTGGACGACAAGCTCGTGGAGGGAAGGCCTGGCTTTTCCCAGAGGGCTGGGATGGCAAAAGGGTGCCTTTGGCGTTGAATTCTGGCTTCTCTCTGAACTGGTTTCCCATCTGAGCGTTAGTGATAAGAATCCCTGATCCATAGGGTCGTTTGGGAATAAATGATCTCCTTGAAGACTCCTAGGTCAGACCCATAATTTCATTCTTTCCACTGAATAAAGATTCATTGAGCACTTACTGTGTGCCAGCCACTTTTGTAGGCACCACAGATATAGCAGAAAGCAAAATAGATAAAGTCTCAGAGCTCCTGGGGCTCACATTCCAGAGGAGGAAGAAACAGAGTAGACGAATATAGAACATGTCAAGGGGAACAGGTGCTGAGGACGGGGGGCAGGATAAAGGGGAGAGAGGGTGCTGGGGGTGTGGATGCCTTTGCCACCAGAGTGGTCCAGGATGAAGGAAGTGAGGGAATGAGGTACCTGGGGAGGAACATTCTAGAAGGGGGAACAGAAAGCGCCAAGACCCTAAGGTGGGAGTGTGCGCGGCAGATTTGAGGAGCACCACAGGGACTGGTTAGGCTGAAACACAGTCAGCGGGAGGAGGCGGGCAGCAGGAACGAGGTCAGAGGACAAACAGTGGCCACGTCAGATAGTGGGTGTTAAGGACTGTGGCTTTTCCTCTGCATGAGCTGAGACCACTGGACGGCTTTAAGAAGAGGAGTGACGTGATCTGACTTACACCGTAAAGGGATTACTCCAGCCCCTGTGGCTCTCATAGAGCAAAGGGGGCAAAGCCAGAAGCAGGGAGATGGTTGGGGGCCATTGCAAAGCTCCCGGAGAAAGATGATGGCAAGCATCAGGGTGGTGGCAGAAGAGGTGGGAGAGGGGGTTGGAAACATCTTGAAGATAGACGTGCTGATGGAATGCTGGTAGGCAGAGAGAGAGGTTTGGAGTCTGGGTTGCTGTTTATTGAGATGGTGAAGACAGCGGGGGCATAAGCTGGTTGGGGGTGGGGACATAAGTGGAATCAGCAGTTCATTTTTGCTGTGTTAAGACTGCGAAGCGATCAGACATCTAAGTGAAGACGTCAAGTAGACCCTGCGCTAACCCAGTCTAGAGTTCAAGGGTAAAGCCCAGGTGGGAGGTACAGAGTGGGGCTGGAGGTACATGTTCAGGAGATGCCGGCATGTAATGGCACTGCAAGTGTGGACTTGGCCTCAAACCCGACTGTTACTGCATCCCTGCTTCTCCCAACTGTCCACAGCAGTCAGCACCTAGGTGGGTTCCCAGCGGGATGCAGGCTCACAAGAACCACCCAACGACTGCACTAGCGCCTGTTCAAAGGAGAATAAATGGAGAAGGGAAGTCAGACAGGAATAGTCAGCCTGTTCCCTATTCTGGTGCCTGGACTTGAGGGCACGCTCTCCCACCCATCTCCTTCCTGGTGCAGGCAGTGAGCTCTGTCAGCAGACACGATCTTTCTTTGCAAGCGGACCAAGGAAACATCTCCTTGAAAGCCTCAGAGGGAAACTCAATGCATTGTTGAGGAGGGCTTCCAGTCCTCTGGATGCAGGTTCCCTGCTGGAGGGGGTTCAGAAATTCAGGGCAGAGGTGGGAAACTCCCAAGATGCTGCTGGGAGAGGACCAGGAAACACCAAGGCAGCCGCAGACAATCCTCTTACAATGGGTTGGCATCACCCGAAAATATAAACTTGAGCTGCCCTATGGTCAACCCCAGCACCAAGACTGCCAGTAACAGCTCCCCTCCCCCCAGCCCCGACGGATGGCCCTTCCACTGGGGGTGGGAGGAGTACAGGAACGTGCTGCTGGGGCCTGCTTCTAGGACGATTCCCCAGGCTCCCGGGAATGGAGTTCTCTCTCTCTAAGGTCGGAGATGGCTGGGATGCATTTCCAGTGCATGGTCCAAAGAACCAGAGCTGTGAGGATATAGCATCTTCTGCACCAAGATTTCCACATCCTCCCCTGACGGGCAGTGTGGAATGAGGTGTTGCATGGAAGAGGGTCCAGGGCCGATGGCCATGTCTTTCCATGCTGCCCATGCTGTAGGGCATCGTCTCTCTCGGGCAGCACGCAGAGAGTGCAGCACAAATGTAAGGACGTTCATTTCTTTCTCTTGCTTTATAATTCTTTGTTTTTGTGAATCTTTTTAATGCTTAGTATAAGAGTACTCATGTATATAATTTATACTCAAATGACTGTGCTTACTATTTTCTAACTGATGACGGGCTTGATCAAAGTAGTGGGAATTTGAAGACCCACTACTTTAGAGAAGAAAAGCCCAGGGCTAGTGGTGGAGAGTGGCATTGTTTCAATGTTTCCTGAGTGTTAGTCTGGTTCAATAATCAAGTTGCAGCCCCTTGAAGTAAAGGGCTGAGTCATATATGGGCGCTCGGCAGAAAAAGGTAGAGATGGATCAGGGGCAAAAGTTCCTTCTCCGTGGCTGTGAGTCAACGGGATGGAAGCTGTTAG
Source organism: Delphinus delphis (assembly GCF_949987515.2). Lineage (NCBI taxonomy): Eukaryota > Metazoa > Chordata > Mammalia > Artiodactyla > Delphinidae > Delphinus > Delphinus delphis. The sequence goes on along the minus strand of NC_082699.1, from coordinate 72,328,470 downwards.
TGACCTAAGCTCTGCTCTATGCCACCCCCCAATACACACACACACAACGCAACACAATGCTCTCTACTTATACATATACATATATATGCACACATATATGCCTATGTGATGTATTCTCACGTATATTAGTAATGTTAGTCATATTAAATGCATAGTATTCTTTTTCACATTGCCACACCTCCTGGGACAGCCCATGTTAATTGCTTGCTGTGGCTCTTTCTGCAGCACTATCCTTTCACACAGAAATACATACAATTATACACTTACATTTTACAGATATGCACAGGTTGGTTGTTTTTTCAATCTATGAATGCTACCTTAATTTCACACTCCTCTGCATTCTGATTTTTTTTTGTTTTCCATTTAACAACATATCACAGGCATCCTCAAGCCAGGAGAGATGTATCTGGTTCATTCTTTTCACCGTCTGCATCATATTCAATAGTTCATCATATTCAATAGTGTGTATCTTCATGTAGTCAACTATTTCCCTGTTCATAGACATCTGAGTTGCTTTCAGTGTTTTTGCCACAGTAATCAATGCTGTGATTAATACCCTTGTATATATATCTCATGTCAAAGTGGTGCTTTTATCGCTGTGAGATAGATTCCCCTAAGTGAGGTAGATTACCCAAGGGAATAGCATAATCCAAAGGATGCCAGACCCCATTTGGCTGCATTAATGATTCTTTTTTTGTTGGTATTCATTCCAACGAAACTGCCTTATATTCAATAGAGCCAGACAGAGCCCTAGGCTGAGTGTGGGTCCTCACCTTGTGTCATGTGCTGGGGCCACCATCCCAGGCTGATGACCTAGAGGACCCATCAGGAGTAGCTTGACAAGGAGGGGTGGGCAGGCCAGGGGGGAGCGTGCTCGACCTCTTCCTGGGTGGCTGCATCCTGTGAGGAGTGATGGCCTCTCTGGTCTGAGAGGAAGTGTCTGCTCAGGCAGATAAATGACCTCACAAGTCCCTCGCACTTTGCTGCGTCTCCGCACGAAGCTGCTCTTGCCCTGGGCCTGGTCCACACTTTCCTGGGACGGCTGGGAAGCTCGGGAGCTTGGAAGGCTAGTGTTTGGGTTTCCCTGCCGGGACTCTCTTCATCCCCACGCCTCTCCTTCTCCCAGCCTCCGTGGGACAAGCATCTTTCATGGAGCAGCGGTACCCACGGCCTGGAGCCCTGAAGCTGCAGAGCTCCTGGGGCAGCCCTACTGGCAGTTTCCCACAGTGATTCCTTCGCAGCTGTAATCTGTGGATGTGTCTGTGTTGCTCACAACTCGGCAGGTGTCTTATTTCTGAATCCCACCCACCACTACCACCTCCCAAACTTCTTATAGAGCCTTTGCACATGTAGTTTTTCAGCGATTGTTTTGAAAATAAGCAAGTAAGTCGATGACTCTTGACCAAGGTCAGACTTAGGTCCAGAGTCACTGGGCCGCACCCCGCAGGGGCCCCTGAGGCCTCCTCTCACCTACCTTCACGGCCTTGGCTCTGCTGATGATCCCGTCGTCCTGAGAACTCCCGATGAGCAGATCCACCTTGACCCGTGGAGCTCTCTGCAGTGCTCTGGCTGGAGTTTCTTGGAGGTACTGGCCACTGACCACAGGGCCCCAGTAGTGGAAAGGGCCACTCACGGCCAGAAGCTGCATCAGGTGCAAAGGGGTGTCATGATTTATATGGACTTTGTCCTTTATAAAAATGGTACCGGAATAATCGTTGCATTGCTTCACTTAATCGGGCCTGAACCATAATGAACACCAGCGCTGCTTATTTACCCAAAGCTCTACTGGGAAATAAGAGTAACGTGGCCAGACAACAGCCAGGCGGGACACCAGGCGACAGCGCCGGGAAGGGGGGGTCTTGCTCTGAGCAGTGGTCGGTCCCTAGGGGAGCATCCCAGAGCCTCCCGCCAAAGTGACAACAGATCCACAGGGAGGAACGGGTAAGCCTGAGCCTGTGGTTGAGTGAGTGAAGCAAGAGATATTGATCGAGGAGGAGGTGCTGGCCAAAGGCAGGATATGACAGGGGAATTCATCAGCTGTAGCCACCATCCAATTAGCCCACATTTGGAGGAGCTGAGGATAAGACCTGCGCCGCGTCTGCAAGTCCAGGCTCATTGCCGAAGGGATTAAAGTGTCAGCTCAGATGACAAGTTATTCCTGCTAGAGTCCCCTTTGTTAATATCAGGGCCAGCCAGAGAGACTAGGGGCTGTGAGCAGGGTCTTTATAGGCTGGAGAAGGAAGCGCACAACTGTCCTGCCTAAGGGGGCATGTTGGCCTCGCTCCACTGCAGCCGTGACCATAGTGCTCAGTGCATGTCGCTGTGGCTTGACGGGGTGCCACCAGGGTACCAGCAAGACCCTTTACCTATGTCACTTCATTTTCTTTTCCTCATCTATAATGTTCCCATCATTATCCCCATCGTACAGATAAAATCTGATGAGCAGAGAGATCTGCCGACCCTCAGGACCTGTGCTTGGTCCATCACATCCTGTGGCCTACGCACGGCACAGGGGCTCTGGAAATATGCACTCAGTTCCAGCTGGTCACCTGCCTACTGCGTGGCCTTGGGTGGGTCTTGTCTCCTTTCTGGCCTGGTTTCCATTTGTAAAAGATCAGAGGGTGTCCCTCCCAACTCGCACACAAGTGCCCACCTTGGTCTGGGCGTCATTGAGGACACGGGCAGGCTCCCGGCGGAGGCAGGACACCATTTCTTGGATGGACGAGGTGGGGCAGCCAACCTCCTTCGCCAAAGCAGCTGCCTGCTGCCGAGCCTTCTCCGGACTGATGACAGCGGCGGGGGAGAGCACGGAGCCGCCCTGGAAGACAAAGCAGACTCAGGGCCCAAAGTCTAGATCATCTCCCATCCTTTGCTCAGCCCAGAGACCTCAGGGCCTCATCAGGGCTCTGCATCCTTCTTCTAGGTACGGGAGTCCCAGGACCCTTCCCGGGATACCCACAGGCATCTAGGAAGTCAGAGCTGATCAATATTATATCAACATGTTGTGAGCTCTTGAGTGAGTCTCCCTAGGCCTCAGTTTCTCACCTGTAAAGTGAGAGCAGTGGACCGAGTGACCTTCAGTCTTGGCTATAAACTAAAGTTGTATATTGAGGCAAAGAGTTGATGGTGGTTGAACAGGGACAAATATTAGAACTGTCCCCTGAGAAGAGGACTCTGCAAAAGTGGATACATCCCACCAGCACCTCCTGGGGGCTCCTTAAAGAGCAAGATTTCCTGGCTCAGTTAAGCTAGAGTTGGACTTTAAAATAGATGCCCACTCAAAGGTGATGGAAACACAGTCATTGTGAAAGTAAATTGTATCAGCAAAGTCATTGTAAGTCTCCGTACAAATTTCAGGTCTCTGGGAGCATTTCCTCTCTAAGAATGCAGGTGATGGTTACTGGGTTCTGGGACATGGCTCTCCGGGCCTGGACTGTTGGTGGAACTGGGTCTTCTGCCAGGGGTGGAAGAGGTGAGCTGAGTGGGGTCTTGACCAGGGTAGGACCCCGGGGCCCATCCTCTGTGGGTCACCCCTTCCCTCCAGCTCAGACGCGGGCTACTGCCCACCATGGAATCAGGGACGGTCTGGGACTGGACTGCTGGTACCGCTACCATTACTCGTGATGCTGCCACTAATAATAGTAACAGAACGGCCATCGACTGGGGACTTAGACTATCTCGAGAGCTTCCGCCTTTTTATCTCATTGGATCCTCATTAGAGATGTGTACGTTAGCGGCTGTTCCTGTCTCCATTTTATAAATACAGAAAGAAAGAAATGGGGAAATTAAGTAGCTCGGCCAAAAATCTTATCAGAGGTGGAAACAGCCTGTGGCTTCAGACAGCTGGGCTCCAGAGTCTGCTGTGCTCCAGGGCCTTGGGCAGAACGTGGAAAGCTCTAGATCTATGACCAGCCTCTGTAATGAGGGGCAGCTGGGCTGGAGAGTATTGGTCATGGGGCACTTACTGCTACCTGCCAGGTGGTCCCCCCTCCCTGCTTTGTCTCATGTAATCGTCACAACCAGAATACAAGGTGGGTACAACTGTCATCCCCGCCCTGTCGACAAGCAAACTAAGCCTCCAAGAGGAAAGGGAGAATCCTCACTTATCAAGTCCCTAATATATACCAGGAGCTGGGAGCTTGGCAACCACAGTTTACAAGTACTTCACATGTATTAACTCAGTAAATCCTCTCCACAGCCCTGGGAGGTAAATATTTTTTATGCCCTTATCTTAGAGAGGAGGAAAGTAAAGCACAGAGAGGTTCAGTATCCTGTCCAACGTCGCACAGCTGGTGAGTGGCAGGGCCAGGACCCCAGTCTCAGCAGCCCACCCCCTGGGCTGTGCTCTCAGCCCCACGTGATGTCATGTGTGTTTTCACATCCAGAACAAGAAGGTGTGTCCAGGAGCTGAACTGCCCCCCTTGCTCCAATGTAAAGAGAACACTGAGCTGGCTGACTCTATGGTATATGTTTCCATTTTAGGCCCTACCCTGAGCTAAAAATACCAGCAACAGAGAGCTCGGTTTCCTCATACGTGAAATGGGTTTACCAGCAGGTGCGGCTCTCTCTGGGTCTTTGAGAGGGTCGTTGAGGTAATGCAGAGGAAGCACTCTGGAAACTGTAAAGTGCGGTGCCCATGCTCCCCTAGGTCATTGTGTTCCTACCCACCGTGTAAAACAGACAGAGGTCTAGAGGGGGGGGACACCGACCCTCCTGAAAGCCTGCTGGACGAGTTTCCTGAAATAGGGAGTACATTCCAGCGCTGCCCCCGGGAGGTCCCAGGGGTCTTCATGCTTCAGGTCAGGACTGAGGGTCACGGGCAAAGCACGGGCACCGCAATGACAATAGGCCGCCCTGAGGGTAGACAGAGAGCTGAGGGCAGTACTGGGCCAGGCAGCTGCCCAGAGGGCAGGCAGCCCTCTGACTGGGGCCTGGAGCCTGGGGCTGGGCCTGCCCACACGGAACGTCGAGGCTCCAAATCCCAGAAGCTAAATGCAGCGAAAGTAGAAGCTCTGTGCTCCAGACCCGGCCCCAAGTCTGCAGGCTGACTTCACACGTTCCTCAGCACCTTTCCTCCTGGGCACCTTGACATAGAAGTATTGATCCTCGTGGTCCCTCTGGGGCGGCTGAGATGCCCAAGAATCACAAGAGCCAACCTCGATGGAGCGTTTCTGTGCGTCCTCAGTATCCGACAGATATTAATTTACTTAAGCCTCACTACCATCCCATAGGGCAGGGGGAATTAGCACCCTATTTTGTAGAGGAGGGGGTTTCAGGCACAGAGAGGCTCTGTGGACCTCCAGCCAAGGGCTCTTGCTCTGAGCTTCAGCGTCTACAAACCAGGGCGAGTCCTAAGCAGTGATAAAAGTAATATGCCAGCCAATGCCAGCCAGCCTGGAGCTCAGCAATGGTGTCAGCAAGTGAAGGTCATGATGGTTGAACCCTGACGTGGAGTCCCTGTGCCCGTGGGATTATCCTTCCAACACTGAGAATGTCAGCCTTTCTGAGAACCACTGGATGTGTTCAGTCTGAAGGGAAAACACACACACACACACACACACACACACACACACTAATACACACTCACGATATTCAAGGTTAAAGCCCCATGTTCTAAAGGGCGCTTTGAGCTGACGAAGTGCAGAAGGATGAGGTGGGCCTCTGAGCCTGCTCTGCCCACAGAGAGGCTGCGAGGAGGTGCGGACTTCAGGATGGGGCCCTCTAATGCGTTCTACGTTTTCTACAGATGTCAAAAGCCAGAGTCCCTGATACGGTGAGGAAGTGGTTAAAGGCGTGGGTTACACTGACATTGCAAGAGAGAACTCAGAGAACTTTCCTGTCTTCAAGGACTTTGTTTTAATCGATCTTTCTGAAGGAAACCACATTCTTCATGGAAAATCAGTGGTTAAACAAGCCAACGGCCGGCTCAGCCCTCACTTTGAAGCACTTGGTTGAAGACGGAGAACTGGAGGCGGCAGGAGGGTGTGGTGCGCAGAGTCGTGCAAAGAGTGGGGCCTTTGGGGGCAGAAGGACCAGGTTCAAACCCCGACCCTGATGCTCGCTGATGTAGTGACCTTGGGCAAGTGAGTGACACCTGGGGCCTCGGTTTCCTCATCTGTGAATGGGGACGACGAACCTACTCCACAGGTCATGGTGAAGATGCCCAGAGGAGGTGGCTGCGTCTTCCCCACGGCGGGAGGTGAGGTCCCTACTGCTGTGAGCGCCACGGGGCTCAGGGGACCGGGGACCGGCAGCAGGGTCTCTCCAGCCTGCCTGTCACGCCAGCCGTCCATCCCCAGCCCTGGGCCCGCGCTTTATCTAAATCTGATCTAGCTATCGAGTGGCAATGAATTTCCGCTTGCTGTTTTCTTAACTTTAAAAATAGTGCAGGGCAAAACCACAATTGCTGACCACTGCTTTTTCTTTCTGGAACCTCTGAACACAGGAAGGTGTCTTGACCTCAGCCAGCCACTACGGTCCCCTGAGAGTCAGGGCATGACCCTGGCCAACCACGGGCACAGAGCACGTGCTCATAGACAGAAAGACACACTCACAGTACAGCCATGCACACATACAGTCACGCACAGACACACACACACACATTGCAGACACACACAGACTCACACACAAAAACACACACTCTCACACAGAGACACAGATAGAAAGACACACACAGATACACTCAGCCACACACAGACACACCAGACTTTTCTTGAAATGGACACCTCCGTGAGCCATTCACAGGTCTTCCCCAGAAAGCACCAAGGAGGGGGGAGTTTCTGTAACAAACACGCCATCCCAGGAGGGCCTGGTGGCCCTCTCTTAGGGGGACAGGTGAGTCCAAGGAAGTGGCTCTGGGTGGCAGGTGAGCCCTCCAGGAGGTGCCCGTTCCTTCTCATCTCCTTCCTCGAGTCCGTCACCTTCTGCCACCCGTCCCCCCTGCAATGGATCCCTCACCCGTGAGCGGGCCAGTGATGTTACCTAATGGGGAAAGAGGGGGTGGGTGGGAAGCTGGGCGCCCGCCGGGGGCACAGTGTGGAATCAAGGAGTTAATTCACGCCGAGCCCTTGCGAAGGTGCCCTGCATGTAGATGTAACAATGATGGCAATAATTCTCATTTAAATAACACTCACCATGTGCCACACACGCTAGGAGGCTGTGCACATAGAGGCTGGTTTACACCCAAGAACAACCCTACGAGGTGGGGACAGGGTTATCGCAGCCTTACAGGTGATGAAACTCAGGGCAGAGATCAGGCTCCTTGCCCCGAGTCTCACAGCTGGGGAGCGAGGGCACCGGGATTTGAACCCAGGCAGTTGGCTCCTTAGCAGCATGTTCTAACCTTGTGAGCCCTCAGTCTTATGCCTCTGGTCACCGGTCCCTTTCCGTCCCTTGTGAATGTGGGGCCAAAGCAAAGTGGAAGGTCATGGCTCCGGGCCCGGGCAGACCAGGGTTTCGACCCCAGCTCCACCCATTGCCATCTTGCCAAGTCCCTTTGTCATTCTGAGCTTCCAGCTCCTGATCTGAAAAATGGGGATATTTTGGTGAACACTCATGGGGCTGGTACGCAGAGTGAGCGAGATGATGGATGCAAACTACCTAACATGGAATCATCACTCGATGGAGTTAGTTATGATCGTTGTGATGAATACTGTTACCCAGGTATTTTACTCCTACAAGTTGATGTACTATCATTTGATATTATCATTATCAAAGTCACTTACTTAAACGTGTTGTTACAAACCTAGTGACAGGTAGCGAGTCCCCTGCAACCTCTGTCTTGGATTTCTGCTCACATGCACTTCCTACTTTTTGAAAATACGGACTATATCCATAGGACACACATGTTAGTGGCCTCAAGATGAGTCTGTCTATCATCAGCGTCAAGAGAGAGCCGGGAATTCTCATGCTTTCAAAGTTCAGAGCGGGGAGAGATTTCTGAGCGCGAGGGGGTCCAGAGGAAGCTGCACAGAAGAAGGACTTGAGTGGGCTCTGATGGGAGGAAATGATTAGAGAAAAGGAAAGAGGCCAGGTGGCCACTCTTGGGGGGAATAGGCGGGGATGGCAGGTGAACTCAGGGGTCTGATTACCCAAGGGAGCTGTAGGGGGTAGGAGCTCGTTGCAAGTAACCCAGCATCCCCAGAACAGGACTTAGAACTCAGAAAAATATGTACTGAATGAATGAGCCAGTGGCTGTGTAAGTGGATGGGTAGATGGATGGATGGACCAATTAATTCTCCTGGGTGAAGAGAGACATGGGCATAGAGAGGTAGTGAGGAACAAAAGGGAGAGGGCTTTAAATCCAGCCTAAGCAAGAGGTGCAATTAGAAGGTAGTAAACCCCAAGATACAGGACAGGTATCTCACAGGCAGTGAGGAGTCAGTAAAGGCTTCTGAACAGGTGTTAGAGAAGGTATTTTAGGAATGTCCTTGAGTCATTTGTCTTTGCATCTCGGTGCTGAAAATAGTGCATAGCTTTCAATAGCCTCTCCGCAAATGAGCCTCGAAGCTTCCTGAAGATGAACTTCTGATGGCAGAGGTTGGGATGGTTATTCCTTTACCCCCGGAGCCTAGCACAAAGCTTGGCATACAGCAGACCTTCGCTAAACATTGGTGAGCAGGAACTCAAAGGAATGGCTGGATGGTGGATTGACCGCTGAGTGGGATGAATGGGAGAGGTGCTGTCTGAGGCAGGAAGCTCAGCAGAGGCTCGTGTGCCCAGAGGAGAAAGGGGTGAGGCATGGTCCAGAGCATCACTGCCACTGCCCTGCATAGGACCCTCTCCTAGGAACGGGCCCAAACCGGGAAGGTTGAGACCAGAATGTTGTAGACTAGCCGGACTGGGGGACACCATCGAGGCGGACAACTCAGAGAGAATTCTGCAAACTAAAGCAAGAGATAGACTTTTTAAAAAACCTTCTGTACATCCAAGTTAATATTCTCTTTAATCTTTTCTACACCGAAATCATCTTATTTTCTTGATCCCTAAAAGCATGAGTTTTAGTCTAATTTGTAACACTTCGAGTTTGGCAAAATTTCAGTCAAAGGGATGATAATTAACACAACTTTCATCTTGAAACCCTAGTCTGAGGGCATGAGAGCATGCTTCCCCCTTCCTCTTCTTCTTAGGAATCAGCAGTTCTTGTTTTCAGTTGGTGAAAGCCCAGGGAATTGGGATGAGGAAAAAAAGCTGTATCTTAGCCCTTGTTAATGTCCTTTGAATATCAGACGAGGTGTTGCCCTTGCCTCGAAGCATCTTAACGCCAAGTACAGGGATGAATCGTAACCTAGGGGAGCGCGTGAAAGGCAAGGCTGGAAAGAGGCTCCGTGAGTCTTCCCCATCTTACGGAAAAGTGTGTGTGTACGAAATACATCACCTCTCTAAGCCTCAGTGCTCTCCACTATCCAGCCTCACAGCCTTGTTGCAAGAGGTGTACGAAGCGCGCCGTGTGAGGAACTCAGCACGGGGCCTGGTGCAGAGCACACGCTCACCACTGGCTTCCGTTCCTTCTCTTCCCCTTAGTTCTGTGGGTCCTCCCAATAGGACAACAGCTCGCCAGCCCTTTGGTGACTAATTCTACCTTGTCATTCTCTTTAAACCTTTGAAAGCAACTTCCAGTGTGGAAAAGTGGGGTAGCGCTTCATAAATTGCAGCTGATGGCAGGAGTCAGAACCTGCAGGAAAGACAAACAGCCTGGTCCCTCTGAGGCGCAGGGAACAGAGCAGGAGGTACGGCTTCACGGCCGGGTCTGCTTCCTCCCGGCCCTGGGACGCCTGCTAGGCCCTCCGCAGCCTCTCTCCACCTCCGTCTCTCCATCTTTATATAACTTGCGTTAAAACATTTTTTAAAAAGCTTCTGGCCACACCACGCAGCATGTGGGATCTTAGTTCCCCAGCCAGGGCCTGAGCCCCCTGCATTGGAAGCACGGAGTCTTAACCACTGGACCACCAGGGAATTCCTGCTCCATCTTTATCTAACTTTTAAAGGGAAGTGGAAGGGAGTTAAATGTTTACAACGTACCTTCTAAGAGCCAGTCACTCACGCACACTTTCTCATGTGGTCCCAGCAACAGCCCCGTGTGGACCATCATCCCCACCTTATAGATGGAGGCTCAGAGTGGGCACACACTTTGTTCAAGGTCTTGGGACTAAAAGCAGCAGAGCCAGGGTTATAAAGCTTGCGCTGTCTCTCCCCTACACTGTCCTACCTATGGCTGGAAACAACCAGAACTCAGCCCATCACACCCTTATTTTCCACGTCACTCGGGGTGGCTTATGGGTGATGACCCGTAAACAAAATCTTTGCGAGGGTGGCCAGGACAGAGAGAGGAAAGGCGGGGAGAGTCTGGCTTCTCCTGTGTCCGGAGTGCCGAATGGGGAAGAGTTACACAGGACGGCTTGCAAAGGTCCCTTGTCATGCCCTGGTGATGTCTGCAGCCTGGAAAAGCCACACAGACCAGAACCCACCCTCCGTCACTTTGACGTGCATTTACAACTGTCCCACACCCTGCTTTATACAGAGCGCTCACTCCATCTCATTTCAGTACGCTCACCCACCTGATGAAGTAGGAAGAACCAATAGGATTTAAAAAGAAAATACATTACTTGTTTAACCACTCTTTTGTACGTTCCCTACTTCATTCCAAAAAGATATTGGGGTATACTCAGGAAAGGGTGTCAAAGAAGTTTAGCAAGCTGCTGGTACCAAGCGAAGGAGGTTAAGAAGCCAGATTTCCTGAACCCCAAGATGCTGTGGCTTTCCCATGATGCCATGCTGCCTTGATGGAGGGCAGGGGTCTTGTGAAATTCACGCCATCTCCCCACTGCCTATCACTCCACCAGGCTCTCTGCATAGCCCACCTTTGCCAATTCCCAGAGTCCCCTATTAATTCCAGGAGAGGGAATGATGGGTGAGTTTTATGGGCTTTTTACACTTTTCAGAATATTCTAACTTTTCTCCAATGAATTTATATTACTTTTAATTAGAAAGAATTTTAATTACATTTAAAAGATCAGTTCCATACTAAAACATAACCTGACTCTTGTCAAGAGGAAAGCAGCCATAGTCACTGATCAGTGGATGAGTGGCAAGGCCAAGACCATGGAAGAACACTTGGCAGGGGAAATAAGAGGAAGACCCCCGAGGGCGGGAGAGGCCATCCTGACTGAGAGGAGTGGTCCCAAGAACAAGCCTTGCGTCATCGCATCACAGGTCTGCCTAAATGGCAATCTTCTTCACACCCTGGAAAAAAGCTAACGTGCATTGTCCTACAGCCATCGGTGTCACCTGTTTAGTTAAAGGCAGAATGACAACCTTTGCAATCTTTAAAGCAAAAACAGCGGCACAAAAGTCTATGGTAGAAAATACAGGCGAACAAAACAAAGAAATTTAAAATTACTTACTGTCCTCTCAATCATGACTGCTAAATACTGTTATCCTCCTAGCATGTATCTTCCGTGTGTGTGTGTGTGTTATAAGTAGGAAACAGGTTAAATCATATTGATTTTGAACTTGTCTTTTTTTATCTCACAGTCCATTGTGAATATCAGTCTGTGCTGATACCTAGCCATTTAGGAGATTTTCTAAGGCCATTGTGCATCAGGTATTTAGGCTGTTAGGGAGAGAGTCATGGAGAGGTTAGGAGCAGCTGCAGGTCACACTTGGATGCAAAGCCCTGCTCTGCTTTGTACGTTTTGATTTGGACTCTTCCTTCGTCTGTAAGAAGGAGTGTAATGATGCTGAGAGCTTCCCTAGAGGACTGTTGTAGTGAAAAATAAGATGATTTTCCTGTAACAACAGGGTGCATTACACATGTGAGTATTCAGTAAACGATAGCTTTATTGTTTCTAGTTTTATGATGTTTTAGACAACACTGAAATGCACATCCTTGTAGCTAAATCTATTCACATAGCCATCATGATTTTCATATACAAAAGAATTACTAGGTCAAAAGGTATACATATGTTTTTTCTGCGAGATAATGAAAATGTATTGAATGAGCAGTTTACATAATATTTTAATCGTTTCCCAATAGATACCATGTGAAAACATTTATTAAATGGAAATATTTTTGTATTGTATATGTATGATAAACATTTAGATAGTATTTTAAACCATGTTTCTCGGTCCCTATAGCTAACTTTTAAAAAATGGTTTTAGGGCTTCCCTGGTGGCGCAGTGGTTGAGAGACTGCCTGCCGATGCAGGGGACATGGGTTCGTGCCCCGGTCCGGGAGGATCTCACATGCCACGGAGCGACTGGGCCCGTGAGCCATGGCCGCTGAGCCTGCGCGTCTGGAGCCTGTGCTCCGCAACGGGAGAGGCCAAAACAATGAGAGGCCCGCGTACCGCAAAAAAAAAAAAAAAAAAAATGGTTTTAATGAGCTATAACTCACATACCAGACAGTTCACTCACTTAATGCATACAATTCAATGGTTTTTAGTTATATTCACAGAGTCGTGCAACCATCACCATAATCTAATTTTAGAATATTTTCATCATCCCACAAAGAAATCCTGTACCCACTAGGAGTCAGTCCCCATCCCCCACCCTCACTCCCTGCCCCTGGAAACCACTAACGTACTTTCTCATTCTGAACATGTCATATAAATGGAATCACACAACACCGTGGCCTTCTGTGTCTGGCTGCTTTCACTTCATCCATGTTATAGCATGGAAGCGTCAGTACTTCATTCCTTTTGGTTGCTGAGTAATTCTCCACTGCCTAGATATACGATTATTTTGTGTACCTATTTATCAGCGGATGGACATTCGGTTGTTTCTACTTTTTGGTGATTATAAGCAATGCTGCTGTGAATATCCGTGTTTAATTTTGCGTCTGTGGTTATATGTCTTCATTTCTCTTGGTTGTATTCCTAGGAGTATGTATGTGTGTATGCTGGGTCATATAGTAACTCTATATTTAACCCTTTGAGAAGGTGCCAACATGTTTTCTGAAGCAGCTGCACCACTTTATATTCCCACAAGCAATGTACGAATGTTCCGATCTCTCCACACCGTCACCAACGCTTTGTCTTTTTTATTGTTATTATGGAAATTTTAGTGGGTATGAAGTGGTATCTCATCATGGTTTTAATTTGCATTTCCCTAATGTCTATGATGTTGAGTATCTTTTCATGTGCTTATGGGCCATTTGTGTATCTTCTTTGGGGAAACATCTATTCAGATCCTTTGCCCATTTTTAAATTGGGATAATTTGTGTTTTTGTTACTGAGTTATTAGTGTTCGTTGTATATTCTGGATACAAGTCCCTTATCAGATATATGATTTGTAAGCATTTTCTCCCATTCTGTGGGTTGTCTTTTCACTTTCTTGATGGTATTTTTTGCAACACAAAAGTTTTTAGTTTTGGTGAGACCCAATGTATTTATTTTTTTCTTTGCTGTTTTTGCTTAACCCAAGGTTCAGGAGCCCTGCCTAGCATTCTAACTATACATATTTTTAAAACATTTTTTATAACGTGCTGCCAAAATGCCTTACAAAAAGGCATTATTATTTGCAAACTTAACCCACCAACCAACCGTGTCTACACGTGGAAGAAAGAGGAGGAGATGCCAGCAGGTAGTGGGTGGCTGCTGCGTTGCACGCCCTTTACATCATCTTCTAAACCTCGGAACTGGGGAGAGAAGGCTGTGTCCCTTTTGTGAAAGAGGCACAAAGCCTCAGACAGGATAAATGACTTGCCCCAAATCACCCACTGCTTCCGAGTTGGATTCAGTCTGTTTGTCTCCAAAGCAGCTGCACCGTCCGGCCTCCCTATGCCAAAGGGAATAGGGACCAGGCAACTATCTGCTCTCAGCCTCCCTTCTCCTGACACCTTTGGCAAATGGTACTCTCCACGGGACCTGGCTACAGATCGTCCCCTGTACCTGGATGCGCTGTGTGGAGGCCTTGCCCAGGTATCCGCTGTGGGGAGCCCTCCCGGGTCGGGGAGCCTCCTGGGCACTTGCTCAGCCTTGGCTTGGCCCCTTTAGAACAGAGCTTGCTCTCCTGTCATGTTTCTCCTCCAGGCTCTTGGAGACTTGACAAAATGCCTTTCTCCATCTGTCACAAACATTACATCCAACGGCCTCAGTCACCTTCTGGCTGTAAGAAACCATTTAAACTCTTGGCACTTGAAAAGTACCGCTTTCCTAGGCAAAGGTATCACCCTTTAAAAGTGACACCCTGAGTGATGGCCAAGGCAATGGCTGCCCCCTTATTTCAAAGGGAATTGAAAAGGCAGGCTCCTGAGCATTTCTCCCTGTTCTCAACAAGCAATTCATACATACACGGTGGGCAGGTGTCGCTTTTTAAAAATAATATCAAAATTATAACTTGTAAAAGTGCCTAGATGTTTCTTCCTAGTCATGTGTTCCTGTGGCTTTGTTTCAGGGACCAGCTGGCCCAGAATAGTGCCTAGGGCAGCTGGGACTGTGTGGAAGAGAGGGCAAGTCTTGGCCTCGGAGGATGTCAGCCTAGGCTTTCCCACATTCTTATCCTTTGGCTTCGAACAAATCAGTCACCCCTTTAAGCCTCAGTCCCCTCAACGATACAGCACGTACCTCACAGCCTTATTGCAAGAGGTGTGGGAAGCACAGTGTGAGGAGCTCAGCACGGGGCCTGGGGCAGAGCAAACGCTTCACTGGCTTCCGTTCCTTCTCTTCCTCTTAGTTCTGTGGGTCCCCCCAGTAGGAATGGTAGCCCTTTGCTGACTAATTCTACACTGTCGTGCTCTTAAAAATTTTAAAAAGCAAAACCAGTGTAGAGAAGTGGTAAGAACACGGGCTTAGAAATCAGAGAGACTTGCGTTTGAGCCTCTGCTCTGTCCCTTAGTGGCCTTGTCGTGTTCATAGTGATGCATCAGTGAACTTCACCAAATCAGTGAACTTCACCAAATCCATTTTGTAAAGTCGGGATTTTACTCATCCCTCTTAGTTTTGTTGTGTGGGTTGGTGACATCAGGTTACATGAATAAATGGTACTGACGGCAGCTCTGGGGGTAGCCAGCCCTTGCCCAGGGCTGCACTTGCACATCTAATTTCAAGGTGGAAAGATGGAGGGGCGAGAGGCACAGCCTGGATTCCCAGCCCAGAGGAAGCTGGCCTAGAACCAAAGCCTGGCCACTCTGCCCCACGGGAGAGACTGAGCTGCCTGTTTTCCCTGTAAGTTTGACTCCACACTCAGCTGTGGTGCGTGAACTTCCCCACCAAACGTGAGCAGCTAGAAGACAGCAGAGCCCAGCCCACACATCCAGGAGTGCAAAAGCCACGTCTGATTACTAGTTTCCTCCCCGTCACCCCCGACTGCCTCCCTCTCTCCATCTCCCCCTCCTTTGCTTTCTTCCTTCTCCCTTCCCCCCTGGAGTAAATGGCCCCGATCAGCTCCTGACCCATAGAAAGGGCTCCCTGTGCCTGCCCTGGAGAAGCACAGTGTGTGTGGAAGTTCTGAGACTCTGGCAGGTGTGGATGGTCTTGTGTGTGCAGGAGGGGAACTGGCTGGGGGATAGGGTGTCCCCTCAGGGGACAGTAGCAGCAGGAGGGGTGACCTGGGCTGCATGGACATGACTGGTGGTGACTCTGGGTGGAGCGAGCAGAGCAGAGAGGTGGGGTGTGGCCGGTGTGGGTGTGACATCCCTGGAGAGGTCAGCTGAGGAGGGGCACCTCGGCAAGAGCCTGTGCTGGGAGGAAGGGCACTGGCCCAAGAGGGCCTTCCTGGGTTCCACGAGCAAAAGCGTGGGGAGGGGGCTGCCCCAGGGAGCTCAGTTATAGGGTGCTGGGCTCAGGTTCCAGGATGGGAGTCCCTGTGCTGGCCACAGAGGGTGGGGAGGAGGCCTGGAAGGAAGGGTCGCACCGGAAGTGGACTGTCCAGGGTTCCTGTAACGTCCGGGCCACAGAGGCCACTGTGGACTTGCTCTTTGAGGTTGCAGAGGGCGAACTGTCTGCACAACCAGCTGAAGTGAAACCCGCGACCCGGGCCTGTCCTGGCGGCTGTGCCTTCGGGCCTGAGCCTCACACCCCAACCCTCCCGCACTTGGCCTTGTGTGTTCAGTTGGGCCTGGCATTTTCCACTGCCCACTTCCTTATCTTGTATTAGCTCTAGCTGGGTGTGAAGTCTGAGCCCAGCGCCCGCCCTGTAAACGACGGGTAGCCCCGGGGCCCATCATTCCGGCAGACCCGCTCCCCAAACTTTCCCGTGTGGATAATCCCAGGGGACTCTGGCTAAGGTGCTGATGCATTGCTAGGAACTAAATAGGTACCCTCCTGAATCCTTGCCCCAGCTGAGCTCCCGGAGTCCATGTCACATCATTTGCAACTCCATCCCCTTCAAATTTGTCAGGGAAAAGAAGTATAAATTATTATACAGTGTAGAAAAAAGAATGGGCTTTGGGATTAGAGAAATCTTCCTGAGTCCTGAGCTGACAACTCGGTAAGTGGCTTTACTCCCTGGGTCTCAGTTTCCCCACCTGTAAAATGGGTATATAATAGTGTCTCAAGGTACGGCATCGAGAGCATGGGCCGTATGTCAATTATTAGCCCAGGTTCAAGTCCAGCATCCCCTGCCTACCAGCTGTGTGTCCTCAGGAAAGCTATTTACACCCCCCGTGTCTCAGTTTCCTCAAATGTAAGATGGGGGTAAGAAGGATATTTACCTCACTTGCTTGTTGAGATGAGCTGGTGACATGAAAGGTAATGTGCTTACATGTGTTAGGTTTCTAATAAACAGTAGCTGTCATTAAACTCAGAATTGATATTTCAAAGAGTTCTTGCAAAACTTAAATGAAATAACAGGTTTGAAAAATACTTTATAACCTGTAGAGCACTGTCAGAGATGAGTTATTATTATTTATAACATTATTGCTACTCAAACTAAAATTTAAAAAAATAGTGAAATTTTCTCCAGTCTAAAGAAGGCTTTGGGGTTGAAATTCTGTTTTGGCCGAGGATATTTTAAGCGGCTGAGCTTGTCTGTCCTTTCCTATCCCTCCTTGGCGGCCTGATGATGCTGGGTATAATTAGCTGTGGCTCAGTAAAGGCTGGCTGACAATTTCACACCCATCCAGTGGCTTATAAATGGATGACACCGTTCTAAATTACATCAAGGCCAGCTTTGAGCTTGTTCTTTAGAGGAGAACCACAGAATCTCGTCACGCGTGAAAAGCCTTAAAGAAGTGTTAAGGCATCATAGAATGAGCAAGTTAGAAGTTAGAAAGGGGACTTTAATAAAAGCCACAACCATCCTGTGATAGATCGTAACCTCCTTTCGTGCCATTAAAGCACATTTTGAGGTGTTTGGGTGAGTTTAATTGCTATTATTGTTTATGAGATGAAAATACAGGGGCAAAGCAGTTAAGAGGTCTGACTCTGGTCATGCTGGGAAGCTAATCACAGAGGCCTGATCTCTAAATGTCTGTCCAGCTGTTTCTACCAGCCCAGGGACACAGCCTGCTCTGCTGCTAGAAGCTAGTCCTTTATCAGGATAATTCCAGGGGCATTTTTGAGCCCCTCTTATATGCCAGATGCTGCAGGGAATCTGAAGATGATTAAAACCCTCAGAAAGTTTGTCATCTACAGGGACGGGAGTTTTTTTGTTTTTTTACTCCCTCTCTCCCACCCTGCAATTCTCCCTCCCTCCCCTTCCTGCTTCCTAGTAAATTCTTGACGGCCACTTTGGCCATGCAAGGTACTAGTGCTAGGTATCAAGCACTGGCAAAACAGGTAGGTTCCTTGCCTTCATGGAACTTAACGGTTCTGGAAGTCAGACCAACATGGAGATGGGAAAGGGAGATGTTAGGGATACCCTTGAAGAAATTCCCTTCATGGGGCCTGATACCACCGGATGCCACTATGCACCCCCTCTTCTTTCTCTTGGGGAGACTGCCTCTTGTCTTTGTTCTAAGTGGAATTCACAAGGATCTCTGTGCCCTTCCCCTAAGACTGACTATATATTTGCCTCAAGGGAAGATAACCCACAATGTTTCCCAATTCCTTGTTAAGAACGCTCTTCGTTTAGAAATGATGCCTTGTCTCCTCCTTTATGCTTCTACTAGAGTCTTGGTCTCCTAAATAGGGTGCACGAGACAATCCATTGGAGCACAGGAAGAAAATTCTAAAATAGTTACTTATAAATATCACTTAAGTAGCCTTAACCTTTTAAAACATTTTTTTAGGGACTTCCCTGGCGGTCCAGTGGTTAGGGCTCCGCACTTCCACTGCAGGGGACATGGGTTGGATCCCTGGTTGGGGAACTAAGATCCTGCAGACAGATGGTACCACATCTTCCATCCCTCCTCCCCACCAATGTCACGGGGCAGGAGCCAGCCTGGGGAATAGGCCACTGGGACAGCTGAAGAACATCACCTTAGGACAGAGGACATGAGCTGGGGGCACAGGGCTTGAGCCCACCTTTTGCAGGGGGTAAAGGGAACATGAGCCCTTCTGCCAGGCTCTGAGTCCCTAAGAGGAAAGGATCAAGCCCTGGCTGGCCTGGACTGGAGACTCATCCCTGATTCTGGCAGATCCTAAAATGAGGGGAACAATAGAAGTAAATTCAGACGCAAAGCCAGCAGAGCCTGCCAGGCAGTAGGAGAAAGGGGAAGGTCACTGAGACGGCAGGTTGGAGCCGTGAGGACCGGGGAGGAATCCACACAGACGCCAAGCACGATGCGGGGAGGGTGGGTGGAAGGCTGGGGCGGGTCTGGGCTGAGACTCAACTGATCTGAGGAGGGTCACCTCATCAGCCTGTCCCAGGAGCATCTGAGAGGGAAGAGGAGATCACAGGGGGCAGCATGGCCGGCGAGTGGCAGATGCCCCTCCTCACTGGAGACACTTCCACCTCCAGACCAGATGCAACTCGTCATCCCGTAACGAGAAAAAACGAGAAGGCACAAACGGAACGTCCTGGCCCGCACCAGCAAGTGTGTAGCCTCAGTGGACTCTGCTCGTGTTCACGGGTGAGCTGAACACCACCCGTCCATTGAGCCTCGGGCCCACTGCAACATTCGGAACCATTTCCTTTGGCTTCCCACAGTGCTGCCCTGTCATTGTGGTCCGTCCCTGACCTCCTGGGTGACAGGGCATGTGTCCCAGTCATCCTTGTGCCCCCAGAGCTTAGCCTCATGACTGGCGTGAGGCTAATATTTACGTAATACAATATTCGTTTAAATAAATAAACACCTGTTAGGTCTGGAAAACAAAAGAGTTTGCATCTTAGTGCGTCTAGAGGAAGTTAATAAGGAAAGCAAAGTTGCAACGTTGCGAAGGCTGAAACCGGCTCCCTGCTCAGAGAGCCTCCCCGGCTCTGGAAATGCATTGTCCCTGAGGGGGACACAATGGGGTCGGGTTGAGCAAGAATAGAAGAGAACAGCTCTGGTGAATCAGCAGCATTTATGCAACTCCTCACAGCAGAAAACCCCAGTGCAAACGGAGCCTCTGCTTCTCTTTTTCCCAAGAACACTGTCAGCTCCAAGAGGTCTCCCAGATAAGCGCAAAGATTCTGATGATGTACGTTCAGGTCCCACTCTAGCTGGAGAATTCAGCTCATCCAGATGGACCACTTACCCTGCTTTGGAGATGGTTCCAGAAACATGAACAACTCCCACTTCTAGAGAAACAATAGGGTCTGACATCTCCCAGGTGATTTTCAAGGTTAGCTCACTGTGCTCCCCAAAGGTGAAGAGCCAGTGTTCACAGTGTACATGCTTTCGTTCTGAAAGCAGGTCCACCACCTTCATGTATCTGTACACTTGATGGACGGGTGTGGGTCATGTGTGGGGGCAGGCGGCGTGCTGGGCTCACGGTCATGTGTTAGACCTGTCCCTGCCCTCCCCAGCTTATACTCCACTTTGAAAGGAAAGGGGGGGGCGTGCATATTCTGTGCCCCACCTCGTGCCTTGCCCTATGCTAGGTAATTTACACACATCCTCCTATGGACTCTCACAATCTAGGAAAGAAGGAGGATTATAGTAACACCATTTTGGCTCACAGAGAGATTCAGAAACCTTGGCAAGGTCACGCAGCTCCGAAATACCTTGAACCACTCTCTTCTCTTGACTCCAATATGCATGTGCCCTATTTCTGCAGGGGCAGGTAAAACTCCAAGGGGTGTTGCGAGGAGGGAGCAATCCCTTTTGGTTGGGGGAGGTCTGGGAACTCGTAAGGACAAGGTGAGCTCTGGGCTGGGCCTGGCAGGAGGGAGGACCTCTCACCCAGGGAAAGGAAGGGCAGGGCAGCAGCAAAGTGCATGGTGAAGGGGTAGGAGCCCTGGCTGCAGCGCAGAGGGGCGCATGAGGTCACTGCAAGGAATGGGGCGTGGAGGCCTTGAGTGGGGACTCATGGGAGGACAAACTATGATGAACGTTGAAAACGGATGGAGTTGGTCCTGTAGGATGCAGAAGTCTTCAGTAGGTACTTGAGGAGGATGGAGACAGGCGCTAAGTCTCATTCAGGCATACAGGGCTGGGACGGAACGACAGAAGTGCTGGGACATGAGAGGACCAGGTGGGAGGCAGCAAAAACAGTGACAGCAAGCTCACCTCCCGGGGCTAGACCTCATCAGATGGGGGACCCAGAGCAAGTAAGTTAAACCTGAGGAGCCTCGGTTTCTTCGGGTGAAGTCTAGACATAGAGAGCCACTGGAAAGAAGAAAGGGGGGCCACAGCAAGAGCCGAGTTCCTTTCCTGGCACCGCCCCCCCAATATGAGATCCCTTTCCCTGCTTTCTGCTCCTTGAACGCTGTGAGAACTTGTAACCCCAAACCTTTGCACATGCCCTTGGCTTTGCCTGACGACTCCTCCCCTTGATCTTCATGCTGGTGGCACTCTGGGATCTTTTCAGAATTCTCTTCCAAGATGAGCCTTTTCCTTGCTGTCCCCACTCTCTCAGCCACCTTCTATGCCATTACCTGTTCATTTCTCTAACTCAGCACCAAAGGCAGCACCTAGCACATAGCAGGTGTTCAACAAATGGTTGTTGAATAAATGACTGAATGAGTGAATAAGTACTTATCCAGCCATAGGAGGTGCATGAACTTGGCTCTCAGAGAACCCAGTAGCTTGCATGGGATCTTGAAGCTCGTATGGTTTAACCCCTTTGAAAAGGAGAAGCCCATCGACAGTTTTACGGCACCAAGTACAAGTCTCATGTTCGGTACCTGCTTATTGAACTTCCCTACTGAGTGGACGAGCTGACACTTGACTCTCCCCGTTGACAGGGGGTTTACTAGTACTGAGGTCACCTTTTTCACCCTCTATCCTTTCCAACATTTATGTAGAAAGAAGGAAAAGTGCTTTCAAGTAGAACTGGTAAGCTGCTAACACTGGACCAAGCTGTAAACTGTGGGGCTTAAGCATTGTATCCCCTGCCGTGTGACGCTGAGTCACCTTTACCTCCTGGAGCCTGGAGCCCCTCTGAGACCTGACGCTGGGGAAGTGGGCTTGGTCCTGCTTGGGTTAGGAGACCTGAGGACCCCCAGGTGGGGAGGTTACACCCGACTCCCGACAATATTAAGTGTGTAAATCTGGCTGTTTACAAAGTGGAACATGTCATTTCAATAAGGTGACGACTGCACATAAGTACGAGGAAATTAATCGAGCAAATCGCAACTCACGGGGGCATCTTGCTAACCTGCCTGTGGCCACTAGCCTGGGTCCTAACAGCGAATTAACTCGCAAAGCCCTCCAGAAATCGGATGCTTTTACACCTATGGACCTGGGTGTCTCCATGTGCTCTAAAGTGTGGCCGCCGGACACGACATGGTCACCCAGCCAGGGCCGACCCCAGACTTATCCTCAAGGACCTTGGTGGGGGCAGCCCCTGCTAAGGGTGGGCTCCGACCTCCGGACCCCCTGCTCGGCCTGCAGCCCAGCATTCTTGGCAGCGCGGTTGACAGCTTCAAGAACATCTTCTCACACACGTTCTGTTTCGGCGCGGTCACCACGGGGGTGCCAGGGAGGTAGTGAAACACCAGGGCCAGGGCAAGTCAGCAACAGTCCCAGGCTACCTAGTCACCCCCTGGACATGGGCACAGTGGTTCCCGCCACCCGGGCTCCCGCGGCTCCAAATTCTGGGCTTCTCCTTCGCAGCAGCTTCTCCTGGGTGTGGACTGCTGCCTTCAATGGAGACCGCTCTCTGGTCCCTGCCTGCCTGCTGTCGGCCTCCGCCACCAGACTCGAAGCTTCCTTAAGGCCCGCTGTGCCTTTCCCCTACCCTCCAGAGTCTGCATGGGCCTCTAACCCCCTAGCTTGTGTCAAGGCCGGCTCCTTTTCCACCCCCGCGGGTCTCAGCCAATGGCACAGAGGGCCCACCCCCCACCCCGGTCCCCTCTATCACGCTGGCCATGTCATTTCCTTGTAGAGTCACCGGAATTGACAGTCACTATAGTCCAGTCCTTATCCCCTGGCTCCTTGGAGGAGGTAATCAGCTCAGTGAGGGCGGGGCTTTCATGCACGGCTGAACTCCAGTGCCTGGAAAACTTCATTGAATAAATGATTGAATGAGGGAATGGATTCAGAGTCTAACTCACAATAGATTCTCAGTAAATATTTTTTGAAAAGTTGCCGAAAGCGCATGACTTTTGACTATCAATCTAAACCTTTTTTCCTCCTCTGTGTGAATTCTGGGGGAAAAAAACTCCACTTCTGCCTCTCCCTGCGCACCCGCTCTTCCCCATCGAGGCGAATCATCCATTCAGTCTTTGCACCATCTCCTCTGCACCTTCCCAGGGTGCCCTGTGCAGAGCAGGGGCTTTTACGAGTTGTCTAAGGAATCCTCTCTCTAGTGCAGAGTTCTTGCTAAATCTAGAAGCAGCCCTGGTGTTTTTAATTCATCTTCGAGAACAACACCGAGAGAGGTTTCTAAATGACTGTTCCCGCTGGCCGTATTGGCCCTGCTGGGTTGGGGCCGTGACACTGGCCTTGGCTCTGCTTGGGGACCAGCTGTGTGATTCTGGGCAAGTCCCTGGATGCTCTGTCTTCTCTGTGAAGCACGGGTTGGGCCAGGGCTCTCAGAGGGAACTCATCTGGTGTTCCCAGCTCACGCAGGTGACTCTGGGCGGGCCGCCTGGAGTCGGCATCCCGGCAGCTTCCATCTCTGCCACCAACAAGCCCTTGCGCCCCATGTGCCTGGGCTTTCCTGCTTGAGACTCACATGCTATGAACAGGGAGCTGTACACTATCATTTAAAAATTATTAGACCCATCAAAAAAGTTGAAATAGTACAGTGCACCTATGCCTTTCACCTAGATGGACAAAGTATGACATTTTGCCACATTTGCTTTCTCATTTCTCAAATACATTTCTCATTCTCTTTCTCTTTGTATGCGTGTGTGTTTTCTTTTTTTTTTTTCTTTTTTTTTTTTTTTTTGCGGTACGCAGGCCTCTCACTGCTGTGGCCTCTCCCATTGCAGAGCACAGGCTCCGGACGCGCAGGCTCAGCAGCCATGGCTCACGGGCCCAGCCGCTCCGCGGCATGTGGGATCTTCCCAGACTGGGGCACAAACCCATGTCCCCTGCTTCGGCAGGCGGACTCTCAACCACTGCACCACAAGGGAAGCCCCCCTTTTTTTTTTTAATGAACCATTTGAAAGTTAAAGACACCATGCCTCTTGACCTCTAAATACTCAGAAGTTAACACTTTCTTCACATAACTATAATGTCATTCTCACGCCCAGGACAATTACCATCGACGCAAGTGACCTAACATGCCGTATATATTTGAATATCCCCCACCTCCATCCCAATGTTTTTCTAGTCCTTCTCCCTTGATCCAGGATCCAGCATCACACATTCAGTTACCCCGTTTTCTTAGTCAACTTGAAGCAGAAACCTGGAGAAGCTGATTATTTTTCATAACCCTTCTAGTTTCTTCTGGTTGTAGCACAGCCGAGGGGTGGTGCGCCTCCCTGGGAAGGCTGGTGGGTTGCTCCTTTCTGTAAAGGGTCTTTGATGCCCACTATTTCAAGACTCTGCCAATTAAAAACTCATCTACAGCGGAGCCAGGGCCAGAAGCTCTGCTCCAGGGTCCACTGGGCAGTGACATCAATAAACTGAGAAAAGAGAAGCTGCAGCTCTGAACTACAGCCTCCCTGGACCCAGGGAGCTTTGGGGACTGTGAGAGCAGCCTCTTGGCCTCCTCTGCCTTTTAATTAGAGACAAAAAGTTCCAGTGTCTGAAAGCCAAGCGTGGCCCAGACTTTTAGAACCAAGCTGCCCATATTCCCAAGTGCTTTGTCAAAAAAAAATGAACAATGCTGCTATCTGCCCTGTCCTTACAGAGAGAAGTCTGCTCGGTGCCGTTGCTGAAAACAGGAACCTGCCTTATGCAAGCCTCTCTTGTTTCTAGCAGAGGAAGTTGTAACTGGTTTAGCAACTGCGCTTCTTGACAGCATGGGTTCCTCAGCACCGCACAAGGCTCACCCTGCCGCAGAAGCAGCAGCTGATGGAGAGGCGGTGATGGTGCTCCTGGCGGCCCTGCTTCAGCTACTCCCAGGGGAGACCATGCCCAGCTGCTGAAGGTATCTGGGGGGACATGGGGGGGCTGGGGCGGGGGAGGCTTCAGGACCCCAGAGACACACAGCTGGTAGCAGGTGGACTTTCTGGAGACAGATGTGCTCTGGGAGGACAGGCAGAGCCTGGTCCCAAGCGAGGCTCAGCACCTAACACGGCGGCTGGCACGTCGTGGCTGCTCAGTGATGGGGAACCGCACGGCAGGAAGGGCTGGGAGAGCTGGGACGGGCACGCTCCTGCCAGAGAAGGTTTTTTCCAGCCGCAGAACATCCTAGCACATAGCAGGCTTCTTACCGAGGGCTCTCCTGCTCGCTATTAGACTTTTTAGCAGCGTGACCTTGGGCGAGACATTTAAACCTCTCCAGGCCTTCATTCTCTCCTCTGTGAGGCAGGAATAATGGTACCCAACTCACACAGGTATCGAGCAGATGAAATGAGCTGACATATGCAAAGTGCCCAAGCCAGTTTCAGACACATAGTAGGTGCTCAATAAATGCTATCAGTGTGGAGTCATGATGTCTAAAGGTACGTGCAGGCAGGTGGACATCACAATAGTGCTTCTAGGAGTTTGGGAGTGTGGATCTTCTGTGGGAAGATGCCAACGAGGGCGGATGATAATAAGCAACAAGGATCCAAGCAGGTGGGCTGTGTACAGGGCAGGAGCAGTATTAAAGGAAGGGCAAACACACCAGGCACATAAAACCTGAAAACAAGATGTGAGGAGTAGAAGAGATCTGGGAGAACCAGAATCCCCTCAGGAGTGCGGCACACTCCACATCTTTTTAGGTTCTTAGATGTCCAGAGAGCCTGGTGTCAGGGAAATGACCTGGGTTTTGGCCTCAGACTGTCCTGAATCAGGGTTATGCACGCAGAGTGAAGGGAAAGAGTCTGCCAAGCTGAGTGGCAGGGGAGGGGTGTTGCATGAAAGGTTCTTCTCCTGCACTCCTCGGCACAATCCTGTAAGATTACGATGATTATTTGCTTTTGACAAATGAGAAAATGAGGCTCAGAGAGGTTATGAATCTTGGTGATTCATCCAAGTCACACAGCTGGCGAGAGCCTCTGAGGGCTCCAACGGCTGAGGTGGGGAAGCGGGAGCCTTACCTCAGCGAGAGCAGATGTGGGAAGGAGGAAAGTGTGTCTTTAAAGCAGTGCTTCTGTCTTAGGAGAAATAACACCCCATAGTTGCAAATCGTCTTTCTGTAGTTTGCTATAAGGTGCCGCAAACTGGGGCTGTGGTCCTTTTAAAACTGGGGAGGTAAGGCCAAATCAAAGTTCTGGCAAAATCTGGTGCAATCTATAGTCTCCAGTTGGAAAAATGTTATTCAAGAGTGCTTAACATGCTCTGACAAATATAACAGTAATAATATTAAAAAACGATTGCAGGGCAGAACTAGAGACACAGATGTAGAGAATAAATGTATGGACACCAAGGGGGCAAAGCGGGGCGGGGATGGTGGTGGGATGAACTGGGAGGTTGGGATTGACACGGATACACTGATGTGTATAAAATAGATAACTAAGGAGAACCTGCTGTATAAAAAATAAGTTAAATAAACTTCAAGAAAAGTAGTAATTAAAAAAAAACAAACGATGGAACAGACAGACTGAAAGCTATTTAGACTCCTGCATCTTAAACGGATGTAGAATCAGGGAAGTAAGACCAGGGAAACCCATTGTTTTAATCAGCTACACCTGGGCCAACGTTCTGGGTCAGCCGCCAGTGAACTAACTGAGTGACTCTGGGCAAGTTACTTTGCTTCTCTGAGGGTTAGTTTTTTCCTCGTAAAAAGAAGACCAGCTTCCGTGTGTGTTAGTAAGAAGTTTAAATTATATACAGTATGTAGGAGACGCTAAATACTAAATAGCAGCTATTAATATTATTCCTAACCCAGACAATTAAAGTACCCCAAGTTACTTGTATACCCCTAGGCAGTAAACAGTAGCAGACTGTGTTAAATATGATGGGTCAAACTGCACAGCCGATGACCTGGACATTCCTTCATGATTTTTCTGAACGCTTATTTCTAAGTGTTCCTCCATCTCATATACGTGAAACAGACATGGGATGGGTAGGTTTGTACTGCACTGAAATCATTTTCCTATTACAGAAAAAATTTCCCCACGCTGAGCTTCGAGTGCGGGCGATGTATTTCCAAGGGGAGTGGATCTTTCTTAAAGACTTAGAAATGATTCAGTTCAATAAACCCCAATCAGCTTCCTGCATTAATAGATGCTGCTGGGTTTTAATTTTTCATTTGACATTCAGCAAGAATTTATTTCCCCCAGCTCTGAAAGAAGCTGGAGCTTAAAATTCTCATTAAAATTTTCCAGCATGTGAGGCTAGAGCATTTGGTTCTTGTCAGCCAACGTGAGGGCCCTGTAAGCACATGTATCCATCCATCTGCCCACCCGTGCATCCATCTCTCCTTCCCTTAATGAATATGCGTTGAGGCTGTACTGTGTGACTGACTTCCTCCCTCTCCTTCCTCCCCAAGAGTTCCAAAGGAAATAAGTACACTGGGTCCGAACCACTTCCTCCTATCTGAGAACCACGAAGGGAGGGGTCTCATTTCATTACGGTAACTTGAGCTACAGACAGAAACTGTGTGGCCTCAAAGTGGCTCACTATTTTTGTCAAACAGCTTTGCAAAGTCACACTTCCCTCCTTGGCACCATCCAGGCAGCTGGGACCATGGCCGGGGGGCTCAGGGTTGGGGAGGGGGGAGGGAAGGTGGGGAGACTCAAGGAGCTTCAGAAGAAAGTGGGAGTCGTCCTCCCAACTGTGCTCAGGGGCAGAGGGCCACCTTGAGAGGGTCAGGCTGCCCCTGAAAGCACAGCCCCGCCTGCCTGCACTGTGCTGGGTACTTGTAGATGGTAATTTTATCCACTCGACTGAATTCAGTGAGCGCTTACTATGTGCCAGGCACCTGCTAGGTAATGATTTTTCATTGAGCAGTATAATAGACATGGGATCGTGTTCTCAGGGAGTTTATAACCTGGGGTTGTTAAAGAAACAAATACATAATGACGAACAGTGGCGTGAGCCACGAAGGGGACCGAGCCCAGGACAGAGAGCAGAGGGGAACCAGTTGTCACTGAAGTCTTTTAGTTCTCACGTGAACCCTGGCAGGCGGCCGCGCTCCTTCTCAAAGTACAGATGTGCTATCTCCCCTACTCTTCCAGACTCCAGACCTTCCAAGTCACATGGACAGTCAGCTAAAAAATACATCCTCTGAACAGAACTTCTAAGCACCCAGGGTTCAGGACCCACTTCCCAACATACCACTTTATCAATATGCCTATTGGTCCATCTACTGAACACCTGTGATGTACCTGACCCTCTAGCACACAAGTGCCGTGATCTTGTCATAAAAAGGGGTCGATTCAGCTTTATGGAACCGTCTGTCCATTTCCTTATGCCTCAGAGCAGAGTATTTAAGAGTCAGGCTCTGGAGCCAGACGCCTGGGTTCAAACCCTGCCTTCTCTTTTACCAGCTTGGTGATAAACTCGGACAAGTGATGTACACTCTCTGGCCTGGGTTTCCTCAATCATACAAGAGGCATAATGACGGTGGCGTGTCTCTCGCAGGCACAGTGTCTCCTCAGTTTCCATCTATTCCTTTTATTTCCTTATGGAACATCTACCGTGTTCCAGCTCTGAGTGAAAACAGACTTCTGTCTTCACGGCACTTACAGTCATTCATCAAACAATCACAGAAGTGAGTGTCAGAATCATAATCTACTTCAGGTGACGACGAAGAGATAAGGATGGAATGGTGAGCTGAAAAGGAGTAGCTCGGGGGTCCTCACCCCGGGCACCTGTGTGTTTTGACAAGTGATTCACGCGGGGCTCAGCACATGCAAATGCCGTTAGGAGGCAAGATATGAATTTTCATCTCGCTCCATAAGCTTATGAGCCTTGCTGGTGGTTCGTGTGTATGACCCAAAAGCAAAACTAAGTCTTGCTGGGAAAAGCGATGTAATAGAGGAATCACTAACTTCATGATCCCTGGGCCCACGTGTCCAGATGCCCTCCTCTTTCTAAGGAGTCCTGCATTTCCCAAGCATCCAGATTTGAAATGAAAGGAAAAGCCTATTTCATATTCACTGTTGTCCCATTCTGTCTAATTGTGTATCTGTGTGATCTAACATCAAAATAATTGTCTTTACGCCTGCTTTCTCATTGCCAAGGATTCTCATTGTTAGCTTATAGGTTATGAGGGTATCCAGGACCCGGCCTGGGGCCTGAACCTCATTTGGACCATTTTTTGTCAGATGTGTTCAGTGTCCAGCAGGCTCACAGACTGGAGGTACCATATCCCACCAGCCCTGGGTATTGGCTGTGGCGGGGGGACTCTGAGTATGAAAAGCTGATCTAGAAAAAAAAGAAATGGGGAAATGTGAAATTTTGCTTCAATGACGTGTTAAAAGCCATGAAGGGAAGGAGAGATGGATGCACGGGCGGGCAGATGGATGGATACATGTGCTCACATGGATCCCGTAGGTTTGGGGAGAAGGCACTTGCTTGTAGCACAGTTATTGTCAGCAGAGAGTTGAGCCACAGAGAGCCCCCCGCCCCTGCCCCGCAATGTGCTCGTTTTGTAACACCTACTCTCTAATCCTTACTCGTGAAAAATCCAGCAAGGCAGATATGGTTATGCTCGTTTTTTAAAATAAAAACAAACAAAAAACAGTGGAAAGAAGTTTAGTGACTTCCTAAGAGGTGAAACTGAGATTTGCCCCAGCACCAAGAGGTCCCAAATCTGGCTTCTTCCTACGACATCCTAAAATGACCATAAACTGTTTTCTAGGATGCATCCACCCTGGTCTTAGGGTAAAGCCAAGCCTCCCTTTTATCCTGAGGGCATATGAGATCCCCTTCCAGACACCCGAGGGTGGAAGGGGCTCGTGGACATGTGGGTCAGTGCTGGCAAATGGGCAATGGCTCTCTGTGGTGGACAGGGTGCTGGACAGGGGGTCATAGCACTTATCCAAACTTACTGAGCGACCCTGAGCTGATGGCTTGCCCTCTCTGAGCCTTTTCTTTGTAATGTGAGGGCACTGAACTGCTCTGTTTCAGTTGGTGCTTTATGATATCCTAGGATCAGGGAGTCCTATCAGGAGAAACAAAGGAGCAAGAGTGCTGAGTCCCCAGCCTCCAACCGGCAGCTTGCTTTGATCTATTTTTCATGTGGAGCTTCTGGGGCAATTTTGTTAAAACAGGTTTCAACCAGCAGACCGTATCGCAGCCTCCTTCTCCATGGAGCATCAGGAGGAGAAGGTGGGCCTGGGGGGCAGGGAGGACACGCCTGTGGCTGCACCCGCCCGGAGAGGAGAGCAGGGAACGATGTGGGTCACAGGGGTGGTGCACCTGCCAAGCGAGGTCAGGATGTGGTGGGGTGCCCCCCGGAAATCCTGCGAGATCCTTGGCAGGGGAGCCAACCGATGCTAAGGCCCTGTCCCAGCTCTTATTGCCCCTGGTGCGGAGGGCAGACCACAGGCAGCCCTGAGCAAGTACCAAGGCAGTTGGGCGGATACCTGGGACCACTCACGGGGCACGGGGCAGGGGGTGGGGGGCACGGTAGTTGAGGCAAAAGGGCTGTGAGCCATTGTCTGGCCCAACTCTTTCCCCATCATATTTGAGAAGCCGAGGCCCAAGGAGGGGAAGGACTGCTCAAGCTTGCACGAGGCCCAAGGAGGGGAAGGACTGCTCAAGCTAGGTCAAGCTTGGTGACCTAGCTGGCCACCCAGTACCCCCAAGGGATCCAGCGTGGGTAAATCCGTAGCTATCCCATCTTACCAAACTTATCTCTGCTTAAATATGACCTTAATTTAATCCTCAGAATAACCCCTCAGGGCATGTATTAATATCTCAAATGTCTGCATTTGGAAATCAAGGATCAGAGACGTGCAATAACTCGCTAAAGGACACACAGCCAGTAGGCCAGGGAGCTGGAATCTGAACTCAGGCTTGCTTGCTTTGAAAACCCTCTTTGCAAGGCACCCTCATTCTTCTCTAGTTCTGCTTCTGATTATAAAAGCAATTCAGGCACATGGGAGAAAAATCGGGGCATTTTAGAAAGGAGTAAATACGAAATCGAGAAATTCACCTATAAAATCACTACTCAGAGAGAGCCCTTGGAAACATCTCGGCAATAATTTCCTCTAATATTTTTCTACATATATGCATATGCATGTTAAAGTTTTATAAAATTGAGATAGTATGAACATGACGAGTTTTGTTTGTTTGTTTTGGGTTCTTTTTTTCCCCCATAGCATTAATAGTTCTTTAAAACAATGCTTTGAAAGGCTGGAAAACATCCCACACGATTCACTCCTGCCCTTCTGACCATGCCAGGCGACCTAACAGTGGCCATGATAGCTGAACCTGAGCAGGCCCTAACTGGCTTCTCTCTCCTGTCCCTCCTGCCCCGCCCGCCCTTCCCAGCCAGATCCCCAGCCCTGGGCTTCCAAACATTGCCACCTGACATCCAAGAGACCCCTCGGGACCTCTGAGCCCCCTGGACTGAAGTTTCACCCTAAAGTTTATGGTCCCCGAAGTTTGCTTTGATGACCTTTCAAAATCACTTTCCATTGAGTTCTTGGGCTGGACCAGAGGGCAGAGAAGCAGGACAGCATTTCATGGTCAGTTGAGAGCAGGGGTTTTGGGGTCAGGCAGACCTGGTTTAAAACCCATTTGTCCTCTTACTGATCGTATAACCTTGGACACGTTACTTAATTTATGTCGCCTGTAGAGCAGGGCTGCTGTGAGCCACCCAGGGGACGAAGGCTGTACAATGCTGAGCCAGGTGCCTGGCAGAGGAAGGGCTGAGCACCTAAGGTGGTGCTGCTGTGGGGGGTTGGATGTGACGGGTGAAGAGGGTCCCCACCCGGGCCATCTGCTCCCACACCTTAGAAGCAGGTCACGTGGGTGGGCTTCCCGCTGTCACACTCTGTGGAAGAAATACCTAGGGCCAAAGGGAGGGTTCCATCCCTAAGTAGGTGTTCACATTCCAACTGTCGCCAAGGTTTCCCAACTGTCCCAGACCTGCCTTCCCTTGGTTGGGGCTCCTCGAGCTGTCGCCCCCTTGCCATACGATGAAGGGGTTCAGGTTACTTCCTTTCCCACAGCGAGGCCTGGCTTTTAGAAGCACCAAGTGGATAAGATGCACAGAGCTGTCCTGGGATGCTGCCCTGGGAGTGGAAGGCTCTGAGAAGTCTGAGCCCCTGTGTCCACACGATAACGCAGAGCACGTGACAAAAGGATCCCTGATCTGGTCAAACAGAAACCAGCTGGAGACGGCACAGCCCACATTCCTGTGACCTCTCCACGCCAGGTGTCCGCTCAAAGGGTGGCCAGCCATTTGCTGAACAGAGTCCCTCGGGGACCTGGCTTCCAGTGGAGACGGCAGCATGGCCCTGGGAAAAGGACGTGGGCTCTGAAGCCAGGAGGGGAAGGTAGGCCCCTGCATCCCTGGTCTCCGGGGCTCCAGCCCCAGGTGTGTGGGCAGGGGAGCTAACTGGCTGACCCCTACACAGAGAAGGTGAGCTGGGAAACTCTGCCTCCTGGGATGCTGGGAAGATAAAAGGCAGTGGCACCTGCTAATTGCCCACCAGGAGGTGGGCATATAGCACACCTGAACTGCCTGGCCTGGATCCCGAGGGATGTAAAGACAAGGCTTGGGTTCTGTCTAATGGGACTTCATAAGAAAGTGACAGTGGGTCTTTTCTCTTAGTAATAATTTTCCAAAGGTCACTGAGTCTTGATTGCTAGAATTGAAAGGGATTCAGTGGCTCTCTCTTTGGAGATCACCTTTTCCACTCATCTCATTTTTAAGAAGAGTAAACTGGGGCCCAAGGTCATGCAGAGAAAAAGAAGCGTTGGTCCAAAGACTGGGGGAAAACGAAGAGGCGGAGGCCAGTTTCAATCCTCTGACATCACAAAGAAAAGGGAGAAGGAAAGCAAGACTGTTCACAGCCAATGTTAATTAACTCATTTCTCTGTGGCTCTCTCCTTATTGTTTCTAGAAGCATTTGTCTCTCATACCCTCGCTCCCACCTCCAGCCACTGCATAAAACTGTCACAGATTAAATCAGATTGTTCAGTCATTTCATTGGGGAGACCCCAGCTCTCAGTCCCTGGAGGCACTTCCGCTCTTCTCAAATCAAAGCCTCTTTCAGATGAGTTCACTCCTACTTGGAGTCGGTAGGAAGCCAGCGAGCAGACCTCTAAGGGGCAGCTGGACCGATGAGCTTTTCTGAAAAGCGCGGGCAGGGTACAGTGCTTGCAGCCCAGCCCAGCCCCTGCTCACAGCTTGCGCCCACCTGCCAGACAGAAACAAGGAGAGGACCGAGAACCCGGGCTCCCAGCCTCCACTCCACTTTCTCATCTCGAGACCGTGGGTATGTTTCTTTCCTCGGATGGACCTCAGTTTTCCCATCTGTAAAATGCAATTTTCAATCTTTTGTTTTGTTTTGTTTTTCTATATTGGATTCCCTGAACTCCTCCAAATAGCACACAAATGCCAGAGAAGAATTATAAAGTTGTTAGACAGAGAGAATTCACTTGGATAGATAACAAAGTCTCTCCCCACGACTTTTCTGGAGTTGTTGGTGTAGAGACCAGTGTTGGACATGATGGCTAGAGGCTGTCGCTTGGAAGTGGCTCGGGGAGAAGACGGAGTAGGTGGACGGCTAAGACAAGCTGCAGAGAAGGGGCCTGGGATGCCTGCAGGGGTGGGAGCTCACCTGCCTATTGGTGCTCTGGTCGGGGGTGAAAGGCGCAAGTCCTGGGGTCTAGCCGATCGTGGAGGCCAAGCATCAGGCTGCAGGGAGCAGAGTGGCATTGTTCTAGGAGTCAGGTGACGGGGCGGGCGGTGAGGACCCTCGGGAGAGTGAGGGGTGAGGCCAGCACACATTTCAGAGTCATCTCCGCACGAGAGGGCTGCCAGGGCCTCTCCTCCACCTGTCCTGAGAGCTTTCTCTAGAGGCCTGAAGGCCTTGGTGATAACAGAGAGGGAGGCTGAGGGACTGGGGAGACTGTGGGCTCTAGAAAGGCACTGGGAGCAGGACGGAGGCAGCAGGTGCCTCTCGAACATCTGTGCATCTCATGTGGGGCGCTGGCCCCCCAGGCAGTCTGCTTGCTTCGCTCCTTCCCTGGACCAACCTCAGGTGGGGCCCCAGAGGCGGTGGCCTTCCCTGTCCTCCGGGTGGGACCCCGTGGGCCGCCTTCCTCCGGGCACTGGCTCAGGGTCCTGCACAGGAGACGCTGAACTGCAGGGAATGAGGTTGCCAGTCCCTCCACTGGTGTGGTTTCCCCAGCACTTTTTGGGGAGCACATTTCTGGGAGTGCCTACACCAGACCAGGGACCGGCCAGGGACAAAGAAAACTCGTCCTTGCCCCCTGGAGCCAGGGTGCTGCTGTTAAAACATGCCCCACCTGCAGGAAGGGCCCTGACCTTGCATCGGGAGGGGCCTCACCCTTAAACTACGCCCATTGTGTCCAGTCACAAAGACCAACAGGCTCAGAAGACAGGCCTCCTCATTTGAGCATGTGGCCCATTCCAGCCACATGTTCTGCAGTGCATTATGAGTTTACAGTTTTTGCAAGTCTTGCCATTATCTTGGGAACAGCACAATGATACTACAATCTCTTGGCTTGAGTTGTAAGTGATAAACTGTCCATGTAAGTAGTTAAAATAGATTAACTTTCAAAGAACACTCACTCTGGTTTTCCTTGTTTCATAATATACCAGGTATCCCCTCCCCCCAGTTAGGAAGCGCTGCAGACCTCCCTCAGCCTCTGAAAGGCCTTGCTCTGAGAGCATCCATCTTTCCAGTATCTGAAACTGTAATGCATAAAGGAAGGATGTAAGGCCAGGCTGGGGGTTGGACTAGCTGACTTTGGGACCCTTTCAAACTCATGAGGCATTGCTCTTAAACTGGAGACAGACAATGGGGTGGAATGCAAGTTTCCCAGTGGGCTGGACACCGGCTGGGGGATTCTGCCCCATCAACTGTCTTTGTCCCCAGGAGACAGGCATAGTTCTGTCTAAGGATGTGGCCTTCTTCTCTGTGCCTCAAGCAGCCTGGGAGGACACGTCTATGCTGGAATCACTTAAGTCCTTTTCCAAAATACTTATACAAAGACCCAGAATTTAAGCTTTTCTCACTATGGACTAACAGAAAACACACAGTAAATGGCAATAACCTACAAGGATTTTATGCCGGGTTGTGTTCTAAGTGTTTCACAGGCTTTATCTATTAACGTTGCAGCCACAACCCAATGTTGTTTTATTATTATTCCCTGAAACAGTCAGGAAAAGGTCGAGAACTTGCCCGAGGTCACCTAGCTTGCACGTGCAGAGCCAGAATTTGAACATTATGGAACAAACCGGAGACTTAGCATCAGCCATTCAAATCCCAGCTCTCCGGTTACATGCTGTGTGACCTTGGGCAAAATCCTTACCTTCTCTGAGACTCAGTTTTCCTTTCTGCAAAATGGGGTTAGGGATGCAGAGATTCTATGATAATCAAAAGTAACAGCAGGTGTCAGAGTGCTGTAGCAGCACGGGAAGCAGGCAGCCAACAAACTGTATTGTCAGGGTTTTTCACTTGTCACCGTTGCTTAGAGCATGTTGAGAAACTCCAACAGAAGAGAGAAAGTGGAAACAGAAAGTACCCTCTTCTCACCCCCTTTTGGTTGTGGAGCCACATAACTCCTGAGTTTTAAGAGCTCCGAATGCCAGGACCCTGAGAGTTGAGGGTCAGGGCTCAGGAGAGCCAGGGTGGGGGGATCTGAAAGGCACTCAGTCTGTCACACAAACACTGCCGGCTGCTTGCTGTCAGCCGTGCGGAGGAATGGAAGCTTTCTCCACCGACAGCACTTGCTAGCAACTTCCCTCTCTGCGGTTTTTCTCTGTCATTCCCTTGATAAAAGAAGTAGAGCTGCACAAATGTAACCAACTTTCACGAATCTCATCTTCACATAAAAACACCCGCCTTTCAAGAAGTGAGCTGCCTGAAAGAATGATGCAGGATGTACTCTAAACTGGGTCATTCTCCACCCAGAGGGCTCGTGGCTCACTCTCCGTGTGGATCCCCTGAGCCATTGGCTTCGAGTGGCTTCGACAGCCCGGGGAGAGAGAAAAATGGGAAACAGCATGCGATCTACCCCGGCGCCTCCCGAGAGGCCTCTGCCTAGCCCAGAGGGTAAGTCTGGCTTCTTTGGCGAAGACGGGGCAATGCGGGTGCTGACAGCTGTTAAAACAGGGCAGTGGGTACGTTGGGCTTCCTTATACTTGTCTCTCTCGCTTTGCTTGCGTTAACATGTTTGTAGTTAAATGTTAAAAAAAGATCCACAATGGTGTCCTGGAAGGATGCCGAATCACTGGCACTTTGCGATGGACCTTTGAAGCAGCTGGTTCGATCCTTTTATTTTTTTAAATAAATTTATTTATTTATTTTTGGCTGCATTGGGTCCTCGTTGCTGTGCGTGGGCTTCTCATTGTGGTGGCCTCTCCTGTTGCGGAGCATGGGCCCCAGGCACACGGGCCTCAGCAGCTGTGGCTCACAGGCTCCAGAGCACAGGCTCGGCAGCCGTGGCGCACAGGCCCAGCTGCTCCGCGGCATGTGGGATCCTCCTGGACAAGGGATCGAACCTGTGTTCCCCGGGGTTGGCAGGCAGATTCTTAACCACTGTGCTACCAGGGAAGCCCTGATCCTTTTATTTTATAGGTGGTGAAACTGAGGCCCACAAAGCAAATGTAATTTGTATATTAGCTATTGGTAGAGTCAGATTTCCAACCCAGGTGGGTCTGGTTCTGAAACCTAGGCTCTTTCGTACCATAGCCTGCCAGCTGTGATATAATATTATGATGGGTGTATAATACTATCATGAGTATATGATACTACCATGGGTATATGATATTATCATGGGTGTATAATGTTATCAAAGCTCTGCTGGAGTGTTTTCAGTGTAACTTTACGAAGCCAGCCACTAGCCCTAGGAAATCTTCCTGAAAGTAAAGGAATCCTTGTGTCCATTGGTAGGATCACAGGGGACAGGCGTTCTAGGGGGAAGGCACAATGTGATGGGTTAATTGAGGATGACAAGAATCAGCTTTTCCCAGAGATGCCAGGCTGAGCCATTCCCCCGAAGCTACAGAGTCTCGTTCAGGGATGGCCCGAGAGCTGGGAGGGGACATCCGCAATGATGATCTAGGCATGTAACATAATGCAAGCATTTATGATATTAGAGATTATAAATTTGAAACTCAAACAATACAAATTAAAAAATAGGAATTTAATTATTAAAATTTCCTTGTAGCTCATGTAAGGCTGAGAGCAAAGCCATCGAGCTCCAGGTTCAGGGGTGCTGGTGGCCACCAACACCCTCTCCTTTATTTCCTAGCAGGACAGTGTGGGTGCACCTGTGGGTCCTTGAGGAGTTAGGAAGGGGATGGTCAGGAGGATGGGTGACCCATCAGTGTCCCCAGGGTGAGTCATGGGGGATTTGGGACACTTGGGCCTCCCACCTTACATCACAGTACTTGGGGCCTGGTCCCTCCCTCCTAATGGGGGTGACCCCACCTGGTTCCACCATATCCCCTGCAGCACTGAACTGGGTCACGTTCACAGGCACAGACGCCCAGCATGGTGCGTGCCGAGCACAGCTCCCCATGAGCGGAGCGGGGAAGGAGCCAGGTGCCATGACGCTACCTGCCACTCACTCCGTGACTTCCGGGGCCCTTCAAAAAGGAGCCGCCTTCTCACTTTTTCCAAAGTGGAGACCCCCAACTTATGCACAGTCTCATGACTCCTCAGATGTCCCCAAGTGACCATGCACAGACCTTCCTGCTCTGTCCCCGGCTCCAGTAAAATGCGGGGCGATTCTAGCAACCCTCCTTTCCAGCTCCTCGATACCCCTCCCAGACAGAAGTGGGGGAAGACAGGAAGAATGTTCCCGGAGGTGGGACCACGTGATTAGCTGGAGCTGCGCCGTGGGTCCCCCGAGCGAGCGGGGGAAGCTTTTCCCTCCGATGCAAAGCTCAGAGCTGTGTGCAGTCCTCCTGCTGCCGTGGGGGAGGACCTGGGCCCCTTCCCTCACCTCCTCCAACCCAGCTCAAGTCTCAGTCTCCTCCTCTGGTCATGGCCACTTCTGGAGGACCGACACTGCCAGGCCAGGGCGCCGGCTCCAGGGCAGGGGAGGCACCGCCCACGAGCCCATCGTGTGTGGTCGCCCCTCCCACGGGGCTGGCGGGGCTGGCAGGGGCGGCATGCTTGAGCAAACCCCATGAAAACACGGGCCTCCAAGGACTTGCCCATTTGCCTTTATTTTCTCAATGCAAATCATCATCAAATAAGTTTCTCTTTTTCCACTGCGTGGGTGGGAGGTCACCTCTAGAGAGGAGGGAGAGGGGTCTCCCCGCCCCTCCGCCCCCTGGTTCGGAGAATTCCCCAGGTCGCACCCAGTGTGTGACCCAGGCACAACCACATCAAGCGCTGGCGGGGGGCGGCTTTTCCAGCCCCCGCCCCTGAGAAGTTTCCTTTGCGATCGGTCCTGACTTGATTTCCTCTTTTCTCTGACACCTAGTTGAATAAGGGACAGGTGGTACAGTTGATGCTACATTAATTAGTCTTGATTCAAATGATGTAGAGAATGTGGGTTTTCATGGAACAAGCACCTCTCAGGTAACACTCCTGCTTACTCATTTGACTGGTCTCAAATACCTAGGAGGTCATGCGGGAGTGCATTGCTTTGGGCCAACAAACAATTAGTGCTTCCTCTGACATCAGCCTGAGTGGTGGGCCTGAGGCCCTAGGCCCCGCACAGGGGTCAGCAGGAGGCCAACCTGTGGACTTCTAGATCAACAAGTGTCCTGAGCAGGATTGTGAATGCTTTGGAATACGGGTTTGCCCATCGGTTTTCTCCTAAACTAAGCTTTCAAGAACATTCCTGATTAGTCTGGTTCCCAGAGATGAATATCACAAACCCAGAGAGGTAGCAGGGCTTGATGGAAATAGGGCAGGTCTGGAAGTCAAATGGCCTTGTTGGGCTTCTCGTATTGTCCCCTGGGAGCTACCTGACCACAGGTAAGTCACACAGCCTCCCACGAGGGAGGCTCTCACGTGGAGATCAGAGCGACCCCCCCAGCAGCAATGGCAGCACAAAGCAGCTACCTGATACGTGTGGGTAGAAGAACTTTTTTTTAATTTAACTCCATTTAAGGCTATCTGATTGTACTAGGCTGTGTCTAAATGGCCTTCCCCCCAAAAAAGTTTTAAAGTGATAGAATTGGGGATTCCGTGACTTGTTTCCAAATCATCCCAAACAGCTCATTTTCTCTGCAAATTCTACACATGGTTCAGACTCCTGTTTTGGGCCCGACATAGGCGGTACAAAGTTGAATGAGAGCCAGGGAACTCCCAAGGAGTAGGGAAATAGCATATTTCCACCTTAAAAAGAGCATTCAGTCACATTGCTGTGATCTTTTCCCCTCCCCGTTCCTTATCTTCTTATTGCCCTGGCCAAAAGTGAGATCTCACTGGCAGAGGTGGTGACACAAACCCAGACCCCCTTCTGTGCAAGGATGGAAATAATGCTAAACTGTGCATTTACATAGCATCAAGGGTGCTGCCAGGGTGGGTGGAAAGAGGGGCGGGTGGGGCTCTGGGGGAGGAAGAGGGGGCAGGGAACCTCAGAGACAGCAGAATACTTCTCAGAGAGTGGTGCTCAGACCACCTGCCTCGATCCCCTGGGTAATCATCAAAACTGCAGATTCCTGAGCCCCACCCTGGACCTGCTTGTGGGAATCCTGGGGTGGCGGGAGGGAGCCGCACACCTGATTTCGTACAAGCCCCCGGTGCATCTTAAGTCCCCTAAAACTTGCAGACCACAGAGCTACCCCTACACCAGCACACAAGGAGAGAGAGAAAGAGAGAGAGAAGCCAGCTGTCTCCCTAGTGTCTCTCTGTCCTCATTGGTAACATGGGGGTAATTCGAGTTACTTGGTGCTCGGATGTGCCTGCGCATGCCACGTGCTTTAGACACCCTGGATTCTCACACAGTGCAGGGGTGATCCCGATTATCGTTTCAACTTGGCAGTTGAGGAAACTGAGGGACGAACAGGGTTAGTTACTTGCCCGAGGCCATACGGCTGGGATTTGAAGTCAGTGGCCTGAATCTAGTCCCCGCTCTTCACCCACGCATCACGTGCCTGGAGGGGACAGACTTGCAAGAAGCACATGTGTTTTCTGGAGTGAGAGAGAGCGTGGTCACCAGATTTAATGACACAGACACTCAAGCGCCCTTGTGAGGGACACAGACGGGAACCGCGTCAGATCTTTGACTAGATGCAGGTTTCCCATCCGGTCTCACTCACCCCACTGCTGGTACATACTATGGCTTTAGGTGCAACATGATAATTCAACGTTTATATTGAATGTACAACGTTCGTATACTTAACGGATACCATACAAATTATGATTAGTCCATCAAACCCCTGATTTCACATTGCTTAGGAGGGGACTAAAGGTTTTTTGAAACTGAATTTAACATGAAGAGAAATGCTATTAAGTAAGTGGTAGTGTAGGTGGTACTCAGTTGTGACCAGGAGAAGACCAGGTCATCAAGAACGGAGTCTGCGTCCTCTGCTGATAGGTTACCTGGTTCCAAAACGAGGCCCTCAACTTACTGGTTGTGTGTTCTTGGCAAGACTCTCCACCTGGCTGTACTGTCTGAGAGGTCTGCTCAGTCCCATTCTGCCCCATCTGAGTGATGGAGAAGCCAAGAGCTTTCTGGGCCACTGGGTCTCACTTTCCAGCCCGTAATACAGGACCCACAGGTACAAATGGTTCGTGGTAACCAAGAGAACTCAGTAGATCTTCTATCAGGCCAGTCTGCCTAGCCCTGTCTTATTGTTTCGGTGTGTGTTTGGGGGGTGGGGGGTGTATTTCCAGTAAAAGATACTAAAAGTAAGGTCTGCTTTCACCCCTCCCGAGGCCGTGAGTTTGAGCATGACTCAAGGAAATGCAAAAGCAGAAGCTGAACTCACTGGGTTGGTTACTCCTCTCCTGCCGGCGGCACTGAGCTCCTTGTGCCAGCTCTGAAGGCTCCCTCACATCAGCCTTTGTCTCAGCCTGTCAGGGGTCAAGATCAACTGGGAAGAGCCTGGTAACTGCGTCTCAAAAAGGCCTGAGTGGCTTAGGCACCCGACTGTGAGCTTGGAAACCCTCATGCTCTCCCCCAGACGTTTTCCTAACATGCCCCCAAGCCTTGGTTCCTTCACCCTTTAAATAAGAATATATGTTCCACAGCATTGTATTGGAGCAAAGGAAGTAAAGAATGGCTGCTTTTGCAAGATGGTTATAAATGGGATCTACTAAAAGGTTTTCAGCATTTTAAAAGAAATGATAATACTACTCTAAGGAATAATAATGCAGAAAAAGGGCCTGTCCTCTTTTGACCACGTAATATTTGTGGCTAGTAAGTTCTGCCTCAGTCTCCTTCCTTGTTTGGATTCATTTCCTATTTTACACTTTTGTGCAGTGTTCAATCTGATTCACTTCTGAGTTGAGCTATCACCAATATTTGGTCTCTTGAATTTCATCTTCTGTTCTCAGCAAACGGAGTTTGTTTTTAGAAGATAAGAATATTTTCAAATTTATGGGACTAGAGGCTTTTCAGAATTTAGAACACTACTGGCTGAGACTGGCCTGGATTACGGCATGATAACCCTACCCCGTGCCATAAACATGATACCAGCTGCCACTGATTGAGGCAGGCTCTATACAGCCACTTCCTCATGAATCCTAACCCAATCAGATGAAGCCCATTTTGATATTTCCCAGTTTTACACATGAAGAAATCAAGCTCAGATTGGTTAAAAATAAATCCTTCTCCAACTCGCAGAACAATTAAGTTGAGGAGGTGGAATTCAAGCCAGGCCTGATTTATTTCAAAGCCGGTTCTCTCTCCCGAAAATTCTCCCTGGATTCTCTTTTGTCTGCCCTGCACACTATTCTTCACTTAATCTGTTTCCTTATCTTGAGTCTGCCATAATCCCATCTGCTTCCTGTGAGCTCCGCTTCCCTGTATCACTCATTTATCTGACTTAATTCAAAAGCTCTGCTCTCCACAAAGCCAGGGGCTCCAGAAGTCCATAATAATGTGTTTGAACTTTATGAGCGAACTTAAATTTCCTATCTTGCGTTTATTTCACCGTAGGGACCTAAGCTCAGGGAAGACTTAGCTGGGATCCTGGCCCCCGACCTTACTTAGAATGGCCGCCCTTCCCACAAAAGTACAAACTGAACTTTCTATCTTCCACTGACTTTGCCTTCTGTTTTTCCAATGCTGGGGAAAAAGGTGATAGGGATGGACCTGAAATCCCTGGCAAATGACCACGCAAAGGCCATAACCTTGAAGCGGAAGCTCCATTGCAAGATTTTCTCAGCAATGTTTGTGTCATAGCTATAAAAAAAATCATTATTATGAAAATTCCACAGGAAACTCAACTCTGTTATTGTAAAATTGAAACTCTCCATCCCCTTAAGCCTGTTTTCCCCGATTGAAACAATTTTTTTATAATGGGATTTTGTTTTTGTTTCTGTTTTTAGCATTATGAAAAGACAGTTGTTCTGTTTCACAGCCTTACTCTTGAATCAGAGATCAAAGGCCCAGCCCCTCTTGTAGACACACAACGTGTTTCAAGTTTCCATTATCGGCACAGATAAATGCTGTGCCTCTCATTTCCACACTTGTTTTTCAAAAGGGGCTGGTTCTGTGATGACCTCCCCACCCCATGCTGCCTGCTGCAGATCAGGTTCCCTTCTCCTGGACCCTTTAAAACCTTAGCCCAGTAGCGCTTTCCAAGGTCCTAGTAGCATGGGGACCTCTTCATTTGGTAAACCTGCCTTGGGCATTCTGGGTGGGACAGGACCGGTGCTGGGCTAGGGGCCACAAGACAGCTCCTCCTGAGGTTCACAGCCATTCCCTGATAGCCACACAAATGCAAACACACACACAACCCTGGCTAATTGCCTCTAAGGAAAAGCCCAGGGCCCAAGAGGGGGTACAAGAGGAGGGCTGGGCCTCTCCCGAGCATCAGACCAGCCTCCACTCTGGGAGGTGACTTCTGAGTTGATAGAGGTGGGAAGGATGAGAAAGGGGACAGCAGAGTGTAGTTCAGGCAGAGGGAACAGACTGTTCACAGGCTCTGAGGATGAGGGAACCTGGCTGGCTGAGAAAAGCATACAATGGCCTATCTCACAGCTTCAGAGGCAGTGGAGACCATGTTACTAACTGGTCCTTTCATATTTGGGAGCAATTAGTCCAGGAAGGACAGATTTCCATCATGAAAGCATTTTCCAACCCCTCATTTCCCAGACTAACCCACACCTCAGAGGGGAAAATGGGTCCACTCTCAGAGTGGCAAATCAGCCTCAGAACCGGGGCCGATTTACCGGGCAGCTGGTCAAACCCACTCACTGCCCAGCACCTTCCTAGGGCCCCTACCTAACACCGTATCTGCAATTTCGTGCTCTTTTTCTTAAAGAGGACCTCCAAATGTGTATAGGCTTCGTGTCCCACCAAGTCTGGACCCATCCCTTATTAAAACTCAGGACTCCGGGCTTCAAGCCCAACTGCAGTGCCACCTCTAATTATTGGACTGGGCCAGAGCTACACAAGGGAAGAACTCTTTTTATAGCAAAGCAGAGTGTGGGGAGGCCTCCGCACAGGCTCAGGGAAGGTCAGAGGCCTCACTGTCAGCCCTTCCCCGGCGACTCCATTCCTTCTCATGAGCCCTCCCTGCTTTCACTGACTGTGGCCACCGTGAATCACTTGATTTCCATCTCACTGCCTGTGACTCAGCTTCCCCAAGTGAACAATCTGTCTGAGTGCGCTCTTCCATGGTGATCACTCGTTTCTCATTTATTCTTATTCATCCTCATACTTAAGCTCTCTTTCGACTTAGTCTGATAGGGGACATGTGAGTTGGAGACTACAGGACATGTGGGCTCTAAGGGGCAGGGGCTAGAGGTCCCGCATGAGGGTGTCTGGATCCTAGAAAGTGGCCACCAAGCCTGAGGTGCCCAAGTGCTGGCTGGGGTGAAGGGGGCGGGGAATGACCCCTCCCCCCATTAGTGGCGTATTCTCTAGAATGTGAGCTCCGTGACAGCAGGGAGACTTGGCTTGCTTTGTTCGCCATGCTTGGCCTACAGTAGGTGCTCAATAAATAACTGGCAAATGAATGAATAAATGGTATGTT
Organism: Delphinus delphis; assembly: GCF_949987515.2. Taxonomy (NCBI): domain Eukaryota; kingdom Metazoa; phylum Chordata; class Mammalia; order Artiodactyla; family Delphinidae; genus Delphinus; species Delphinus delphis. The sequence goes on along the minus strand of NC_082699.1, from coordinate 72,284,695 downwards.
ACCCAGAATTTTGAGTTCAGATGCCCAGCCAGCAGACAGACTGATCAACGCAACATCCCAGCAAACAGTGACTGAATTTGCCAATTTGTAGGATATGCTATTTCCCCAGAGACATAGCCCGATATTCCCCTGCAGCTAAGGGATCCGAATTACGGCAAATCACTAAGGCTGTGAAACAAGGCTTTGTTTAGTGTCAGAACGTGACCTCTCATGCTATCTCTTTATCTGTGGTCTACAGTAAGCTGTAGTCACCTGAACCAGAATGAACGAAAGAGCATGCTTTCCTTTTCAAAATTTCACCAGAATTACTTTCAACATGTGTATGATGAGTACTTAATATTTCTTTCACCTTCCCTCCCCAGCAAAAGTCCCTATTAAGTAGATTCCCGACACGGTACCTTCCATTCTACAAGGAAGAAGGGCTTTGTTGAGCTTCAGAGTTAATATCTCCTGACCCTGGTGGGTCCTCAGAACTCACAGAGCCTAAGCCCGACACCCCAACCCTGATACGTTGCAGACATGGGGCCCACAAGCCCCAAGGAGGGTACCTGAGGTGATGGTAATAAGATGGGATGTTTTCACAGCATCTCATTATTCATGGCTGCTGCTACATACTTTCATCTTATCTCATAAAAAAAATCCTGGAAAGAGGTATTATTAGCCCCATTTTAAAGATGGGAAAATCAAGGCTAGGAGGCATTCTAGGACTTGCCCAAGATTATATGGATCAGTAGACACAGGGGCGGACCATGGAGTCAGATCTTATGACCTCAGCTCAAGGACCTCTGGATTCCCATTTCTCAGATGAGAACGTCAGGGCCAGGGCAGGCTTGATCATGAGAGTAGGTCACCTGACCCTCTGGGTTCCTTCAAGCATCCTGTCTCACCATCCCTGAAGAGAGGAGGATCAGCTGAAAATTGCTGTTTCAAAACAATCAAGTGTCTTTAGCTGAAAAGTCCCCAGGAAGATCTTACCTCTGCCTCTACATCCCCTTTGCCTTTGTTTCCCCAGGACTGGACAGCGACTTCCTGGCTGTGCTGAGTGACTACCCGTCTCCTGACATCAGCCCCCCGATATTCCGCCGTGGGGAGAAACTGCGTGTGATTTCTGAGTGAGTGAGCTTTCCAAAACTTCTACAAAGCCCCCAAAAGAAGAACTCGATTTTGGTGGGAATCATTAGATTTTAGCTATAGCTGTCCATTTCCACATGGGCCCTGGTCCTGTTGTGAGGTGAGAAATTTGGCCCATACAACAGGCCTTAATGCTTAATCCTCCTTAGTGCTGCCAGTACTCTAGAGCCTTCCATGGCTCCCCATTGCCTGATGGATAAAATTTAATTCCTTAACTTGGCTTTTGAGGCGCTTTATGATCCAACGACTTCTTCTTATGTTGGCCTCATCTCCCAGACACAGACAGGGTTGATACTATATATTAGTGCAGACTCAGAAAGAGGACACAGAGGTCTGAAAAAAACTTCTGATGATAAACAGAAAGGTATTGCCTTCTAGCCTGTTGTCTCTCCATGATTTGAAATAGGCTATAAAAGAAATAGGGGCTCTGAGCACCTTTTATTTAGATCCTCATTGATGTAGACATGTGAAACTATCTTGGTTAAATCTCAGGGTCTATTTCAGCATAGCAAACATTTATTTTTAAAAAGCCTCCAACTGTGGAAGATCAGCTGGAAACATCATCTGCTCATCCCTGAAAGGTGGCTATTGCCAACTTGTGGGAAGATTTCCTGTTAGCTCAGAATGGGGGAGATACACTTAAAAACTAAATTTTCATAGGGAGAAATTCCAGTTAACATGGCCATTGACAGACCTTAAAAAAGGAACATCCCAATGTATCCCAGGTTAAATCTGATTACTCTCTTCATTCGTTCATTCACTTTGACACTCCCTTATTCACTCTTTTTTATTTGTTCTTGTCCTTCTAGTGAAGGGGGCTGGTGGAAAGCCATTTCCCTTAGCACTGGTCGAGAGAGCTACATTCCTGGAATATGTGTGGCCAGAGTTTACCATGGGTGAGTACATTTCCAAAATAGCATCAATAAAGCATAATCTTTATGCAAGTGACTCAGACATCTGCATAGAGAGATCCCAGCCTGGGACAGTGGAAAGGAAAGTATTGGTTCGAGAGGGTCACTTCTACTCTCAGCTCAGTCCCTAAGGAATGGTGCGACCTTGGGCTAACCTTGCCCTCTCTGAGACTCGATTTCCTCAATAGTAAGACAAATGATGGACCTTGCAGCTCTAATGCGGTGTTCCTGTAGCAATAAGGATTCAGGAACTGTGACCACAGGATGCAGCAGCCAAAAGTCAGTCTAAGTTCAAACCCTGCCTCTGTCACTTACTGGCTGTGTGACAGTGGGCAAGTTGTTCAACATTCTAAGAATCAGTTTCCTTTCCTCACGCGTCAAATAGAGATCATAGTATAGAATGATAGGAATAATAATATACAGTAATGGGACCAAAGTCTAGGGTTGTTAGGAAAATGAGATAGGATAATACATGGAGATCTCTTGAAACCATGCCTGGCTTTACCATCAGCACTCAATACGTAGTAGCTACATTCTTACCAAATCATATCCAGAACACAGAGAACAGGCTCTGACAAAAATGCTTACGTACCCAACCTGACAAATGGAGAAGTCAAGCAGAAAAGGAGACCCTTTAAATAATTGGGCACAGCAGATGAGAAAGCAAGGACGTTGCTTTCCTCTGCAGTTGTGACATGACGGGTGGCCCTGGTGGCCAGCACATCCAGGCCAGGACAGGTGTGTCTCAGCCCTGCTTCCTTGGTGGGGCCTCGCAAAACTTCCTTAACCTCCTTGAGCCACAGTCTCCTCATCTGTCGAGCTACCAAGGCCAGACCTTGGCATATAGGAAGGGAGAAGGGAACTCCACTTTCCATTTGAGGGATCCAGAAATAACTTCCTTACAGTCAGAGAAGGACTCTGCATGCCACCTGCTCACCTGGGGAAGCAGAGCAAACTGCCTGAATATTTGAAGCATAGAATTCAGCGCAATTCATTGCAGTGTTACTGATTTTGATGATGAATACCCAAAATTGTCTCTGTGCTTAGGATGACGAAGCTGAGTGGAGATGGGGCAGTAGCTACTATGAGAGTTATGTTCTGAAAGAGAAGTGAGTCATGGAACTCTTCTCATCAGCTGTGTGTCATTGATCCATCCATTCACTTAGCAATCGTGCATGGATACCTTCATGTTGAAGATGTGGCGCTGAATGCTGGCAGGAGCAGGGAGTAAGGAACCCAGATGAATAAGATGTAATCCTGACACTATAGCACTTCCAATCTAGCAGATGCAATAAATGTTCTTAAAATATATAACAGGAAGAGAGGCGTTGCAGCATAGCGGTTATGGAATTCGAAAAATGCATCTCAATTCTAGCTCTATAAGTTGCAACGTGGGTAACTTGGATAAATTACTTAATCGCTCTGACCTGCAGTATCCTCATCGGTGAAAGAGAGATACTACTACCTGTCGTAGGGGGTTAATATGAGGCTTAGATTTCAAGTGCTTAATATGGTATGTGGCCGATAATTAGTATTCATGCATGGCTGTTGTTACTGTCATTGTTTTATTGTCTTCATATTTATAAGTGGAATTTCATGTAAGGACTTGAAAGGATGAATGTCATGTATGCTGCAATAATTAATATGCCATATACTATGGAGACCTAAGGGAATAGTTGAAGTATTTGGCCGAATATGGTGTCATCATGATCTTAGTAACAAAATCTTTCTTGGAGACCAGTACATAAATAAACGGTATGGGATGTTATGCCTGCATGTCTTCTCACACACGGTGCTTCAGGAGCCCTCAGCCAGCCCCGTCAACGGCCCGCTTTCATGCCACAGGGAATGTTAAAGAGTGAGAAACAGCAGAGTGTTAATATTGGTCACAGCATGCACTCATCCAGACGTGTGATTGAAAGCCAGGGCACGTTCATTGAAACAGAGTCAGTTAAAAAAGGATGTACAATTGCTTCCGAGTACACACCAGCCAGCTGCTAACAGCATTTCCTTCCACGCTGAGATCTGGCCCAGCCTGGTCTGAAAAATGAGAAGGGCCTTCCCTTTAGAACACAGATTCCTTTGTGTCCCGAGCTGCTTTCTAAAGCGTATTCAAAGTGCCCACTCTCCTCTGGAAGGTGAACATTACACTGAAAAGCTGGACTACAGTATTACAACTGCTTTTTTTAATTGTTCAGTGAAAAAAAAGCAAGAAACGTATGGAAATGCATCATGCAATGACAACTGAGTTTAAAATATGTTGAAAAGAGAAGACAAGGAGGAAATAGAATGAATGCAAGGTGGGGCATCACGTGGTGAAATTAGGCACCACCATTTTTTTCTTTTTTCTTTCCTCCCTCTCTCCTTCCCCCCCTCCCTTCCTTCCTTCCTTCCTCCCTCCCTCCCTTCCTTCTTTCCTTCCTTTCTCATGTTCATTCATTCATTCACTCACAGATATATACCAAGCTTGATAACCTGGACACAAAGGCAAAACCTCAAACGACAGACACAGTCCCTGACCCCATGGGTGGAGGAGCCGGGTAGTCAGAGTATCAGGGACATAGACATTAAATAAACTACCAAATAGGTCCCTTATCACATTTTAGGATGCTTTTATATAATACGGAATGGGCACAATGCAGCTGGCATTTGAGAAACAGGATAAGAAAGATGCTTTGTGCATCTCTGTGTCCTAATTATCCAATGTAACACCTGGCTTGCAGTGTGTACTTGGGAATTTTATTTGAAAGATTAAATGAATGAATGAACTGTTGATTACCTTGCTCTTTTTTTTTTTTTAATTCCAACAGAGGGTTTTATATTAGCTGGACCTGAATCATTTCTGCATCCCTCCTGTCTTTCTTGGGGGAGGGTGTATTCAGGATACTCATGGCTGTCTTTCTTCTCCCCAGCTGGCTGTTTGAGGGGCTGGGCAGAGACAAAGCTGAGGAGCTGCTGCAGCTGCCAGACACGAAGATCGGCTCCTTCATGATCAGGGAGAGTGAGACCAAGAGAGGTGAGCAGCCTCCAATTCATCTTTCCGTACGTGGGTCAGACATGCAGGCTTTGCTCCGGGCTGACTCATTCACTACCTGGCTCAGGTTCCCTCCTCCTATGAGGCATGCAAATCACTCCGGCGCGGTGAGCTCCCAACAGCCCACACACCATCAGTGCGGCCAGCACCGAAGCCGAAGCCGGGGGCAGTGACCTGGGGCGGGGCGGGGGGGGGGGGCGTCGCTGGCGCAGGCTCTGACCCACAGCAGGCCTGGCAGACCTGTTGTGTTCTTACTACACAGCAGACCTTCATTCTTAGTCCTGGCTGTGCCCTACAATGAAATCAGGCAGCCTAGAGAATCGGGACCAGCAGATTCACCATGACCTTCACTGTTTTAATTTTCATACATCCTACGCACTAAATAATTCAGTGAAAAAGAAATAGCCGGGCTTCGTCATGGTTCGAAGCAAGGGTCCCGAACTCTAGTTTGGCCTGCGTGAATTACTAAGAAGTCACCTCTTCTCTCTAAGCCTAAGTTACCTGCTTTATAACATGGGATTAATAATAGGAAAATACTTGGCAGGTGTCTGGAATGGCGTATACACTTAAGCTCGCAGAAGCAAAACATTAATAGCCTGGACTTACTCAGGCTAACTGAGAATTGATATTAACTTCTTAAATATAGAAAATACTTTCAAGGTCTTAGCCTGCTTCCTGTACGTTCGCTATCAAAGAAGAGAAAATGTGGTATGTGAGACTATTTCCCGTGCACTTATTAAGCACCAGAGCTACCTGGTGCCGGATGGAGCCCTCCACCAAAATGGGCACCAGCTTTCCTTTGGGGAAGCAGGGACCACATATATGTGGATTAAAATTTTAAAAAAAGCCAGGAACAGCTTTTCTCTCCAAAACCTGAATAAGCTGGGTAAGAGCAAAAGCAAAGCAAAGGCAAAACTTCCTGTGCAGGTCCCAGGGATCTCCCGAGGCAGGAGACCCAGACTCCGGCATGGCCGGGGCGTGGCGGGGGACGGACCCAGTGTGAGTTGCCAGAGCTGATCTAAAAATAATCAGGCCGAGCTGCGGCCGAGCTGGGGCCCAGGTGGGGGGCCCAGGCCCTGCTCCCTTGGGTATGCAAAGTTCTCTTAAGTTTCCACCTGCTACCCTTGACCTACTCACCATACTTCCAGTCCCTGCTGACATTACCGGAAGACACAGGCTGAACTGACTCACAGGGCGGGCCTGGGACAGAGCGGCGAGGGACGCCCGGCAGAATGCTCGCAGGCCTGCTCTAGGGGGACAAAATGGGGCTGCCACTTCCAAGCTGTGTGCCTCAGGCTATTTCACGCAGTGCTCGAGCCTCAGTCTCTCTGTCTATATAGTATTTGAGAACAATACCTCCCAGAGTCTTTCTGAGAATCATCAGAGACGTTGCTATGGAATAGCTCAGTACCCAGCCCAGCACATGCAGCAAAAACTCAGCAAGTACAAGTGCCCCTCCATCTCACTGCTTCGCCAGCCTTTTCACTCCTCGAACCTCAGAAGACAGAGCAGGAAGGACTCTTAAACATGACCTAAGCTCAATTCTCTCACTTTCCATTTGGGGAAGTCGAGGCTAAGAGAGGTAGTGGCAGGTGCTCACCCAAAGTTCTACTCTGATTAACCCATCTTGGGTCATTACTCTCATGGTGCTGAAGGAGACAAAACACATTTCATGTTGCCTAGGAATACTCAGAAAAATGTCTTAACTGCCACAGTTCCTAAATTTCTGAGAACACCAAGCATAAGTCAGAGGCAAAACGGACCAGGAAAAGGGGGCATAACTGTAAGGGCCCCTCAACTGTGTGATGGAGGAAAACGACAGCACAAATACCTTGGAGTGTGAACTTGGGAAAGACTCAAGAATGACCGCAGATCCGGGATGTACAGGATGCAATCCAACTCTAGTCATTTCATTTGGTCTAAGGACCCACAAAAGGATGTGGAAGCCCCCAGAATGGTAACTCACAAAGCAAAGACTTATTCCTTGCATTTGAACACCAGCATTGCAACAAGGTTAATGCAACTGGGCTGCTCAAATACTATGCTCCTGGGGTCTCTAAAGAGTGAGCTACAACCAAGCAGACAGGGTTTGAGCAGCCGTTGCTCAAAACACAAAAGCATGTGTCTGGGTACCACCATCATATCACAAGGCTGAGAAGGTCTCTCTGCCTCAGCGGTGGTGGGCTCCTTAGCTGGCGGCCCTTGGGTGGGGACACATGGAATGCCACTGACTCGTCCTTCACTTCCTGCAGGTTTTTATTCGCTCTCGGTTAGACACCGGCAGGTGAAGCATTACCGCATCTTCCGTCTGCCAAACAACTGGTATTACATTTCCCCAAGACTCACCTTCCAGTGCCTGGAGGACCTGGTGAACCACTATTCTGGTAAGAAACACTCCATTGGGACCAATACATGACGCCCCTCTTTTCTAACTGCCCCTACCCCGGGCACTCAGGCTAGGCTGCACACGGGTCACCAAGACATGCCAGGTGGTTTACTTTGCTCTCTTGCCCATCCTGGCTTCTTCATATGCTCTTTTCTTTTTAATTCAGACTGTAAATTTCAGGCTAAAACAGACTGAATGTGAAGGCTGCCTAAGGAAGTAAAATGCAGCCAACCTCAACTTCACCCCCTCTCTACCTGTAAGTGCAACGAATTAGGATGCCCCTACATTCACAACCACAGACAGTCTGCACTTCCTTAAGTGGACTGTACGCTTGGGCCTCCGGGGCTTTGCTCTGAAATGCCGCTCATTTCCCCTTTTCTGCATGTCAAAATCCTCGTCAACCTTCAAGGCCAACAGGAAGCCACTTCCTTGATGAAGCCCTAAGAGTCAGAAAACTAATGGTCTGTTTTCTCTGCTCTCCTAGCATGTCAGGTGCTTTTCTCCCTAGAACTCTGGGCGTCCTGCCCAGTGACCTAGTTAACTGTGTACTGGTCTGTGTTTCCCAACAAGCTCTTAGACACCAGGGATTATACTTTGTTCATCCATATGTCCTCCCTGGGCCCAGGAGAGAAGTCCAAATGTTTCATGCTGACCAGGATGGGGCGCATCCTCCAGGATGGCGGAAGCAGAGTGGGGTTTGATGGAGGCGATGATAATGTGTGCAGAGTTGGAAGAGGACCTTCGTGTTAGATTGGGAAAGGCCTGAATGCCAGGTCAGGAGTTAGAGTTTTATCCTATGGAAAAGGGAGAAATAGTAAAAAGGTGGCTGCATTTCTAAGAGTTGGCTCTGGAACCTTCTTGTGTTCATATCCCAGATCTGGGCAACCTTGGGCTGGCGGTCCACCTTTGTGCCCACATTTCTCCAGATAAGGCAGGTGCTGACTGTTCCTACCGTGCGGATGCTGTGAAGTCCGCTGAGTTAGAGCACGGAAAGTGCTGACGAGAGCGCCGGCCACTCAGACGTGGGCTCCTGCTATGTGAGCCACTGTTCCCCGGCCAGGAGGGCTCCCTCCTCCCTGCTTCTGCCTTGTGAAAGGGAGGAAGACAGAAGCTGCTTTCCCTTTGTAAGCATCTTCCCCCTTCTGGGCTCAGGATGTCTGACCCCACACCCTGGCTTCTTTAGGATGTGGGATCTTGAAGGGCATTTCAAGGTGAAAGGAGGAGTCCACGGGGCTGGGTTATCACACCTGGCCTGGGAGAAGTGCAGGTCTGGAAGGAGGAATGGCCGCTATGGAAACCCAGGCCCAGGCTCCGGTATGGGCTCCGTGAGACCGTGGGCAAATACCTTCACTTCTCAGAGCCCCGGATCCCCATTCATGGAAGGTGGATGAGAGCAGCGCCCCCTGCAGGTAGTTGTCATGATTATTGAACACGAAGGTGAACGTAACATGTTTATCACAGCCTGGCACGTGGCGGATGCAAAATAAATGATAACAAATATTACTCCCATGATACCCCAACACCTAGCAGCTTAGCTAAAAATGAAAGAGGAAGGGAGTCCTGGAAACAGTCAGCTTTTACTGATCATGAGTCAAACTTGGTTGTGGTATTTGGCTTTTAATAAGAATCTTCTGAGAGGTGTGGTGACCATAAGTTTTGCATAGACAAAAGCAAACATGAAAAGGATGCTGGCCCAGCAAAGATTTTTATGGACCAGGAGGTCCACACGGCTTCCAGGCCGCAGACGCTCGAGAATCTCACGCCAGCGCAGAAGCAGCGCCTTCCAAAAATGCACCCCTGGCCATCGCATCAGCACAGGGATCGCAGTCAGCAGTCACCTCTGCGAATGACTGAAAAGGGTCTGGATGGAGGCCTGAAAGGCTTCCGGTGCCTTCAGGACCTCAAGGTGGGAATAATGTGGCCAATTTACGTCCCACCAGGTTCTTCCTAAAGGCGCAGAATCAGAGAAGATGTTCGCTAAGCGACGTGAACAGACAATTTTGTTTTATGAGTTACTTATATTTATTATCCTGTGCTCTTGGGAAAATTATTTAATATCTCAGAGCCTCAGTTTCTGCATCTATAAAATGGGGATTAAAATGCCTCACAGGATTATTGTTAGGACCAAAAAAAATAATGCCTGTGAACTGGCTGTGATCCTGACCCCAGGGGCCTTGTTTTCTTCATTCCCCAAATGGATGTAACAGTACTGATGGCCCAGAGTAGCTCGGGGTTCCCTGAGCTGGCACATGCCACGCTCGCCCAGCACCGGGCTCAGCCTACGTGCTCAGAAGCGTTCGTCCTCTTCTTCTTTGCCAGAATGTATTTCTCAGCCTAAGTGTTAACCTTGCTAAGGAAGGAGGCTCCCCCGCCTGTGCTACCCCCTGCAGCTGGTTTCTTTTGTCTTTGTGTCTGACTCAGTCTCCTTTGCCTCCTAATCTGGGAGGGCGTTTCAATTTCCAACCTGTGACAGGTAATTATTGCAGATCCACATCCAGTTAAGCTCCCTGTAACCTCAGGGTCCAATCTCACATTCCTCAGTGTGAGCCCGTGTGGGCGGACAGCTGAGTTCACGGGAAGATCACATGGAGACGCAGCGTTGCTGACGGCCACCCTCTGCCAGCCTGGGCTTGCTTCTTCAGCTACCATTACCTTTTGTTCTTCGGCAAGGACACCCCAAGAGCTGCATCAATAAGCTGGGAGGTGGAGCCTGCCTTAGGGGCGATGAGCTTCCTAAACCCTGGTGATTTATGTGCTCGGGGCTGGGGTGGCGTTGTCCTGAGAGGCCAGTGGCAGCTCACATCCTTGGCCACCTCATCTCCCCCAGGACGTGAGACCCACTGCACTCTTCGGCCTCAATAGGGCCACACAGAATCTCCTCTGTCTGTAAGAACACCTGAGCCCAGCAGGCTCGAGTCTTTCTCATGATGTCGTGGGCTACGGGAAGGCTTCGAAGAGACGGAGGCTCTACCTTAAAGCTCCTGGAAAGATGGGGGACCATGGAAACTCAGCTATGTCCTACTAGCAGAGGGATAAGAGGAAAGGATTTATTTAATTTTCATCCTCTTTGTATCTAGGGTAGAGAAGAGAGATGTTTCTTCCTTTTTTCCTCGTCCATTTTCTCCATTTGCCTTTTATCTTTTTTCTCCTCCTATTTCTGTATCTTTTATCCTTTTTGTTCTGTCTTTGCTTCTTCCCCTCCCTCCCTCTCTCTACCTCACTCCCTCCTTCTCTCTCCATCTTCCCCCCTCCCTTCCTTCCTCCCTTCCTTCCTTCCTTCCTTCCTCCCTCCCTCCCTCCTCCCTCTCTCTCCCCCTTCCTTTCTGTCTTCTTTCCTTGTTTCCTTTATCTCCCTTTCTTCCTAAAGATGCATTAGCCCCACCCATGCTGTACTGAGCCCCTTCTGTGTGCTGTGGGGGAACACACATTGCACACATCTCCCCCACCGCCGCGCACACAGGAGGCTCACCTGAAGCGGATGGCCCTGCACCTTGCTGTGAAACCACTGAGTCTGGGCCCTCACGCGAGTGCTCTGCCAGCTGTTCTCTCTTGGTAGCACAGTCCCCTCATCCAACAATTGAGGAAACAGGTTCAGAGAGGGTCAAGGTGATTCACTATCTGGGCGGAGCTGAAACTCAAACCCAAGTTTGGTGGATTCTGGATCCTAAACCCTTCTCTTTACTTGTGTCAAGCCAAGCACGGTGTGTACCCAGGACACGTTAATATTTCTTCAACAGGTGGGCACGTGACTCTCAGCCCCTCTCAGATCTCAGCCTCCATTCCCCCTTGTGAATATCCAGGGCCCCGCACCTCACACTGGCCGGGGCATCCCACAGTCGCTGACTGGTTCTCTGCTTCCCTCCTCAGAGGTGGCCGACGGCCTCTGCTGTGTGCTGACCACGCCCTGCCTCACTCAGACCACGGCTGCCCCAGCAGTGAGGGCCCCCGACGCACCTGTCACCTTGCGCCAGAAGACCTTCGACTGGAAGAGGGCGTCCAGGTGTGTGTCTGCGTGTGTGTGAGTGTGTGTGTGTGTGTGTGTGTGTCCTCCATGAACGAACGTGCAAGCCCCAAACCAGCACGTGAGCCTGGCACATGAACACCATGGCCAGTTACCGCTGGCCCTGCTAAACCCTCGCTCTGAGCAGATGCAGACCCCAGGAATCCCACTGTCCCCTGGGAGGCAGACCCAGCCTCAGGCCTCATGCCCCGGGTGGCATGGCCCTAGCAACTCCCCGCCATGGCCTCAGTCCCCGCAGTTGTGCAAACATTTATTGAGCCCTCCTTTGGTGTTAGCTGAATATTTTCTAGCTGAACGATACCATCTTGCTTTTTTCTAATTGTTAGTATCCTAACAATTAGAGAATAACACACAAATCAATCTTGTACAAATTTAATATTACTGTAAACTTAATCTTGAAGGTAAACATACAAGCAAAATCCTAAGGCAACTTCATTTTTTTAAGGGAAAAAAAAATCTTCCCTTATTTGTTCTATTTGATTGTCAGCTATTGCATTTTTAGGGGTATCTGTAGTTGGAATTATCTGTAGTTGGGGTTATCGTATTAATTAAACACCGATCCAGACATCCCATTGGCAAATTCAAAGAAAATCAGTCATCAGAATTGCCTGGGAAATGAATAAAACAGCTCCTCCTTGTAAATATCATGAAGAATATTCATTAAAATTTATAGTTGGAAGTTTTAGCCATCCAAGGAAATGGCAGTTCAGAGAGGTTGAGTGATTTCTCCAAGATTACACAGCCGCAAATGCAAGAAGCAGAATTAGAATGTTAGATATATATTAACCAGGCTCTTCATTTGTTTTTCTACCTTTTCTCATTCTTTTGTCCTCCATCCCACTATGTCCCTCTCTTTTGCCCCTTTCTCTGTCCACTTTCTGCCCACTCGCAGACGGCAAGATGACCCGGAGGGGGCTGAGAACCCACTCAGTGTGGATGAGTCCCTTTTCAGCTACGGCCTTCGGGAAAGCATCGCCTCCTACCTGTCCCTGACCGGGGATGACAGCACCTCCTTCGATCGAAAGAAGAAAAGCGTCTCTTTGATGTACAGTGGAAGCAAAAGAAAGAGCTCTTTCTTCTCGTCAACGCCGTACTTTGAAGACTAGCCCGAGAACAGACACCATGGTGTTTGCACAAAGTAACAGAGGTTCAAACTGTCACCTGGGATCTTGCAGAAAGGCACGGTTTCCTGGTCCCTGGGGAGCCCCACATCTTCCAGAAGCCAAGAGAAGCCACATGGAGAATTGAACTCTCATCTTCTCTATCTGCGTCATGACAAAGGGAACCCCTCTCTGGCATTTGATCAGGCACATTGCAAAATGTGGACTCCTGGCATCTTCAGGCGAGGGTTCAGAAGAGCCCTGCGTGTGTGCATGTGCACGCCACATTTGTGGGAAAGACAAAGATGCTCTCTCACAGGAACGTGCCCAACCAAGGACCACTCTCCAACACACCGCCCAGGTGGACTCACTCTGAGGTCCCTGAAGAAAACCTCTGAATGAGATAAGCCTGAGAAGAAGATGAGCCAGAAACTGTGGCCTGGCAGAAAGTCTGGGTTTGCAAATTGATCTCCTGCATTGAACTTTTGTAACCAATCTGTAAAGAGACCTCTGGGATATGCCTCCTCTCTTTTTAAGGGAGTTCAGTGACACTAAATGCTAACCTTCCTTACGAGCCCTGAATGGGGAGATCCCTTTGGGCTTCTCGTTCCAAAGCTACGTGTGCAGAAGTCAGATGGCCTCCCTACTTCTGCTGAGACCACGAGTAATGGGGGAGGGGGGCGGCTGCTGACAGTGAAAGCGCGAGGGCAGGCCTGGCACTGCGCAAGATTTCATGAGGTCGCCGACCACAGCTCACAGCACAGGAAGAGCTTCCCTGGGGTGCTGAGATTCTTGTCTATATTAATGCATCAATTACTCATTCATGACAGTGACTGCCAGAAGCGGCACTGTGTTAAGTTCTGTGTAAGGTGTCAGGTCAAAAATATGTATATGTATGTGTGTGTGTGTGTGTGTATATATATATATATATATATATATATATAGAGAGAGAGAGAGAGAGAGAGAGAGAGAGAGAGAGAGAGAGAGAGAGAGAGAGAGAGAGAGAGAGAGGGAGAGAGAGAGAGAGAGAGGGAGAGCGGGAGGGGCCCCAGCAGTGTAGACAGGGAGAAAAGTGTATAAACAAATATTGGGGGCTGTAGAAGCAGAAATCAGCTCACAGCTTTGGGTGGGAGTGGGGTCAGGTGAGGGTGACCCAGGAGCTCATGTTTCAGCTGGATCTTTAAACAGTGGAACGGTTGGTTGGACTGGGTAAGTGAGAATGGTTGGATTTTTTGAAAAAAGGAAACTGATAAGTTCTAAAGGAATAACGCATCCAGTATCTTATTCTAAAACGAGTCTGGCAGCCACAGGAATAAAAATGCTCAGCTCTAGAAAAGATGGGAATTGGAGTGGCTTAATTCTGTCAAACATAATTCTAAGAGACGAAAGAGAAAACATAGCAAAGTTCTAGAGCAGAAGAAGCCTTTATCTCCAGATCCTGTTAGGAAGGGGGCTGCAGATGTCGCCGTGACGCATTTTCCCAGTTGCAAAGGGATTCAGGGGGAGGAGGGGCACTGCCAACAGGAAAGGTTTGTCTGTCCAGTATATATGCATTCTGTCCATCTGAGATCACTGCGCTGGTGGTGTGTGCACACGCGCTTACATGATTTTCTGTATCATCAGATTCCAGTGTGTTTATCCAAGAAGACACTTGTGGTTTCCTCAACATTCCCCAAAGGCTGTTTCTATAGAGCCAGCCAATGTATGGGAAATGAATGTAGCTCTGGGGACCTCGGCTTCCGCCATAAGGCAGGGTGACCTGGTGAACACCTGTGTATACAGCGTCTTCTGTATTGTTTTCTGTTGTGATTCACGTGGTTGGAACATTTGGGGAATAGGCGGAGGGATTTCTAAGTGGGAAGCATTACGCTTTGCTAAATCATGTATGTATTCCTGATTAAAATAAACCTAATGAATATTTAATTCTTGGAAAGTGGGGAGAGCTTCCTGGGTGAGGCTGGTGGGTGGTTCGTCTAGAAGCTCTGTGGGTTTCGAATTTTCAAATAAACTTGCAGCTGGAGAGAGAGGAGACCAGGGAACACGAGACGAACCCGCATTGGTTAGTATCTTGGTTTCTTCTTGAGGTGCAGCCTTAAGAAACCAGGGTTTTATGACTTTTGAGGGTGCCTCATCCAACTTGAAGGTGGATGTCCAGGGATCGAGGGAGAGAACAATTTCTTAGCAATTGTTATGAAAATTTTGTCTCACCTACACATCCCTGCAAATTACTTTTGATACCTCTGCTATTTGTTCTTCCAAGAGTTTCTTTCTACAAATATGTTTTTGGACACCTATTAAATACCAGACACTGTCCTGGGTGCTGGGGTCATTGCAGTAAAACCAGAGGAGGTCCCCGCGGGGCGGAGCCGGGAGATGTGCCCTTCCTTCCCCACGTCAGCAGGGGTGGCTCTCCTCTCCTTCGTCCCCTCCCCGCAGTCTGCAATCCCTGGCAGCCCAGGCTCAGCCCTGCAGATGACAGCAAGGCCCTGGGATGACAGACAAACACCTAGAAGGAAGCCGGCCCCCGAGAGATCACGAGATACCTGTACTCCACACTTGGGGAAACATTATGGGAAAGAGG
This sequence comes from Delphinus delphis, assembly GCF_949987515.2. NCBI lineage: Eukaryota > Metazoa > Chordata > Mammalia > Artiodactyla > Delphinidae > Delphinus > Delphinus delphis. Next base: position 72,269,531 of record NC_082699.1, on the reverse strand, counting down.
AAAAAAAAGAAACGCATTTGTTATTTAAGCTACTTTTGTGATGGGTCTCCTTGTTAGAGCAGGTGAGTATTTGCTCCAAAGCGCACAGAAATAAACCCGCCATGATTTGCAGATAATGAGATAACTTCACAGAAAATCCAATGGAAACAACAGACAAAGTATTAGAGGCGGTAAGAAAGCTCGCCAAATGCGGAACCAACTTCTTCCACTACACCCGTATTTACCAACTGGAAAGTAAAATAGAAAACACGAAACCATTTATGTAGGGTCTCGCCTCAAAATAACTTCGCAAAACTTTTATGGAGAAAAGTTCAAAACTCTATGAGAAGACGTAAGGAGACAAAAATACTATGTTCCTGGTTATGGGGTTAAACTGATCCATGGATATAAGAACTAACATCCTAAAAACATAGATATTTTTCTGAAATGATTTGAAAAATTACATGAAACTACAATCCAATTCCCATCCGGAATATTTTTAAAAATCCGTAAACTTATTCTAGAATATATATGGAAGCATCAAAGCCTGTGAATAGCTAGGCCAGTTTTGATTAAGGGAAGCAATGGGGCGAGGGCTCCCACTGGGAGGTCTGTATGAAAACAGGAAAAATCAGTGCTCTGGGACCAAGCCAGCATCCCCTGCTCTCCACCACTGCTGGTTTAATGGACTCAGCATGGTCTCAGGTGCCCTCTTTGAACCAGGAGCTGAGCTAAGTGCTAAGGCCGTACTAAGAGCTACTAAGAGCATAAATCACGTACCCAATCAAGCACCGAGTCACAGTAGAAATGGAATAAGATGTGTTAGAAAAGTTAACAAATGGAAAACAAGTCGGAATTCCTAAAAATCGCTACGTAGAAGTCTCTTCCCCGCCGTGAGATGCTTTCTGTTTTAGAGCTGGAGGAAGTCTTAGAGGCCCAATTCTGCTGAGCCCCGAAGGGTGGAGTGATTGTCCAGGTGGAAAACAGCATGTGCTGACCACAGAAGAGCCTGGAAAGATCTAGAGGAAGGCACAGCATTTTCTAGGAATGGTGGCAGAGCTGCTGAGCCTGGACTGTAGGGCTCATGTGGGAAAGGAGACCGGAAAACTTAGCTTGAGGCCAGTTTCTGAGGCCTGGAGTTCACTCAGAGGAATGCAGAATTGGGGCAGTGTCAAAGGAAAGCAATGGAAATTTCTTCTGGGTCCTGAGAATCACAGCACAGAGGACATGACCTCCTCTGCCTTCTCTTAAAACTGGCCAAGGGGTCAGCGCCACAGAATTCAGGCTTGCAATATGGCTCCCCTCTTCCTTTTTCAAGCTGGCCCCCAGGGCAGGTGAAACACTCGGGATCTGCTTTTGCCTGGAGTTGCCTTCGCTTGGCATGGGACATGGGGGAGCTCGGGTTCCTTGAGTTCCCACAGTGTGCAGGGCACTTTACAGACCTTGTATCATGACTGCGTGAGCCCGTAGGAGACGGAATTAATCACACCTATTTTATCCATGAAGAAGGCAGTGGTAAAGTGTTTCACCCAAGGCCAGCATCTTAACTCAGGCTTGTCTGACCCTAGGCCTGCACTCTTCCTCTGACACATTGAGACCCCGAATGAGTCACAGGCTCTTGGAGGAGCCTCACAGTGTAGAAGAACACAGGGTTTGGCTTCAGCTTCCAACCCCTAATGCAGCTCCTTCTTTACTGTGTGTTCTTTAGCGGGTCACTAAACATCTCTGAGCCTTGGCTTTATTTTGTCTAGATTAGAAATAAAATAAATGTTCCTGGCAAATTAATGTGAGGAATCTATGAGGTAATATATTCAAAGTGACTTATGGTCCCAAACATGCTAAACAAATAAATATAAGTTATTAATTATCACAGGAGTCTGTTTCGTCCAAATTTCAACAGTTCTGGTCCCAAGATTTGTAGAAAGACTGAAGATTTTATCCAAGAATATAGCACCAACTCACATTCATTCCCCCAAACATCTGTTGGTAGAGAGCACACTGAAGAACTGCTAATATCTTGAAGTATTTTAATTCTCTCATTCCCAAATAATTTCACAGGCATCCCCCCAAACTGCAGGGAGCAGTTGTAAAGGCTACCTCCACATGACTAAAACAGATGGAGGGATTATTCTTAAATACACTACCATTTGCTAAAACAGATTAGTTTTTGAAATTCCCTAAACATCGAAACCCTCCAGAACCTTCAAAAGGAAAATTCTGCCTTCTGGGCGCACTGGAAGGTATTTTTGGTGTCCTCTGGGTCCCACTCAGTGTCTGGCTTCTGAGCAGGCCCTGGGGGCATCAACGCAGCCCTTCAGGATCAACTCAAAGTCAGGAAGGTCTGCTTTCAATACCAGGAACTGAAAGATGTTTGTGCTCAGGCCTCCTGACACTCAGATGCACCAAGCATGAAGGGACAGATTGAAGAAAACCTGATGCAAAGGACGAGAAACACAAGGAAGAGGTGGGAAGGCAAGAAGTGGACTAGCCTGTGGGTCCCTTGACACCCCCCCTCCCAGGCTCATGAGCTCCTTTACTGCCCGGATGTTAATCACGGAGCATCGACCCTAAGACAGCAGTGCTGGGTGCCCCGGGCTCTGTGGAGAGCCAGGCATCCCCGGCTGTCCTGGAGATGACAGTCTTGTAAGAGAGACATACATGGCAGTAGAAGCAATTATGTACCGGTGGGGAAGCAGGAGAGATGCCGTACGAGATTTACGGATGGCATCAGCCATAGGAAGAGGGCCTGGTTCGAGGCTGGAAAGTCTGGAAGTAGCCCCTGAAAGACGAGTAGGGAGGGCAAAGAGGAAGACGGGAGAAAAGGAATCCACGCACAGGAAACTACCAGTAAGAGGCAGGAACTAGTGCAGGGACCCTTCAAGGAGTACTAGAAGGCTCCCGTGGCTGAAGGGGAGAGATGAAGTGGCAGGAGGCCCTGCTCCTTGGCAGGGACAGCAATGATGTTGATCCCGCCTCCGTTGTGCCCAAACAGTGACACTTCTCCACCCTGCTTATGATCACAGGTTTGGATCCTGGGAAGGCTGGAGAGAGCTAGATGTGGTTTGATGGCCTTAGAATCGCCAGCAGGTCCATGGCACTGGCCTCAGTGGTTCTCCTTCGTACCTTCCTTTGGGTCACTCAGTAGTCTCCTCATTGCTTTCTCTTCCTCCAGCACTGCCCCTCTTACACGCATCCTCCGCCGAGCTCTAGAAGTCTTCCTGAAGGCGAGTCTAAGCAAGTTTCCCACCTGCCTAAAACCCTCTGATGGCATGAGAGTGTTCATAGCAGCACTATTTCCAGCAGCCAAAAGGGGGAAGCAACCCAAACATCAATCAATAGATGAATGGATAAACAAAATGCGCTGTACACATACAACGGAATATCATTCAGCCCTAAAAAGGAATGAAATTCCGACGCATGCTACCACGTGGACGAAGCTTGAGGACACTATGCTAAGTGAAGTAAGCCAGTTACAAAAGGACAGATCTTCTAGGATTCCACTAACATGAGGTAAATTCATATTAGAGTGGGCAAATTCACAGACACAGAAAGTAGAGTAGCAGTTGCCCGGGGCTGGGAGGAAAGGAGAATGGGGAGTTAGCGTTTGACAGGTACAGAGTCTCTGTTTAGGATGATGAACAAGTACTGGTGACAGTTCATGCTGATGGTTGCACTACATTGAAATGTACTCAATGCCAGTGAATTGTACACTTAGTACTGGTTAAAACGGAAAACCAAACCAGCAAACACACAAAAGACGCTGAAGGCTCCCATGCACTCAGGATAACACCCGAGGCGTTTACTGCAGGCTGGCTGCTCTCTGCCTCCACACCACTGTCCACGCAGACCCGGTCCTCCAGCTGCACTGCATGATGGGCAGACCCCAGCAAAGAGCCAAACTTTCCCTTGGTGCTAGGACTCTGGTTACGTGCCTACACAGCCTTCAACATCAGCTGGCACAGTCTCTCTCTCAGGAGGCATTCTGGGACATTCTCTCTTTCCCCTGAGTTTGGTTGGGAGCGTCTCTCTGAGCTGCTCTAAGATGCTCTTTTAAATATCTGCTTTAAATGTTTGTCACCTCTTTCTCCAGTAAACTACAAGCTTCCTGAGAACTAGGTCGTGTATTATTTAGCATGGCACTTCCAAAAAGGAGCATAGTACCTGGCACCAGTTGGACATTCAATAACATTAGAAGCTCATCAGTGACACCATAGCCATCAGAGCATATGCTGTGGTCAACAGGTTGTTTCCTCCATCATAATTATTTCATCACTATCAACATTCTCATGCCATCATCATCACCACCAACATCACCATCACCAACATCACCATCATCAACACCATCATCATCATCATCATCACCATCATCACCATCATCACCATCAACACCACCATCATCACCATCATCACCATCATCATCATCATAATCATCATCATCATCACTCAGCAGGTACTTCAGACCATCCAGTGGAATCCTGAGTGTTATGTTCTATTCTTTGCCTTCACTCACCAGTCAGCAACAAAGTTGGCCAAACCTTTGTTGCTCTGTGACAGATCCAGCTGCCCTCCACTGCTTTAATTGCTATTAAACCCTAATGAGGCACTCCCAGGAAATAGAAACTCTTCCCCGTCTAGAATTATTAACATTTTAGATGTGAGTGGACAGCAGTCAGGGGAGCCCTGCAGCATCCGGGCTCACGTGAACACGGAAAGATGGCCATGGGCAGGACACCCACTCAGAACAAAGGATAAAGCAAGTCCAAGCAACTGAAGCCAACTGGGGCAAGGAGGGACCACCTTCAGCAAGACTGAAGGCAGAGCAGGCGACTCACCATCAGCATGGCTCTCCGGAAGAGTCTGGAGTCTGTGGCCCTAGTGGTTAGAAGGTGGACGCTGGCCACGTCGGCTCCGCCACGGTCTGCTGCCAGTGTCACGCGCTGAGGGTCCCCACCAAACGCTCCGATGTGGGTCTGCACCCAGGTCAGAGCCACCACCTGGTCCAGCAGCCCCCAGTTGCCGCTCAACTCGCCGGACCCTTCAGAAAGAGGAAAGCCTTCAGCACTCTGCGATTCTGCAACCTGGGATGTAACCATCCTCGTGTTGTGTAAGCCAGGCACAGGGTGCCGGTGGGGGGCCTGGGCTCCTGCCCGCATAGGTCTGGACTGTGGTTTCCCAATATAGTGGGGCAGTGGGAAGAGCCTGGGCTCCGGAACCAGGCCCATCCAGCCCGGATTCTCGCTTCAGCTACGAGACTGCAGACATGTCCCTCCACCTCTGTGGGCCACGGCCACCCCATCTCCCCCCACTGCCCGTGAGGAGGGCGGCTTCTCAGATGAGAGGCATTGCACGTTCAGACCCCAGGCTTGGCGCATCCGACGAGAAGGAGCTGAATTTCCGGCCCCCCATCTCCCCCCACTGCCCGTGACTCTCCGTGTCTCCTGCCCCCCGATGATGGCCAGGCCCGGCTGAGACGCTCGGCCCCACCTCTTCCCACTACCTTCCATGACCTTCGCAGCAGCGGCAGAGCTGCGATTCAAGTTTCTTACATTGTTTGTTTGTTGTTGATTGTCATTTGATCCTGTTGCTTGTTTCCAAAGCACACACCTTTTGACTACAGTCATGTATATGACCACATATGCAGCACTCAGTTGAGTCCATCTCTCTTTCATTCATAGAATTCAATAAATATGTATCAAAAGCTCAGCATGTTTTTTTAAGCCGAATGATTCCGATACAAAGAAACCATACAGCCAACACATGCTCTTCCCCTTGGCATCTGGGACACGCCGTGCCCAGGCCCTTCCGGGTCCTCTGAATTCAACGGCTCCTCTTAGTCTACACTGCTAACTGCCCTGAAACACCAAGCCTGCTCTGGTTTGAGCCGAGGTTCATGCCCTTCGTCTCCGGCTTCTTTCCAGGAAACCCCAGCAGAACCCGTAGCTCCAGCCACCGCCTACGTGCCAACGACTCTCGGGACTGTGTCCGCAGCCCAGGGCACTCTCCCAGGCCTGGGACCCTCGAGTTCCCCCAAGAGGCTGTCTCACAGGCACCTCAAGTCCATTCAGCCCCAAAGGGAATTGATTCTAAGTCTCCTGAGCGCTCCCACCGGCGGCCTCGGCTGAGTTTCTTACTTTCTCCTTCAAGCGTGGCACCGCCCAACCTGCTCCTGCAGGGCCTCGCGGGAGTCTCCCCGACTCCTCCTTCGACCGTGTCCCCCTCCTCCCCAGCCGCTGCAGGCTCTCCCGCCACTGACTGCCACCCCCTTTCCTCCACGCTTCTCCTTGGCCTCCTGTATCCACACATTCCTCCCTACAGTGAATTCTCCATGGCGCATGCAGAGTGGTCTTCTAAACTTAGAATCTTGATTATCTCTCTCTCTGACACACACACACACACACCCTGCCCCATCCTATGTAAAATCTCCCCTCTCATCCCATGGTCCTTAGGACACCATTTCAGTTCTTCTATCACATTCAAAGCCCCCCGGGACCGGGCCATCCATCTCTCAGGCCACATCTCCCTTTGTCTCCCCACTGTCCTGTGCTGCAACCAGCCAGGCTTCCCCTCAGAGGCTCAAACACACCAGCCCCACCCTCCCCCATGCCTGTGCTTGCACATGTGATTTCCTCCACCCAGAGCTGTGCCCTCTCCCACTGACCTTCTCTAACTCCCTCCTCTGGCCCAGTCATCCTCCAAGTCTTAGCTATACCATCAGCTCATAGGCAGCCCTCAGGGGAAGTGAGGGGCCCCTTTCAAAGTATTTGTCACCACTGGCTTCCCTGCTAGACTCTACCCCCCATGAAAACCAGAAGCACAGAGTAGGTCCTTATGAAATGTTAGGTAAATGAAATGACTACAGTTATTATGAACACGATTCAACGTCAAGTGAAAAACTATCAGAAAGAACCCATATTCCCAAATAGAAAAACAGAAAGACCTTGCATCCGATTCCCCAAACTGGTGTTCACAAAGCTGACGAGAACACCAGCTCAGTGGACATAATGGTACGAATTACTCTTCCAGCTGGGGAGACACTCAGAATTTCTTCAAATGCATTTCATGTTCTGGGTTTAGTGAAGCCATTGGCACCATCCTCTCTGCGGACTTTTCTGGATTACATGAACATTCCATTGGTTAGGATGAGTGCTTTTGTTTCCAAGGTCTGAGGGAGGGCAGGAAAGCCGGGCACCAGCTGAGCAGGACCCAGTCTGGGAAGTGACGTCCACGGCCTGCATTTCTAGTGACAACAGGGAGGGACGCCACTGTCCCTGACTCTCACTCCCCATGTACCAGCTTCCCACTTACGATTCTGACAGTCTGGGGTCTACAGACCCCTAGGATGTCAGAGATGAGGGTGCATTCAGGAGGCAAGTCCGAACTGGGCTTCACCTCATGCCAGGTGCTGTGCTGGGTAGTGCAGAGAGCAAGATAGACGAGATCCTGGCCCTCGAAGCAGACGCCCTCCGGGACGTGCACACGAAGCAGCCACCTAGCTGCTCTGAGATGGTCTAATTCAACCCTTTCCTCCCCTGGTGGAACCTGAGACTTGAGAGGGAAAGAGACTGTTGAGGTGCAAGAAGCAAATTCGAGATCAAGTTGGCACTTAAATCCAATGCACACTCGGAGCTCTTTGTCCTAACATTCAATCCAATTCAACAAACGTTTGTCCAAAAAATCTATGGTGTGCAAGGCACTGTGTTATTTTCATTAAAAAATTTAAGTACTCTATTTATGGAACTTTCTCTGCTCAGAAGCCTTCATAACTCCCTCATTCCTGCCGCATCAAGTCTAACTCCTTCCTGGCTTTTCAGCTCCTCTAAGATTGACTTCAGCCCATCTGAACAGTCCGGGTCCCTTCACTTTCTAACACCTGCCCTTGTCCAGCCATCGGCGTCTGCTCATCACCTGTGTTCATTGCCCTGCAGTCTGGCCTTGGTTGAGCTCCATTCTCTTTATCCTCTGGGACTCCGTCTCACCTGGCTCAGCCCCGCCACAAACACATAGCGTTCAGTGCCGCTGGGGATGTGAAACTGGACAGGGCTGCTCTCTGCTGGCCAGGCGTGTACAGTCCAGGAGGGAGACGGTGTGAGAGGAAGGTGTCCGGACAGCGTGATGGCGCTCCTCCCCATCTGCCTCACGCCGCCCTGATGGGCCCCCCCAGCTCCATGCTCCCACCTCTCTGGTCAGAACACACCAGCAAACATTCGACTGTTCCCTCACTGTCTAACCGGCTCCTGCTAGCTCATCTGATTTCTTCATCTGTCCCTCTAAAGCTCCTTAGCTGGGCTCACAGTGGGTTCCCCCCAGCTCTTGTTGATGGCCATCAACAGAAGGCATCACGGTGTGCGGGCTTAGCAGGCAGGTTATGGAGCCAGACGAGCTGGGCACAGGTCCCAACACCTACTAGCTGTGCGGGGCCCTGGACAAGTTACTTAATGTGACTTGACTTTCCCCGTCTGTAAAATGGAATAATAATAGTTCCAACCTCAATAGGTTGTTATGATGATTGAATTTGTTAATATCCGTAAAAGGAACAGAACAGTGCAATGCCTGGCATAAAGCACTCTGGAATTTGTTTGGTTTTTCTTAAATAAAATGAAACAGGTTTAGGTCCCAGCATTATCTCACAGGTGCCCTTTGCATGGTCTGCCTTGTCTTTAGTAGCAAAAATTACATCTGTGATGGGGGCAGGACTCTGTGCCTGTTTTTCTGGTTAGGATGGTGAGCAGACCCCCTCAGAGGGGAGGCTCCAAGCGCCCCAGGGATGACGGGGTGATGGGTGTGTTACGTGTCTGGCCTTCGGTCTGTCTCCCTGGCCAAAGCCCACTTCCTCTGCTCCCACACCCTGCAGGGCGCCCGCGAGCCATGGCCGACCCGCTCCTCTGATCCTGCACGCCACTGGCCTGGGTTGCCCTTGCTGCATTGCTTTACCAGAGAGAGAAGGATAATCACTGTGCCCCACGGCCCTGGGGTCTGTCCCACCGGCAGGGTCCAGGCTGGGAGAGGGCCTCCCTGGCCCATCACCAACCCCCTCACTTCCTTCCCAATTGCTCTTCATCAGGAATCGTGCTCCTTTTAAGTACTGCTGGGTTTCTCGCAGAGAACACGAGTTTGTCTGGTCGGCGCAGGCCTGGCGTGAGCTGCTGTTCTCAGCTTCCTCCCATCCCTTTCTTAATGTGCCTCTGGAGTCTGGAGCTCTTGGGGGGTTATCTTCACTCTGGGCTACAACAGCAGATGCTGCACACATTTATCACATGAGAACGATGTACATGAAGCAGCAGCTTGGCCTAACTCAGTAAATGCCAGGGGCTGCAGTTGCTGGTGGCCAGATGCAGGGCCGGGACATGGCTGCAGCAGAGCCCTGGCTTGGAGAGGCCCTGCCAGGGAAAGGAAAGGGGCATTAGCCCCCGGGAGCCCCTGCAAGGTACCAGCAAGGTTCCCGGTGTTTGCCTTCACATGCTTGATCTCCTGAGAGACGGGCAGCCTGGGATGGGATGGGACGCTGAGGGAGGGACCGAGGGACCCCCCCAGAGCCCCTGAGCCCCATGGAGCGAGGAGCTGCCCCTGGACTTGCTCTTCTCGGGTGCGAATCCTGTACACTGTGCAGGACACCAGTCTGGGGCTGGCACTTGAAGTCGCCCAGCTCTTTCCAGACCTGTCCTGAACCACAGTTTCCAACTATTTAAAATGGAAAGGAGGAGGGATGAGTCGGTGGAGCTCAGGCAAGTCTCAGGGCGGGCGGTGAAACTATTCTGTATGATTGGTGGACACGCGTCATGATGTTTGTCAAAACCCACAGAATGTACAACACAAAGAGTGAGCCCTGCTGTAGAGTATGGACTTTAGTCAATACTAACATACCACTATGGGCTCATGGAGTGTAACAAGTGTGTGGCACCAATGCGGGACCTTAACAGGGGAAACTGAGGCAGGGGAGGACGCAGCATATGGGAACTCTGTAATTTATGCTCAGATTATTCTGTAAACTTAAGATCATCTAGATAATGAAATCCATTACATATATGTATTTTTTTCTTTTCTTTTTTTCTTTTTTTTTTCGGCTGCGCCACTCATCTTGTGAGATCTTAGTTCCCTGACCAGGGACTGAACCTGCGCCCTCGGCAGTGTAAGCGCCGAGTCCTAACCACTGGACCGCCAGGGAATTCCCTATATATTTTTTTTCATGGGAAAGGGATGATGTATTTGTGTTGGAAGTTTATTGGGGGCTTAGCTGAATCGCACACCTGCTCTTTTCTCCCTCTGCTGTGAGTGCGCACCTTCTCCGCCTGGAACCTTGCCGTGGGACGCCCAGTGTCTGGCGGGAGGTGGTCGTCTGCAGCCAGGAGCCTGTGTGTGTGTCCTAGAGCTGCTGCCCCTCCACCCACCGGCCCTGGCGGCCACTCTCTGGGTCTCAGTTTCTTGATTGACTGATGGCTCCCCTAGGGGCTGAACTGCAAGGAGCTCCAGGTAAGAGATGCTAAAGCTCTGGAATGTGGGAAGTACCAGGAGGTCTCCAGAATAAAGCAAAGAAAAGCTGCCTGAGCCTAAATGAATTAAAACACTGATCCTGGGCTTCCCTGGTGGCGCAGTGGTTGAGAGTCCACCTGCCGATGCAGGGGACGCGGGTTCGTGCCCCGGTCCGGGAAGATCCCACATGCCGCGGAACGGCTGGGCCCGTGAGCCATGGCTGCTGAGCCTGCGCGTCCGGAGCCTGTGCTCCACAACGGGAGAGGCCACAGCAGTGAGAGACCCGCATACTGCAAAAAAACAAACAAACAAACAAAAAAAACCCCCCAAAAACACTGATCCTCTCTGTACACAGAAGAATGAGGAATCTGTAGGGCATTTCTAAACACCAAGGGAGAGTAAACTATTTTTTAAAATGATACCTATTCTCAATCTTTAACATTAACTGCTAAGTATTGTTCTTTCTTCCTTCTTCCTCTGTATCCCCTGTCTCCTACATTTATTTTTTTAATTAATTTTTATTGGAGTATAGTTGCTTTATGGTATCACATTAGTTTCTGCTGTACAGCAAAGTGAATCAGTTATACGTATATATATATCCCCACTTTTTAAAAAATAGCTTACCCTTACATGAATCATATATCATATATGTTATATAAGCACTATATATAAAGCATGAGAAAAAAGCAAACATGTTAACCCACCACCCAGCTTAAGAAACAGAACAAACACCACAAATTCTTGAGAGGACCCTTACACAGACAACACACGTAAACAGGAAGGCAAACACCATGGAAACTCCTGGAACCCCAGTTTTAAACGTGCAACTTTAAGGGGAAGCAATTCTCTTTGAGGAGTTTTCTTTTCTTTGGCGGGGAGAGGGAGTGGCACACATAACTTTTCCAGACATGTCAACTTTAGATAGCTGGGGTTTTTTTCAGTTTTAAAAGAGATTATATTTGTGAAACAACTAAGTTAACATTTTTCTCCTTTCCCTATTTCCTTGAACACTCAAGTTATATGTTAAAGATATTTTAAAACTGTCCTGAATTAAAAGAGATTGTGAAAGTTGCGAAAACAACAACAACAATAAAACCGAAAACATCGAGGGAGCAAGCTACCATTTCTTCTTAGTGCTTCATCCACAGGATTCAACGCCCAGTGTGACATTAAATTTAACTCACGGCTGCGGGGCATAAAGTCCCTTAACCTCTCTGAGCCTCGTCGTTTCCTCTATGACATGACCGCACAGGGCTGACCTCGCAAAGGTGCCTGGAGACTGAAATGACGTCACCCAGAAAAGATGTCTGGTAGAGATGGGTGCTGGGTGAGGGTAACTCTCCTTCTCTCTTGCTGACAGCTTTGCTTTAAGCACAAGGAACAGGCAGTGTTGCAAGTCAGGAGTGAGAAGGTGTGGGTGTTCTGGAAGAGTTCCGACCCCAGACTCTGCCTCGCCGGCAGCAGAAATGAGTTTCCCTTCCAGCAAGCCCACAGAATTCTCCATAAGATCACAGCCCATGAAATCATAATCCCCGCCCCCTCATGGAGGGATGGCATATGGAAATTCGCTCTCTTGTGTCTGGAAACACTCTGAGCCAGAGTCAGCCGTGTCTGTGAAATGCTCCACCTGAGCGGGTCCCACAGGCTGGGTTCTGAGTTTCACCATCTCTTTAGAGAAAGGAGCTCCTGATTTAACAGCTTGTCAGTCGTGTGTTTGAAAAGAGGAAAGAAAACCTGGGCAGGGCATTCAGTGCTCCAGCAGCTTTCCCTGCACCCCTGAAGGAAAGTCTGGAATCTGGTCATCGTCCACATTCCCCTCATTGGCACCTGGTCACATGTTGCCTTAACTTGTTGCCTGTTTCATGTTTGTTGTGCAGACGAAGAATCTTCTTTATGACACTCAAGGCCTCCTGCCACGTGGTCCACCCAGCCCTCATTCGCCAGCACTGCCTGGCTTCTGCTCACGCAGGATGCCTGCTCCACTCGGCCACATTCTAGAGGAGTCCGTCATTCCCACCAGGCTACCTCCCACCCACCCAGCCATACTCAGCAGGCAAGACATTCCAGGTCTTAAATGAGATTCCCGGAGAACAGAGATGCTGCTAGGTGCCTGTCCCTGAGGACTCCTAAAGCCCATCACAGCCTCTAAAGTCCCTTTACATGTAGCATATCACTGGAGCCTCACAGTGACTTTGGAAGTTGGGTAAAATTATTCCCATTTTACAGAGGAGAAAACTGAGACTTGGAGAAAGGAAGGGTTTTATCCAAGGTCACACAGACAACCCTTGGCTCTTCAGATTCCCAGACCAGCGTGTCTGCCCTCTGCCACGTCTGCCTGTCAAACAACTGCCCTACCACTGGGGGTTGGGGTGGGGGGGTGGGGAGATGGAGGAAGAGACATGGGTGGATGACGCTGGGATTGGTCCAAGCCTCAATTCTGCCCTGTGGACTGGTGGGGAAGGTGGAGGGCATAACCAGAGTGATAAAGGCATCTGTGACTGGAAAGGGGACAGGCCGGATGTTCAAAAGCGATCTGGAATTCGAGGGGAATCAGAAATCATTGTCTATGCAGCCCTCACTCCAGTAAATGGCTTCCTGAGGGCCCAAGAGCTCTAATCCATGCCTTAGAGTCTCCAGGGCAGGTCAACCCTGGTGATGAATCCTGGCTCTGCTCCTTCCTGACCACGTGAGCTTGAGCCAGGGTCTAGCCCTCTGGGGTCTCGGTACACACACGCGCACACACAGATACATCACAAGATAAAACGTACTTGGAACAGCTTCAGACACATTATAAGTGTAATCAGTAGTAACTGTGACTCTCATCTATGGGCATCAGCATGGCCGGAGGGTCTCGTGAACGCACTGGTCATACCACTCCCTGCTCAGCGGGCTGGAGGAGGGCTGCGGGCTGGGAAGAATGGGGCTTGGGGAAGAAAGGACTAAACGCACACAAAGAACACACCCGGCTCAGGAGGTCAGCGGTCCCCACCAACGCCAGCAACTCACCGGAACTCAGGAAGCCAAAGACGCCCACTCGGTAGCTGGCAGTGACCACGATGAGGTTGCCAACAGCAGCCAAGAAGGAGCCATCCACGGCCGGCTGGCCCCCGCTGGCCCCGCCCCCTGCGGCGTTGTGGAAGAACACCAGCACAGACACGTTGGGGGCCTGTAGGGATTGGAGAAATGCGGGAGCTCCAGGCGGCCACCCTCACCCCCCAGAGCTTGGTGAGGGTACCTTCCCCATGCAGGTGCCCAACTGTGAGGCGACGCACGACTCTTCCTTCACCTCTGCCCTGTAGGCATATTCAGTCTCAGTTAGGGGCTGAATTGTGTGCCCCCCAAATTCACATCTTGAAGCCCTAACCCTGGCTGCCTCAGACTGTGACTGTGTTTGGAGACAAGTCCTGTAACGAGATGGCCCTAATCCAATAGGACTGGCGTCCTCATACAGAGAAGAAATTTAGACACAGATGCACACAGAGGAGAGGCCTGCGGAGACACAGGGAGGAGAAGATGACCATCTACAAGCCAAGGAGAGTGGCCTCGGAAGGAAACAACCCTGTAGACATTTTGATCTTGGACTTCTGGCTTTCAAAATCATGAGAAAATACCCTTCTGTGGTTTCAGCCTTCCAGTCTGTGGTACTTTGATAGAGCAGACTGAGCAAAGGAGCAAAACCCACCTCCCGGATGAGGACCCAGAGCGCCATAAAAAGTGAAGACACGTTGCCCACGCTGCCGAGTGAGCCGGGGACCTGTCCCATGCAGCCACGTGGTCTCCCAGCAGCCCAGCTCCTGGCCCGCGTTTACTCTGGAAGACGGTTCTGTGTTCTCCTTGGGGAGTCCTTGAGTTTGGTCACCATCCCTGGAATCCCATCTTGTTAACACAGAGCCACCTTTGTTTAGCCCGACTGAGCGCCAGGCACCATGCTGACTATTGGCGTGTGTCACTTATTCAGTCCTCAAACAGCTCCGTGAGGGTGGCATGTTGTCGTTACTCCCATTTTACCGATGAGGAAGCAGAGGCTTGCTGGCGTTAAATAGCCTGCCTCAGGTCACATGGCTATGAGTAGCAGAGCTGGGATCTGAACCCAGGTTGACCCCTTCCTATCAGAATATTGTGTTCCGTCTAGGGGATCTGACACCCCGCCCCAGGCCATGGTGAATGCAAGGCCCCAGGTGGCTCTCGCTCACTCAGGCCCTGAATCCCTGGGCTGTGACTTCTCTACTCCATGTGCCCTGGGCTCCGACACCAACAGCAAACACTGACCAAGGACCTGCCCGGGTGGGTGCCGTGCTAAGTGTGCTCACCTAGAACGTCTGATTAGAGCTTCCGCCTCACAAGGTAGATGACTCTAAGCACCCCCATTCTACAGGTGTGAAAACAGAGGCTCAGAGCAGTGAAGTGGCTTCTTGAAACATCTACAGAAAGGAAGGGACCGAGCAGAATTCTGACCCCAGCCCCCTCCTCCCTCTGGGACACCCCTTCTCGTAGATGTCACCACCTGGTAGGCTTGTTGATTCTTCCAACAGGAGGCCTTTCAAATGCCATAGAAAAAGGCCAGCTCAGGTGGCCTTGGTTTCATTTGCTGTGGGCCGCCAGAGAGGTCAGGGACAGGCCCTGTCTCCCCTCCTCAAAGTACCCTGAGTTATTTTTGTTGAGTAGCAGGCGAGCAAGAGAGGATACTTCCACTCACGCAGCCCAGGAGGGCCTGCACATTTAGGCGCCCTTATTCCAAGCTTACTCAGGCCAGCCTGCTGTGACCCAGCCTCCAAAGTACACCGCCTCTCACTGCTGGTAAACTGGGGACCAGGAAGCGGTGGCCCAGTCACATGTACCATGGGATCTGTCAGTACAGGGCTGGCGTCACCAGAAACTCATGTTTCCTAAGGCTCATCAGTTCTGTTTTCTCTCATGAGCTCCGACCCTTCCCCCCAAACAGGAAACTCAAACACTCAACATCAGGATCATAGCTGCTACCTAGGCAGATACAGCCTTCAAAGCAGGACCTAACCAAAGTCAGGGTCACCTCCCAAACCTCACCCTCTAGAACTGCCTCAAATGAGAGACCACATGGAAAGAAATACCCGCTAGGAGGGTCTCTCCAAGGGTCTCTCCAAGAAGAGCCACTGGTTTCCTCATTTGCGGATTAGTTTGATCCAGCTCCACACTCCCCCAGCCCGCGGCCCTCCAGGGGGCCCTGCGTCAGCGGCTGGCCCTCACCCGCCGGCGTGGCTCTCACCCCGCCTCGTCCGCACCCCTGCTCAGGTGCGCCCTCCTGATCACCACCTACCTCACTCCTCCTGCCACTCCGTCTCCTCCCCTGCTGTGTTTTTCTTCACAACCATATTAATACCACAGTTGTCCAATATTTATCTGCTTATCTGTTTATTTCTGCTCCTCCCACTGAGAACAGCCCCTCCTGTGACGGGCGCTTTATGAATACTTCTTAGAGGGCCGGAGCCGGATAGCCACGCACGTGCTCCCGTGCGGGAGATCAGGTGAGGCCGTGGGGGACCCAGGCTTGCTCTCAGCCACTCAGGCCTCAGGAAGCCAAGAACCCACCAGGAGAGTGCAGGGCGGACTGTGCTGGCCGCTCTGGGGCTGGGGATTTCTAATGGGGCCGTTTTCAGGGCAAACATAGTTTTCAGGGCTGCAGCACTCACCATGTTCTGAGGGACAAACACGTTGAGATACAGGCAGTCCTCGCTGACCCCGGGGGACGAAGGCGTCCTGGCGCCTGGTTGCCAGCAACTGGCCCTGCAAGTACAGACAGACAGAAGGCATGACTTGCAGGGAAAACAACCAAAGCGACAAGTCCCAGCCCCCTTCCCATCAGCGGCGGCAGAGCCCACTGCCCCATTCCAAAAGCCCAGCGGCCCACCAGCATTTAGGCAGCTTCAGGAAATGGTTAATGGGATTGGTGAGTAAATGGTGGAAAGAGCAGCATGCCCATCCCTCTCTCTACCACGGGCCTGAGGAACATCCCACAGGGACAAAGGGCTGGTCCAGAGAGAAGGATGCCCGGATAAAGAGGAAAGTGTGTGTCACCTGCAACCTGGGCCCTTCCTGGCTCCAAGGGAGCAGACCTGCTGGGATGAGGTGTCCCAACCGGTTTTCTACGTCAGTACAGAGTCCAAGTGTGCCAGTGGAACATCTCCTGGCATAAGAGCTGAGACTGCATCTGGGACACATCTAATGGAGGCATGATGGTTACCCGCCCAGGCCTTGTTAGCACTGGGCTCTGATGAACCTAGCTCTCCAACTACTCTCCACTCAAAAGCCTCAACCACCTCATCTGTCAAATGGGTGTATCCTAACACGCTAAAGTGTTCTAATTAGTCCATATTTGTTTCTCTGGTTGCCCAATGGTGGAGACTTATTCATGACTTTCTGCATCTTTCTGCCACTGTCCTAGTTTAAGCCTCCACTGTTGCTTGCCTGAAGCAGTCCAGAGCCTCCTGCCCATCCCTCTATCTGGCCCTGGGCCTGTAGACCTGCCCAGCAGCCAGCCGTGGGAGCGATGGACAGAGAGAATACGGCTGCCTTGAGACAGAGCTGTGGACCCCTGTGGGAAGGGGAAAGGCCATGGGGATGGGAGAGGGAGACATGGGTGCTCTTTCCATAGACGCTCTGAACACGCTTTAATTTAGAAAAATCACAAAATCGTATCCAATCTGTCAACTCTTTACAGTGGTATATGCATGGGAGGGAATGGGCAAAACTGAAAGCAGTTGATGACGAAGGAAAATAAGATATTCCATTTTTTTCCCCTTCTTGGAAAATTCCTTTTAATATTGTTCCTGTTGGGGGAATCAAAGTCCTTTTAAATTATATTTTCACTAGCTCATGTGTTTTTCCTTCTCTGCTTACTTCTCAGCCCCACTGAAGTCAGAAGTGGCCAGGAGGCTGAGTCACACTGGGGCACGTGACGAATGCACGCCCCACCTGCAGCTGTGGCCGTGGAGACCTCCCCTGCAGACTCTTCCACAGCCTCTCTTTCCTGGATGCGAAGTCAAGGAAGGCTCCTAGAAGGAACCTTAGAAGGTCTGTGCTGAAGAAGGCACATCAGCCTGGGTGCCCGCATTACTGCATGGAGCAAAGCCCACCTGCCCCTCCATCACCAAAGGGATTGTGCAGGACCAAGACAATGTTAAGTCACCGACAAGTGGGAGTTTATGTGTTAAAGCACTCAACGCCATCTTAACAAATATAACCCCTGCTCCACGCATGGCTCAAATTCGAATGCACTGCTCTGTTATCAAGTCTCATTTTGAAGGCTTAGAATGGGAGAAGGCTTCCCCGGGCATCCCCCGAAATGTACTCCACTCCACCCTTACCGTGGCTTGGTGGCATCCCAGGACCCTGTCCAGTTCAAGGGCTCCGGGGCCCGGAAGCGGCTTCCCGCCAGGGGCGGGGTGGCATATGGAACTCCCAGGAACTGGTCCACTTGCTTCCACGAAGTGCCCACCTGGATGACCTGGGACCTGCCCAGCAGCCGGCCGTGGGTGGTGATGGTCACAGAAGGTGCAGATGTCCCAACGCCGAGCAGAGGGATGTCTGGGAGGGGGGAGAGAGAGAGAGAGAGCAGCTGGTGCTCTATTCACAGGTATTCCGAATATACTTTAAGAAACAAATCTAAAAGCCCAAACACTGCTTTCTGCATTAAAAAAAAAAGAAAGTTAGTTATTCATTCAGGCCCCAATAGCTTAAGTCTAGTCATGTTAGTATTCAATGTGGAAAAAAAAAAGAAAAGAAACCCAGCAAAGACACCTGATCTTCCCCGGGCACTGAGCAATCCCTCCCCCAGGTGTGCCACCTCAGCTCTTCCCAGAGAGGCAGCCCAGGCCCACAGCCCCTGCCTCAGCGCCCTGGGGCCAGATGTTACCACAATTCTGAATTATTTGGATTTTAAAAAGAACAGAGGGGCACAGAACGGGCAAGGTCCAATCCTCCAGGGGGGTGTGGAGTTGAGACCCATCAACAGACACACCAGTTACTTCTGGGACGAAATGTATAGGTTATTCCTACTAAGAGGGATGAACACATAATATCTTTTCTTCGGTCACTTCAGGTCAGATATTGCCACCAAACGAGTTTGCCACAAACTTACAAAAAAAATTTTTTTTTCTGACTTTTAGAGTGTTTGGATTTCAGAATTGCAGCTAAGGCACTGCAGACCCGGTACTTGTATTTCACTGGTGAGGAAATAGGTTTAGAGTCTGGGGGTGGGCAGCTGTCAGGACTTCAAAGTGATGTAGGATTCAAAGCTATACTTTTCTGAGCCACAGCTCTGACCACAGGGTCAGAGGTTCACAAAGGGTCAAGGCCAGGCCTCGGCCCAGGTCTGCAACGTGCATCCCCCTTTGCGCAGGTCCGGATCCCACCCGGTCTGTGAGTTCACACTGGTGCCGCCGAACCCTGCACTGTGCTCCACAGGCCTTCCGTCCCCACCCTGTAGTGCTAACCTCCAGACGCTTATCAGCCTTTCTTCAGCCCTGTCTTACCCCCTCCACTATATTTCTCACATTCATTCATTGGTTCAATAAACTTCTGTTGGGCCCCGGCTCAGGGCCAGAAGCCATTTTCAGGGACTTAAGACAGGCCTGTGCCTGGTTCCCCACAGGCCTTAGGGCCTTGCACGGAGGAAACCAACACTGGTGAAGAGAGTGTGTGTGTGTGTGTGTGTGTGTGTGTGTGTCTGTGTGTGTGTGTCTGTGTGTGTGTGTCAAGCGGGGGGGTCTCTCATTATTTCCAACATGTTGAGCCTGGGAGAGGAGGCAGACAGACAGACAGACAGGCAGGCGGAAGTCTATCCATTCCTCAAAAGCTTGGTACCATGCAGTGGTTCAATTAGAGGTGGTTTTGACCCCAGGAAGCATTTGACAATGTCTGGAGACACTTTTCGTTGTCATAAGGGTTGGGGAGAGATACTAGCTACTGGTATCTCATAGGGCAGAGGCCAGAGAAGCTGCTAAACATCCTGCAATAGAGAAGATAGGCCCCCACAATGAGCCTTCTGCTCCCAGCTGTCAATGGTGCCGAGGCCGAGACTCCCTGGCGTGATGTGCATTCATGACTTCCAGGCCACTGAGGGTCAATGTGGTGAGAAGGAAACAACGGATGGTCTGAGGAGTCCAGCAGGTCTGTGTTTTGTGTTATGGACCAGCTACTTTAGAAAACCTCTATAATTCTTCTCATCCTCAATTTTCCCATCTGCAAAATAGGAACAGTAGCAGTTCCTACAATGCAAAGATGTTAGGAATAAATAACACAATGCCTGTAATGTCCCAAGCCCAGTGCCTGGCAAATGACAGGAGATCAACACATGAATGAGTGAATGGGAAAGAGGGAGGGAGGGAGGGAGGGAGGGAGGAAGGAAGGAAGGAAGAAGGAAGGAAGGAAGGAAGGAAGGAAGGAAACAGTGAGTGAAAACTTCTCTGTTGCATAAACACTGGCATGTGAGTTAGAACTCAAAATGGAAACTCAGGATGGAAAGAAACAGTTGCCGATTTGTAATCTGGCCTTGATCACAAATCATGACTGCTCTCACTCCCACGGTTCTTTCCTTCTCACAAGATTTCCTGTTTCAATTGCAAATCACAGGCTCTCCGGCCAGCATTCAGGACTGTGGGCGCTAAAGTAGCAAACCATCTGAGGTCAGCTCTGCAGGAAACAGCCCCGTTTCACCAATGTGGCAGCATCTGAAGCAGGGAGCGAAGACAGAAAACGTAAAAGCTCAAGCATCTCGAGGGAAGGCAAGCCTGCTTTCCCACAGATGGTGGTATTTAAGCCTCCCTCCAGAGGCTGCCCAGAGAATCCCAGACTGAAAGAGATCCAACGTGGGGAAAACATTTGATGTGCATTTCTCCCTTTGGAATCTTCTGCAGAAATGTGGATTCTTTCAGAATACCCACATATTTAGGCCCTGTGACTCTCTGGATTAAGAAAGTTATCTGTAGCTCTACATATGCATTGGGTGCAGACAAATAACATCTATGTAGATAAATGTGGGCGTGCATCTTCTGCTGGAAGGTGAGCATTTCACATTGAATTTGAGACACACAGAACTAGGAGAGAAGCAGTCGGATTTGTTTTACAGAACTCAGACCTCGAAGTGAAGGCATTTCTCAGCAGGACTACCATGCAGATTAGCTACACTATGGGTGAAATCTGTCTAACTCACTGAATGGCATAAACGTCCTGAGAGAAGACAAGCCTTGAGATTAAGGGCCCAAGACCTCAGTTTACAGGAATCAAAGCACTCCCAGCCCTGGGGGCCCTCTCCGGATCTAAAGGCTGAGGTGCAGGAGGGGGCAGAGGAGAGGTCACTGGATCCAGACAGGCCTGAAGGACCGTTAATGCTCAAGCACAGGGTGGGCCCAAATCCCACTGCTACTTGGTTTTGTAAATAAAGTTTTATTGGCACACAGCCATGCCTGTGGATTGGTTGTTGTCTGTGGCCGCTTTCCTGCTACAACAGTAGAGCTGAGTAGCTGGAACAGAGACTTGTGGCTGTAAAGCCTAAAATATTTCTTATCTGGCCCTTTACAGACGGAGTTTGCTGACATCTGCTCTTGAAGATAAAATGGCAGACATGGCCAACGTTTCTAAAAAATTATTCATTTCATCCCATAAGCATGTTTAATGGGGGAGGTGTGTCCTCCAGGCCCTCGATTCCCATGTTTCCTGTCCCACAGCTCTTATTAGTTCACTTAGGGATGCACTTATATGCTGCTCTCTCCTTGCTTGCTTCACCCCTGTATCCCCAGCACCTAACACAAGGGCTGACACATAATAGTACGTTATTCGATGTTTCTAAACTAAACCGAGCCGGAAGCAGCTGCTCTCTCCGGGCACTGTGGTGTGGTCTTTAGGCGATGCGGTTTTATGGGAGAGGACTGCCCCTAGAGATAGGAGATCTGTCTCCAAGTCCCCGTTCTGTCATCACTAGCTGTGTGAAATCAGAGAAATAACTTTAACTTCTCTGGACCAGAGTCTCCTGATCTCTAAGATGGGGATAAAACCCTTATCTTGCCACCTCACAGGATAGTGTGAGTATCAAATGGGACAAGGCATGTGAAACAACTTTCTAAATTCTAAAATAGTAGTTAAAAAGTGGTCTAATTATTTTACTCAGAAATGCAAAGGCCAAAATGGCTTCTATAACTCAAAGGAAATAATGAATAAAGGCAGTCCAGAGAAGTTCTAGGTCAGAAGTAGGGTTTTTCACCTTCCTTCAGTCCATCCCATGTGAGTGCCACAGACCCTAGGATGACTTTGACTGACTTTCCCTTAAGAACCTCAAAAGCCACTGCCCATGAGTCACCAGGTGCTCGGACAGTCCCTCCCAGCCACACCCAGGCCCTCAGGAATGGCTGCAAAGACACAGGCCAGCACTTACTTGGCTTCTGGTAGATGTGGGTGGCCTCTTCACGGAGCAGAAGTTGGCAGTTTTGGGCCTGCAGGCTGTGTGTGCAGCTCTGGGTATCAGCATAGAACATACACCTCACAACGCCAGGTTGGGTTTGCAGAGTAGTGACAAGGCAGGCCTGGTGATGGGAGCATTCTGTGGAGGAGGAGATGAGTGGGGCTTGGGCCTGAGAGATCACCGCAGTCATGTACCCAGTCCTGCATCCATGAATCCATCATCCCTCCATCCATCCATCCATCTATGCTACCATCTAATCATGCATCCACGAATCCATGCATGCAACCCTCCATCTATCCAAGCATCATCCCTCCATCCATCCATGCAATTTTACATCCATGGATCTGTGTATCATCCACCCACCCCCGCTTCCATTCATCCCAAGATAACCTGGGATGCCCAGCAGGAAATAATTAACCTGGGAGAGAAGACCCTGGGTGGGCTCTCTGCTGCAGTCTCCTCATCTCCCTTCAGGGTCAGCCCAAAGTCAAAGCTTCCAAGGGGGTAAGCCAGCTAGCCATCCTTCCATCCAGTCGTGCCTCATGAATCTGTACATCCACCCATGCACCATCCATTCACCCATCCAATGATGCGTGCATGCATCCATCTATACAAACACTCACTTCTTCATTTAAACACCAGGCCCAGTGCTAGGGGCTGGGAATAAAATAGTGGTGGTGGAGGCCCCAACCCTCCCATCAATCTATTTTCCACACAACAGTCCGGATGTTGGTTGGTTATTTATTCACAAATGTGCTCTTGTCATTCTCCGACTGAAGTTGTAGCAGACAAGGCTCTTCACACTCCAGCCCTTGCCTTCCTCTTCAGCTTCGTCTCCCTCTGCCTCCCCAACCCCATCACACCCACCACCTTCCGTCAGGGGTTATGTCCTTTTCCATGGGTACCAGGTCATGCACTAGACTGTTTAAAAGATTCATGGCATTAGGGTATTCAGTCCTAAAAACAGCTCTGAAAGTAGTGCTGCTTCATTTGATTGAGCAAGTTGTGCATTGCCTAAAGGCCTTATTCATAGCCCAGTCTCTGTGCTGTGGCACCACCCAGAATTGCGTGATGTACAACCTATACAACCGTACATGGTGGCCCTGGCTGTAATATGCACATATTGTTATCCAACCTTGTAGGGGAGAGGATCCATGTAATCTCAGAATTGAAAAGTGTAAATGTTACCCAATCTTGGCCTCTTTCACAAGGTGAAGGCTTTGCAGAACATTCTGATCATATGGTCACCTAGCGTTTGTTTAAATACCAATGACTGAAACCCTGTAAAGGAAGTATGCATCCGTGGACAGCTTTGCCTATTAGGAAGTTCTTCATATTGCACTGAAAAATGTCTCTTGAAATTTGAGTTTTACCCATAGGCCTTTGCTTGCCCCATGAGCTTGGCCAGAACAATATCCTTCCTCCTGGCCACGACGGCCCACCTGTAATCTGAGGACAGCCGTCACAGCTTCCATGCATCTCCATCTCAGACTAACCCCCTAGGTCCTCCCTCTGATCTTCCTCTGACCGGGTTCAATGTTGCGCATTTTCTGGCTGGCTTAGCCCCTTGGAGACCGTGACCATGGCCAACCCTGCAGGAGGATGAGGAGACTACAGAGCAGAGTCCCCCCGCCAGGGCCTTCTCCCCGAGGTGAGGTCCTTCCGGCCAGACACCCCAGGTGATCTCGGGGTCTCCTATGTGTTTTTGAGGTCAGAATCTTGAGGAGCACTTGTGTGAGAGGAGTCCCATCCCAATCAACCCCCTACCTGGAGGTGGAAACTCCCCTTACCCCACAAACAGCGGTCTCGGGCAGCAGAGAAGTCACCCGTGGCAGCAGTGCTGATGTGGGCAACGTCAAAGTTCCGGATGGATGGATCAACAACTACTGAAGAGAGGGCCAGGGACTGCCACGAGTCCAGAGCGACTAGGAGGGAAAGCAGGGACAGTTAGTGGAGTGCCATCCGATGCCCCCAAAGGGTGCCCAAGGGCTCCCTCCTGGTGGTCTCCATCCCCATTTCTTTTTTTTTTTTTTTTTGCGGTACACGGGTCTCTCACTGTTGTGGCCTCTACCATTGCGGAGCACAGGCTCCGGACGCGCCAGGCTCAGCGGCCATGGCTCACGGGCCCAGCCGCTCCGCGGCACGTGGGATCCTCCCGGACCGGGGCACGAGCCCGTGTCCCCTGCATCGGCAGGCAGACTCTCAACAACTGTGCCACCAGGGAAGCCCCGTGACTCCATTTCTTTATCCATCTCTCCATTCTACTATGATTTTTAAGAGTTTTTTTTTCATATGAGCCAAGGTCCCGTGCTTAAGTCTAGGGATACAGAGGTGAAGAACAAAGCAACCAAAACATGGGCGTTTCTATTGAGCAGCTCACAGTAGAAGGGAGAGAATGTGAAATGACAAGACAAACACTGTAGTACAGTTGTTATAATGCAAAAGTCAGAATAACGCTAGTAACCATGATAATAACAGGCTCGTCAGTGTTCCTTATGTGGTACTTTGTGATGTGCTGCCCGGCTGCCTGCAGGACCAAGGCTCTCATTTCCCAGCTGCTGGAGGCTTATGGCCGGGGCTCCCAGCTGAGTCCCTCTCTAGGAGCTACCTAGGTCTACTAGGCTAGCTGCCTCCCCTCCACAGGGTCAGCCTTCATCCCCAAACTAGTCCCTGTGGGTATACCAAGGCCCCCTTGCCTCAAGATGGTCCAACTCCCAAGGGCCGGCCCGGCTTCACAGCTCACTGAGGCGTCAATGCGGCCATTGTTTGGTTTGCATCAATGTTTTACTTCTCCCCCTGCCCAATTCTGCCCCCTCGCTTCCTTGTTTCTCCCAAGAGCACTGAGCACTGCCCAAGAGCACTGAGCACTGAACTTTCTGCATATGCAAATCTGCATCTCAGAGTCTGTTTCCTGGAAAACCTCAGCTAAGACCTCCTCTTTAAAAGATGAAGACAATGAATGAGGCACAGGGATGTGGAAACGGCTTTGCCCGAGAGCGTGCTGTGCTTTCGGAGTGGGCAAGATGGAAAGCAGGTCTCTGCATCCAGAAAGCCTGTGCCTGCCATTGCTCTACTCTGCTGCTTCCCAGTCCTCGCACAGGACATGCTGTCATGGCGAGAGGGAGGGACATCTGCTTGTGGCTGCCACAGAGACGCTTGGCAGAGGCAAAGAAATCTGCCAGAGCACCTGTGTCCCTGTGAGGACAGAGGTGACCCTGCACGGGGGGCTTAAGCTTCCACCGCGAGGAAGGACTGTGGGTCCAGGGGGATGACTGCATTACTCTGTCCACAAATGGCATCAAACCAGGCACGATGCCACCTCCCAGAATAGGCCTCCGTGACCACTTGGGAGTGCTAATACCAGAATACTGTATGGAACCGTTCAGTGGGTACAGCACTGATAGTTAATGGAGAAAATCTATTTATCTACTTATTTTTTCTTTCTGTCTTTGACTTTTTTTTTTTTTTCCCAGAAGACGGTAGCAGTTTACCCTTATGACAAATATTTGTGTCTACTTTGTGCTAGCAAAACACAGTGGCAATCTTAGGTGTAACATTTCACATTTTACAAAGTGCCGTTACTTATCGCCCAAGCCCTGTGGGGGTGATACGCCATCATCTCAGTTTCCTTGTCTGTAAAACATCATCATGTTTGATCCTCGCAGCGCCCCAGATGGGGGTGGGGAAGGGACTCTAATGCCTCCTTCACAGATAAGGAGTCGGAAGCTGGAAGAGGTATGTGACTTTCCAAGAATGCTGAGCTGGACAGTGACCAAGCCAGAGACAGACCCAGGCCTCCTGGCTCTAAACCAGGGCTCCTTCCATCCCTCTGAGCTTCCTACAGAGCTGAGCATCCTCTCCAGAAAATTATCCCCAGGTAGGAAAAGGTCGTTGTCTTTGACAGCATCATGCTCTTAGCTATACGGGGAAGACTGTCATTTTTATCTTGAACTTGTCTTTGACACCAGAGCACTGAGCATCACTAAAATTAGAATGGTAAATAAAGTAGCAAAACGATCTAGCACCACCACCCTTCTTTTCAATGAAAGAAAGAAAGAAAGAAAGAAAGAAAGAAAGAAAGAAAGAAAGAAAGAAACAAAGAAAGAGAAAGAATGGAATTCTTTGATAAAATTCATCAGTGAAACTACCTAGATCTGAAGTTTGCTCTGTGAGGGGACTTTTGTTAATAAATTTAACATTGTTTATAGACAAAAAAAAAAAAAAAAAAAAGAAGGAAGAAAGTAAAGAAAAAGAGAGCGAGAAAAAAGGTTTATCCAGAGAAGTGGCCAAATAATGCAACCAGATTTCGCGTGGACTCAGCAAGAGGAAGTGAAAGCCCCACACCTGTCCTGGAGCTGCAGGGCCACCCTCAGAATGTGGAGCCGTGTATTTCTGAACTTGGGACCTGGCTTCCCTGTAAGAGACCCTGGGCTTTCATTTCCTGAAGCATCCTCCACGCGTTGCTATTTTCATGGTCATTACAAGTGGCATTTTTGCAACATGGCCAAACCGAGGTGTATATTTTTAGATGGTGAGCACACTGCAATTTCAGAGAAGGGTTATGATGGGATTTCAGGACGGAACTTGCCAATTATGGTCTTAAAATGGAAGCCTTGGCTGCCCTCCACCTTTATTTAGGTTGATGTCTAGGGGAAAGCGTTCTAATTAAAGGGTGAATTTCCCCTCCAAAGTGAGAGTCAGCTCATCTGTCGCCATCCCAGGGCCTGGAGTCAGCTCTCTGCCACACCCCACAACTGTCCCCCTCCCCTGGCTGGCAGGACCCCCGGATGAGCCATTGCTGCCATGCAGAATCTAACATCTGGGGTTCCACGCGCACCACATGAAAATTCTGAGAACAAGTTCTTTGTGAATGCAAAAGCATAGTGAAGCACGAAAGCTGGGCGAACTTGGTAGCATTTCACAGGAGTTTACTAATTTGCCAAGAACCTCGCAATACCATTGCTGTTTAATGTTCACGATAACCCATGCTGTGGGCATCACTACTGTGCGCATTTTACAGATGAGGAAACAGACCCAGTAAACACACCCAAAGTGCTTAGCTGATAAGCGGCAGTGCTTGGGCTTGAGCCCCGCTCCTTCAGCTTCAGAATCCACGGTTTACTCCAAGGCAGACCTCCTCTCCGGGTGAATGAGATGGTGACAGCTTTCAGACGCACCCAAAGGGATAGTCTGCTCCGAAATGCACCATCTGTGGTTTGTTAATTAGTTTTTTCTTCCTTTGTTTAAAATATATTTTACAGACTGCATTGTCAACATCACTTATTTAAAAAAGAAAATCGTTGGTGTTCCCTGGCAGTCCAGTGGTTAGGACTCAACACTTTCACTGCGTGGTCTGGGTTCAATCCCTGGTCAGGGAAGTAAGATGCCACAAGCCATCCAGTGTGGCCAATAGCTAGCTAAATAAATAAATAAGAAAATCACTTCCCCTTGAATTTGAAATGCCACGTTTATCATATATTAAGTCCTTATATGTAAATGAGTTTTCTTTGGTGAGTACCAATTCTTTTTCATTCATTTCTGCTAATTCTGGCTCTATTCCCAAACTGCTTAAACTAGAGTCACTTTATACTATATTCTATCGTCAAATGGTAAAAGTTTTCCCACATTATTTTTCCTTTAAAAATATTTTTTGGTTGTTTATTTACCAGATGAAATTGAAAATCACTTGGTCAAGTTTCAAGAAAACATTTTGTGGATGTTATTTGGAAAAATTGATTTGAGAAAAAGATTTTTAATTGTATTCTGTTTAATTTTCAGTGTCATTAAGAATGGAATGGGATTGTTTCCCATTATATTTTTTAAATGGTTACAGTTGACCAAAAGGAAAGCTATGTATTTGTGTGTATTTATTTTCTAACAGGACCTGAACCTACTCTGAACGTAACTCACAGACATAGTTGAAGCTCAGGCTCATATCTCTGTGGCTACTTTGGAAACAGGCCCACAGTAGATTCCAGTCTTAGGGAATACATGCCATCCAGCAGCTGTAACTCATGATGGCATAAATGACACGTACTTGCTTAAGAAGTCAGGTTCCAGGAGTTTATCTCAGCTCCTCCACTTAACAGCTCTGTGACTCTGGGCAAACCACTCACCCTCTCTGAGCTTCAGTTTCCTCATCAGTAAAATGGGTATATTACCAGATGCTCTCTTCTAAGATGGTCATTGGGAATGAATGAGCTACTGTGTGTGAGCTGCACAGAGCCTGCTTGGGGTAGGATTAGTGAAATCAGCTGCTCCCATTCTCTCTGGGCCGAGTTGCTCAATTCTTGCTGTGTTTGGGTCACTGTCTTTTTGAAACTATAGAGGTAGGAGCCTGACTGAGGTGCTGGGGGAAGTTCTCTAAGGGGTAAAGGAGCAGAAATCACTGTTGGTGATTTCAAAACCTTCCTCCTGAATTCGCCTCATCCCCTCACCCCAGCCTTGTCCCTGCCCAGGAGGGCCTCTGTCAGCATCTCCCTTCCCGCCTCCGGCCCTGGGACTCCTGGTCAGGCCATTAGCACAGTGGATGCAGGACGCGTGCCCGACCAGGAGGCCTGCTGCTGAATACAGCAACTTTCGGAAACAGAAGCATTTCAAGGTTTTGTGAGCCCAGCACACCCCAGATGAACCCATCGCCACCCCCTCTCTCCATCCTGCTCTTTGCTCCCACACCGTGCTCTTTCTTTCCTCAGGGACTGCATCCACCACCCACCCTGATGCCCAACCCAGAAATCCCACCATCTTCATCACCTTCTCCCTCACTTTGTCCTGGCAATTCTGCCACCTCAGCCCCTCTGGGAACTGTCCTTTCTTTTCCACCTAGATTCTGGCCTCATCAATTTCACTCCAGATGCTCCAGTTACTGAGACCCAAACGGGCCTCCCTGTCACCGGCCCCCTCATCCCTTCTCAGGCCATCAACACACTGCGACCAGGGTCACCTCCAAATCTGATTACGACACCCACTGCCCCATGTCCTTGGGGTAACAGGGCGGGTCTGCTGAGGTCTTCAGCTATATCACACCCCTCTCACTTTCACATGGTGGGCCTGGGTGCTTGCCATGGTCACCCATACTCCAAACACATTGTACAATCATAAGGAGAAAGAGATGTTGCTTTACTACATAATTTGAGTTACTTATGTTAACTCAGATCCATCCTAGTCATAGCAGATGAGGCAATGAGCCACCGGGAGGAATAGTCACAGGGCACTCCCCAAGGTCACCGGGCACCCCCAAGGTCACAGGGTAGAGCCTGGTCTCAGACCCTGCCAGCATGGTTTCCATCTGCCTGGCTGTAGCCTGGGACCTCCTTCCCAGCAGCAGATGCACTCCCTCTCAGCCCTTGACACAAGCCTGTGTTATGGTGTGGAATCTTGATGACTCTTTCATACTGTAAACAACCTACATATGAAATAGTTCACCAACAGGTCTGAAGACCTTGGAGGAAACACGCCTTCAGAAGAACGTGGCCCTGCCTGTCCATTAGCAGAGAGGAAAGGGTGACCCTGAAGGGAAGAGAGACTCACCCATGTCACACAGCCCTTACCTCTGTGATGGGGACAGACAGGCTACCATCTAGTGGGCTGGCAAATTCAAGATGACCTGATTCTGTCTTACAGTACAGTGCTGAGATGGACAACATTATCCCTATTTTACAGAAGAGAAAAGTGAATGAGGGCCAGAGAGGGCCAATGACTTGCCCAAGGCCACACAGCTAAAAGGTAGTGAGCCAGCATTTGAACCCGGGACAGCCTTGTGCCATTAGGTTGCCCTGTACACCTAAGCATTGCTGAGGGTGGGCAGGGCCGAGGGGAGGGAACGAGAGGGGCAGCACGGCCTGCAACCTTGGTACAGGCAGGCCTTGGGGTGATATCAAGGTACTTCCATTCCCTTCCAGGCAGCATTATTCCTTTTAATGTAGACTCAGCTTAAAAAAAATCACTAGACTAAAATATGTTTGAAAATTTCCACCAATATATGGAAAACTGTGTTTAATTCCCTTTCCTTCCTCCCTCCCTTCCTTCCTTTCTTCCTCTTTTCTTGCCTTCCTGTCTTCTTGCCTTCCTTTGTTCCTTTCCACTCGGATATCAGTTAAAGAAAGAAATGTTTGATTTTGATTTCAAGGCCCAGAGAGAGTAATTCCAGCTGTTAAAAATAGCTAAAACAAAACAAAACAAAAAACAAACACCCACGGAACTACAGACCTGTGTTAAGACAGGAGGAACAGGTCTCCCGCTTGCTGGCTGGGTAAGTAACCAAGGGTAAGTTCCCACTCTGGCCCTCCTCTCTCTCATTTGAAAAACGGTAGGGGTGTGGGGGGGAAAGAGCCTTTCAAAGTTTTTTAATCAGATCAAAGTGCAGAAATGTCAAGCCAGTCGCAAATGCCTGACCTTCTCTCCAACATTCAAATAATCACAGAGCCATTTTTTAAATGAAAAGATCAATGTGATTTTCTTAAGAATCACCAAGAATGAAGATAACAAGCAGACACTCTAGAGCACTGAAAAGAATCCAGGATTCTTACTGTTCTTCTTGCAATCAGAACCAAGAAGAATTCCTTTCTGCTCCTCAAGGCTTATCGAAGGGATAGGTGCTGAATGTCGAAAAAGCTTGAGGAAATACTGGAGGTGGTTTCCATGCCCAGGCCAGCCGGGGGAGAAAACATCAACGCTTTGAAGCCTTTCAGCAGGAAAGGTCTTTCACAAGGAAAACATTTCAGGCACCAGCAAGCCTCCGTGACCTTGGAGTCAGCAGAGTATAACAGGCTCGCTAATGCTGCTTTCTCAGCTTTACGGCCACAAGCTCTCGCTGGTAGAAGACACTTGTGTGCTGTCATTATTGGATGGGACCAAGACTCAGACATCCTGATTTCTCACCAGACACCGTCTTTCAAGTGAGAACCACGTCACACTGGTCTATTTTTACCCTCATTAACACTCAAAAAAAAAAAAAAAAAAACCCCAAAACCCTAGATGTTCCTTTGATAACAGAAAGAAGAAAAAAGATGTCCCTTGTTATTTTGCAACTATTTGAGAGATGAAACTGTGACCAGAGCTAGCTGTTGGTCTAGCATACCTTCAGAGAGAAATGCCTGACATAGCAGACCCTACTGGACCCGTTTTAACATTTATAACACTAGAAAAATACACAGAGACGTATTTACCTCTGTTCAGCCTCCAAATACCTATTTTTGAGCTATCCAGGAAGCATGCTTTCATCTTTAACTTTGCACCTCCAGAGCTTAGCAGAGGGATGGCAGTGAGTACTGTGGGTTGAATTGTGCCCCCTCAATCCCAAGATTCACACTTCAAATTCATCCTAACCCCTAGCACCTCCGAACTTGACCTTATTTGGACATAGGGCCTTCACAGAGGTAATCGAGTGAAAATGAGATCATCAGAATGGTCCCTCATCCAAAAGGACTGGTGTCCTCATAAAAAGAGAAAATTTAGACATAGAAACAGACATTAAAGGAAGATGACATGCAGACACAGGGAGAAAACTACCATCTACAAGCCAAGGAGAGGGTTCCAGAACAGATCCTTCACTCACAGCCCTCAGAAGGAACCCACCCTGCCAGTAGCTTGATCTTGGACTACCAGCCTCCAGAATTGGGAGAGAATAAATTTCTGTTGTTTAAACCCCCAGATTGTGGTATTTTGTTACATAGCCCGAACTAACACAGTGAGTGACTATCCAGTAAAAACAAACATTCCTTGATTCACAGAGAGCTATACCCCTGTGTTGCATAGAAATGCTGATTGTAATGATAATTCTTATCATGTCAAATAACACATATTACCATGGCTAATGTTTACCAACCATTTCCTATTTGCCAGATGCGCTGCGATGTGCTATGTGTGTTGTTTCATTTAATCCACACACAGCCATGTGCATGGCTGTCCTGGCCACCACTGTGTGCACATTTTAAGGAGGGACCACTCTGGGAGAACCCTGCCTGCCCAAATCCCAGCTCTGCCCACTGCCAGCTCCGACATGGGGTAAATCGTACTCTGTAAACTGGAATAGTCGTGTCACCTGAGGTCACCTGAGTCACAGAGAGGGTTTCCCATATGCTAAGGGTTACAGCTTGCTACTGATCCTTCTAGCCTCCCTGAGGGGAGGGGTGGAAGCAGCTGTGCTGTCCTCCCATCTGGTTTTCCCAACACCATATCGTTGTCCCCATTGTGTGTCGTGGCATAAAAAGTCAGTGGGCCTTGGACACACGGTGAGGGTGAGGGCTGAATGGATTGATGCCTACAAACTGCTTGGAGCATAACAAGCACTCAGTAACACTTATTAAAGATTTGCCCCCTGTGTGTTGACCCCCAAAACCAGAGCTTCTAGCTCTGCCGTGTTGCTGAATGCACAAGGGCGTACACGCTGTTACTTGTAAAACAGGGCATTTTCAACCAAAACACGAGCATTAATAGTACTGATAGGAATGCTGCCACCCTCACACTTTCCTGGTCAAGAGTGTTGCACAGTGGGGGGTTAGGTCTGGTTATATGGCCCAGGAGGACCAGAAAAGACCCACTCTGATGACTCAGGGGCTTGGGAGGAAGGATGGAGAAGACAGCACATCTTCAGGCTAGGACAGGGGTGAGCAAGAAGTTTCTGTTAGAAGACGAATAGTAAATGTCAATATTTTAAGCACTGTTGGCCACGTTCATTCTCTGCTGCACGTTATCTCTATATGTCGCATTCTGAGCTTACAGGTCTTGCACAGAAACAGACTACAGGCTGTGGTTTGCGACCCCCAGGCCAGAAGGCAGAGCCAGAAGGGACAGGGGTTCAGTCACTATGTACCATGACGGGTGGAGGGTCTACATTCTGGGAACCAAAAATCCAATAGGAAACTCGACAGGGAGTTTTGTACTTTTTCCGGGAATGAGGAGCCATCTGGGAAATGCCATCTGGAAGGTAAAGTATCGTAATTTTATGACATGTTGATAGTTCTCCTTCCTAGCCTGGAATGTTAATGTCCTTTTACAAAATGATTCGTTTGTTTTGTTTTTTTTTAAAGGGTTCTTATTTGGTAGAATGAAAAGGTGGCAGACATGAGCTGCCCTCCAGCCCGAGGATAGAATCCAAGCCCTGCCTGTCTTCTCGACATGGAGGTGGTCTCCCCCGACTCCTGACCCAGCCTCCTGCAGCTGCCAGCTCTCTGAAATCATCCGCCTGCTGTCACAGCGAGTCCCCGACCCTTTCTCATCCTTCCCTATCCGCTGTGTCCTGGAAACAAGGGTTCTTACCATAACGTCCCCTGCCCTCATTCTGAGTCACAATCTTCCAGCTATGACACCTTCTAGTACTTCTCATCCTCAACTAGGGGTGCCTGGTCATTCTCCCACATTCTTCAAATTCTTTGCCAGCCAGCTGGTAATTTTCATCTTCACCCCAAATCCTGCTAAAACCTTGGGGGACTTTGTCATCTATGGAGAAAGTAGATGGCCTATTTCATAGTCTGGTCTCAGTTTCCTGGCCTCTTTAATCCCAGAAAACTGTATTTGCATTCATTCCAGCCAAGTACCTCCACAATCGCATCCCAACCCCTGGCACAGCACTGAGCTTCGTCACCCTGTAAATCCCACTTGTCTAAGGGACACTTGCCGTTACGTCCCACAATCCTCCTTCCTTCTAGCATTTTTGCACTTTATTCCATCAAAACCAGCTCTTTAACTTCACTGTGATTTCTACTCTCTTACCCTCCACACCATGTTATCCATCTTCACTGGCTCATAAACCAAGGCCTCCGATCGGTTGGGGTCCATCATTTCAACTTCCCTTCTGCCACTGCCCTCAGCCCCCTTTCTTCCCCCTTGGGTTAATCCGATGGGCCTGCTGCCTCTGCAACTTGTCTTGGCCTGAGTACGGCTAAAGAAATACCCACAGACAAACAGATTGGCGCCTTTACAACTATGGGATCTTCAGCCTCCATTGAAGTCTCAACGCAGCCTGACAATGCAGTCGTCTCTCTCTTGTGTTCTCCCCAGGCCTGGGTATCACCATGACCCCTGCACTCTCAGCAGGTGCCTGACTTCTTGCAGCCCAGAGAAAGAGGGACCGTTATCAGCAGCAGCTTCAACTCCCCACCCTCCAGCTACTCTCTATGAACCATCCCATCTTTCCCTCTTTGTTTCTCCTGAACGGAGAAAGGGTGGCTGTTTGAAGACAATTCCCCCATCGGTGCTCGACAGCTTGACCTCACCCCCTCAGGGATATCCATCTACCGACTATCCCCCCATCCAGGCCCACTCCCATCCCTCCTATATGCCCAGTCTACCCCTGAACACTGACACTTCACTCTTTGCATAAAAACGTACACACATTTCTCCATTATTAAAACAACCCTTTACTCTAGCCCAAGGTTTCTTAACTTAGGGTCTGGGTTTAAGGGGGTCCGTTTCCCTGAAAATACATGCAAAATTTGGTACGTATGGAGGAGTATGTTGTTTTCAATACATTCTCGTGGGTGATTCATGACCTAAACGTTGATAGTTACTAACAAATGTTCTACAGTTCTTTTTTTAGCTGTCAATCTCTTTCTTTTTCTTCAGAGCCAAGATTTTTGGGAAAGTTTGTAGTTTCCATTTTCTCAAATCACTACTATGAAGTTTCTTCCCTCATCACCTTGTGAAATCTGCAAAGGACTCTTCATGACTAACCCAGTGAATGCTTGCAGTCCCCAGCTTCCTGGAAGCTACTGACCACTTGACCCACCCCTGGTTTCCACGACACCACGTGCTCCTTCTAGCTTTCTAGCCGCTCTTCTGGCTTCTCTTCTGCTCTTCCCTTAAAAACTGCGATTCCTCAGAGATCTGTCCCTGACCTTTACTATTTGCACCCTACACACTCTCCGTGGGTGATCTCATGATCCCCATGACTTAAAATACTACCGACATGCCAGTGATTATCAAATGTATCTCCAGGCCAGACCTTCGCCCAAGCCTCACGCTGAGATACTCAGTGCTCACTAGACACCTCCAAGCAGATGTCCCTGAAGCATCCCAAACTCAGCATGTTGAAAGCTGAACACTTACATCTTACTTCCATCCTCACCCACACTCTTTAACTGGTCCCCTCCTTATATTCTCTATCTTGAGAAGTGGCACTCCACCCACGGGACTACCTGACCTGAAACGTTCAACGTTATCCTCACCTGGTGTTTCAGTAGACTGAACGTCCATCTAGAAAGGTCATTATAGAAGGAAAGTCAAAATGAATATTAGTTTCAACTCTAAATTTCAGATTCTACCATTGTAAGTGGATGGGGTAAATGCATTTATCTGATTTGCTAGCAAAATGCACGGCCCCCAAGTTTCCTCACGTTCTGTCTGCTGCCTCCCTTGCCTGCTTCTCCAGACACTTCTCTCATCTGTCCACTTCCTACCACCCCAAACTCACATCTGGCCATCTAGCAACACACTCTGTGTTGTCTGACTTTGTTCACTATTCCCCTTGTTTACACTTACAAAGTGAAGTCAGTTTATGCATATGATGAGCTTGTATCATCCTTCAAAACCCAACTCAGATGTCACTTCCCTTGGAAACCCCTCTGAAAGACTCCTTCCTCCACCACGCCACCATAGTTTTTCTTCTGCTCTAAGTATCTTCTAAATATGTCTAGTGTTCCACTAATATGCTGCATCGAAACTTACTTATGTTCTTTTCTCAGTTAAAATTATGAGCATCTTGAGATCAAAGGCTCTGCCTTAGTTTTCATTAATTCTCCAAGACCTATCATGAGAGCATATAAAAATATTAACAATAGAAATAGTAATATAGCTGTAGCTAGCATTTATTAAGGGATCTACATGCTAAACAGGAATAACGTCATCACAATTTCGCATGAGCCGCCCAGTCCATAAATATGTAATGAATGAGTGAATGAACACAGCTCTCTAATTAATAAAGGAGAAATGAGATACTCATTCTTTTTTCATCTCTATAAAGATTAACGCTAGAATTATTCTCATACCACAAGACCTCAGTAAATAATTATTGAATAAATCAATTAGCTGATCAATTAATCACATAGGAAGCAAGTAATGGGCATTTGATTTCATAATATCTCACGTTTATGTGATGCATTCTAGTTTGTGAAACATCTTCACTTACACTGTGATATTTAATAATGACATCAACCTGTGCATTCACTGTATCACTATTACTATTTTGCAAGGGACTAAACTGAAGATCAGAGGTGGGGAATAACTTGGCTAAAGTCACAGCTCATGACGGGCAAGCCGAGGGCTTGACCCAGGCTGCCCCCTCCCAGTCCCCGCCCCGCCACAGCTGCCCCTTTCTCCCTGTGGCTCAACTCCAGACTCGTAAATTGGTTCCCTTTAGTGGCATGTACATCTCAGGCAGGGGTTTTCAAAGACATCGGAAATGGTCCAGCATCTGTTGAGATTATGAGCTTGTGGTTGGTGAGTAATCATCTTCTACACGGCTAACTTCAAAGACACTTCTAGAGAAATGTCTAAGAAAAAAGCATACACATGAAACCAGACTTGGAGCTATACTCTGTCCATGTCCTCATGACAAATCGCTAAATGCATTGCAAGCAAAATTCCTAGTGGAAATTCAAAGGCTCAGATTGAATCTGATTTCTCTCTAGGAAGTTTGACTCCTGTCAAGTAGAACCCCCCAAATTCCACCCACATGCAAAGGCTACCTGGGAGGTGGCATGATAAATGGGTTACTGAGAGCATCTGAATTCCTCTTTCTTGGGGTCATTGTGAGTGATCCCAGGGAGCTGGGGAAAACTGCAGAAATGTGGAGGCACAGATGCATATGAGAACCAACGTGAGCTGAGTAAAGTAATTCCAATGATGCGGAGGCTTCCCTAGAGACATTGAACAAGAGCGTGGGACGGAGGCCATCCTGACCTCTGAGTGGACTGTAGGTAACTTGCACAAGGTCTGACAGCTGGTTTGAACCCGGGCGGGCAAACTCCCAACACTGCACTCCTGCCCTCTGCCTCTCCAGTCAGTGTGAGGGTAGGGCCCCTGCTGCTGTCGCCACTCAGCATGCATCCACTAGCACGCTAGGCACTGTGCTAAGCACCTGCCCTACACGACTTCATCCAGATCTCACAGCAACTTGTGGATGGAGGTGATATTATGAAAACTCTGCCTCAAGGAGCCCAAGGCTCAGAGCAGTGACGTGACTGGCCCCCATGACACAGAGTAGGAATAGAACTGGAATTGAAACCCAGATTCGCCCCGTGCCAAGGTCCCTCTGCTTCATTGCTTCTGCTTCTCAGAACATCCGCCAAGAGCCGTCTGTTTGTCTGTGGGTAAAAGTTATCACAAAACAGAAGAAAAAAAACCAAAACACCTTAAAGCATAACTGAGCCAATCGTCAGAATGACCAAAATAGAAAACTTAAAGAGAAACTTAGAGGGCACGTAAACCACCCCCCACCCCGCACAGTGAGGGAATCTCCAACATGCTTGAATACCCCACTAACGGGGAGCTCATCCTCTCCACCTTGCGCCATCCCAGCAGGACACACCACGACTTCTTCCTCCGTCCTCTCACCCCATCGCCTCTCACCTCATCCCCCACTGCCCCTCCCATGACGCCAGATGCTCTGTCTATACTGAAGCCCCTCCCTCGGTCTCTCCCGTGCTAGGCTCCTCTCCCCTCCTGGACTTTACTCATGGGGGAGGGAAGGTGATTGCTTCCTTGGTAAATTGAATTCAGTTCCACCAAGGAGGCCAGAGAATTCAGCACAGACTCAACAGTGGGGGGAAAAGAATCAATGAAGAATGACCAAAGGATCATTAAAAAAATTTTTTTAATTAAAAAAAACTGTGTAGCCATTGGTAACATAGTATTACCTTTTTAAATCAACAGCTAAAATTGTTATAATCTATAAAACTAAAGGAAATCTACCACTGTTGATGGTTGCATTCAGGAATGGTCTACTCCATAGTCAGCTACTCAGAATGGTTACAGGGCTCCTAGGAAGGGTAAAAAACCGTCTAAAATATTTTCCCCCAAATGCTTAGCAAATGGTCTGAATTTCCACTCTTAAAAACGAAATCTTTCTGGTTTACCCACTTGTTAAAATGTTACCACTCTTGGAGAAAATATTATATTAAAAAGAAGGTAGGTCCTAGGTTGGCATATTTTGTTCTTGGTTCTACTCCCTTCAACTCAGTCGAGCAACTAAACCCTTGATGGACCAGGAACAAAACTGTTGTTGTCTGGGGAGGGAGTTATCAAGGTAAATCCTCTGTTTTCTCCAGCCTCAAAGATCTAACAAAGGTTTAAGACACAACTATTCAGCAAACATTGATCAAATGCCTCCCAGGCCCACTATGCACATATGCACAGGTTGTATACTGTACAATTGCAGGGGCAGCATTCACAAAGATGACCTGTGAAAAGGATCCCTTAGCACTGGCAGTGCTTGACTTAATCTAGCTATTCCAACACAGTCAGCCTTCACCAGACATTGGGTGCAGCAATTTTACATATAATATATCTTTCCAGCTTAATAACAGCCTCTTTGAAAACATCATCATCTCCATTTTATAGGTGAGACAACTGAGATTCACAAATACCTTTTAAATTAGTCAAGTTCCCATACCTAAGGAGTGGCAAAGATAGGATTCCTGTATCCCATGTGTGTTCCAATCCATTCATGTGGTTACCATTCATTCATTTATTCATTCTTTCAACAAGCATTAATTGAATCACTGTTGGTTTTAAATATTAACCTAGAGCAAAGTGAACATTTACATATTTTTTTCTTTTTTAAAAAACCAAACAATTATAAATAAAATAAGACTGAGAGTCTACTAGACACTTGGCTAAGTGTTTAGGATCAAACCATGAATTACAAAATAACTGCCCTTCGGAGCACGAAATCTAGCAAGCAAGCAAGCAAGCAAGCAAAATATATTCATTCATTTGGTAACTATTTCTTGAGAACTGACTAGGTACCAGTCATTCTTCTAAGAGCTAAAATAGCAGTGAACAAGCCAGATAAAGTCCCTGCCCTCTGCGGCTTCCTTTTTAGAGGAGGGCAAACAAATACTTAAGAAGTAAACAAGTGAGAAGATTTCATAGCAAAAAGATAAGAAGACAATAAAGCAAGGTGAAGGGGTAGAGAGTGCCGAAGGGGCTGCTTTGATGGGGTGGTCAGGGGGGTCTCTTTGAGGCGGTGATGTTAGCTCAGAGCAGAGGAGGAGCCAGCCCTGAAGACGTACTAGGATGAAGGCTCCATGGGGCAGGGCTTTCTGAGGCTCTGTTCACTGCTGTAGCCCCAGCACCCAGTGCCAGGCACAGAGTAAGTGCTCACTAAACACCTGTTGAATGAATAAGCGAATGAACAGGGGAATGGCAGCCGAGGCAGAAGAAACTATAACTGTGTCCCAAATCCAGCACCTCACCAGCTGGCCGGAGGCTCCCTCCTGCTTCGTGGAGAGAAGTGAAGCCTTCCAAGCTGGGGCCCAGTTTCCCCACGTGTCCCACTTTCCTTCAGTCTGCCGTGGCTGTGATCCCAGTTTGCCAGCTGTTCTTCCATCACAGCCCCTGGGTCTCAGAGAAGCAGAGAAGTGGTCCAGGGGAGCTGCCACATGTAAGGCTGTGCCCAGAGCACACTCAGCCCTGCCAGTTACAGCTACCCAGGCGCCTCGGGGCCGTGGCAGATGTGCATCCTGGCCACACGTGTTAGTCTGGGCACGCAGCTACTAACTAGTCCCAGCACTCTCGACAGACTGAAGGTAGGAAAGAGTGCGTGCCTGCCAGCCTCACCTTGATGGGCCCTGGGATACGGGATCTTCCCCTGGACAGCACTTCCCGTGAAGTAGGGACAGAGTGTACACCGTGAGGTCCAGAGAGAAAGTGTGTGTTTGTGTGTGTGTGTGTGTGTGTGCGTGTGTGTGTGTGTGTGTGCGTGAGCACACATCAGCTCTGTGCATATTTGGAAAGGAGATTTAAGTTTTATACAAACATTAGGCAATTTTGGAGTCAGTGCCTGCTCACATGGCCCTTTCAGCCCAAGGACCAAAGGGATTAAGAATTAGCTTGTGTGGGCTAATGCACCACCAGACTCATGGCTACAGCAGGCAGGTGACAATGCCCCAGGGTTGGTGCAGGGCAGCCTGCACAGTTTTAACAGCACCCATTCCACCCTCAAATGTGCCCCAGATGAGATTATTAAAGTATAACACCACTAGGCTGCAGGCTGTGATGTCCTCCAGATCCCCCTTCATTAATGAAGGGCTCTTCCCCAGCTGCTAGGAGGGCTGCTGGCAGATAGACCCCACTGTCAGCCCCTGCAGGGAGAGTGACCCCTAGAAGGGCAGCCCGTATCAGTCAGTGACCAACGTGAGGGCATAACAATTTTGAAGATCGTCCCAGCATCCCTAGAGGTCAGCTGAGGCCTCCTTTAAGGCTGCATTGAAGCTCAAGTTCTCCCTCTGCCCTTCTCTTTCCCTCTCCCACCCCTCTGGATTCCATTCCCTTAAAAAATGACCTGCATACTGAACTCAGAGTCTGATTCCTGAGGAACCCAACCAGCAACAGTCAGCATCTTCAGTGGGGAGACTCTGGATTTGGATTCAGATTGGGTTTGAACCCCAGCTCTACCACTCATTAGTTATGTGACCTTGCGCCTTTCTGACCCTCAGTTTCCAAATCTGTAAAATGGATATAATGGTGCACACTGCCTAGGGCAGTTGTGGGGATTAAAATATGGAAAGCATTTAGCATAGTGATTGACATATTTAGTCACTCAATACCTAGGAATATTAAAAATGATTTTATAGCTCTGCCCTTAACTGGCTGTGACTTGGGAGAGTCACTTTCTCTCTCTCTGCCTCAGTTTCCTCCTCTATAAAAAGATGGTTTGGACTTGGGCACTATTACTGACATTTCTTAAACACCCACTCTTACCAGGTTTTGTGCCGAGCCTTGTACTTTATTCCACAACACAAGCCTACTAGGTTGATATTTCTTACTTTTCACCATCATCCTCATTTTACAGAGGCCAACAAAGGCATCAGGAGGCTGAGGAATTTGACCCCAGAGTACCCATGTGTTAAGTGATGGAACGGGATTGGAAGCTGGGCAGACGGACTTCAAATCTCATCTCCACACCAGAATGCGCCAATGTTTCCCTCAATTAGATGATGCACACACTCCTGCCAGTGCTGACATTTTTTAGGATCACACGACTCTGTCTCCAGCTTAGTGGAAAACATTTGCAGAAAAGATCAACTGAATTCTATCAACCCTTTGGCACAGCTGTGAAAAGCCAGAG
Source organism: Delphinus delphis (assembly GCF_949987515.2). Classification (NCBI taxonomy): domain Eukaryota; kingdom Metazoa; phylum Chordata; class Mammalia; order Artiodactyla; family Delphinidae; genus Delphinus; species Delphinus delphis. The sequence continues at coordinate 72,228,366 of NC_082699.1, read as the reverse complement.
GCAAAGCAGACAAAAGTGATTGACTACAAATCGCAGGTCCCAAAAAGACTGCTGGTGTGGCCACTTCTATCTCCATATACCCAGGGACAGCTTTGTTGCTGTCACCGGGCTCCGGGCTGGTGAAGCTGAGCAGGGCAAACTTTCACCAGGCATCCCTCTCAGCCGTGCGTCACACCCTCTCAACTGCAGCCTCACCCACAGCCTCGATCTGCTGGTAGCAACCTGTGATCACAGTCAAGGGCTGGGGCATTTTTTAAAGGGTATTTTGAAGTTCCTCAGGTGAAAGGAACCTAGAGTACAGGTATAACTTTTTAAAGACTCACATCTGTGTTTTCCCCTCGCTTGCAATCTAAATACTCTAAATAATCTAAATTTGTTTCAATGGCACCTCTAAGAGAAGAGCTTCTGAGATAGTGGATGACAAGCAAAACGTCAATTCTCCTGGGAATTAGCCCTTGGAAGACCTCCCCGCCCCCCATTTGGCCTGCAGGAGGGGGCAGACAGTGGTCATCCTACAGACAGGGTCCAACATCTGAAAAGACATCTCATGCTAACCCTGAGCTGGGCTGTCATGGGTCTTTTAAGAAGCAATGGACATTTTCTCTTATGAAGAAATATCACCTTTACTGTGTTGCCCGTTTCAAAAAGCATACAACGTTTCCCTAAAGAGCGTAAAACGGCACTCTACATACAGATGACGCAACTGTCCTCGTTCTCTCAAAGCCTAGCTTGTCAGGCACCAGTGCGTCTCCCACACAGCCCAAAGGGAGAGCGTCTGAGTCATTTTAAAGCTCATTATGGAACTGCCTAAAACCCTTCAAGGATTCGTGGTACCCAAGGCACTCGAATGTTTGGCCCCAGTCCCCTGTCCAGCCTCCCTCCTGGCCCTGCAGTCCTGAGCTACCTGTACTTCCCTGCATGTGCGGCGCTAATGCAGGCCCCGGGATTCTGTCCATGCACTGCCCTCTGCCCAGGATGCCCCCTGCCCCCTCCTGGCCATCTGACAAATGCACACTGGCCTTTATGGCACAGACTGGCCCTGATGTGCCTGGGTGCTTTCACTGTCTGTGGTGAATTTTGGGGGAGCCTTCCCCAGGCTCCCACTGCCACTGGAAGTGGCTTCACTTTGGTAAGTGGCTCATCTCCTTAAATTCTTTCTTCCTGTGCCTTTCTCCTAATTAGTAGGTGGGATACTCTCTTTGCAAACAAGACCTTCAACACAGCACACCTTTCCTGGAACGTAAGTGACAATTCAGAATCCATTTTCCAAAATAGATATTCACCAGATTGAACTAAATTGAAGTGAAAGAGGAATCTGTTTTGCCATAACATGCTTCTCTGTTTGTGCCCACCCTAGCGCTCCCAAGACACCTTGCCAAGGTCTAGTTCCAAACCCAGTACGAAGTCCCACACGGGCTCCATGTTCAAGCTACAGCATTTCTCTACTGATCATCTTCTGCCTCTCCCACTGACAGCCCTAGGCCCACCACCCTGGACCGTTTCCAATGTCTGAATGCCTCAGGCTGTTTTGTGGTCCTGGGCCTTTGCACGTGCACTCTCTTTGGAAAGACTTTCTGAAACACACCCATTTGATAAACTCCTGCTGTCTTCAAACCCCGCCCCCCACCCGTTAATGTGTCTGAAGTCTTCTCGGGAGCAACATAGACCAAGCGTTTAGAGTGTATGTACCCAAGACAGGCCCCTGAGATTTCACAAGCCACCTTTGGCTTCACCATCCCCATCGACCAATCAGCTCATCAGAATCCCATTTTCAAAGAGGCTTTGAACGGGCAGCTTATACACACAATCTCATAAAAGAAACAAGGCCGAGACTTTAGGTCTCCCGACAAGTCTGGGGCTGGGAAGTCCATCTCTGTCACCCTTTCCAGAAGCTCAAACCAAATATTTTCATCTAACTTTGAGGGGGGCCAGGCAGGCACATGTGGGTTCCAATCCCAGCTTGATCATTTAACCTAATAGAGCTTCAGTCTCCTTATTTGAAAAATTAACCTTGTTACCATCTAACTTTCTTCTGAGCATTAAATGATTTCTGAACTGCTTGGTATTTAATAAATATTTCCTTTTCTCCCCGAATAAAAAGTGCATAAACATGAGGGTTTTACGTATGCTTGGTATATACATGCAAGTGTGAGCACACACACACGTGCACACTCACCAATCCATGTCACAATCACACAGACATACCAACACCCCGAAGGCAGAATGATGTCCTCCCTCGGACTCGCATCAAAGGAACACGCTCAACCTCTTAATTCCAACTTGGAAGCTCTAAGCACACATGGAATGTCGGCCCCCCATCTCTCCTGCTTTCAGATCACACTCGTCAAAGGCACACTTGAAAATACCGTGACATCTCATTCCGCCTTCAAAACATCTACTCAGCTCCATAGACTGTGTGTGTGTGTGAAGGGAGATGTGGAATTCTACACCTTTTCTTTCTTTTGTTAGTAACTCAAGTCTCAGTAATACAAATTTTAGCAAAAACAGACTGGAAGCATTGTAAAATCACCTGAAGAGGTTTATGTGTTGATCGATTCCTGTCTAACATATGCATTTGACATCAGGTACGGAAGTTTTCTTTATCCGTAAATTTAATAAATGATATTTTTAGTGATAATACTTAAGGATTCTAAGCACATGATGGAAAAAAAACCACTTTGAGGGACTTCCTTGGTGGCGCAGTGGCTAAGAATCCGCCTGCTAATGCAGGGGACACGGGTTCGATCCCTAGTCTGGGAAGATCCCAAATGCGGAGCAACTAAGCCCGTGTGTCACAACTACTGAGCCTGTGCTCTAAAGCCCGCGAGCCACAACTACAGAAGCCCAAGCACCTAGAGTCTGTGTTCTGCAGCAAGAGAAGCCACCGCAATGAGAAGCCCGTGCACCGCAATGAAGAGTAGCCCCCGCTTGTTGCCACTGGAGAAAGCCCACGCGTAGCAACGAAGACCCAACACAGCCAAAAATAAATAAATAAAATAAATAAATTTATTAAAAAAACAACAACAAAAAAGGAACCACTTTGATTCACTGCTAGTAAGTCTGCAACAACAAACAAGTGTTTGGGACTAATTTGGCGATATAGATCTAGAGTCAAAAAATCTAGAGTTTTCAAACCCAGTAATTCTGCTTTGGAGAGTCTGCCCCCAGGAAATAATCTCAACATTGGAAAGAGCTTTATGTACCAAGGTATTCTTGTGGTATTTTCGTAATAGTGAGGAGTCAAAAATAATCAAATGCCCAGAAATAGAGGAATGAGTTAGTGAACGACAGTGCGTTGACCTAGTAGGATAATGTGACAACCATGGTTGATCACTGTACTGTCTTTGTTTCTTCATCACCAGATTGGGAGCATTTTAAGGGGAAGAACATAGACAGATGAATGAATGAATGAATATACACATGCATACATGAATGGTTTAGACATATATAACTGTTTGGAAATATACACATGATGCAATATTAGGTAAAAACAAGACACATAACATTGTAGCAAGATTACAACTACTTTTCCATACAGAAAAGTCTAAGGAGATTAGGAAATAAACCGATATATGAACTGACATGGAGTAACTTCTAAATAATTCTGTGATTTTTTTCCTTCTGTATTTCAGCATTGTTTGAATTTTCTGTAATTAGCAAATAGGAAAATAGGACCTGCCCCTTGAGGTTGGTGTGAAGATCAAATGTCTTAGATGTGAAATCTTTAAGTGCTTAGACATCGATATTCTGTACAGAATGCTCAGGGGAAAAAAATACACACAAAGTCAGCTCTTGTAACTGAGGGAAGGAAGTGACAACATGCTTGAGGACATTCATACTCTCAGCCCAGCCTTGATGACAAATGATTCTCTCCTACACGAGCTACATGTTGTCCCTTCAGCCAGGACCATAATGACAGACATCTAGTGCCCCTCAGACATCATGTCACAGGACAGGAATGATGAGAGCCTCTCATTTCCTGACTAAGGGGAAGCAGAAAAGGGACATGCAGCAAAGCCCACGCTGCCCTGCCCGGTCCCATGGCGACCACCGCCCCGCGCTTCCTGCTGCCAGACAGGGTGTGTGCGGTGGGGACGGTGCCATGTGCAGAAGGAGATGGCAGCCCCAGCCCAGGTGGTGCTCCTGGGATCAGGGCCAGCGCCCGGCCTCAGATGTCACTGTGCTGCACGGGGCACCGACGGCTCGGAGCCCCGACTCCTCTGCACATAGTTCCCAAACGCTACTCTTCCTGACACGGCCCCGGGCTTGTGCAGGCCTAGTCACTACACAACAGGGTGCAACAAACCTTAGAATGAAAAGCAGGAGGACTGGGCTCCCGCCGCGCTCTGCGGCCAGTTGGACGCACTCCTTGGCTGGCATGTAAACTGCTGTGATGTGCTGCTGGCATTTGCCCTCTCTATGCATGTGTGAACTGAGAGGGGCTTGAGTTCATGGATGTGAGAGGGTCGTGGGAGCTATAAACTACGGGACAAAAGCAAGGAGAAAGATGAGGCCGCATCACATCGGAGAAATTAGGAAGACAATGAACTTACCGCTCTCTGTGAGGGGAGGCAAAGCCACCGAAGGGCAAAAACCGGAAGCGTCGTTTTGAGCAACTGCAAAAGAAGACAACGGCAGCCCTTTAGCTCTTTTTCACCCTTTCAATCATTGAGTCCTGAAAGGCAGGACTAGAGGTCCAACCTGGTGACAGAAAAGTCAAACTTGGAAGGCAGACGGTGGGCCCACAGTGCCCAGCACCACTCCCGCGTGGTCAGAACGGGCTAGGCTGTGCTGAAGGGACGTCCTGACACCTCAGGGGCTTAAACCAACCTGGCACCACGCGCTCACTGCAGCTGGGCTGCTTTCTCTCCTCTGTGTCACCCTCCCTCGAGGCCCACGCCGGGGAGACGCCATCAAGCCCCTGCCTCACAGACACTGTGGCAGGGGACCTCACTCCTGCTCTTACAGCTTCGCCGACGAGTGACACACAGCACTCGCCATCTTCACAGCGTTTTCCAAAGCCAGCGGTGAGGAAGTGCAGACCTACCGTGTTCCAGAGAGTGAGCACCCAGGGACACACAGGGAACGAGTGAAACGCCCACCACCATGGCTTAACGGACTCACTCAGGGAGGGCGCTTAGCCTGTCTGGGCCTCAGTTTCCACATCTGTACACTGAGGATGACACAACATATGCTGAGAATGGCTGTGGGCATGACAGGAGGTAGTGTAGGGCCAGACACAGGGTGGGAGTTCACTAGACGGCAGCTATTCACCGCAGGCTGCGTGGCAGGTGGACGGAGCCTGGAGTAGGAGGGCAGACAGACTGGGCTCGAACCTCCATATGCCTCTTAGAAGCAGGGCAGATGGACAAGTTACCTGGCTTCTTCTGTGCCCAGCTTTGGCGTTGGCACATGAGGATGATGTCAGAATTAAATGAGAAACCGTGCAGACCCAGCAGGTGACCGTGAGAGCCCATTATCCCCTTCCCCTTCCTCTTCCTTTACTGAACAAATCAAAATCTTCAAAGCCTCAGCATCCTTTTCTTCCAGTGGCCCAAACTAGGAGTGCTGTCAGATCTTCTCCCTCTCTGAGCTATGGTGTAGCATGGTCAGGGGTCAAGGGTCATGGGTGGGGCCCACAGTCAAGGGTCAGCAACCCAGGGTGAGATTGTGTGACCTTGAGCAAGTTGCTTCACCTCCCTGTCCTCAGTTTCCTTGTCTGTAAAATGGGGGTAATGACAGTACCTCTCTCAGGGTTGTGAGGCTTGGATGAGTTGTTGTATGTAAACCTTTGGGCATACAGTAAGCACTCAATAAACGCCGGCCACTATTCACTCTTTTTTTTTTTTTTTTGTGGTACGCGGGCCTCTCACTGCCGTGGCCTCTCCCGCTGCAGAGCACAGGCTCCGGATGCGCAGGCTCAGTGGCCATGGCTCATGGGCCCAGCCACTCCATGGCATGTGGGATCTTCCCAGACCGGGGCACGAACGTGCGTCCCCTGCATCGGCAGGCAGACTCTCAACCACTGCACTACCAGGAAAGCCCCACTATTCACTCTTAATATCGCCCTTTCACAGTGACACACCCTTGTCCTTGACTCTTGGTCTTGTCTGCCTCCATGAAAAGCCTCGAGTCAGAGTCATGCTCTATTCTGGTCCCCGAAGTCCCGGTTTGGGTTCCCTCCCATCCCGTCCCCTCCGCCGCCTTCCTCACTTTGGTCAGACATGCCACGACCCAGCCTCCCTGAGTTCTCGAGCCCCCAGCTGTCGTGTGTCTCTCCTGCTTGACTCCATCTGCCTAGAAGCACCTGCTCCTGGTCATCATTCTATGGCCCTGGTTCCCAGCCTTCGGCAGACATTGGAATCCCCTGGAGGGCTTGATGACACACACCACGTTGGCCCCATCCCCAGACTGTCTGGTTCAGCAGGTGTGGGCTGGGGCCTGAGATCCGGCGTTTCTAACAAGTTCCCAGGTGAGGCTGACACTGCTGGTCCAGGGACTCACGCTGAGGGTTGCTGAGCTAAGGCTCCTGTCACCCAACATTCTGTGAGCTCCTCCCACAAAACTCAGAATGACTCAGAACCACCCACCATGCTCTACAGCGCCCAGGGGCCCAGCTTGTTTATTTAAATGTCCATCTTTGCTTTCTCAGAGCAAAGACCCTGAGAGTCAGTGCAATCTTCAGAAAACAATCTGATGAACCTACATCGAGGGCATTCCGATGCCCACACCCTTGGACCCAGTAATTCTGCTTCTGGAAATTTATCTGGAAATTCAAAGCAAGCTCGGTTTGCAAAGGAAACATTTATACAGCACTAATGAAACACTGGAAACCGTATACGTCTAATGCTGTGAGAACAGTGAGGCGAGCTGCCGCACATCCGTGGGGAGAATTACTATGCGCGCGTCTCAGCCAGGCATTCATCACCTAGTTCTGGGGCTGCTGCTGCTCTACTTACCCTTCCTCATCCTCCATCAGTGTTTCCTGACGGGGGGCTGTCGGCCCTTTGGGTGGGACCTTCTTCACTGTACAGGAATAGCTGAGCCCTGAAAGTTCTCAGCTTCCCTGGGCCGCGGGGCACTGAGCCTCAGCCCCTGCGAGGGACTCCGTCCCTGGGGACGCCCCTACAGAGCATCATACCGTGCAACCTTGAGCAAGTTGCTCAGCTAATTCATGCTTGTTAAACAGATGGATGGTAACCCTTCTGCTTCTTCCCAGCTCTGCTTTCAGTGACATCAAGCTGGTGGCTTGAAATGGGCTGTGGCTGGAGTATTTACACCACAGAAAGTGGCAACCGCTACAAAACAACAAATCAGGGCCCCTGCCACCCTCCCCAGTTGTAACACATTTGCCAGCACAGCAGAGAATGCGGGTAAGGATAGACGCAACCTCATCACATTCTTTGGGGACCAAATAAGATGTTGCCTGTGAAACACTAGCCTAGCCCTGGAGCCCACTCCGTGCTAAGTAAATGGCAGACACTCTTGAGGGGATGTGAGTGATGATGTGAAGAGCGGACTGCACAGTGAATTCTCCTACGTGTGGTGGTTTCTACATGGGCTGCAGAGAAGCATAATTAGAAGAGCTGGTCATTTCCTTTCCATTTCCCATATCTAGAATAGCTACAGGGTCCAAGTACATTTGCTTAACAGAAGAACAAAGGAAGTGTGAGGCTTCGGTTGTTTTTTTTAGATGCTGCCTGTGACTTTGTAAACAAACCAAAGATCCTGCCCCACTTGCAAGTCACGCACAGCTGCGGAGCGAATGGCAGCCCAGTTCTCCGAGAGCAGCAGGTACCAGTGCCCCAGAGGCCGCCCCCTCCAGGCAGCCCTGAGCTCTGGGGCAGCTGGACTGCAGAGCAGCCTTCTTACCCTGTACTCCCACCTTGGTTGCTAAGATGCTTCCGCGTTGGGTCCTGCTGTTGGAAAGTGGCTGCCAACAGCCTCATTTGCATCATAATTGCTTGGCCTGAGCCTCTCAGTTTGGTGCTCAGACCCATGCAAATTTCTGTTCTCTGTGGACAGTAGTCAGAAAGCACACAGCTGCAGGCTCTCTGGGGGCCCCTCTGGGCGCTCCCTGCTCTAGGTTTGTGCCTCTCTCCTGGATCCTAGGAGACTCAACTCCCACTTCTGTTTTGAGAACACAGCCCAGTACCAGGGTTATGTTGCCCGTGTGCAGGTCTCTGCGGCCCCGGGGGCTGCAGGGCAGGACCACCCACTATCCCTACGCAGCGGCCACTGCGCCCTTCACCCAGCTTTCCTTTATCTACGCCCAGATTTTCCCCCAGAGTGGCTTTTGCATAATCTCTTATAGAACAAAATTTCTTGCTCCCCTTTTGTGCTTCAGAAGCCCCCGTGGGTCCCCCCCACCGTAACACAAGCCACAGGGCTGAGTAGTTCTCTGATACAGAGGGAATAATTACCTCCCGGTGAGGGGATAGGAGAGTACCAGCCCCACAGGCGTTGTAAGTGAATGCAGGGAGAGTGCTGGAGAGTTGTTTCTGACATTAGTAAGTGTTTGAGAGATGTTCATGTCTCTCACTTCTGCCTCCCAAGCCAGGCTAAACGCTTTTGGGGAGGACCTTCTACCCCTGATGCTTCCATGGTGTTTGACACATAGTAGGAGCTCAACAAATAGCCCTTCCTTTCCCCTTCCTCAGTGTCATTCTTCAGAAACAGAACCTGTGTTACCTTCTTTGTGTCTGGCTCTCAGCCTGCAGTCAAATCAGGGGTCTGTGCTCATCACTCAACAGAGATGCCAGTACACTAAATGACCAAACCATGGATTTGAAGTGAGGGCAAAGCCTATTAACGGAAATTCTTTGCAAGAATTCCTTTGTAAAAAATCCGTGTCTCCTGTGCTGACAGAGAGGTCATCCTTCAAGGCTCAGGTCCCCCTGTGCAGGCTTCCCTGGCCCTGCAGGGGCCCTACTTCCTACTATTATGTGTGATGTATAACTGATTCACTTTGTTATAAAGCAGAAACTAACACACCATTGTAAAGCAATTATACTCTAATAAAGATGTAAAAAAAAAATCTAACCACTCAATTAAAAAAATAATAATACAAAGATAAGGATGTGGGGAAAGTAACGACAATGTCAGCTTGCCTGTTGGGACTTTCCAACGTTACACTAGGGAAGTTTTGTCTACTACAGAAAACAGAATACACCACCATCTAAGGTTCAGAATCCAGAAGATGAGTGTGTTTTGGCTCAAAATATATCACAAATCAGAAGGTGGCTTTGCACTAGGTCAATGTGACCCAGAGGAGAGAATGGTCTAATTTATCGAACCAGTTTCCCTGAGTAAGGTTCCTTCTCTCTGCCTGGGTCTTAGGAGGAGATAATCCATCACGTCTTGAGACTTAGCCCACCACCCGCAATGGGTGGTGAAGACGACTTAAGGGAAAAAGACTGACCAGTGAGGACCTAGTTCTGCTCCGATGGAGAGTCATGGGTCACACCAGGCCACCAGAACCCCTGCAGCTGGCCCTCTTCTGAAATGGAAAATTCAGAGCCACTCACACCAGAATGGCCGTAAGCCATGTGCATCCCGAGGTGTTTCTCACCCAGGGGTCCTGAGAGACTGACGCCATTTTGGCATTTTTCGATTTTTCTCCCCACTCACCCAGACACAGAAAGCAGGCGGCATGCAGGGTGAAAAGCTGCCTGCTTGGGCAGCTCCAGGCCAGCGGGCCAGAGCCTGCAGGAGGTGGTCCCTGAAGCATAAAGGAGGGTGTAGGAGGCTTTCAGTAATGGATTTCCACCAGTCTGAAGCAGAATTAATTTCTTGCTCCCATGTTCCCACAGCACTTCATGCATGTGACTGTTCTAGAACTGAGCCTATGATGCTACAATTAATCATACGTGCCCGCATCTTCTTCACTAGGATGTGAGCACCTAAGAAAAAAATGACTACATCTTATTAACCCCACACTTCCTAGTGCCCAGCACAGTGCATGACCCAGTATGGACACTCGATAAAGTTTGAAAACTTCTAGATTTACGACATGAGCAATCCAGAGCTAGAACGGCTTATTTACCTACAGGCTGTAACTCCTCCTTAAGTTGTGAGCGCCTGGAGGACAGGAATCATTTCTTATTCCAACTCAGCCATATAACACAGTGAATACGTCATATGGCTGAGGAGAGCCATATAATATGGTTATATGGTTGGTTATTTGGACCCAGTTCTTTCTGACTAGGTCCACAAATTCTGGGTCCAAATTCTGTCATTTACCTGCTATGTGTGACTTTGGGCAAGTGACTTAATCTCCCTGAACCTCAGCTAACAGTGGTTATGAGGATTCGGTGAGATAACACTTATAAAGTGCTTGGCATCCAGCCAGGCACACAGTAAGAGCCCAGGGATTAGAGGCTGGATTTGTAAAACCAGAGGCCCCCCGGGCGTGGCTGACATTCGGTCAGTGTCTGTCGAATGAATTTGTAATTCCCTGCCCTGCAGTTCCTGGTCAGAACTCCTGAGTCCCCAGCCTGACCCCACAGAATATACGTTGGAAAAAGTCAGTGGTCTGTGCAGTCAGATAAAAAGAAACAGAACAGATGGAAAAAGTGGGGGCAATAAGCACCTTGGGTTCTTTTCCTTGCTAACTCCTGCCAGATGTTGTAACCCTGTGATATGATTCCCATATTTCTGAACAAATGAATTATTTCTTAGCCTCTTTTTATCCAATTCTTCCCTGAGCAATAGAAAGATGAAAAATGACATTTTCCAGCTTTGGGTGGGGTGAGGAGATGGGAAGAGGTGTGGGAGGACAGCTGGGCAAGGAGGCACTGTGGGCTGAGAGTTCAGTTCTAAAGGCCCTAAATACCCAGAGCTGGCACTGGAGCTCCTGCGGGGCCACCATCCTAGGCAGGCGTTCACTCCCCGTCCTCTATATGGCACACCCTCCCCCCTAAATAGAAACCCACTGAGGATGTTTCATCATACACTCCTGATGTTTTTCTTAAAACAATTCAAGATGTTAAAATAAAATAAAAGGAATAAATAGAGTGAACTCAGATCAAGTCACAGGATGCTCAAAGTAGACATCAGCAAGGAAGATTCTTTTCAGCCTGGTAACAATCAACCCCAAAAGACTCTGCCTTGAAGCCACAGAATGTCTCGGGGGTTCGTAGGCTCATGAACAAATGTCAAGGACCAGATTCCACCAAAAGCCCCATCCCAAGCCTCTCGGGTTGGATGTAGCTCTGGAACAAGAGGTCAACCTACTGCTGGTTTCGTTTATTAGTTTTATTTTTTCAGTTTATTGGTCAAATGGTTGTTTGAGTTGAGCTGGCAATGTGTCCAGACAGTTTCACATACAGTCACTCATGCCATATGGGAGACCTGCCAGGAGGCAGCAGGTAAAGGGGAAGAGTGAAGTCTGGAGTCTTGGGAGCTGGGTTTGCGACCTGACTATGCTTCTTGATGGCTATGTGGTTTGGGTCAAATAACTTCCACTGTCTACACCATACTCTCCTCATCTTAAAATGGAGGAAATAATGTCTACTCCATGGAGGCATTGAGTAATATATTGTATAACCCGTGTAGAAGCCGCAGCACACATGTAGACACACAGTGGGCACACGAGGAATGTCAGTTCTCCTCTCCTTTCCTACATTGGGCAAAGCATTGTGTTGGGTGATATGCAGAATGTGAAATCAAAGTTACAGACCTCTAAGGTTCCTCCAGGTCAGACATCCTGTTACTCTCATTTCTAGGGCAAGGACCAGGCCAGGGCCAGACTCTCTCCCTTAAATTTAAAGCTTGAACACAACCACCAAAACCCTCTGGGGCAGACTGAGGAAGACAGTGTCACACTGAAGAGGTTGTCCATTCACTCCTGCTGAATACATCCATGGAGCTGAGGCCTAGTTGGACATCTTTCCTTTGAGTCTACAAGCAGACTTTCAATACGTTCCTTTTCTGCTTACGTTAAATAGAATCTGTCTCTGTTGCTTGCACCCAGTGAATCCTGACTAATCTCCTCCCGGGGCCAAGGACATCATCCTAACATACAGTTGAGAAGCAGTCAACTAAAGATGTCCATGTAGCTGTTCGGAGAATATCACTTACCAGGCTTCTGGTACCACCCGAAGGGATAAGTGCGGACCTCAGTGTCGGGAGAGCCACAGTCCAGAATGCGCCAGGCTCCTCCATTTTCCTCACTGCACATCTGAATTCCCAAGCTGTTCAGAGTTAGGCATGTCACCTCTCCTCCTGGAGCAAAAAATATCGAGGACCAGGGAAATGATCATGATGGAAGATTCTAACGGAATGAGAGAAATTCTGCAAACTCATTCTTCAGCAGACTTTTGAGGTGCAGCACACTATTCCAGTGACGATCTTAGTCACTGATGAAAAACCCGCTACCTTAATGAGCTTCTGATCAAAGAGGACATCGATGGAGACAGCACAGAACTGTCGTGTGCCTAGGGCTATGCTGGGGCTGTGTTTGCATCATACTCCTTGGTCCTCACTCAGCCCTAGGAGGAGGGTAACATTTCTATCCCTATTTACAGATAAGAAAACCAAGGCTCAGAGAGATTAAGTCGCTTGTCCAGAATCAAGATTTAAATGCAGATCGTATGGATGGATCCAAAGTTCACACTACCAAGCTGCCTGACCCAGGTCTTGAAAGCTGAGCAGAAGACAGCTGAGTGAGCCATGGCAGGAAGGCTACTTGGGTCAGGGAGAAGAGTCGTGTAACGCTGACTGGGCACTGGGCCAGGGGCCATGTCCCAGCTACCGTGTTTATTAGCCACCTCCCCTCTCCAAGCCCCCACCTCCCATCTGTGAATGAAAGGCGCTCTTCTCCACCCACACGAGGAGGTGCTGAGGATTAGATCAGACTGTAGACGCGAACGGGTTTTCTAGACTGTAAAGTGTCGTATGCAGACCAGAGGGAGTTACCATTATTACCTTTTAACTGGGAAACGTTAAGAAAGCCAAAGCCCGTGCAGCACGGGTCCACGTCACACAGGCGTTCACATTCGAAGAAGCTGGAGGAAGGGGAAAAGAGCAGGCCTGAAGGTTTGTGCTGGGCAGGACCTATGGGGCAGGCTGAATCGCTACCACTGCCTTCTGGGGGCCTGCCCTCTATGACGACCCTTTCCTGAGTCCAGACACACAAGCTCTGCTCCCGCAGCGCCCATCCCAGCACCAGGGTCAGACTGATCTCCATTTCCCACCCTCCTTCTTGTCCCCCTTCCTGTCGGCATGGGTGGTGCCCAGCCAGAACTCAAGGCAGACTATCCTGTATCATCTTTTAATCTGCATTTGCAAAAGCAGATCTTAAATGCCAGCAGCATGGCGTAGTTTCATAAACCAACAACACTTCGTAGATCAACAATTCATAGATCAATGACTCTCAAATTGTAACTTCAACGGGGGAGCTTAGTTAAAGCTCAGATTCCCGAGCCCCCTGTAAATGCTGATTCGGCAGGTCCAGGGTAGGACCCAGGAATGCAGTTTGTAAAAAGTCCCCTGGTAATTCTGATGGGTGAGATCGACAGACTGGTGGAGAGAAACATCACCTTTAATGAAAACAACTAAATTACAGCGGACTAGTTAAATCAATAATAGAATACATTTTTTAAATAAAAAATTAAATAAATTGAAAGCCGTGATATGCCTATGGTCCCGCTGGAAGTTCTGCTTGCTCTCTGGATTTTGAGTGCAGCACAGGAAGACTTGGCTGGTCAACTTTATTACAATGCTTGATAACTTGTATTAACTGATAAAACACGGGTCAGTGTTTCCCTTTTGCGTCAGCTGACCAGATATTCAGGGCTAAATGTTGTGCTGACTATTAGTAACTGACCTTAGCCATGGTTTTTAGATAGTTACCTCCTTAGTACTTTTTCACCCTTTGCTTTGGGTTTTTCAGTCTTTTATGCTTGTGCCTTTAACTGATATTATATCACCATCTTTATGAAAACAGAAGGGTCGTTATTAAGTATTGCAGTGGGGCGGGAGTGAATGGAAACAGCTTACCCATTGGAAATGGATTTGTTAAACATGGGCACTTTGTTTCTAATGGAAATCCCCGTCAGCTTTTGGAACGGCAGGCGAGTGTAAAAATTCTTCACTTTATCTTGCAGTACAACTACACAGAGGGAAGAAAGACATATTATGTAAGGAGAGATGTGCTGTAGCCATAAAGATACTTTTGTAGGGGGACAAAGGTATACAAACCGTACTGAAAGCTTCCGATTAAGATGGCGTATTAAACCCATGTACTTACAGTCTACTCCCACCCCAAACCTCACTAAAATCATAGTAAAGGCATATACCCCCAAGGCAAAAGAGGATAGGAGAGGGGAGAGAGAGAGAAATTTTGAAAGTTAGAAAAACACAGAGGAGTAAAAGTTGACCTAAGAACGCTGAATTCTCAACTTTTCTGTGGGAAGAACTGAGAAGCAACCCCACACACCTTCTGGAATCCCCCAAAGTTTCAGTATCAGCAGCAGTGGGATGAAAGTGAGCTAAAACAGAATGGGCTGGAAAGCTTCTGCAGAAGAGTTAGGTCTCCAGAGGCCCTCCTCTTTTTTCCACAGCCAAAAACTGCCCCTTCCTACCATGGAAGGATGGGGTCTCTTGGGGGTGCCAGGTTGAGTTGTAATGGAGGGGGTACCACACCGAAGCCGGGGGATTTTTTCCAGTCAGTCCACATGGTGAATATTGAGATCCCCTAATTTTCCAATCTTATTTGGCATCTAAACCACAAGCATCCAGGCTCACACCCCCAGGCCAGATATTACAAGATTCCTCTGGAGGAAGGGCCTAGACATATGGACGTGAGGGAGTCCCCAAAGGGTGACCCAACTAGATTATCCTACCAAGAAAGCCCAAGTCAACAAGCTCCCACAACACACTCAGAGCTTCCCAGTTAGCTTCTGGGCCCCTGTCTTACATTTAAGTGGAAAAATCAAGGGTCACCAGACACCTGAGAAAGGCCTCCAGCAAGGAAGATAGAACAGTAAATGAAAGATCTCAGCATGATGGAAGAAATGAAGACTGGGCAAGGTGAACCCCCCTCCACCCAAATAGTATTAATGTTAAACATTAATAAACATTAATGTTCTCAAAGGGGTAAAATTAACTTCTATCTTGTTGAAGCCACAGTTGTTGGGATTTTCTATAATAAATGGCCAATTGGAATTCCACCTGCTATGTGCAAAAAACATGATTTCTATGAGCAGTGGGATTCCAGAGTGAGATTATTCTCTCTAGTCAATGTGATGCATTTCTAAATGCCTTTGCACCTCTACAAGAAGCCTGGGTAACTTTACTTTTAGACATTTTTTTTTTTTTTGGCCTCTCCACACAGCCTGTGGGATCTTACCTCCCCGACCAGGGATCAAACCCGTACCCCCTGCAGTGGAAGCGCAGAGTCTTAACAGCTAGACCGCCGGGGAAGTCCATTTTTCAAGGAAGAAGAACTGATCTGGATATTTGTAAAGCCACAGAGGCAGCAGCCCACTAAAAACGCAGTTTGGGTTGATCCAACAAGCACTCACCTTTCTTCTGGAAGAGGGCACTTGGCCTGTGGGGCAGGATCAGTCTGCAGCCTTTGGGACTGGACTCCATGACATCATCACACACCTGGGCCTCTGGGTAGAGGGTGCAGGTGAAGTACAAGGGTGCGCTATCTGTTACCTCTGCCAGCTGACAGAAAGAGGGCTCCTGGACACAGCCTACAGGCAAGAGAACAGTTGGGTGTTAGTCCTAGGGAGGCCAGCAGTGGAGGGTTACCTCTACAGGACCTTCTGGGAGAAATGCCCCGTGGGGACTCTTCCCAGGCAGGGAAGAGGCCCAGGTCAGCCAAGGCTGTCCAGTCTGGAAGGCCCAAGAAAAACACTAGGGTTCTCCTGGCTGGGGAGAGGGCCATGCACGAAACAGGGCGTCCAGGTGGCTCCAAAAAAAGGCAAAGTCCAAGAGGGTGAGGGGTCAGCTGGAAACTCAGCAATACGGGAGCAGAGAGGGTAAAACTCCATTGGATCTGCCCAGGACCATCTCAGAGGCAGTCAGGACCTCAGACCACAGGCCACAGGATGTAAAATTTGGTGGCGCTGTGAACAATCTCCCCTGTTCCCGTGTCAGACTTTGCCACTGGCACACGTGAGCTCCCTCATGGGGAGGCATATGGCTGATTTTGATTTTCTTATTCCCAAGGTGAAACACAAGGCCTAGATCACAGCACCTGTGCAACACAGCATGTGCCTGTTAGGTAAAGGATGGATGGATGGATAGATGGGTGGATGGATGGATGGGTGGATGGATGGATGATAGGTTCTGAGAGCAGAGTAGAGACTAACTACACGATTAGCTTCTTGAAGATATGGGTTATGTCCTGCCTTCTGTATCACCCATGACACTAACACTGAAGGGACCCCTGAGTTATGCTATTGAATTTGATCATATCTGTGTCTCAAGAGTTTTTAAACTAGGCCTGAGATGCCTGACCACAGGGTGGAGAAGAAGGAGGAGGAGGTCTAAGGATACTTACGAGAAAGACACCACAGATTTGCCTGCTGCAGTGAAAATAGGTGTTTGAAAAGCCAGTGCTGCTGGCTGGGCAGGGATCGGTTTCCATTGACAATGACTTGGTTAAGGTCCACAGGGGAGAAAAGCTCTGTTGTCAAATCTGAAAAAGAAGGGGCAAGTCAACTTCCTTTGCCTTTATCTCCATGGTGAAAATCTCTGTCTCTCTGTCTGTCTCACACACACACACACACTTGCAGGCTGTGTGAGGCCACAGCATGTCTGGAGTCAATAGGGTTGGGAGCCTTGTCAGGCAGGACAGATTCAGAAGGTCCCAGAAAGCCCTAAAAATTATGGAGTTGCAACACCTTAGAATCTTGGTTGGGGAGAAAACTTGGGAGCCATCTGGTTTAACTTTTCACCTAATGCAGAACTCTTCCCCACGATATTTCTGGCCGAGGTCCCTGCAGCCCTGCGTGACATGTCTGTGCCCACCGCAGCCACCCACTCCATCATTAGGACGTTGAGGAACCAAATCTGCCCCTTTGTAAATGTGAACCACTGATGCTCCTTCTGTCTTCCGAAGCCACATGGAAGTTCTAACTTCCTCCCAATGGCAGCCTTCATCTGTGAAGACAGCTCTCAGCTCCGCTCAGCCCCAGACTTGAAAGTTCCAGCTTTCATATCTCCCACCTCACCCCACCCCCATCTTTCTTTGTGTCTTCATACGCCATGATTCTGGCTGAAGGCTCTTCTTGGGTACACCACTGCCCACGGGACGGCAGTCCAAGCTTTCTTCTTGGTCCGGACTCTACCTGCATTTGGAGCTTCATCTCTGATTGCTTCAACTCACACTCAAGAAGCATGTACATTACACTACATTAATCATGTAGTTAATCGCTATTCTGCTCCCAGAACACTGGTAATTCCAGCTCATCACCTCACTGCTTGCTGCCCCAGGACTACTGTCCGTGCTCACTTGCCCTTTACCCCCTTCCTCGTCACCTGCCTAGTCCTCCTGGGCTTCAAGGACCAACATTGCTCCCTCCTGCTCTGATGTTCAGTGGCTCTATAAAGAGGGTCTCCAGCGTTGAGGGACCTAGCACCCCAGCCCAGGAGTAGGGGCACATTTCTGCACCTCATGAGGGCTCTGACTTCCCAGAGGGGCTTTCACTGGGGGCATAAAGCGGATCATGGAATGAGCTGGGGCAGGTTTACAGCATCCCTTAGCTTGGGGCTCTGGAATGAGGGGCTCTACAGCCCACGCATACCCCACGTTGCCTTGGACTGCAGCATCTTCTCAGAAGCCCACTCTTCAGGCCACTTAAAGCAGGCTCACAAAGGCCCTCACCAACAACTACCACCAAAGGGGATAAAAGTGTATGAGGTCTGGCAGGGCCAGAAGTTTAGTGTAAACAGAGACCCCAGGAACCGTGTCGCCAGTCCCTCCTCTGTGCAGCCACCGCCCTTTGGGTTATTGCTTCCCATGCTACTGTACCATGGCTGGTTGCATGCCTGTCTCCCTGCTGAACCATACCTGGCATAGGTAGGAGCGCACACACCACCCCTTAAGACAGCAGAGGAAGAAAGGAAAAACAACATAGCCAGCCTAGAGACTCACTTGTAGATCCTGGAGTCACACTTTGTCCTCAGAGCCTCTGCACAGGCTGTCCCCCTTGCCTGGAACTCCTTCACCCAGGTGAAGGAAATGCCTGGCAGATCTTCCAGGCTCCTCTGAGAAGCCCCTGTTACCTGTTGGAGGCTGCCAAGCATCCTCCCTCCCTGCAATCCCTCTGCACTGACACCCCATCGCAGCCCTCACGACCCTGGCCTGCCGTGGCTGGCACATGGGAATTCTCACCAGCCTGGGAACTTCTGAGGGCACCGAGTATGTGCACCAAAAATGTCTGCTGGGTGAAAGAATGGCTACTGTAGCCTCTCAGTTTATCCCTGATGCTGCATTAGGAAGAATCCATTTTCGACTTGTTCTCTCAAAACTTTGCAATCCTCTTGAAGGCCAGGAGGCCAATAGGGGGCTGCCAGCTGGGAGGTTGTTCTCTGCTTTTCTGTGTGTGTCTGAGACACTTGGAGTAACTGCAGTAACTGGAAGCAGAAAGGGGAACATCCCTCGCTGTGCTGTGACTGGGAAAGGCCCTTCTGGGGAGCACGGAGGAGCACCAGCCAGGGAAGTGACCCACTGCAGGGGAGCCCATCAACGGGGCTTCTCCTGCAGGGGCGTTATCTCCTCAAGTCCAGGAATGTAATCAGCTGGGAAGGGGAAACCCAAGCTGGGCTTTTTCTATTCACCCTGAAGCCCTCCAGGGTCTCCCGGTGGGGGAGGAGAGGCAGGCCTTCCTGTGGGAATCATGTGATAGCTTTGTAGATGCGCCCGGCACAGTGGATAATGACGGATTTTACAGAACATTCTCAAGTACCAGGAAAACATTCACATTTACATGGCCGTGAGCGGTCTGGCTACCGCTCAGAGGCGCTGCTAAGGTTGGGGATCATGAACGTAAATGTCCCCAGGGCAGGCTGGCCTGCAGGAGTGTAGGGTGCTGGGGGGTAGGGGCAAACAGGAGAGCCACACCCCATGGAGGGGGCAGCTCAGCTCAGCTCGAGGGTGGTCGCCAGGCAGAAATTTGAAGCCTGCGCTGCTAGAGCTTTTCCTCTGTTTTTCTCTACAGAAGCTGGAAATCTGAATTTTTATATAAAATCTTCCAATTTAAAAATATTGGCTCTGTTAAATAAAATCAGAAGTCTACTCTGCAAATCAAACAGAACCCGTCTGCCCTGTCCGCCAGGGGCCACCAAGACTCAGCTCTCAAGTCCATGCTGTCTGCACCTGGGAGCAGCTTGTGTTCTAGAAGAACCTGGGCCTTAGAGTCAGCTGACCAGGGTTTGAATCCCAGCGTGGCTGCTTCCTTAGCACTGGACCAGCTGAAGCGAGGGCTACCAGGCACTCTGAGCTCCGCATTGCTCATTGGTAAAATGGGAAGAATGACAGCGATGAGCAGGGCTGTCAACGTTTGTGCGGCGATGGATTTAAAGCACCAGAGGCAGGGCCGGCACCCAGGAGTCTCAAGGGGGAGCGGGCTCACTGCTGCTCCCCTGCCTGGTGAGCTCACTCCCCCTGCCCCTGTGGCAGCAGAGAAACCTGAACAGCAGCCATGGGCTTGGGAGGCTCCCAGGACACAACCAATATGCCGATTGCCAGTGCAGGCAAAGATTGGACAGGAGAGGGGCCAGGTCTCTGTGCAGGAGGGACCCAGCTAAAGGCTTGCACCTGAGAACAAGAAGGGGAAGGCTCCTGTGAGGGTGCCCACTCCCCCACTCCCCCCAGCTCGCTGGCAAGACTGAAGCTGCCACTACAAACCTCTGAAGGTGCAGAAGGGCATAGCTGTTAAGGCATTTGGACGGGAATATGCCCCGTGACCCTAGCACGGTCCCCAGCTGGGATCTGCTGTCCGACAGGCAATGCAGGAAGAGAGATGGGCTGGGGACAGAACCTTCTGGAAGGCTTGCTACGAGCCAGGCTCGGTGCTAGGATCATAATCCCAACTACCACATAATAACAGCTACCGGTTTTTGAGCACCTGCTCTGTGTCATGGCAACTTATAGAATTACATCCTCTAATCCCGTCTCATGGGGACTGCTATTACTCTCATTTAAAGAAGGAGAAACTGAGGCTCAGAGAAGATGACTCGGGGTTGCACAGGCAGATGGAGACAGGGATGGGATTCGAACCCTGCTCTACTGACCTGAGGGCCACACTCGGAATCAGGACACAGCCCTTGAGCCCTCAGCTCTATGGACGCAGAGCAAACTCATAACTGCTGAACAGCTAGTATGGGATGAGCCCCAGTTGTAATGATTTATGTACATGATCTCATTTTTATCTGCACCAAAGCCATGGGAAAGGGAAGAAACTACCATTGTGTGGGCATCTGGGGATATTATGTACCAGGCAATGTGCCAGATGTCTTCCAGGTATGTTCTCTATAAGAGGATAAGTGGAAAGCAAGGTACGTTCTACACAGCAGGAATCGAGGCTCACAGGAGGTGAGCAAAGTACCCATGGCCATGCAGTTCGTAGTGAGTTGCCAAAAGCCGCTCCAGCCCATCTCTCTGCTGTGCAATGTGGTGTTTCTCCCCTCTGGTGTGCTGTCCCCCACCACTGTGCTGCAGGCTGACTGCCTCCCCTCTCCCTACCCCCTCCTCCCCTCCCCTCTCTCTCTCTCTCTCTATGTGGCTCTCTTTCCCTCTCCCTCTGTCCCCAACCCGGACTTTCAGCTCCACCTAAGGAAAAACAACTGTAGCCTCGGGCAATGGAGAAGCCTCAGACACCACACACACACACGCTGCCCCTAGGAAGCTGTGGATTTACATCTTCCACTGCATAAAATGACTCTCTCTCAAGAGACCCTCACAGACATCTCATCCATAAACAGTTCCAGAACATGAACATTTTGCTTACATTCTTCAGCGTGTACATAATCGAAGGCACTGATCACCTTCAGATGAACTTTGCTCTTTAATAGTCTTTTGCTGGATTTGTTATTATGGTTGTTTTCTTTCTCAGCAGCAGTGGTGACTTTGCAGTCATTTCACCTTACTTTTTGTGCCAATTGCCCCTCCGAGGAGCGGTCCGTATTAACGAAATGGATAGTGGATTAGAAGCTTAGACGGGGTCCATGGCTGCAGAATGGAGTGGTGTTCATGGGTCCACTCATCGACCAGACCCTTGGCATCACCATCTGTCTCCCCAGCCAGACACCAAGTATATTAAGAGGTTTTGGGTGGGTACCTGTTTCTGCTGGAGACGCTGGCCTTGGTTCCACAGCTCGTCTGCACCCCATAGACTCAGACCGAGACCCCATGTCAGAATCTAGGAGAAAAAAAGAAAAGGATCGCTGTTCTAATATTGGGGAGGAAAAGGGGAGATATTCCTCTGGTCAACAAAATGGTAATGACAATGTAGGAAACACTCATGGTCCACAGCCAGGTGCCCCAATACAATCTGGAACAAATTCAGCGGCATAGGTCTGCATTCTTCGTCCTTTTGTGGAACATCAGCCACCCTCTCCGTAAGAGAACTATTATTGTCCTTGATATTGAGATTGCTAGCATTGGTAAAGTCTTTTAGAGTTAACAGGATATGCTTATAAATATTGGTCTTTACGACCCCCTGTGAAGGGAAGGAGTAAGACCTCCATTTTACTCTTGAGAAAACTGAGACTCACAGACTTGAAATAACTTATCCCAGAACATGCAGGTGGAAAGTAGATGAACTGGAAGTTGAAAAAATTAAATGAAATTCCCAAGTCAGGAACAGGTCTTCCGTGACGGGGGAACCAGGTTTTAGGCAGGTCTTTGGGTGCTTCTGTTTAGTGGGGCAAATGTCCTGGGGAGAAGCAAGTCCTTAATTTTTCACCAGCTAGCAAATCATTTACCAGAATTTTAATTTTTTTTAATTGCAGCATCACTGACGTACAATATTATATGTTGAGGTTGTACAATATAGTGATTCACAATTTTTAATGGGTATACTCCATTTATAGTCATTAAGCTACAAGGCTATATTGTACAACACAGAAATTTCTAATAAATAGAAAGCACTGGACTTGGAACCAGTGTCTGGGTCCCACCCCAGGACCACCTCCTGAGATGCTCCTGTGAGCATCTCACTTAACCTCTCCAAGTCTCTTTTTTTTTTTTTGTCTGAAAAGTGAACAGAATATCAACCCCGCATGTACCATATGGGTATTACTAAAGGAGAAAAGAAGTGTATCATCTCATTATATCACCTTAAAATGAAAACCATGATGGGCACCTTCCTTTCATCTTCCTCCCCTCTCCTCTCCTTTTCTCCTTCTTCTTCCTTCTCCCTTCTCCTGCTCATCATCCACCATCATCACCACCACCATCACTCACATTAATTAGCATGGATGATGCACGAGGTACTGTACTAAGTACGTTACAGGAATTACTGAGCCAATGCTCACACAACTCTATGAGGCCAGGACCATTTTTATTGCCTTGTCACCCATGTGTTCAAGCTCACACGGGTGGGAAGTAAAGGAACCAGAATTCTTACCCAGTCACTCTAAGCCCACCCTTTGTGCTCTCTCACACTATTTCACAGGCATAGAATCAGGTCACCAGTCCTATCTCTCAGAGGACTGGAGATCAGTCAGGAGGGATCATGGGAAGAGGAGGGAAGTGGTACAGTGGCCGGGATCTTTCCCCATGTCTCTCACCCGGCACCTAGGACCATGACACCTAGGACCCCCGCCTGTCTGCTCCCTCCTGAGGCTGGGGCCCTTTCCAGGTCAAGGCTGTGCCTCACTCATCTCTCTCACCATGTTAGACTCATTGTACATGCCTTCCACAGTCCCTGGCTCTGAGTAGGCACTAGGTCAAGGTTCATTAAATTCAAAGGAGAAAAAAGAAAGCAGAAAAGAGATGCCAAATATGCATTTCATCTGAGCCCAACCTGTCCCATGAACCCACGGTAGCATCAGCTCTAAGCAGGAGCCCATGGCACACCCCCCTGGGGTCCTGTCCCTCACCGAGCCTCGGGGAAGGAGGGGCCTGCGGCTGAGGCTCCCTGGAGAAATGCCTCCTGTAGTTTGCGGTGGCCTCAGAGCTCCCATCCTACTAACAAGGGCAGCTTGTGGTCAATGAACTTGATCTCACAGGAACCAGTGCTTACTTCCTTCATCCTTCCTTAGGTTTCCACACTTTTCATTTTTGTTTTACACTGTGGTATCTTATCTGATGAGAGTTGGGGCCCTTCTATCCACACAGAGCACTCACTTGGAAAGTAAATCTCTACATTGTTTCTCTGGGGAGCAGAGTGCCTTGTGAGTGAGAAGTGGGTCCAGACCGTCTCCTATGATCAGTGTCTGCTCACCCCCTCCCACCACAGAGCTTACCTTTCCAGAGATAAACCTGCTGGGAACTGGTAAAGGTGCTCCGGTTTCCTTTCAGGGGTGTCAGACCTGCAAAGAAGATGCTTATTTGTACGAGCTTGAGTGTGCTTGCCCCTACTGGGGACCCACCGTGATCGTAACCGCCTTACCTCCCCAACACTGGCCCCTCCTGGGCCTGAGACTCTGTTTCCCACACAAGGCACGTCCCAAAATCTTCTCGAAGCTTTCCTCCAGCTGCTGGTACAAAACCAGAGCTGGCCAGAATTATGGATGTTAGCATAACTGATGCCATCTTGGGCCCCTACAATCCTTTCTGTCCTTCCACTGACCCTGCCTAGGGCCGTACTGTGCCATAAATCACTTCTCTGTCATCAAGGGCTTTGTAGTTAATAGATATTGTTTAATGATCGTTAGGTCCAGGTGGCCTCTATGCTCTGGTAACCTCCAAACAATGATGAAGACCTTGGCTGATGTATTTCCAGCACACGAGAGTAGTTACCCATTCATAAACCTTCACTTAGGAATGCACGTCCTGTTTCCAAGCACGTACCCCCATACGCTAGGTTAATTATAAAATTGTCCTAGTGGCTCCTCAGTAGTGCAGAGTGCAGCTACTAATGCTTCCAGAGCATTGATGCTCAATCCCCATCCCGCCCTGTGAGCAAGTTACCCTATAATAAATAGACCCACTGATTATTTCGAGCTGCCTGCCTCATTTTACGGTGTCAAGATACCGTATCAGTTCAGTGGGCACTTTTCGTTCCCTCCATCCTCCAAAACCAGAGCCCACGTGTCTTTCTTAGAGCACCAAAAGGACTATTGTAGGGAGGGGTCAGGATCCTGCGACACTGAGAATCACTTAAGGAACTATGGATTGGTTTAAAGTGAGCCAAATTCATAGAAGCCTCAACAGCTGTGTTAATTTTCCTTGTCACTTACATCCTCTGAGAGTCTTGCCCCATTGGCAAATGGGGATGGTATTTGTGAGGCTGGGAATGTCTGTCTTCAACCTCATGCTTGACCATAATTTTCCAGCTCCTTGAATGTACTGTGAGCTTCCAGGGGCTGAGAATGGGCCTTATTCCTCTTTATATCACCCACACCTATTATTATCCCTGCCATAGAACCAGTGTTCAGCACCGTAACGAATGCAAAGACAAACGAATAGGGAAAACAAAGCAATCAATGGTTTTCAGAGTCCACCCAGTCAGTGCAGAGCCTCATCTGCCCAAGCACAAGAAGGCTGGCCAGGAAATTAGTTTTCCTAATGCAGACTTCCGATCCCCCAAACTCCCCCAGTTCAATATTGTTGATGGTGAGAAGACACATAGAACAGAAGGAAACCTCATCCCTCCTCTTCCTGGCTCATGGTTTAGACTCTCCAGACATCGTCCCATGCCTTCCACAGTAACTGAGTTAAAATACCCCTGCTGCACAAACAGGCCTGCAGACTCTGCCTTATGTGATCTGCTCTCTCTGTAATCAAGGCTGCAGGAACACACACACATTTAGAACTGTGGGGCTTTGGCAGGGAGCCGGACCCTCGAGGGTTGATGGGTGTTGTGTGGTCTTAATTGACTTTAGGACACTTCTGCAGAGATCATGTGCTACATCTGGGGTGGGGGTTGGGGGGCGCGTGGTATGAGTAGTTTGAATCTACGACGTGGGAGTGGGCACGATCCTAAACTGGAAAACCTAGGTTTCAGAGTCCCTCTTTTACAGGCCGTTTTCTCTTCTCTGTATCATCACTTCCACCACGTCTCTACTTATATTCCTTGCCCTTCCTACATAAACTACACTCCTGAATCCTTGTCTCAGGCTCTGTCATTAGCTTACTGCTAATGACAGCTACCGTAAAGAACTGAGAGAGGCATCCTGTGTCTAGGTGTCCATCATACATCTACTCCAGATGCCCTTGGTGACCATGAACATTATAGATGCATGTAAGTTCCTCCACTCAGCTCCCAGCACCCCAAGGTAGTGACAATCATTGATACAAAACAGACTCCCACGAAGAGAACGCCAGCCATCGGGCTGAGCCTCACCATTAATCAACAACATGAAGCCTTTGGGATGTAGAAAAAACCCAGGAGTATTTCTTCCAAGGCCTGTCTTTCCTATCCAATTTTAAATCCCTGTGGGCACTAGGGGATGTTCAGTCTGCCTATTTTTTAATTCATCTGCACTGCAAGGTGTTGTCAGAAATGGGGCATGTGCAGCCCCAGAGCTTCCCAAGTAGTTTTTCTTAGAAACAAGATGATCCAGACAACACCAAACAGCTGAGAACACCTGACGCGTCCACTGGGAATCGGGGAGAGGCAGATCCCGAGTGGACTCTTCTACGGAGACACACGCCAACCTGGCACCAGGTTAAACAGAAATTGGCGACAGGAAAGAGAAACCTCACAGCCAGTGAAACGTGCTGATAAGACTGCTTCCGGGTGATTTGTGGGGTTATTTGTTTTGGGGTGTATTTGTTTGTTCTGGGTAATATTAGAAGTCTACCCTACTCCCATGGAGTCGGCTGGCTTAACAAAAGAGGAGAGAAGTGTTAAAGGGGGTTCTGCGCCCCACAATCCTTCATCAGTCCATAAGATGAGCAAATAGGAGGCCCACTCTACTTTAATAATGTCCGTATCTGTCACCCCAACTAGCCTGTGAGCTCCTTGAGAGCAGAAACCACTCTACCTGTCTCTGTAGTCTGCTGCCTGGCCTGGCACCTCACACCCAGCTGCTTGCCAGGACGAGCGATAGCGGGGCTAGCTCAGCAACTCCCCTCGCCATGGCTGTCATGCCCCTCCCAGCTCATCTCTGCAGTGCACACTTGACCCGCTGCCTTTCCTGCACCTTTTGTTCCCTTCTCCCCACAGCCCTTTAAAATCTTGAAATAGAATATGCTGGTAGATGACCTTCATTCCCCAATATCTGAAGTACAGCGGCCCCAGAGAGATGTCCAGGGAGCAAAATTCTCAATTACCAGACTCCTTAATTTGCTGGTATGATACAAGGGTACCTCTGAAGCACTTTTCTGCTTCCAGTAAATTAGATGCAGGGCCATTGCAGCAGACAGTGAGAGATGCCCCTGACAGCTCCGGTCTCCACAGCTTGAGTTGAAGCCCCAGCCATGGCACTTAATGTAAAGATAGTTTCTTGAAGTGTGACACGTCACGGCTATAAAATTCACCCCCATGAGCAAAAGTGTGATATAACCTCACACTTCTGCCTCAGATTGCCTCTGCCTCACCAGACTGTCAAAAGGATCAGTTGAGTTGATGGATGTGAAAATGCTTTGTAAAATGCGGCACGGATGCTGACGCCCTTACTATTTGAATTTAGTGTGTTCCGTTGGGTTGTGATTTCCTACAACTGGCAATCAATTCACTTACATTTTATAAGAAAATACTCATTCTCCATGAACCACCTGCTGAAGCAGACCCTTGCCGTACCGGTGAGCTGAACAGTGAGAACGGATGTCCAGACCGGACATCCTACAGAGCGCCTCTGCTGCATGTGCAACTGGGGGACCAGGGACTTGGGGTTCGGAAAACGATACCTTAAACTACAGCCTGTAGAGCACGTTAGCACTGCCTTATGTAATATATTTTAAAAGTGTGCCCCCATTTTACAGATGAAGACCCTGAGGCTCAGGGTGGTTAGGTGCTCTGAACAAGGTCACGGAACTGGGGGATGGGTGGGGAAGCAGGATTCAGCTGCCAACCATTAAATGCCAACCATTGCTCCAGGGTCTCCAGTATCTACTGAGTGCCCGCCTCGCTCCAAGCACTATTCCAAGTGCTTCACATGCTTTCCTCCTATAATCCTCCCAATCTCCCCAGGCGTCAGAAGTCACCATTATCCTCATTTTATAATTGGAAAGACCAAGACACAGAGAGCTCATATAACTAGTAAGCATTCACACTGGGATTTGAATCCTGGGGTCTGATTCCAGAGTCTGTATTTTAAAAACCATCTAACCATTTGCAAAATGGAAGGAAGAGGCTGGCCCTCAACCAACCGTGGGAGGGCTAGAAATCCTCTTTGTTATCCCTATCCCCTTCCCACGTGCTACCAATCCACTCCACAGTGTCTCCTTCAGTTGTTCGGATACCTGGAATCCTCACTCCTCTTTCCCTCCATCAGTATCCCTCCATCAATATCTGCCATTAGGAAAAGGTACTTATCAGCTCTTCACACTTTAGTAAGAATTCAGATCCCTATGTTTATTTTCTCAAGGGTTAATTGTACTGAAGGCTGATGTCTTACTGTGGGAAGGAAGGATTTGGCCCTATTGTTCCCAATTGGAGGTGGCCTCCAGATCAGTCTGTGTGCAAGTCAACCTTCAGTCTGGAACATCATGAATATGCCTCAGGCTGCCTGAAATCCCCATCAGAGGGTTCCCTTCTTAAAGCTCTGCCAGCACCCCAAAATATATACATACACAGAGGGCACTGAAAACAATAAAGAACTTCAAAAGTCTTCGGTAATCACTCCTCCTCAGGGAGGCCAGACAAGGGCATAGTCTTCACTTCTTGGGCGCGTACCAAGCACACACTCTGCGTTAAGCATTGCACTCTGGCTTTATTGCCCATGAATGGATCATATGTCTTTCTTCAAATGCTTGTTTCCACACTGGGCTACCTCTCAGAGTAATGGATACCATGTGTTTACTATCCATCATAGAAATAAGTTATTGGATTTTACTTACCCCAAAAGAAACTAAACCTCATGGAATTCCACAAATTCTGCAATATTTTTTCCAGGCTTTGGTAAATAGGCATTCCACAGATACTATGTATATTCTCTATGCCAGGTTTTATGCTCCATGGTGTGAATCCAGAAATTAATAAGACACAGTTCTTATTATATATTATATAGTAAGTCCAGTTCTTAAATATAACAAAAAATGACAGATTTTTAAATGATACTAAAATCACCTAATAGTAATACTATGTGTCAGAGACCATACTAAGTTCTACACGTGTATCATCTGTAAGTGCCGATATAGGGAAGCAGTTACGAACGTCACTGTGGAGCCAGAATGCCTGGTTTCAGCTCCCTTCTACGTGCAAGCTCTGAGACCTTAGGAAAGCCCCACTTCTGTGTGCCTCAGTGTCTTCAGCTGTAAAATGGGGATAATGATAATAGTACCTCCCTTTTTTAAATTAAACTTTCTTTCCTTTTTGGTTGCACCACGCGGCATGCGGGATTGTAGTTTCC
Organism: Delphinus delphis; assembly: GCF_949987515.2. Taxonomy (NCBI): domain Eukaryota; kingdom Metazoa; phylum Chordata; class Mammalia; order Artiodactyla; family Delphinidae; genus Delphinus; species Delphinus delphis. The sequence goes on along the minus strand of NC_082699.1, from coordinate 72,199,722 downwards.
CGACCAGGGATGGAACTCATGCCCCCTGCAGTAGAAGCGCGGAGTCTTCCCCACTGGACCACCAGGAGAGTCCCAGTAGTACCTCCCTTAAAGCACTGTGCTGAGGATTCACGAGTTAGAACAGGCCAGGACCTTGGAGCAGGACCTGGCTCCTAGTGAGCACCACGGAAGATGTTTCTATCACCATTGCCATTGTTTACCCTCTCCTTTCATCTTCACAACCCAGTGAGAGGGAAACTGTCATTACTCCATTAGCAATCAGGCCTGAAGGTATTTACTGGCTTGCTCAAGGTCACACAGCTGGTGTCCAAAGGTGGGATTCAACACCAGGGGGCAAACTCTAAGCCGGGCCAGGGAGGGAAGCAGCCAGGCAAAGGCTGGGTTTAGATGCACTGCCCACTGCACTGTCTAACAGAGCAATGCATGCAGCATGCACGAAGCTCTGCAGAGGAGGAAGCAATAAGACCTGCAGGGGTAGTCAGAGAGGGCTTTTGGAGGAGGTGACATTGAGCTCTCTGCCATTAGAACCCCAAGGGCTGCAGTACACTGAGAAGCATGGAAACTTCTCCGGGAGAAAGGACATGGTCTCTGCCAGCCCTTAGAGGACCACCTTCCAGGGCATCTCACGGCTCCTTTGACCTCTGCCCAGTCCCCTCCTCTCCTCTATCTGGCTGACACCAGCTCATGCTTTCACCCTTCTCAACTCAGAGGGTGGACTGGAACCATGGGGTCAAGTTCTGAGTTCACAGGCTGGCAGATAAATAGAGCAGAGAGGAGACAAGATGGACCAGGCTGCCGCCAACCGCACACTGGGTCCGGAAGAGGGAAGTGAGCAGCTGGGCCCCGTTTACGCTGAAAACTCAGACTGTCCAGGTCGGAAGGAAACTTCCAGGTCACCTAACTCAGTGCTTCTCAAACTTAGCGGGCATGGCATTACCCAGACAGCCTGTTAGAACAGATTCCTGGGGCCTCCCTGGGGTCCGGGGAGAGGCCTGAGAATCTGTATTTCTCATGATCATCTGGTGATGCTAAGCCTGCTGGTCCCGACCACACTGAGTAGCCCTGGCGTGGCGGTCCCTGGCTCAGGACAGAGCAGTCTCCACCCCTCCCTGGTGGAGGTCTGCTGAGAGGCAGCAGAGGCCGGGGCTGGGGGAGGCAGAGAGAGAGCTGACTGGCCGCCGGGGCCTCGGGTGCTAAGGCCCCTCCCTGTAAAATGAGGAGTGGGGCGGATGATCTCAGGGGGGATCTCTAGATCCAGTGCTTATACGTTTATGGAAAATGTTGGAAGAGCTTCTGAAAGAAAAAAGGGCAAGGAGCAAGCTCAATGGTTATTTCTGTCAGTGGAGCCCCTGTCGGGGGGCCAACAGTTCCTTGGGCCCCTGTATCTAGGATGGGCAGTGCTGTGGTTATCTCCTGGAATTCCTTGACTGACAGAGGGGAAATACACCCAGGGAGATAGCCCTGGGGGACATACCGCATCTTTGGCCCCAGTTCTTCCCCCTACCTTGTAGTCACACATTTTACACTGGACTTTGCAGTTCCTGCCACTAAAGGATGGAGTATGTTTCCCCACTCCTGACTTCCAGTCGGGCCGGGCCAGTGCAGTGAGGCAGTGGTGACAGGGACAGACCCAAGCCTCAACCTTCAACGGCCTGGCTTGTTTCCCTTGTTCTTTCCTGATTCTGCCCATAGGAGAACGTGCTCATCCAGAAGAAGAGGCACATGAAGTAGGGCCAGGCCACCCTGGCCAAGTCCAGACAAGAGCGGTCAACCACCAAGTGACCCCCGAGACACGTGAAAGAGCCCGGTCAAGGTCAGTGCAGCTGCCCTGCTGAGCCAGCCTCCCCCCAGCCAACCTGCGGCCCCAGAGCTGTGTCACGCTTCCCGTGGAGCACTGCTGAGATGCTCTGGTTGTTTTTTCTGCCCCTCTTGGGTACAGTTTCTTTTCAGAAGGATAAACACCTCAGGGTATGGAGAGGGCTCACAGCAAAGGAGCAGACCTTGCTGTTGAGGACAGCTCATTGTGAAGGAACGCACACGTGCAGAAGGCAGAGGCTTACTCTTGAACTCCTGGCCTCCCAGACGCAGCGTCGCCTGGCGGCTGTCTTGCTCATACGTCACCCCAGGACACGCAGCTTTAGCCTGAGCTTCCGAAGGGTCCCTCCAGTCTCTGACATGGCAAAGCAGGACATCGGGAGAGCTCAGCAACCCACAGATGATGGAACCTACAGAGTCATGAGATGGGAGAGAGGTCAGTGTGATGGGGACCAAGCAGAGCCCCTTTAGAGACACGCGTCTGTGCCCTGAGAGGCTTGTAGGCTGTGGGCGGGCAACAACTCCTCGGAAGTGGACACCGGAACTCAGGAGCCTGGTTTTAATTTGGGCTATCCTTCCCCAATCGTCCTGCAGTTGTCTTACTGGAAAATTCCTGAGAGGAGGGACACTACCTCCTCCTCCATGAGAGCCCTTCTTCATGGGGACAGCAGCAGTGACACCTCTGATACCACCAGGGGTCTTACTGCCAGAATCCTCTGTCTCCATTTTCCATCTTTTTGAGGCTTCAAGGAATGATATGCGCTATGATAAGCGCTTTAAGTATATTAATCTCCTTAATTCTTATTGACATTATTTTCTCCATCTCACGGATGAGGAAACTGAGCTTCATATAAGTTAAGTACATTGCCCGAATTTATTGAGATCTAGAAATTACATACTTTATGTATTATTTGGATACATAACCCTGCTAGGTAGTATAGTTGTTCAGATTCTCCTGGGGGAAAAAAAGAAAAGAAAAGAAAAAGGAAATATACCACCCCGCAGCTCCTATTCCCTTCTTTATCCTAACTTATGTCCAAATCCAGATAAGTTTCAAACTTCTTGCACCAAAATCTCCCCAACGTAGGGGACTCACAGATGCCTGGCTTATGAATCTGACGTGTTGTTCTCTCCTGTCCCGCTTTTAACCTGAGTAGTTAAAACTAATCGTCATCATTATCATCAGCAGCATCTTTGTGGTAAAAAGTTACCTGAGAGACCCACTAACTCGGTGGTTCTCAAACCAGGGTGTTTAGACCGATTATATCAAAATCACAGAGAGAGCTTTGAAAGTGCTTGTTCCTGGGCACCAACTACAGAGGTTCCGACTTGACAGGTCGCAAGGGTGGCATTTGGGAATTAGTCCTGTGAACAGCACCACAGGTGATCCTAGCGCACAGCCGGGTCCCAGAATCCCTGAGCTGGTGAGGCCACTTCACTTCACAGATGGGGCTGTTTGAGTGACTGCACAGAACTAGAGGAAGGACCAGAGGGCAGTGAGTGCCTCGCCCGGCCTGGCCGGACCCAGAGCCGGAGCCGAGCACAGGGCAGCAGGGGTGCGTAAGTGCCTGCCGAGAGCCCAGAGGAAGCCTGAGCTCTGCGGCTGCCCCTCTCCGAAGCCAAAGGAAGAATCATGGACTTAAACAAGAGGTGGGGCACGTTTTTCCTCCGGCTCTCGGACCTGGGAAGAGAAATGCAGGCAGCTTTCTTCTTTAACTAATGCTCAAGTGTCGATGAGAACTCCGGGTGTCTGAGAGGTGGGCGCCAGCTGGAGATTTGAAATCACTTTGCTGATCACGTGAGCCGGCTTCAATTACGCTCCCGGGAGCCTCAGGCCACACAAGTGCCACTGAACCCCATTTCCAAGTTGCCTCAACTCCTTGTTGTGTTACAAGTAGGCTCATGAAATGTAGGTCCAGAAGCCTCATGAATTTTCACTAATAATTATCAGTGGAAACAAAGCCATTTCAGGGTTGGAGGTTGGAGGGGCTGGAGTCCTGCAGGGGAGAAGGGGGCGGGGACAAGGGGGACTCTACCAGAAATTAAATGCCCTTCCAGACTGCAGTAAAAGCATGTAGCGGGATTCTGTTCCTGGTCATCAGCAGATCCAGCCAAAGCTTCACAAGTTAAAATTCCAGGACTGCCCATCAGACGAGACTGGGAAAAACATCTGCCTGATGTTTGATGTGTGTCTCAAAGAAAAGCTTAACTTGCAGCATTGCGAGGTGGTTGTTCAGATCAACATAATTCACGGATCACGGGTTACACTGGGAGGGAAAGACAGGCAAACTGCTAGCCAGAAATGTCATGGAAAAAAGGATTGTGTGGGCTTTACTGCTCCCCAGAACAAAGTAATTACTCCATAGATGATCCTAAGGAAAATGAAGTCAACCTTTCCAATTTGAAAAATCTTGTGGTCTGGTGAGTAATCGAACATCTGGGGAAATTGTGGTATCCTCAAAAAAGACATTAAGATTAAAGAAGGCAGAAAGCACCCTGGATTTGAATTGCAGTGTTTCTAAATATAGGCACACATCAAGAAGACATATACAGACACACCTCAGAGCAGTCGCAGGTCTGGTTCCAGGCCACCACAATAAAGCACAAGTTGCAAGAAAGTGAGTCACATGGAATTTTTGGTTTCCCAGTACCTATAAAAGTTATGTTCACACTATACTGTAGTCTACTAAGGGTGCAATAGCATTACGTCTAAAAAAACAAAGCACATACCTTACTTTAAAAGTGCCTTGTCGCTAAAATATGCTAACCAGCATCTGAGCCTTCAGCGAGTCGTAATCTTTTTTACAACAGTAACATCAAAGATCATTGATCATAGATCACCATGACAAATGTAATAATAATGAAAGAGTTTGACAAATTTTGAGAATTACCAAAATGTGACACAGAGACACAAAGCGAGCAAATGCTCCTGGAAAAATGGCGCGATAGACTTGCTCGGTGCAGAGTTGCCACAAACCTTCAATTTGTAAAAAAACGCAGCATCTACGAAGCACGGTGAACTACAATAAAATGGGGTGTGCCTGTGTGCGTGTGTCCGTGTATATGTGTGTGTACAATGTCTATTTTTTTGCTTATCTAAACACTGACATGAATGCGCATCACATAACCACAAAGCATTAAACCTAGAAGGAATTTTAGGATTCAACTTACTTCAATCCACATTCCTGCCTGGGCTCCTTTGACCTCCAACAAAACATTCTCACTGTAGCCTCTGCTGACCACTGCAAGCTGACCTCAGCATTTTTCAGGAATCACCTTGTCTGAACACCCAGCAGCATTCAAAACTGTTGACAACTTCCTTCATCTTTCAACCGTCTCCAGTCTGGTTTCTATGACCTGCTGCTCTCCTGGGTCTCCTCCTCTCTGTCTTCTATGCAGATTCTTCATCAGTTATGTAGATATTCCCCAGGGATCAGTCCCATTCTCCTCCATCTTCTCACCCAGCACCCCCTTCCTAGGAAATCCATCCGTACCCACACCTCTGCTACTACCTCAACGCTGGCTGTTCACACATTTCCATCTCCCACCCAGACTCCCTCTCTGAGCTCTGCATCTTTGTATCCAAAAGCTCAGTCCACATTTTGTGAATGTCTTAAAGCCACTTCATACTTAGCATATACCCACTCCATATGGACCTTCCCAAATATCCCTTTCCCATCATCAAATCTGACACCCGATATCTTCCATCACTCACCATACAACTGTCCCACCAGGTGACCAAGCTAGACAGCCAACAGTATCTACCTCTGAGTCTGGAGGGAATGATGTACAGATGCTGGAATTGATCATAGCCTTGGGTCTGTAGACTGATAAGTCCAGTGTTATAGATGATGTTCTCCAGAATACGCAGTCTCCCCAACTGAGCTCAGCTCCCAGGAATACCCACTCTGACCAGACTCTCTTTCCTCTCTTACCATCTAAACATTACCCATCCCGCAAAGCCTGGATCAAGTCTCTCCTCTTCCAGAAGGCTCTCCCTGACCACCAAGCCCCCTTGACATCTCCCTCCTCTACACTCAAGCCTCCTACGGCCTCAGCCACTTGTGTCGCCTTGTGTATCGAGCCTGGTGCACAGCGGAGCTCCATACATGCCTGGATGGCAGCACAGATGAGGGAGTGAAGGTTATGGTCCTTCATGGTACCTTTGCCTCCCTGACCACATTCTAAGCTCCTTTTATAGATTCCCAATACCTGGAACATTGGATTTCACAGGTATGGTGATCACTTAAGGTTTATAGCTGACTGGAAGTGAGGGTCATAAAAAGATATATAAGATTACTTCATATATTTTTTAATCTTCAGAATTCTCCATTAGCTGAAGCTGCCAATCATGCAGTTGGTCACAGGGAAGTCCCTCTGTCACTAAATTAATAGCATACCAGGAGCCAAGCTCAAGTCCAGCATTTTGCACCCAGTATCTTTATAATGAATAGTCAAATAGGAATTATCATTATCTCTCTTTCATGGATAAGGGACCTACAACTTAGTTTAAGCAATTTGTTCGAGAAAAGTGAGATAGTTACAGAGTGATGACTAGAACCCAGGTCCGTCTGACCTAAGCCCCTTCTCAACAACCACGAGGCTACGTAGCCAAGGACACGGATTTATTTCTGTAAACAGAAGTCTATTCCCACTGTTGAGAGACAACTGAAAATTCCAGCCCTATGGGTCACATGACCTGGTATACAGTAGGCACTCAAAAAATAATCAATCACTGAATGAACGATCATGGGTGATGGGAATGAACTAACATTTTTCAACCAAGTGTGGTGGGTCCAGGCTTCAAAGGCGGCAGTGAGATGCTGCTGAAGATACACCTGGGCTCAAATCACAGCCCCATCACTCGTGACTGTGTCAGGAGCAGGGTGATTAGGAGCAGCTAGTTGAATTCTCTGAGCCTCAGTTTCTTGGTTTGTGAAAATGGAGCTCGAAATATCTCCTCTGAAAGCAGAACTAAGGAAAAACGTGGTATTCAAACGCAAAGTGGCCAACATAGTATGTGACCTGTTGGAAGGGTCGTGATAGTCCCTAATTTTGTGAATATCACTTTCTAAGTGAGTGTGGCCGCTTCCCCAGGCATTCTCCGTGTTGTGGATCCTGTCTTCTGCAATCTCGCGCCTTCCCCAAACTTTGTAGACCACAGCTCGTGGAAGAGGGAAGCCCCAGCCCTCACTGTCACATTACCTCCTTGGACCTGCGTGAGGACGAAGCCATCGCAACAGGAATCACGGTCACAGGCAAGAAGACAGAAGAGATGGACTTCGGTCAGACTGGCTCCTGATGCTGAGAAGGTGACGGGGCTGTACATCCCGGAGAGCACATTTTGGAAACCAGTCTGTTCAAAGCTTTTCTGACCTGTCATGGTGAATTCTTGGCCTGGGGAAAAGGTAGAAAAAAAATTTTTTTTAAGATCTCAAAACAATGCAGAGTTGAGCAGAGCGTGTTGGTCACATGACAGTGGGCCCTCTGACCACACCAGGTACAGGGTGCGGTCCACCGAGATGCTCTCTGTGCCATGAAAATCCTGGGCCTCCCGTGTGTGCAGAGCAATGGAGCCCACCAAAGCCATGGCCCCAAAGCAGCAGACCTAGACAAACACCTACCACACCTTTGAGGGTCTGAAGGGGAGGTGTGGAGGACTGGCATTTATTATGGTTTTTATTATTACCAGCAAATATTTACTGAGCTCTAACTATACACACAGACACCAGGCCACGTGCTTTACCTAGACGGCCTCACTTAATGTTCACTGCCCTTGAGTTCGGTTCGGACCGCTCTGCTGTCACGTGTGTTTCTGTAAGGCAAAGTGGTTTGAACACGTGGTGCCCAGGCAGCTCGGCCGCTGCAATGCTGAGGTTGCACTGGTTGATCTGCAGTGTTCCCAGCTTGTCGCTGCCTTGTGTCATCCAACTACAGGTGAGTGCAGCACATACACGTGCAGCTGAAGGCAGCAAAGCTGCGGAAACACAGGACTGCATGATGCCCGTCAGCCCACGGATTTCCTCTGCCTCAGACCGGCCAGCGGCTCTGTCTTCAGAGTGAGGACGGCCGTTTTCCCTTCCCTTCGTGCATCTGTGTGTCTCAACCTCTTCAGGCCTTCCCCTCCCCCATCAAGCTACGCTGCCCTTCACACTTACTGTAGCATTTCTTTGTGATGGATTCAATATGTCTCTTTTTAAAGTTTTGCTAGCATTTTAAATCGGATTGTTATTGTCAGTCCTCTGGCTAGAAGTGGCATGGTTTGAGTTTTGCCTGCCCCTAAGTCTCGTTTTCCCATAAAAGCCCAGTTATTTTTAGAGCATCTTTTTGCAAATATGAGGCTTTTTCAGATATATATATTTCACTATAGCCAACATGTCTGTGCTATTATTATACCCATTTTGCACTTGAGGAAAGAACCTTAACGAGTGAACAGTCTGGCCTAGGTTCACACGGCTGCTGGCGGCAGAAAGAACACCACAGCCTGTGCGCTTGGCCGCCCTGACCTCCCAGTGGCCTGACAGGTCACCAGGTCTTAACCAACACATGCACCTAAAGGTGGTGGAGACCTTACAGCGTGGGAGCAAGAGTGCAAGCTTCAGAACCAGGCGGACCCGAGCGCGAATCCCCGCAGCACCCCTGGCAAGTGAGTTCTTAGGTCCTCCGAGCCTCAGCTTTCCCTTCTGTAACCGGCGAGGATGGTACATAATCCTCACAGATGCTGAGCGGATGAAACGATAGGCTGGACATTAAAAGGCTGAACCATGAGCTTGGCCCTTAGCTGACGCTCAGCAGATACATTACAGGTCTCCAAAAAGCCAGCATCTTCTTCCTCCAAGCCCTCGCTCACGCAGCCCCTCCTGCCTGACTGTCCTCTAACTGTGCCAGGCCAAGCCCCCGCCCACCCTTCGCCAAAGCCCAGCTTGACTTAAAGGGCCCATCTCCCAGCTTTATACGGTTAGAATTCATCTCCCTCCCTTGATCTCTCTTACATTCTGTCTGTGCCTCCACTAAGGCTCTGTCATCCTTCACGCTACAGTTAAGCCACTGGAGACAGCTACTGCTGCCCCACCAGCTGTGATTCCCCGGACACAGTCCCCGCTCTCACAGCAGGAGTCACAAGCCACGTGTGACTACTCGAAGACCAATTTCAGTTCGTCAGAGTTCATGCTGCAGTAGCCACATTCCAAGTGCTTAGCGGCTACCTGTGGCTACTGGCTGTCATTTTGGACAGCAGAGATTTATTGAGCATTTCCATCCCTGCGGAAAGTTCTACTGCACAGTGCTGCCCTGGATGGTAGGGCCGCGTCTCAGCTCACTGGGCATCCTCCCACAGCCTGCACAGAGGACCGCCTGCCCTGAGATCTGGGCACGGTGGGCTCCTTCTCATCCTTAGTTCCGACATTCCCTTCTCTGAAGTTCCTTCCCTGAGCACCCAAAGCAGCTCATGTTCATTTTTCTTTTCCTTTCTAAATTGTCATAAAATATACATAACAAACAATTTACCACTTTAACCGTTTTTAAGTGTATAGTTCAGTGGCGTTAAGAACATTCATGATATTGTGCACCATCACCCCATCCACCTCCAGAACTTTTCATCCTCCCAACTCAAACTCTGTCCCCATCAAATACTAACTCCCCACTCCCCCCTCCCCCAGCCCTGAGTAACTACTGTTCCACTTTCTTCTCCATGAATTTGGCTCTTCTAGGTAGCCCACGTCCATCTTTACCCTAAAGTCCTGTTTCATTTTCATCAAAGCACTTATCACCCTCTTGAAGTGCTTTTATTGCTGGACCAATTCCTCTATCAATCAGGGATGCTGTCTGTTTCGATCACAGCGGCATCCACAGCACCTGCGAAGTGTGTATCCTTCCACAGGCACTCAGTAAACACGTATGGGGCGTGCAGTGCTGGGCTCACCCACATGGTGGTGGAGTCCTAGACAACGGAGCAGGTCTGGGAGATGCTCCCTAGTTGGGGGAGGTCGGGCCTACAGTCCTTGGTCCACCCGGATGCAGTGGGACAAGATGCTTCCTGTTTCTAGGCTTCACCTGTGACATGAGGGCTAGATAATCTCCAAGGAACCTTCAGGCCCTGACTTCCTTTGATACTGAAAAATCACATGGCTCCTCCTCCACAGTCAAGGCCACGGACCTTAAGTGGGTATGGACAGAGGACGGCCCTGGAGGATGGACCCAGCTGTCCCATCTTCCAGGTCACTTAAGCGCAGGCCTGTGGAGGGACATGCTGACTGCCTACTGGGTGCCATGGACTGTGCAGGAGACTTTCAGAAACTGTGTCCTTTTCTGCTCAGCTGTGCCACTTTATTCCCACTTTACAGAAAGTAAAATAAAGAAGTTGTTCCTGATCAAAGATAGAACTAGTACGTTGGGAGCGGGGGAATCTAAAGCCAGATCCAGTTTACATCCCTTCTCTTTTCATTACAACAGAACCCAGAATGGCTGGGTCTGTGCATTTTCTGCTTGAAAATATAAAAGGCAAAACAAAACAAAACCAAGAAAAGGCAAAACAAAACAAAAAAAGGCAAAAAACATTTCTGCCCTTGATTTAGCTTGGCAGCAAAGAAGCTTCACGATTTCCCTTGCAATTTTCCCCCAAAGTATAAACTTTCAGGAGACAAGGAGGAGAAAAAAATAACAAACACTTAAAAAGAAATACAATTGCCTTTTTTAAAAAATATGATAAAAGGCCAAAGTAGGGTTTTAAAGAACATTTTTGAGAGGGGTTACTTGTTTTATTTTGGTTTTCCTTTTCAGAAAATAATCTCTGTGCTCTGTCATTTTTCAAAATGGGTAGTAAAAATAATTGGAATAAACACTGGGGCAGAAATTCTAAAACCTGGCCAGAGATCAGAGAAAACCCAGCTCTGCTGGACTCCATTCTCCCAGGGGAGCTCTCATTTCAGACAGGATGGAGGTATTAGGCGAAAGAAGGACCAGAGACAAAAGTACACAGACGCTTGTCCCTGCCGTGGGCTGAGCCTGCTACCGAGGTCGGCCGAGGCCCTGGGCCTGGTCCAAGGCATCCTCTCCATCGCCAGCTGCTCGCAGCGCAATTCTGAAGCTGCTGGGAGCAGGCTGCCTGCCCGGAGCTTCAGACCTAAGGAAGTGACATGCCTGCCACCTTCATTCCAATGCCGCCCCCCGCCCCAGTCCTCGCTCAGGTCCCCTGGCCTATCTTCCAGTCCACAGCCATTGCCTCGGGTCATTGGGAAACTGTTAGCAAGAGTGACAAGGATCGTAGAAGGCCTCCTCTGGCTCTTTACCACACACCACACACTGTTTTAAAAGCATTGCATCATTCTGAAAGCATCCTCATTCCCACCCCCCAACAACCTCAGTTCACCTGCGACTACTATTTGACTAACGGAATCACAGCAGCCTACAATGTCAAGGAACTTGTCCACCGTCACACACAGCTCGTGGTGGCAGAGCTGGGGTCAACCCCCCAGGTGGGCTCCAGCCCCCTCACCCTTGACCGCAGGAAGCGAGGCCGGGGGAGCGGTGACTAGAAAGGGCATCATAGCTCACGGGCAGAGTGTAGTCGTGGGCCAGGGCTCAGGACCCTGCACTGCTGTCCCCTCTCTTGGCCCTGATGGAGAGGGCAGAGTCGTGCAGGCTGTAGGATTCTTGGGAAAGACCCACTGCTTCGTTACAGCGACCAAAAGTATCTCCCTGACCCCCTCTGTGAGGCCGTGTAGGGGAATCAGACGCACTTAGATTCAAAGCCAGATCCCCAATTTACTAGCAATATGACCTTGTGCAACACTCTTAATCTCTCTGAGCCTCAGTTTTCTCATCTGTAAAACAGGGATTATGATCCCATTTTCACCTTCCTTCAAGAATCTCTGTGAGGGTGGAATGAAAGGTGTCTGGGGAAGTGAGCTGTAAACTATAAAACACGAGACGGCTTCGCTACTCAAAGTGCAGTCCAGGGACCAGCTGCTTTGGCGTCCCTGAGAGGTTATTTGATAGGCAAAATCTTGGCCTTACCCTGACTTACTGACCCGGCATCTGCAGTGTTACCAGCCCCCAGGTAACGTGCATACACACTGCAGCCGGGGAGGTCCTGAGTGCAGGGCAGGGAGAGACAAGAGCTTGGAGGTCTGGCTGCTTATGAGAAGGTCTGACAGCTTCTGGGGAAGGTGGACAGGAAAGGGAGAGGGGAGTGAAGCTCCGTGAGATGGAGGGCCAGGATGGGCAGCTGCAGGGAGCCCAGGGCCTATGGCCCTGCTGGGGACACCCCCATATCACAGGCAGCCACATGAGCTTGCACAGGGCACACGGTGTGGACTCAGCTGGCCTCTGCCCGCAGCCCTCGTGTCTGCTCTGCAACTGAATCACTCACCTGCAGGATGGGCCTCCCTGTCCCTTGCGCTGGGGGCAGCGTGGCTCCTCTCTAAACGTGTCCTGTGGGAAAGCAGCCCCAGACACTGAACAGGCTAAGCCACTGGGGCCCCGAGCTACCCCAGCTCATCAACCTACCCTTTTTCAGATACACAGCTGGAGAGTCTCCACCCCTGCTCCTCGCTTTCACCCGGCACATCAGACTTCCAAAGCTGGTGGCCTCCGAGGTCCCCAGTGCATCTTCCTCCTAAACGTGGAAAGAGGCTGAATTATCGTCCGGTGACACTTAACAATTAAATTCAACAAACATTTATTAAACTCTAACCAAAGCTAGGCACGGGGCTTACAAGGATAAATAGAAGATTCCTGCTCCTTAGTTTCTCCCCATCTATTGAAGCACACAGACATGTAAGCAGTAAATTCCAGCCCAGAGTGTTAGCTGCAAAGACATGTGCAATAAAAGAGGAGATAATTACCCCTGAAGAAGGAGTGGTTAACTCTATTGAGAAAGGGGAGCTAGAAAATTTTCCCAGAAAAAGTGAATCTGGGTGGGGTTCTGACGTATAAATAAGAGTTTGTCAGGTGGAAACAAGAGATGGGGGATTGTAAGCAGAAGAAACGGCAGAGATGGAGACCTGGGATCCCGTGGGTGTTTTCATTAACTAGGTCTAGTTGTTCTCAGGGACTGTCAGTTATGAGAGGGGTGTGATGGGAGGAGAGAGGGAGAGGGAGAGAGAGAGAGAGAGAGAGAGAGAGAAAGAGAGAGGGAGAGAGAGGCAGGGTCCAGCCCAGGGAAGACCTTGTTTGGCACACAGCTTGTACACAGGGAGGATCAGGGGAAGGTTCTTTAGCCTGGAAATGGGGAGGTCAGGCTTCTAAAGGTCTTGCTGTTTTCCAGTGCCTCTGACCCCTAGGTCCAGAGCTCTTGCTGGGTGGGCGTGGTAGGCTAAATCTGTGTCAATTTCTGTCTTGTTTCTAGTATTTTGCCCCCTCCCTGCCCCCACCCCCTGCAAAGTTGCCCAACTTTGAGTTTCCCAGTTCAATTTTGGGAATTTGGGGAGGGCAGAGGCTAAAACAAAGGCGATTTGAAGGCAACAGCTCTCCTTGCTTTTTGAAAAAAACCCAAACTCACTGAACGGATGATGGTCTGAGGAGGGAAGAAGGGACTTTGAGGAGGCGGGATTCCTGCAGACTGACAAGGACCTAAGTCTTGGGTCCCAGATTACAGGAGCCCTGGCCCCGTCTGCAGTCAGGCTCTGCTGGGTGGCGGCGGGCACTGAGGGAGGGGGCGGAGGGAACCCGAAGCACGGGGCCCCTGCCTCAGCAAGAGTCCCTTCCCCACCCTGAGCCTGGCCCAGACCCAGTGGTGCCAAGGGGCCTGAAGTCGGCTCCTGGGACCGTGGCCTCGGCTCTGGGCTGAGTGGACCGATCCCTCATGGTCAAAGGCACTGCAGGGCCCCGGCCCTGGAGAGGAGCCTTACTAATGGTTGAGATGGAATCCCCGTTGACCTGATGTGTGGATAAGACACTAACAACCATGGTGACGACTAGGACAAAGGTCATTGAGCATTTCCTTTGCAGCAGAAACTGTCCTGTGAGTTTTCCCATGTATGACTTCACAACAGTCCTGTGACGCGGGTGCCGTTATTACCCCATATTTATGGGGGCTCTGAGGAACCAAGGTGCAAAAGAGCAACAAGCAAGTAGTGGGACTGGGACTTGAACCCAGGCAACCTGGCTCCAGAGTCGCCTTCTAACTACTCTCCCTGTAAGACAGTATCTCTCGTGGGCTGAGGGGTTGAAGTTAGAGTTAGTTCTTCTTTTGTCTTTTTTAATAAAATGAAATGTTGTATATCTTGCAGACTAAAATCCACACTTACTGAGCAAGCACCTGTCAGCAGAGGATCAGATGATCAATAATCTAAGATATTTACTCACAGAAATGCCAGGTGCTTAGTAAGCGCTCAACAAATGTCAGCTCTTTCTCTTATTTTTAATTCTATAAGCTGGTTCTGATCCCTTAGGGAAACACAAGTAGCAGACGTTCTTTAGATCAGGGATTCCCAAGGACGTGACAGTTGCCTAGGGAACCACTGTCACTGACAGCTGTGACCCTCAGACCACAAAGGACCTGACAGAAGTCTGGACAGAGGTGTCCCATTATTAGCAGAATCACTCACCATGGACCAGCCAAGATGCGGGAGCACCACCTGGACCCTGATAACAAATAAATAAGCCCAGCCTGTCTGCACTGTCCCAGGGCAGGAGAGGTGACACTGAGAGCACGGCTCAGTACTGACCTTAATGGGTTAAGGTGGTGAGTTCTTGCTGAGTGTCACCAGTCTACTAGCCTATCCTCCCTCCCACACCCCACCCCTTTTTCCCCCTGATATATCTTAAGGCAGGTCTGAATCATGATCGCAAAAACAAACAAAGGCGCCGTCATCCTCCTCAAAATGCTTTAAACTCAAAGAAGTGAACGTGTCCTCAGCAATCTACTGTGTGTATGGAGTTAGTCTCTCAGATCCTCACCAGACTCCATCTTACCGATGACGAGACGGAGGTTAAGGAACCTGCACATGGTAAACAGCCCCAAAATGACAGGGTTGAGTTTCAATCCAAGACAGCTCCCTACTTTTCTCAAGATCCTACAGCTCCAGGCCCCAGCTTGAGTCCTAAAATTCAGGGGTCCACCTTCCATGCGGTTTCTGGGCTGTCACTTATGAATATGCACTTGCACACAAGCACTGGTACCTGGTGCTGATGCAAAACTGCTAACAGGGGACTTCCCTGGTGATACAGTGGTTAAGAATCCACCTGTCAATGCAGGGGACACGGGTTCGAGCCCTGGTCTGGGAAGATCCCACATGCCGAGGAGCAACTAAGCCCATGCACCACAACTACTGAGCCTGCGCTCTAGACCCCATGAGCCACAACTACTGAGCCCGTGTGCTACAACTACTGAAACCCGCGCACCTAGAGCCCATGCTCCACAACAAGAGAAGTCACCGCAATGAGAAGCCCGCACACCGCAACTAGGAGTGGCCCCCACTCGCCACAACTAGAGAAAGCCCACATGCAGAAACGAAGACCCAACGCAGCCAAAAATAAATAAATAAAATAAATAAATGTATTTTTAAAAAAACTGCTAACAAATCTATATGCCCTTAAATGTGAGATAAATGAGGTCCATGCAAAGAATGGATTGGTATGTTGCCATTAAAAAGAACAAGGGTCATTTTTTAGATACAGAAAGATAAATATTATGTAAGAAAATCAAGGTAGAAAAGAATATGCATTGTAAAATATTAGCATGTAAACAAAATGTTTTTATGTAATAAACACTTATAAACACATAGAAATGTTCTGGAAGGATCCATAAGGAATGGAGGAGTGAAAATGGAGATTTGCATGTGGCTAAGAGTTAGGAAGTTAGGAGAATTGCTTTTCACTGCATACCTTTCTGTCCTAATTCATGGTAACAATGAAATTGCTGATACCCGACCAGCTTTCACTTACTGAAACAGCAATTTCATGTGGTTCTAACTAATATTTAACTTTCTTTTCCGTTTTAAGCCATAATCATGTTTTACTTCTACAATGGGAAGGAATGCTGGGGTCTGGGGCTCAGAGAGACAGATGGTATTTTGGTCTCTGGACAATGTCCTGGTGTGTCCAGTGGCCCAAGCTACCCAATAAGCAGGTGGGGGACAGAAGGAGGGGGTTCATCACTGAAATCCTCTTCTGATGGATCTGTCTGGAAATGGTGCTGCTCAGATAAACAGTCCCTAAGTTAACTTCATCCTGAGCCATCACTGGTCCTCTGCAGTTTCAATTTCCCAAAGTCCCATCGTTTTGAAGAAATGGAGGTAACGTGGGATCAGCTACTGACAATCTCATCCCATCACCTGATCAAAGTGGTGTCAATTCAATCAGGGCATGTCTGATGTAGGACAAGAGACAGACCCACCATGCAGCTGCCACGACTCACCCGACCAGAAGTTGTGCAGGCGAAGTTGTCACTTGCCCAAGCATAGAAATCGCAGGAGACTTCTGATCCCACCGTGGACACTGTGAGGAAGCTGCAGGTTTCATCTAGTGCACAGTCTGCAAGCACCATGGGACAGTCACCCACCAGTCCCTCAGGAGATGCTGAGGACAGACGGACACATACCCCTACTCTCTGCCCCCCCAAACACACACACATACACACACACACAGTAACATGGGTTACAATGACTATTCATGGAGGACTGGAGGATTATGAGACAGTGCTCGTAAAGATGAATACTCAGTAAGTGGTAGCTGTTATTACCCATCCCTGGCCTGACCGCTGAAATAAACAGATACATCTCCTGATCTGGACAAAATGCTCTACAAGGAACGAATGTCCTTCAATTCTGCTCCCTAACATCTGGCAGAGCCTCGTTCTTGGCAGGTGGTGGATGCACTATAAACTTCTAACTGAAATTATGAGTTGGATGCACATTTTGAGAATCAAGTGATTTACAAAGTATTTTTTATACCGTATATTTGATGATCATTTCAAGGGTTGTACTTGATGTGTCTTGCAAGATCAGCACAGCATATTCGTACGGCACCACCCAGGTGCCCGGCCCCTTACCTGCCAAGCACTGCGTCAGTGAGGACTCAGAACCGGGAACTTCGGACTTGACCAGCACAGCGACATCTGCATCGAAGATCACCTTAGATTCTGGGAGCTTCTCAAATTTCCTCATCACTGAAAGGAACGCAAATCTATGAGATTTGACTCTGAGGGGTCTGGGGCCGCTGTAGAGAAGCCAAAAAGAGTTTTAGGTCAAGAAATCACTTCCCACTCACAGCCCTTGGTCACACAGGTGTTCCAAAAAGAGAAATTCCCTTTTAAGTGTAGTTCCAGAATGCTGCCTCATGGCTAATACTGAGAGCTATAACTTGCCATGTCTCCTTTTTCCACCTCATTGTCAGGAAGTAAGAAGAATAATTTAATATTGTATTAGTCCTCACAACTCCCTTTTTCACATTGATATTGATTTTCTATCTAAATTTATATTTCCTTGTCCTTATCTTTTTTTTTTTTTTTTTTTTTTGCAGTACGCGGGCCTATCACTCTGCTGTGGCCTCTCCCATTGCGGAGCACAGGCTCCGGACGCACAGGCTCAGCGGCCATGGCTCACGGGGCCAGCCGCTCCGCGGCATGTGGGATCTTCCTGGACTGGGGCACGAACCTGTGTCCTCTGCATCGGCACGCGGACTCTCAACCACCACACCACCAGGGAAGCCCATTGTCCTTATCTTTGAATGCTAATGATATCTCATAATTATTTTATGTATAATTCTATAAATAAAATATTTTATTTATAATGATATCTCATATTTATTTTAAAACAACTTGTCCACTTTCTGGAAAGAAGTAAGTTATTTTTAAAAGACAAATAAAACATGTGCACATGGGTTCACGTAAGTCTGAAAATGTGTCATGAGGCTCAGATATGTTTATGATAGTATTTGTTTAAATATGTTAGTATCTGTTTTCCCAGGTACCAACAACACACCTGAGCTCCTATCTGTAGGAATGACACAGTCACATGTTCATGGAACTAGATAAGAGAGGAGAAAGAAATAAAATTTCTCAAGGCTATGAGACTTGGAACTCACTTTTCACCAAGCAAAAAGCACTGCATGTAACTCTCAAGGAATGAGACTTACCTGACAAGCCAAAATGCCCAAGAGTGTCAATATTTTGCAGGTAACTATCAAAAACAAACCCTGAAGTGCATGAGTACTAGTTTTTTGCAGACATGATTATAAACATGTACGTAAGTCCTCATTCTCACACACATCCACTTCTTTATAAAAGAGACCATGTCTGAGTTGGTTTTCATCATGTCAATAAATTCATAGCCATCCAAAGCAATATATTCTCAGTTTTCATAATAAGTGCAGAAAAAAGTTTATTTCCTTTGGAGTGGGAATGGGAGAGGGCAGCATTAATATAATAGAAATGGCATGTATTAAGCCTTCAAAAATCTTGATATAAAAAATTCTAATTTTGAGAGGACCTTCAAGATGGCAGAGGAGTAAGACGTGGAGATCACCTTCCTCCCCACAAATACAACAAAAATAAATCTACATGTGGAACAACTCCTACAGAACACCTACTGAACACTGGCAGAAGACCTCAGACCTCCCAAAAGGCAAGAAGCTCCCCACGTACCTGGGGTAGGGCAAAAGAAAAAAGCAAAAACAGAGAAAAAAGAATAGGGACGGGACCTGCCCCTCTGGGAGGGAGCTGTGAAGGAGGAAAGGTTTCCACGCACTAGGAAGCCCCTTCACTGGTGGAGACGGGGGTGAGCAGGGGGGAAGCTTCAGAGCCATGGAGGAGAGCGCAGCCACAGGGGTGCGGAGGGCAAAGCAGAGAGATTCCTGCACAGAGGATCGGTGCCGACCGGCACTCACCAGCCCTAGAGGCTTGTCGGCTCACACTCCAGGGCAGGCGGGGGCTGGGAGCTGAGGCTCGGGCATCGGAGGTCGGATCCCAGGAAGAGGACTGGGGTTGGCTGCGTTAACACAGCCTGAACAGGCTAGTGCACCACAGCTAGCCAAGAGGGAGTCCGGGAAAAACCCTGGACCTGCCTAAGAGGCAAGACACCATTGTTTCTTGGTGTGCGAGGAGAGGGGATTCAGAGCACGGCCTAAACGAGCTCCAGAGATGGGTGTGAGCTGCGGCTATCAGCACAGACACCAGAGACAGGCATCAGATGCTAAGGCTGCTGCTGCAGCCACCAAGAAGCCTATGTGTGAGAGCAGGTCACTCTCCACACCTCCCCTCCCAGGAGCCTGTGCAGCCCACCACTGCCAGGGTCCCATGACTCAGGGACAACTTCCCCAGGAGAACGCACGGCACAACTCAGGCTGCTGCAATGTCACGCTGGCCTCTGCCGCTGCAGGCTCGCCCCGCACTCCGTGCCCCTCCCTCCCCCCGGCCTGAGTGAGCCAGATCCCCCGAATCAGCGGCTCCTTTAACCCCGTCCTGTCTGAGCGAAGAACAGACGCCCTCCAGCGACCTACACGCAGAGGCGGGGCCAAATCCAAAGCTGAGCCCCTGGGAGTTGTGCTAACAAAGAAGAGAAAGGGAAATCTCTCCCAGCAGCCTCAGAAGCAGCGGATTAAATCTCAACAGTCAACTCCATGTACCCTGCATCTGTGGAATACCTGAATAGACAACGAATCAGCCCAAAATTGAGGCGGTAGACTTTGAGAACAACTGTAGACTTGGGGTTTGCTGTATGCAACTGATTAGTTTCTGATTTTTATGTTTATCTCAGTATAGCTCTTAGTGCTTGTTATCATTGTGGATTTGTTTCTTGGTTTCCTTGCTCTCTTTTTTTATTACTTTTTAAATTTTTTATTATATATATATATTTTTTATTTCCATAACTTTATTTTATTTTATTTTTCTGTCTTTTTTTTCTCCCTTTTTTTCTGAGCCGTGTGGCTGACAGGGTCTTGGTGTTCCGGCTGAGTGTCCGTCCTGAGCCTCTGAGGTGGGAGAGCCAAGTTCAGGACATTGCTCCACCAGAAACCTCCTGGCCCCACGTAATATGAGTCAGCGAGAGCTCTCCCAGAGATCTCCATCTCAAAGCTAAGACCCAGCTCCACTCAATGACCAGCAAGCTCCACTGCTGGACATCCCATGCCAAACAGCTAGCAATATAGGAACACAACCCCACCCATTAGCAGAGAGGTTGCCTAAAATCATAATAAGTTCAAAGACACCCCAAAACACACCACCGGGGGCAGTCCTGCCCACCAGAAAGACAAGATCCAGCCTCATCCACCAGAACACAGGCACCAGTCCCCTCCACCAGGAAGCCTACACAACCCACTGAACCAACCTCACCCACTGGGGGACAGACACCAAAAACAACGGGAACTATGAACCTGCAGCCTGCGAAAAGAAGACCCCAACACAGTAAGTTTAGCAAAATGAGAAGACAGAGAAATACACAGCAGATGAGGGAGCAAGGTAAAAACCCACCAGACCAAACAAGTGAAGAGGAAATAGGCAGTCTACCTGAAAAACAATTCAGAGTAATGATAGTAAACATGATGCAAAATTTTGGAAATAGAATGGAGAAAATACAAGAAATGTTTAACAAGGACCTAGAACTATAGAGCAAACAATGATGAAAAAAACAATAAATGAAATTGAAAATTCTCTAGAAGGAATTAATAGCAGGATAACCGAGGCAGAAGAACGGATAAGTGACCTGGAAGATAAAATGGTGGAAATAACTACTGCAGAGCAGAATAAAAAAAAAAGAATGAAAAGAATTGAGGACAGCCTCAGAGACCCCTGGGACAACATTAAACACACAAACATTCAAATTATAGGGGTCCCAGAAGAAGAAGAGAAAAAGAAAGGGACTCAGAAATATTTGAAGAGATTATAGTTGAAAACTTCCCTAATATGGGAAAGGAAATAGTCAATCAAGTCGAGGAAGCACACAAAGTCCCATACAGGATAAATCCAAGGAGAAACATGCCAAGACACATATTAATCAACCTATCAAAAAATAAATACAAAGAAAAAATATCAAAAGCAGCAAGGGAAAAACAACAAATAACATACAAGGGAATCCCCATAAGGTTAACAGCTGATCTTTCAGCAGAAACTCTGCAAGTCAGAAGGGAGTGGCAGGACATATTTAAACTGATGAAAGGGAAAAACATACAACCAAGATTACTCTACCCAGTAAGGATCTCATTCAGATTCGATAGACAAATTAAAACATTTACAGACAAGCAAAAGCTAAGAAAATTCAGCACCACCATGCCAGCTTTACAACAAATGCGAAAGGAACTTCTCTAGGCAGGAAACACAAGAGAAGGAAAAGATGTACAAAAACAAACCCAAAACAATTAAGAAAATGGTAATAGGAATATACATATCGATAATTACCTTATATGTAAATGGTAAAATGCTCCAACCAAAAGTCATAGACTGTCTGAATGGATACAAAAACAAGACCCATATATATGCTGTCTACAAGAGACCCACTTCAGACCTAGGGACGCATATGGACTAAAAGTGAGGGGATAGAAAAAGATATTCCATGGAAACGGAAATCAAAAGAAAGTTGGAGTAGCAATACTCATATCAGATAAAGTAGACTTTAAAATAAAAACTGTTACAAGAGACAAAGAAGGACACTACATAATGATCAAGGGATCAATCCAAGAAGAAGATATAACAATTGTAAATATTTATGCACCCAACATAGGAGCACCTCAATACATAAGGCAAATGCTAACAGCCATAAAAGGGGAAATTGACAGTAACAGAATAATAGTAAAGGACTTTAACACCCCACTTTCACCAATGGACAGATCATCCAAAATGAAAATAAATAAGGAAACACAAGCTTTAAATGATACATTAAACAAGATGGACTTAATTGATATTTATAGGACATTCCATCCAAAAACAACAGAATACACTTTCTTCTCAAGTGCTCAGGGAACATTCACCAGGATAGATCATATCTTGGGTCACAAATCAAGCCTTGGTAAATTTAAGAAAATTGAAATCATATCAAGTATCTTTTCCAACCACAACTCTATGAGACTAGACATCAATTACAGGAAGAAAACTGTAAAAAATACAAACACATGGAGGCTAAACAATACACTACTAAATAACCAAGAGATCACTAAAGAAATCAAAGGGGATTTCAAAAAATACCTAGAAACAAATGACAATGAAAACACAACAACCCAAAACCTATGGGATGCAGCAAAAGCAGTTCTAAGAGGGAAGTTTACAGCAATACAATCCTACCTCAAGAAACAAGAAAAATCTCAAACAACCTAACTTTAAACCTAAAGCAATTACAGAAAGAAGAACAAAAAAACCCGCCAAGTTAGCAGAAGGAAAGAAATAATAAAGATGAGATCAGAAATAAATGAAAAAGAAATGAAGGAAACGATTGTAAAGATCAATAAAACTAAAAGCTGGTTCTTTGAGAAGATAAACAAAATTGATAAACCATTAGCCACACTCATGAAGAAAAAAAGAGACAAGAACTCAAATCAACAGAATTAGAAATGAAAAAAGAGAAGTAACAACTGACACTGCAGAAATACAAAGAATCATGAGAGATTACTACAAGCAACTATATGCCAATAAAATGGACAAATTATTATAAAAGCACAACCTTCCAAGACTGAACCAGGAAGAAATAGAAAATATGAACCAACCAATCACAAGCACTTAAAATGAAACTGTGATTAAAAATGTTCCAACAAACAAAAGCCCAGGACCAGATGGCTTCACAGGCGAATTCTATCAAACATTTAGAGAAGAGCTAACACCTATCCTTCTCAAACTCTTCCAAAATATAGCAGAGGGAAGAACACTCCCAAATTCATTCTATGAGGCCACCATCACCCTGATACCAAAACCAGAGAAAGATGTCACAAAAAAAGAAAACTACAGGCCAATATCACTGATGAACATAGATGCAAAAATCCTCAAGAAAATACTAGCAAACAGAATCCGACAGCACATTAAAAGGATCATACACCATGATCAAGTGGGGTTTATCCCAGGAATGCAAGGATTCTTCAATATATGCAAATCAATCAATGTGATAAACCATATTAACAAATTGAAGGAGAAAAACCATATGATCATCTCAATCGATGCAGAGAAAGCTTTTGACAAAATTCAACACCCATTTATGATAAAACCCATCCAGAAAGTAGGCATAGAGGGAGCTTACCTCAACATAATAAAGGCCATATATGACAAATCCACAGCCAACATCATTCTCAATGGTGAAAAACTGAAACCATTTCCACAAAGATCAGGAATAAGACAAGGTTGCCCACTCTCACTGTTATTATTCAACATAGTTTTGGAAGTTTTAGCCACAGCAATCAGAGAAGAAAAAGAAATAAAAGGAATACAAATCAGAAAAGAAGCACTAAAACTGTCACTGTTTGCAGATGACATGATACTATACATAGAGAATCCTAAAGATGCTACCAGAAAACTACTAGAGCTAATCAATGAATTTAGTAAAGTAGCAAGATACAAAATTAATGCACAGAAATCTCTGGCATTCCTACACACTAATGATGAAAAATCTGAAAGCGAAATTAAGGAAACACTCCCATTTACCATTACAACAAAAAGAATAAAATATCTAGGAATAAACCTACCTAAGGAGACAAAAGACCTGTTTGTAGAAAACTATAAGACACTGATGAAAGAAATTAAAGACGATAGAAACACATGGAGATATATACCATGTTCTTGGATTGGAAGAATCAACATTGTGAAAATGACTATACTACCCAAAGCAATCTACAAATTCAATGCAATCCCTATCAAACTACCAATAGCATTTTTCACAGAACTAGAACAAAACATTTCACAATTTGTATGGAAACACAAAAGACCCCAAACAGCCAAATCAATCTTGAGAAAGAAAAATGGAGCGGGAGGAATCAGGCTCCCTGATGTCAGACTATACTACAAAGCTACAGTAATCAAGACAGTATGGTACTGGCACAAAAACAGAAATATAGATCAATGGAACAGGATAGAAAGCCCAGAGATAAACCCACGAACATATGGCCACCTTATCTTTGATAAAGGAGGTAAGGATATACAGTGGAGAAAAGACAGCCTCTTCCATAAGTGGTGCTGGGAAAACTGGACAGCTACATGTAAAAGAATGAAATTAGAACAGTCCCTAACCCCATACACAAAAATAAACTCAAAATGGATCAAAGGCCTAAATGTAAGGCCAGACATAATAAAACTCTTAGAGGAAAACATAGGCAGAACACTCTATGACATAAATCACAGCAAGATCCTTTTTGGCCCACCTCCTACAGAAATGGAAATAAAAACAAAAATAAACAAATGGGACCTAATGAAATGTAAAACCTTTTGCACAGCAAAAGAAACCATAAACAAGATGAAAAGACAGTACTCAGAATGGGAGAAAATGTTTGCAAACAAAGCAACTGACAAAGGACTCATCTCCAAAATATACAAGCAGCTCATGCAGCTCAATATCAAAAAAACAAACAACCCAATCCAAAAATGGGCAGAAGGCCTAAATAGACATTTCTCCAAAGAAGATATACAGATTGCCAACAAACACATGAAAGGATGCTCAACATCACTAATCGTTAGAGAAATGCAAATCAAAACTACAGTGAGGTATCACCTCACACCAGTCAGAATGGCCATCATCAAAAATTCTACAAACAATAAATGCTGGAGAGGGTGTGGAGAAAAGGAACCCTCTTGCACTGTTGGTGGGAATGTAAATTGGTACAGCTAGTATGGAGAACAGTATGGAGGTTCCTTAAAAAACTAAAAACAGAATTACCATATGACCCAGAAATCCCAGTAATGGGCATATACCCTGAGAAAACCATAAATCAAAAAGAGTCACGTAACACAATGTTCATTGCAGCTCTATTTACAATAGCCAGGACGTGGAAGCAACCTAAGTGTCCATTGACAGATGAATGGATAACGAAGATGTGGCACATATATATAATGGAATATTACTCAGCCATAAAAAGAAACGAAATTGAGTAATTTGTAGTGAGGTGGATGGACCTAGAGTCTGTCATACAGAGTGAAGTAAGTCAGAAATAGAAAAACAAATACCATATGCTAACACATATATATGGAGTCTAAAAAAAAAAAAAGGAAAGGTTCTGGAGAACTTAGGTGAAGGACAGTAATAAAGACGCAGACATAGAGAATGGACTTGAGGAAGGGGGAAGGGTAAGCTGGCACATAGTGAGTGAGTGGCATAGACATATACACTACCAAACGTAAAATAGATAGCTAGTGGGAAGCAGCCGCATAGCACAGGGAGATCAGCTCAGTGCTTTGTGACCACCTAGAGGGGTGGGATAGGGAGGGTGGGAGGGAGACACAAAAGGGAGGGGCTATGGGGATATATGTATACGTATAACTGGTTCACTTTGTGATACAGCAGAAACTAACACAACATTGTAAAGCAATTATACTACAATAAAGATGTTAAAAAACAAATTCTAATTTTACAAAGTAAAATACAAATTCTAATTTTACAAAGTGGTCCTTCATTGATCATTGAAGTTGCCAAGTTCATGTGCTCAGCCCATACTCAGTCCCTCTGCTCTCATCTCCTCCTCTCTTTTTTATTTTTTATATTCCTTGTTATCTTATTTCTAGGGACCAGAAGCTGCAGTCCAGCAAACACCACGTCATAGGCAGCCAGTGTCCCTGAGGCTTGGTTGCTATGGACCAGCAGTTTACAGCATTCTAGGAGACTAAATAAAATTTGAAACATTTTTCAGTTTCCAATTAAAATCTTCTCAGGAGCCAGAAATGGTGTAAGTTTAGCACTTCAGTTAGAGAATCTGCTGGTTTTCACACAAGGGACACCTTGGTGATGGAGGTCCTGACATTTCAGAGTTCTGTGAAGAAGCTCATTGACAAACAGAACAGAAACAATTTATGAACTGAGCTACCAATGATTCCGTGGAATATTGAGTTAGTGTGCAGATTTATACATTCTGTTGGTGCCTTACAGATAGTTACGAATTTACATACATAACAGATATTTACAAATGTTTTGGGGAAAGTATAAAGGGTCAGCATCTGGGCACATCGCTCTATTTGATCATGATTCCGCACAGTGTACTGTGGCTATTTATGTGCCTGTCTCTTTCCAAGACAAGGATAATGTCCTGATGATATGTGAACACCCGCCAGCTAGGATACTGACAGATATATACTAGTTTCCTACTTATTGGATGGATGGATGACTGCCAAAATCATTACAACACCAGGAAACCAGGGCAGAATATTATGAAGACGGTGTAATTCCAATGGTAGGCGTATTCCTCTGTTTGAGCACTTGACATGGAATATGAAGTCTTTGGTGTGGACCAACAAAGGGCAGAACTAGAAAACTGGATCTAGAGTTAAAGGGAAGATGAGCTTGAAATATTTCCACCGGCCAAGGTCTAAACAAAGGGTTTACCACAGGCAACGTCAGAAAGATCAAGGGGGCCACACTGAAGGTGTAGCAGAGAGAGATAAGGTGTGGAGGCGGCTGGCAATGGGGAAGGGGCACTAGCTCTGGAGTCAGCCAGTCCTGATGCCACCGCCCTCACCAGCTCTGTGTCCCGGGCATGTCTCAACCTCTGAGAGTCTCAGCTGCCTGGTGTGAGGAATAAACAGAGCAGCACGGAGTACCCGGTACCAACTCAGGAAATGCTGGGTCCCTCTGCCCCCTGCAGGGACACCCCGCCTCGGTGTCAGGGCTTGTCAGACTGGCTGCAGGAATTCAGGTGGTGGGAGAATCCCTTTCCCTGATGACCTTTAGGAAATAGTTCCAAAGAAGCCCAGATAATTAGAGTCATTCATGCATTGTGTCGACAAGACAAGCGCCAGCTACTCTCGAATAGAACAAAAAGAAAGATACAGGTCTAGCCGCAAAGGAACATGTCGTCTAATGAGGCTAGAGTCCAGAGAGGGCCCTGAGGCGGTGCAATTCTACTGTATCCTGTATAATTGCTTTACAATGGTGTGTTAGTTTCTGCTTTATAACAAAGTGAATCAGTTATACATATACATATGTTCCCATATCTCTTCCCTCTTGCATCTCCCTCCCTCCCACCCTCCCTATCCCACCCCTCTAGGTGGTCACAAAGCACCGAGCTGATCTCCCTGTGCTATGCGGCTGCTTCCCACTAGCTATCTATTTTACGTTTGGTAGTGTATATATGTCCACGCCACTCTCTCGCTTTGTCACAGCTTACCCTTCCCCCTCCCATATCCTCAAGTCCATTCTCTAGTAGGTCTGTGTCTTTATTCCTGTCTTACCCCTAGGTTCTTCATGTCATTTTTTTCCTTAAATTCCATATATATGTGTTAGCATACGGTATTTGTCTTTCTCTTTCTGACTTACTTCACTCTGTATGACAGACTCTAGGTCCATCCACCTCATTACAAATAGCTCAATTTTGTTTCTTTTTATGGCTGAGTAATATTGCATTGTATATATGTGCCACATCTTCTTTACCCATTCATCCGATGATGGACACTTAGGTTGTTTCCATCTCCGGGCTATTGTAAATAGAGCTGCAATGAACATTTTGGTACATGACTCTTTTTGAATTATGGTTCACTGAAGAGTTTTAAGGGGAATTGTATAAGTAGAATTGCCTCTTAACTGCTCTGAAGCACCGTGGGCAAGTCATTGGATGGAGGCAAGGCTGGAGCAGAGAGATGAATCAGGAGGCTACAGCAGTGATCCACGTGTCTGAGGATCCAGGTCGGACAGAGGGAGGTAGTGTCAGGATGTGGAAGGGGCACCGTCCTCGCCGGTGGATACCTTTTCGGGGAATTACACAGCTGACCTCTACGCGCTTCGCCTTTTCTAGGGGACAAAAACCTCAATAATGAGACTTCAATCCCATGCCCAAAGAGAAAGATCTCAAAGTCAAGTTGAAAGGATTCTGAGACAGCGTGCTGCCATCCCAGTGGGGGCCCAGCTTCTTAACATGGAAATCCTCCTGCATATCCAGAAAGGGAAATCTAAGCTCCAAGCTTTGCATAAGAAGCCAAGATGCTGAGGACGAACCTGGAGGCTATTCATAAACCTGTACTTCAGGGAGGCGTCATCAAAGTTGGCAAAGCTGAGCTGCTCCTCATAAACATTTCTGGTGCCACTGATTAAACTGGCCTGTCTGCTCCAGATGAACACAGGGCAGAACAAGCCAGGAAATGCTTTACAAAGTGCGCATTACAATCCGCACAGCCAAGCCAGCGGTACGGATGCAAAGAGGGCCAGAGTTAAGATGCAAGCACCCAGAATGGCCAGTAATCACCGTGGTCCTTGGGCAAGTTGCTTTCCCTCTGAGGACGTCTTCTCCCTCATTTGTAAAGGATAACAAAGATCTGCCTAACTGATCTCTTAAAGCACTTCCAGCTCTAACTCCCCAATTGCTATTTCTGCCCAAGAGGAGGGATACTGACAAATAATAATAAAGACTTTCATTGGATTTGCAATTTATCCATGGACAGACACACACACACACACACAGACACACAGACACACACACACACACACACACCCTTGGCATTCATTAACACTTCGCTAAGGCATTAACAATCCCATTTTACAGATGGGGAAACTGTTGAATATAAGTGACTTGCCCAGCACTGCACGACCAGTAAAGGGCACAACTGGGATTAAATTAGTTCTGGTCCCACTCCCATGCACCTAGGATTATAGGACTCCTGTCAGTTCTTTCGCACCCATTATCTCATTGAAGAGCTGGGCTCAATGTTTGGCATCTTCATAGGATAATATTGACCCTCACGGTGTCTCAGGAGGCAAGCAGGAGGCTTCTGGGGTGATGAGCATCAGAGAAGTTGAGCGATTTGCTCTGGGTAACCCAGCAAGTAACATGGAAGAAGGACTGGCACTCGGGTCTTCCCCCAACATCCCACTGAGGGAGAAATGCTGACCAGCTTTTTGGAGGCAAGCTGCCCACAAGAAAGGAAACCTCAGCAGACAAATGATTTTTAAATTCATTTCTCATGCTGCTGAAGTATTTAGGGGTGAGGTTTCATGATGTCTGAAATATACTTTCCAATGATTAAAAGAGAGAGAGAAAGAGCAAAACAATAACAATTTTTGGATCTGGGTGACGAGTATTTGTTCTTCCTACTATTCTTTCAACTCCTACATAGGTTAAAAGTTTTTGAAATGAAAGGCTGGGGACAACTGCATCTCACATGTCTCTCCCCTTCTAGAAAGCCCTTGGGATTACAGGCCCTGTCCCCAGGAGTGGCTGACTTAACGGCCTGCACGTACTCAGACACTGGGCGTCCATCAGCAAGGCCTCCGTCTCTGACCACGGCAGCCTCTGCCCCTCGCTGTCCACGCAGAAGGCCTTCCCGCTGGCCCCATCCCTCTGGCTGGCTCGGTACTGGCCGTCCTGGTCACACTGCAGGCCTGCCTCATTCTTCTGACAGCCAGTGACACCTGGAACCAAAGATGGATACAGCTCTCAGTGCCGTGCCTCTGGGGTCCCCTCCCTGCCGGACCCCAGGCTCCCAGTCCTTGATCAGACATCCAAGTCACACGTTGGAGCCAGACACCCCCCAGCTTAAAACTTGTCAGTGTCGCCACCCCGACCAAAAGACAAAGTCTGGGCTCGCCTTTGGGCCACTAAGGCCGCTGTGACCTGGCCCCGCCCATCTGACCCTGCACGTGCCCCTGTGTGTCCACAGTCGGCCTGGAACGCACTGCCTGCTCTGATACCATTTGCTGGGACTCAGGTTCTGCCCCCCGGTTCTTCTCCTGGTGCACCCTTCTCCCCAGTCTGCAAGGAGTTAACTCTTCACCAGCCAGTCCTCATTTCCTCAGGGAAGCCCCCAGACCCCTTGATGCCCGAGTGTTACACACTCTCCTCTTGACCCCTACCTCTGCTCAGAGCCGGCACAGTTATCATTTCCATTGGTCTGCGGGAAGGAACGGTTTGCAGCTGTCTGACTCCCTCCCAAGCAGGCAGGGACCTCATCTGGCTTTGCTCCCTATTTTATTCCAGTACCTTGCTCAGTGTCTGACATATAATACAAGCCTCCTACACGTCCCAGGCTTTGACACTGTGATTTATAATAAGAAATATGTGCTTGGTCTTTATCCCCATTTCTGGAAGTTGACATTCAGAGAAGGAAGGTGACTTGGCCGAGGTCACAGTGCCAGTAGGAGGAAGCGTGGGGATGGAAATGGGGTTGGGGGGTGGCGAGCCTCCGCCTCCCCCTCTGCTCCCTGCCATGTAGGCAGCACCCGCTCCACAAAGATCAGCGCTCTGCAGGGACCTCCTTTCAAGAAAGGATTCCTCGGGGCCGTGTGACAACACTTCATGTCATCCCAAACCACAGTGTCTGGAGCCAACGTGTGCAAACTGAGCGGGACGCCCGGGTGTCAAGGACACTCTGAGTTCCTGGGAAAGAGTTTCTCCTCCAGAAGGAATGTCAGACATCTGGCCTAGGAAATTCCTCTATTTACTTTCTTGGAAATACCGCCCTATTTCCACTGCTCTCCTGACCAAGGAAACTGCCTCTGTCACAGAAGGTGACTTGACCTCTTTTGATTATTTTACAATTCTAAACACTACTCTGATTTTAAGCAATGCCTCATGTTGACACCATTTCAGACTAACATGAAAAGATTTGCGACAAGGCAAGTTATGGGCCCCTGCTAGAGAAAACCCAACACTCCCCAGTTGACTGTTAAGTAAATAGGCCAAGTGAAATCACATGACATACAAGAAGGCCACCGGTACACACAGTCCTGACAGATTCATGGGGCCAGAAAGGGAATATGAGCTACACAGTGGTAATGATCGTAGGTGGAAAACATCTTCCAGTTCTTAATCTGATAACATTGACTTACAAAAATCAGAAGTTTCAGAATCAGACAATGCCAAGATCAAAGGCAAGCTATGTCACTTTCTAGCTGAGCAACTTTAGCTAAATTTCTTCCGTGAGCCTTAGCCGTTTTATACGTAAAAGTTGGGCTCATAATGTTTACCTGGAAGGGGAGTTGGGAGGATTGAACGAAGCAACACGGGCAAAAGGTCTGGCCTAGCTCTTGACAGAGCACAGGCATTCAAAGGGGGTGCCCTTTGGATTACGATCTGTATCCAATGGTTCTCAAGGGTGGACAATTTTGCCCCCATCTAGGAGACATCTGGCATTGTCTGGAGACAGTTTGGTTGTCACAACTTGGTGTGCGTGGGTGGTACTACTGGCATCTAATAGGTAAGGAGCAGTGGTGCTGCTAAATAAACATCCTATCATGCAAGGGACAGCGCTCCAAAACGAAGAAGTATCTGTCTCAAAATTTCAGTAGTAACAAGGTTGAGATGTCCTGCAGGGTCCCCATGACATTGTAGGGTTTCTCTTTCGAAGTGGGACCCTTTAGAACTTACAGTGAGTCTGGCTGAAAGCTCCAACGGAAATGGTCGTTCTGCCCACAGGACAAGGGACGCAGGCCAGGCTACCTGCCTGTTCTTGGTAGAATCCAGCAGGACAGGGAATACACTGCTCATCCTGAAAATAGCTTCCTTCAGGACACTTAACTGGAAAAGATAAACAGAGCAATGAGGTTAAAGAACAAGACACTAGCTTTATAGTTACAACCTCAGAACACACAGGGTCTCTGAAACTCCAAAGTCAGATAAGAGCTCATTCATTTAACAAATTGCCCACTGAGAATCTGCTGTGCGTCAGGCTCTAAGAGTAGGGGATAAGCCGTGAAGAGGGTCGACAAAGTTCCTGCTCTCCAGGAGCTGATGGGCTGGTAGGATGAGAGGGTGTCCAACCAGCATGTCAGAGTTGAGTGAAATGAAGCAGGAGCAGAGGGCACGAGGAAGTGAGGAAAGCCCCTCTGAGAGGCGACACATGAGACCTGATGGGTGAGGAATACTCTAGGCCAAGATGCAGAAGAGAATTCTGTGCAGAGAGAACAGCAAGTGCAAAAATCCTGAGGCAGGAATGAGTTTGGATTATTCAAGGAACAGAAAGATAAAAGCCAACTAAAGCCAGCTACTGAGCTAGAGCTTACTAGACAAAGAGAAGGTTGTCATGGGATGAAGTTGAGAACATCTTGAAACATGAGCGTCCCTCCATAGGTTGCCATGGGAATATGGGAGAGCACAGTGGTGGGTGCAAACTTTGGGGTCAGACAGACCGGGTAAAATTCCCCACCCCACTCTACCTAAATGCCTCTGGACTTCCCTGAGGCTCCATTTTCTCCTCTGTAAAAAAAGGATTAATAATATTATCCCGTTGGAGTGCAGTGATGATGTACAGAAAGCACATATCATAATGCCAGACTCACAGGTGCTCAACACATGGTAATTCATTCTAGACTTGAGGGAGCCATTCCTGGCAGCCAACCTCAGCACCTACTCTGTCCAAACAGAGTGCCCTCCCTCTGTGGGGTGATTTCAACAATTCAGCACCATCTCACTTGAATGTGGCCTCTCCCGCTTGGTCAGTCGGTGATGGCATGGCTCAGACCTGGGACTACCGGGAGGCAAGTGAGACGCCCAGGGCACAGGACTGACAGAGGCCCTCACAGTTGGCTTGTTGAGTCTGATTTACTCAGAAACTCCAAGTGTGACCCTGAGAGTGAGGACCTACTCACGTCTTGCAGCCTGGATGCCTCATTCACCTCATTCGTCTCCTCCCTGTGCTCCCCTGTCAATCAGCAGTCTTTCTGTCCCTCTGATTCTAACACTCCCAACCCTTCCTAATTTGGCTCCTCCAATATGATACGAGCTGAGAAACTAGAAACCCAAACTGGACAGATGCATGCCGCATGAGGGTTCTAAGTTGGCGTCCAAGAGCCCTGCTCTGAGGCGAGTGCGTGAACTTGGCCACACAGATTCTGACAGCTCAGAGAAGGGGATGGCGGAAGGAGGTTCTATTTTGTCTTTTTTCTTGATTCAGGGTTGTGTTCTGGAGATTTTTCCAAATAACTTCTAGAAGAAGTGAGCTGCTACCCAGTAAGGGTGGGAGCCAAAAGCGTGCCCACTCTTGGGGGTGCTGTCTTTGTGCCTGGCACTCCTCTATGTGCCACGTGTACATCACTACAGCATACCCAGGAGTCAGCGTTCTACCTGCACTTCACAGATGAGAAAGCTGAGCCTCAGGACATTCATGCATGACGCCCCCAGCATGCTCTTCTGAAAAGGGCAGGGAGGAAGTAAAATTATAGAACGCGCCAAGCACAGTGCCAGGTATTACAATGTCACCACGTTATGGGAAAGCTATCAGCGCCATTCTAGCCTGGAGAAAACTGATGTTCAAGGGCAAGGTCAACCAGGCAGCGAGATGACAGGGGTGGGATTCAAGCCCCATTCTCGCCAAACCAAAGCCTTTTCTCCACACACCAATTCAACCACCTTCCTTTGACGACGAAGTGAGCACAAACGTGTAGGATGTGCTCGAACGGAGCCAGCGTGGATCTGAGAGCTACTCTCTTGAGTGTGCATATGTGTGTGGTGTTTCTGAGTAAATCAGAAACTCCAGGCACACCCTGGAAACTGAAAGGTGTGTTTTCCGGCCTGCCCTGTGCCATGCACATCCTCGCTCAGAGAGCGGGGTTTCGTTACTTCTATGAGTCACATTGTTGATCTTCTCTAGTATTTTTACCTCAGTACTGTGGCTGTTTTTTCAAGTAGTCTCCAAGTTCATTGCTAAAGGAAAACAAAACCTTTTAAGCCAGCCTTAGTTGCTGCCTCTGAACCCAAGGTGCAGGTGAAGGGGCAGAAAAAAGAGAGCTGGGAATTTTTGCTGCCATACATTTCAGGCCTCTCGAGCACGCGCAAGGAACCTGTGTTCTGTTTCTTTCCATGTCTGACGTCAAGAGTCTTTTCCACCCAAAGGCACCTTTGTGAACATCACGGTGAGGCTCCGTTGCCTCCTTCCCCAGCAGGTGGGTCCTCCTAGAGACCCTGAGTCCGCCGCAGCAACTGGATGTCTATCCCTCAGTTAAATCCCTTCATGGAAATCACTGGGAAATCCCTGGCGCCTCAGTGCCCTCTTCCGTAAAATGAGGCAATTTGGCCAATTTGAGTTTGCAAGTTGCACAGAGCTTTGGGGTTATGCCATCCGTCTAGCCAACCCATTCCCAAAGTCCCCAAACAACAGCAGTCGTGTTTCTGCTGAAGAAAAATATCTGAGGAAGCATAACCTTCCTTCACTCCTTAGCCTGCTTTGCTCAACCCCACCCCTGGCCCCATCACTCTCCAACTTAAAATTCGCCCCTGGTGATCCCACCAAACCCAGCCCCTTGCTGTGCCCCCAGGCCTCTCCCACTCTGGTCCTCTCCTATTTCTCAGGCCCCATTCTCCTGTCACGCAAACCATGTGCACTGTCCCCATAATGCCACAGCACCTCGTAACTCCCTGCTTTTGCGCTAATCTCCATTTCTGGAATGTGCTTCATCACTTTAGCGAACTCGACACGGGGGCACACACACACACACACACACACACACACACACACACACACACCACTTCTTGTCTGTTCTTGTCCAAGTGACAATTTTAACTAGCCTTTAAGACTTCGCGCCAGCCGTTACTACCCCAGCAAGCCATCCCTGACTGCCCTGAGTGGGATGCAAAAGGCTTTTCACATGGTATTTTAGCTGTCTTTTCACTTAACCTCGCTTCAGCTAGACTGTGGGCTCTTTGAAAGTGGAGCTATGACGTTTGCTTCCCTAAGAATGTCACGTGGTATTGGACACATAATTATATTTTGAAAGTTTGGATGGAATGGATGGATGGATGGATGGATGGAAGGATGGATGGGAGGACTGATGGAAGGAAGGACAGATGCTTGCATGGACAGATGCATGAATAGAAAGAAGGAAGGAAGGAAAGGAGGGAGGGAGGAAGGAAACAAGACATAACATGTTACTTCAGGAAAAAATCCGTAGAGAACTAGCTCTATTATACGAATTTGCAGTGAACGAGTGACAGTGAATGGTGTTCAGAATGGAAATGGAAAATCCAGACAATTTCTCTGGGATTCTCCTTAATGGAACAACCTGGTATGAAGGTTGCCAGCAGGTAATTCTGAGGGGAAGCCACGTGGCTGGCAGTGAGGCAAGAGGGTGAACATAACTGACCGCGTGGGAGGGGCAAGCAAAGCCTCCACCCCTTGCAGTAGGCACTGCCTAGACTAAGGCTGCTACGCCTGCCTGAGTCACGGGAGGCGGACATTCCCACCAGTCTCCCTGAGTCACTGTCCCCCCGGAGACCATCCAGATTGGCCCCCCACGACGACACACAGAAACCCTGCCTTATCTCCACAGGACAATGCTCTGCTTGTAGCCTCACAGCTGTATTCCAGATGTGCTTCAGAAGGAAAAAGAGCCAGTAAGAATAGATACAAGAATCCGAGGGCGTGATTTCACCAAGAGCCCTTGTTGAGAAGGGAGACTTGTGAATCACCGGACAGAACAAAGAATTTGGAAACAGCAGGGCTGAGTTTAAATCTCACACGGACAATTAACAACAAAACAATGTGCTGAAGTTTCACTTTGTGTGAAGCAATGTGCTTTGTATCCATTATATTCAGCTATGCAAACCACAGTCCCCACGAAATAGGAACTACTGTCCCTGTTTTCCAGATTACGCCTAGTGAAGGTGGGCAGTGTCCCAAGAACCCACACTGAGAAGGTGCTGGAGCTAAGACTTGAACCCAGGTCTACCTGACTTCCAAGAGCAGTTTCCTCACACTCTTAACTGTATGCCCCCCAGCTGCTTCGTCAACCCCTTGGCATTAAAAATACCTGACATCCTGGACCAGAGCAATGCAGAAATTCAATAGAGAATGGATGTTATCATTGATACTGGAGAAGATCCAGGGCTTTTGGTACAGCTTTTGTGAATTCCATTCTGGACCTTTCTAACCATTTGGAGTAAGGGGTGGGGCTGAATGGTGTGATCAACAATGCTCTGTAACTTGGTAAAAAGCTGCCGCAGTTGAAGAACAGAATGTAGGTTTGTGTAGAGCTAGGATGGGTAGACTACAGCCCTCAGGCCAAATGCAGCTCACCTTCCGTTTGGCAAGCAAAGTTTTATTAGGACACAGCCACGTTTCTCTCCCCACAATGGACGAGCTGAGTCCACGAGACAGAAACAGAATGGTCTGCAAAGGCTAAAAGACTTGCTTTGGCCCTTTACGGAAAAAGGTGGCCACTCCTGTTCTGCAGCAAGTGCAGCCCTGGCCAAACCTTTCATTCACAGGCCCACCCTATAACTCCCACTCTCTCTGAAGCCGGTCACCCCGAGGCCGGGTTCTGATTCCCTGGGTCTCCACTGCTTGACACCCGTCAGGCAAGTCTGTCTGTGCTCCTGGCTCGGCTTCCCCTCCCACTTCCCAGCTGAGCCGCACTATCTGTCCTGGTAGACAGGAAATGGCCATCTAATCATCAACCGAGTTCCCTAGAGGGAACCGAGGACCAGATTCCCAGTCCACCCCCTTTATTTTACACACAGGAAATGCGGACCTGGCGCTTGACTGGTCCCTCTCTCCATCTCCTGCTGTCCCGCCTCTTGGCTCCAAGCTCCAGAGGGGGCACCCAAGGTTGGTGAGGCTCTTCAAGTGGGGCTCCCAGACCCCCTTATCAACACCACCTGGGGTGATTATAAAAGCAGCCTCCTCCCAATACACGCATGCTTGTGCACAAAGACACACACACACACACACACACACACACACACAGTGAGCTTTTGGCAGTGGAGCCCAAGGCTCTTCACAGCAAGTCTGAGAACACAGTGGCAGGTGTTGCAATCACCTCTGTTGCTGTGACCCTGTTTCTCCCACCCTGGCAGGTGGCACATCCACGCCTGCTTCTACTTCTTATCTTCTTTGTTTGGGCAGCTCTGTTGAGGTGGAAGGATCGTGAGCTCTGGTCCCAGAGGACCTGGGGTAACTCATCCACAGAGAACCGAGTCCCTCCTTTGAGTCAGCCCTGCTCTGGGCACTACAGACCCATGACCTCATTTCATCTGAGTCTCAGCCTCTTCACCTGTCAAATGGGGCGATGACCTGCCACCGGGGGCGATAGTAAGAGTTAAGTATTTGTGAAGGTGTTTGTAAACTGCAAAATCCTCTGTAAATGTTAGCAAGAAGTGGTTGTGTCTCTGGTTTCTGTGTTAAGAGTTAGCTGTGCCTGAAATCCAGTGTGGAGCTTAGAATCTGGCATGGATTTCATAAGAGGAAAGGCCTTATAGCTTTTGTGTTGCAACCAACATGAATAGTGGAAAAATAAATCACTGAGAAACATAGTCTCTCTCTTCAGCTCAATAAAAATGCCTCTGTCTCATGCCATGTGGGAGGATGACTTCTCACCATGAGGCCCTGGAAGTTTCAGTAGTGGATGGAACAATGGCCCCCAAAGAGGTCCATGTTCTAATCCCTGGAAACTGTAAATATGTTAGGTCACATGGCAAAGGGAAACTAAGGTTGCAGATGGAATTAAGGTCGCTAGTCAACTGACCTTAAAACAGGGAGAGTGTCCTGGATTACCCAGCTGTGTGCAATCATAAGGTCCTTAGAAGTGACAGACAGCATGCAAGGGAGCTCTGACCATGGAAGAACGGCCCGAGAGCTACAACACTGCCGGTTTTGAAGACGAAGAAAGGAAGCCACAAGCCAAGAAATGTGGGCAACATCTAGAAGCTGGAAAAATCAGGAAACTGATTCCCTCCCAGGGCCTCTGGTAGGAATGCAGCCCTCCTGACACCTTGATGTGAGCCCAGTGAGACCCTGTGTGAGAATTCAAGCCTACAGAACTACAGCACAATAAGTGGGTGTTGTTTTAAACAGCTACATTTGTGGCGATTTGTTACGGCAGCAAATCACACAGCTTCTATTCGGGGAACCGGCAGCTGCAGTCTAGTGAGAATGGCTTCCAAGGCTGCTGATGTGTCAGGCCAAGAACAGCCCAGTAAACCTCCACCAGGAATCACTTCCCCTGAACCATCACGTCCTGGGATGATCGCTGGCCATTTGGGGATGGTGGTGGGTGACGTGTTGCCATAACCAGACTGGGAAAAGTCATGGAGCACATGGGGTAGACATCGGCCTTCTCCACCAAGACAGCGCAGCCCAGGCCACAGGGTCCAAGCTCATCAAGGACTAAGAGGAAGGATAACCTCAAACATGGGAGCTCTTCCTCTGTCATGTTGCCTCTAGTTTCAGCTACTACCTGGTGGGTGATAACTATATGCCTGTGAGTATATTTGGACAATTGAAAAGCTTTCATTCAATAAATAAATGAATGAGTCTCCACTCTGTATGTCAGAATAACCTCTATCAGAGCTCTGTGGCCTTTCCCACAACCTCGCATGGCTCAGTAACAGCGGTCCAGGGAGAGAGGGGGAACCTACCACACCCCAATGGGTCCTGACTGGCGTTGCTGGTGGCCGAGACTTGGTGGAATCCTTCCAAGCACCCAAACTGTGTCCTGGGAGAGGTGCCAAAGCGGTCCCCTTGGAGGAATTGGATGAATGTGTCTGCTGGGAACGTCTTGGAATTCAGATGAAGCTGGAATTTTCCACTTTGGATCAGATCTGTAAAGCGCCCAACGAGATCCTTGCCCACCAAGGCTTCCTCTGCAAGACACAAGATGAGGCAGGAGTGTCATTGCTCCTGCAAGGGTCAGGGAGGATCCAGGGGCAGAGCCACCCAGCACATCCACAGCGAAAGGAGACATAGGCCTTTGCCAGTGTCTCATTTTACAGAGGGAGAAACTGAGACCCAGAGAAGGGGATTGATTGACCCAAAGATACACAGAATCAGAAGCACAGCTAGGACTCCAAACCAGATCTCCAGCTCCTGTCATTTCTGTGGCAGCAATGTGACCCCCACTGGTATAGGATATCATGACTTCAATCACTCATCTAAGGTACACTATCCAGATACATGACTGTCCCAACCTTTGCCAAGCCACCATCCCTGCGCCTCAGTTTCCCCATCTGAAAAATGGGGCTAGGAATGCCCCTGTTGCAGTTGGTGAGGATTACAAGAGAGAATGTGATGGGGCCGATCAAAGGGAAGGCAGAGCCTCCGTCTCAGGTTCAGCTAAACGCTGAGAAGGCCTCCAGCTGTCGAACTCCAAGTGTTTCCTAGGAAGAAAGCAGATGCGTGAGCACTACATCTGGAGCTGGGGAGGGTCCCAGCACGCAAGGAACATTCACGCCACAACGGCTACTGTAAAGGCAGCCCCAGGCCATGGACGCCAGGAATAAACATCTCATCCATTTGCAGCTTCAAACATACCCAAATTATGCCGGCTGTTTCCAGAG
Source organism: Delphinus delphis (assembly GCF_949987515.2). NCBI lineage: Eukaryota > Metazoa > Chordata > Mammalia > Artiodactyla > Delphinidae > Delphinus > Delphinus delphis. The sequence goes on along the minus strand of NC_082699.1, from coordinate 72,160,602 downwards.
GAAAAAAAAAGTGACCCTTAATTCATAACGCTACTGGGGGGAGATGGTAATTAGGGTCACAGGCACTGCAGAATGTCTGAGATACAGTCTGCCTCCTGGGTTACACTGTGGCGTTGTCTACAAGTTCCCCCTCATAGAACAGAGGTCAAGCTCCAGCCAGCCCCGACCCTCGGCATTTGGCCACCAGACAGTGGAAGAGGAAGTGGAGAAGCTTCCACCCTCTGGTCAGAAGCCCATGGGTTATGTCCCACCCTGGTTCAGAGTAACGATCGTAAGAGCCACTCTGCTTCTCCTTAGATCTTTCTACTCTCGATTCATCCATATCATTACCACTCCATTTTAAATAGTGTTAATAATGGGTTTAAACAGTGTCAGTGGTCTGAGACATTCTGTTTGGAAGTAGGCAGGACATAAATTATAAACCAATGGAGGCGCCCTCACCCCGCCCCACCCTCCCCTACTTCACACCTGTCTTCCTTCTCTGTGCCCAGAAAACGAAGATGAGAATTAGAAAATGTTCACAAAAGCGCAGTCGGGTGATATTATTTAGCTCTAGTCAGCTATGGACCAGAACTCTATTGCTCTTTATAAACTTCTCAGGAAGTAGCCCCTCCCACTAGCCCCTTCCTCCCACGGGAACCCTCCCATGGTTCCCTCCCTGAGCCCCACAGGAAGGCGCTGGGGCCGCAGTGGCTCCATCTGATGGATAGGAGCATTGAGACCCAGCGAGTCTGTGCACCTTCATGGCAGCAGTGCGGGAAAACATACCAACGTCACGCAGATCTGGGAGAGAGGCGGGTGGGACATCCTCCAGCCGCAATTTCCACGTGACATTGGCTCCTAACCGCTCCCCGCTCAGACACTCCACCCGCACCGTGAAGTCGTCACAGACGGGGATGGAGACAGGGGTCCCAGCCGTCTTCACCTGCACGGAGACACGAGCTCAAGAACACGGAGCAGGGAGCCAGCGTTGCCGAGCCCGCGCCAGGCACTTAAACTGGCCCGCGCCAGGCACTTAAACTGGCTTATGTTACTGTCAGAGGAGGTCGTGGAGAGGTCGTGACCTCCCTTTGACCCGGGAACTGGCCCCAGGCAATCAGAGCTCCTGAGCCCTCCCCTGTCCTCAGAAGGTCTGCTCTACACCCACCACCTGTCCCCAGTGGGAGCTGTTTGGGAGGACACAGCCTTGAGAAAGCTGGAAAATGAGGTTCCAGGTTCAGAGAGGTTGAATCACCTGCTCAGGTCACACAGCCTGCAGACAGAGGTGTAAGCAGAATAAAAGCCAATGTAAATGGGAAAAGAATTTGAAAGAGAATAGATACACATATATGTAAAAATAAAATAAAATAAACTACAAAGAAAACAAATATACTTAGAAAAAAATTTAAAGATTCTCAAAAAATTAAAAGGGCACAGACACACACACACACACACACACACACACACACACACACACAAGAAAGCCTAAACACTCCGAATTCACGGGGCTGTACTTCATTGGAGAAACAACTTCTGCCGACGACTCGGCCAATGTCCTCACAACACCTACATCCAGCAGGACACGACCCTCCCTCCCGGGAAGCAACAGCTCCTCCATTGTGACCACAAGGCCTGGCTTCTCCTCCCAACCTGAGCACGGCCCTCAGTGCCCCCTGACCGTCTGCAGGGCAGGGCAGTGGTGGTGCCTGGTTAGCCTGGGGACAGTGCCAGGCAGGGGCCGGGGTTCAACACAAGCCTCACTGGGCCCTCTTCCCATCGTGCTCTTTCAAAGGCAACATCCCAAGAGCTTCTATATCAAGCCCCAGGGGGTGTTAGTTTATCAGAAGCTTGGGCATCTAGAGGTGAATGAGAAGGTTCTGTGTACAAGGAAGGGTCTGTGAAGGACATCTGTCCAACCCACGATCCAGAGTCGATCTGGGCCTTGGCTGTCAGCCTGCTGCACGAGAGACCTTGACCACCTCATTCAGGGTCCAGACGATGCCCTCTCAACACAGGCCCTGGGCTGCAGGAGGTCATTCAACATGAATGGCAGGTCAAGCCACAGACTGGTACCAGGCACCCACTATGTGCCGTGCACCCCACGACGCCCAGGGTGCAGGTGCGCCAGTGGACGTGGGGTTCGTGCCGCTGTCACTGGAGGAGAACTGCTGTGTGCCAGGTACCTGGCATTCCCGCGAGGCAATGCGCACACTTTTTGAACATCCTCCATTATTCAGGCCCTGCGTGGAGCGCTTTAAACATGTTGGCTAGTTTAGTCTCCAAAACAGGCCTGTGGAGTCAGAACTGTCATTACCCCACGTTACAGACTGAATTAGCTTCAGAGAGGCTGAGGGGCTGCTGAGCACCAGTGTATTACTGATGAAAATCTGTCCTGGCCGCTGTAACTAGTGTCTGGCTTTGTTTATCTCCGATAATCCTCAGTGCCTAAAACCATGCTTGGCCTGTAACAGGCACCCAAACACTTGCTAAATGGAAGAATGAAGGAGGGAGAAAATGAGTGAAAGAATGAACAAATTTGGTGTAGTGAGAGTCTAGACTTACTCCGTGATGTGAAATCTCGGGCAACTTACTTACTCTCCATGGGCTTTAGTTAATTCACTTACCAGTCAAGGGCTAATGATACCCACTGAGCAGGGTGCTGTAATCATTAGCGATAAGGAAAGTAGAACTTGCAGCCTGGCACCAGGAATACAACCAGTGCTCACTAACCCATAAATATTGCTGATACTGCTGTCAAGTGCCTTTCTTTAGATAAAAGGGGGCAAGATTTGTTTCTCTTTGTTTTAAAATCAATACTCTTTGTATTTGGTTTTGTGAAAATGTGTGTTCTCCGAAATTCTTAACATGAGGTGCTAGAAATGAGTTGCTCTGATGAGACAGCAGCCTTTGAGCAGAACGAGGACTTATTTAACTGAGTGACTTTTAAAGACTCCCTCTGTGAACGCTTGGGACTTCAAATCACCAAAGTCCTTGCCTATTACACAGCTAAAAACCCTTTGGTAAGCATGTCTCTCCAGTTGGCATGTAACATTTTCCTTCCAAGGAGGATCCATGATGCCTCCTCACAGATTTAAGGACCGGCCCGGCATAGCAGCTCAGAGAGCGTGTCGCAGCACTGCAGCCTCCCTGCCCCATTCCCAGGCTCTTTCTTCATGGGTGGGGACAGTACCATATGGTGACCACAGCTCTGTCCTCACGTCAGCCGGCCTGGCTCTACCATTTCCCAGCTGTGACTCTGGCCAATTATTTTTATTCTCTAGTAATAACACGGTAACAATAATAGGGCTCCAGTGAGGATCGCATTAACTAACCCATGCTAAGGGATGCACGGTGCCTGGCACAATCTAAGCACTCAGCACGCATTTGGTTTGCTATCTTTATGCAGAAAGAATGGCCAATGATGAGATGGATACCAGATCCGCCTCTGCCTCTATGTCATTAGCCTTGTCTGAGTTACTTTCTCATCCTGGGCCTCAGTTTGCCCGTTGGTAAAAGGACCGTGGGTTGAACTGTAAGTTCATTTGAAATCTGAGGTTCTCTGCCCGGTGACCCTCAGCTCAGTCCAAGCCCCCCTTGTGGGGAAGGCCAGGCACATACCTGGATCTGACAGAAGCCGCGGGCTGTGAGCTCGTCTAACAGGAAATGCTGGAAAGCTGGCAGCAAGCCTGTGTAGTCGGCGTGGCACACCTTGCCCGGCGGGAGCTGGAGCTGGAGCTGCCCTTGGGTCCAGAGAGTCTGCCACAGCTGGGGCCCTGCAGACAAGCACCAGAGGTCAGCAGACAGGGGCGGAAGAGCTGTGGGATTCTTTTCTTTGTCTTGTTTGGTTTTTCCTCTGCAAAAATAACCCTTCTTCATTTAGCTTGGAGCCCACGAGCACTGCCATCTTGCTTGTCACCCTCTGAGTCTAACTACTTCCTAGCATGCCGGCTCGTCTCAAATTACTTCGCACCTTCACAGCAAACTCAGTCCTGCCTCAGCCTCTAAACCAGGCTGCTTTACATTTACATGGGACCTGGACATTCTTGTTGGAAAATCTTCCACTTGCACTCAAACAGGGCCACTGCACCTGGTTTGGCCAGTTAAGAGTTTCACCACAGCCTATGTGAAAGGCTTTCTCTAAGGTTGCTCAGTGCACAACCTGCACAGTCGTACACAGCAGCCCTGCACTCCACTTTAGGAGCTCAGGACCTATGCCTCTCTTCTCCCAAGTCCCTTGCTCAGTCGTGACCAGTCTGGTCTTAATTTCGGCTCAGGCCACTCTGTCATCATCCAGGGAAATAGGCCACGTATTTGTCCAAATCATATTTTGAAATTTTTCTGGATAGTATTCTCTCTTTCAGAATGCTTTATGGCAAATACTGTCCTTTGATGCTCTACCAGCCACCCAGAGCCTTGTGACAGTCAGTCCCAGGATCTGGGTCTCCCTCCTGAACGCCCCTCCCGCTGCCCTGGGTGGACCCAGCGCCGGTCCCCGAGTCCGCCCCCGGCCTGGCTGTGAGTAACCATGGCCAGCCTTTGCCAGGACAGATGCAGTCAGAGCCTGATGTGGCCTCACAGCCATGTGCATGTGAAAGTGGGTTTGCTATGAGAACAGGAGGAAGGAGCTCTGCCCATATTTAAATATGGCCCAGGCCCACAGTGATCAGAAAGGATGCCATACCCCGGAGCTCCAGATGGACGTGGGGGCAGGGCTGGCGTGGCAGTGTCACTGTCCCTCTCAGAGGCCGGACCAGCAGCTCTAAGCTTGCCAACACCATAGTAACCAATACGGCCAGTGGATCACCTGTATCTTGAATGCAGTCCTGTATCCAAGAGCCCAGAATGATGGCAGGTGTCTCAAGGGGCAGATTGCTCCAGAGAAGCCACAAACAGCGCTTCCCCCCCAGGGGTCTGGGAAGCACATCTGCTCCTTCTAGAAGAAAATGCTCCATTGGACCTTCTCTCCTGCTCTGATGCCACCTGGCTTACGGTGGACAGGCTACACTCGGGTGGGGAAAATGAAGGCCTCGGCCCCGAGCCCTGAGAGGGAGCGGGGAACCGGGCAGCCCTTCCTGGGGCCACTCACGCTGGCAGGCACGGGGCTGAGGGGGCTGCGACTCCCAGCGTCTCCTCTGCAGGCTACACAGCAGCGGCCCTGGCGGGAAGGCACTCCGGTAGCCCGGGCGGCACAGCAGCTGGCACCGCTGCATGGCAGCCCCTCCTGGGCCTGAGGCTGGCGCGCACAGGAGGGCCCCGCCGGACACATCCGACACGTTGAAGGGCAGTGGGCACTGCGGGCCTAGGAGAAGGAAAGGGACAGCTGTGGGCACCTGCCCAGCGCCGGGGCTGAGCACTGCCCCCCTCACTGCCGCTCACTCGCACGGGGGGGCCCCCGTCCTCCCTTCCCTCAGGCCAGCCTGGGCCTGTCCCCACCCTGCCCCGCCCTCCGCCTGGCCGAGCCCATCCTCTCTCGGTTTTATCACACGCCTGAGCAGGGCTGACTCTCGTTCCTCCACCACCAGCTCAGGCCCTCTCGAGCTTCTTCCCGTCTCTTCCATCTCTAAGTCCCATTCCCAGCCAGTCTCCTCCACCTCAAGGCCAACGGGTCCAGAGCTCAGTGTCTGCTGCCCACACCCGCTCTGGCTTCAGCACCCCGAGCTCAAGGCCTGGCACCTCCAGCCAGGAACATGGCAGCCAAGACGGTCCCACCTCCTCTGCCCATCAGCTGAAGCAGTGGCTCACACCTCCTCGACTTCTCTTCATTCCCACCGCACTTCCTTCATTTAGACATTCGTCATCTTCTTCCTGAACGGCTATCGAAGCTTCCTCACCAGCTCCCCGCATTTGGGCCTCATCCCCTGCCCTTCTGCTCCCGTGTCCAATCCAGTCCCCGCCGCCGGCAAAGAAATGGAGCTGGATTTGGCTCTCAAGACCCCCCGAGCGCCTGCTGACCCAACTCCCTCTCTCTGCTCTGGTCTCTTCCAGCCCCATTTTGCCCCATAGTTGTCGTTCCCTGACCGTAGGCTGGTTGCACACCCCATGCCCTTCCCTCTGCCTGCTCGTCTGCCTAAAAGTTTTCTTTACAGGTCCTCAGTTATCAGCTCAACCCCTCAAACTGTCTAACCCTTCCATGGTTCTCCCAGACCAACTTAGGCCTCCTTTCTCTAAGCTCTCAGGCCACTTGGAGTAGACCACCCCCCACCACCCCGCCGTGTTATCAATTATTCAAGACTCTATCTGCATTCTGGTCTCCCCACTGGATTGAGCTCCGAGAGGAAAGAGGACCCCTTTCCTCTGTTCACCCAGGCCATGGCACAATGCTGACCCAGAACACAAGCTCCATGAGTATGTGTTAAATAAGTGGGTAACTAAGTAAATTAAAGGACAGACATACTCCGTGCGACAATTTCACACCTGGCTAGAGGTTTAGTTCATCATCTGACCGAAGCATAGCCTTGCTGCCTGCATATGTCTGGCTTTAAAATCTGCAACCCACATGTGACTCAGGAGTACTTGGGGGCCTCACAGATGGAGAATGACCCATTTTGATCTCCAGGGGGCAGCCTGGGTCTTCTATCTAATAAAGACGATGGCCTCTGGCCAAAATTTTGCACTGTAATTTGAGGGCTTATTGAGTTGGCTCTTACCAAGTACCATGTATACGCTGGGGATGGGAAGCCTGTGGGCTATGGGGCCAGCCTGTGGGCTATGGGACCAGCCTGTGGGGCCAGGCTGTGGGCCAGCCTGTGGGCTATGGGGTCAGCCTGCAAGCTTTGAATCCTGGCTCAATCATTTACTAGTTGAGCCCCCTAGAGCAAGTTAATTACTGTCTCTGTGACTCCGTTTTCTTGCCCATCAAATGGTGAGGATAGCAATAGCGCCTACCACCTAGGGATGGTGTGAATCAAAATGAATTAAGGCATGTAAAGAGCTCAGAGGAGTTACTGGCAGCTAATAAATGGTCATTAATGTTAGCTATTATTATTATTAACAATAACAACAAGCGTAATACATTATTGCCTGATTGGAAATTATAGGATGTGAATTCACCCTTTCAGAGCAATGAAATAGCATTTGATGCACCACAAGGGTAAACTTCTGAGAGAAATAATAGCTGATATTTACCACGAATTTTAGAGGTTGTTTAACTCTGTCATGATCAATACTTAACTGGACCTCACTCAAAATAGCCCTATGAAGCAGGGATCCCCGGTTTTATCATCCCCCTTTTACAGATGACAAAACTGAGGTTTGAGGATTTGGAGGGACAGAGCCAGGGCTTGAGTGCTGGTTCTTTGAACCGAAGCACTATCCCAGCAGGGAAAGGCCCTTTAGTCTGGCGCTGCTGAGGGGGGAAGGGTGCTCTTCCCTGGGCTCCCCGGCTCCCCGGCTCCAGCATACCCTTTGCAGAGCCCGCAACACTCAGTGTTATAATGGCTCGCGGACGTCTCCCAGGCCCCGGCCCTATTTCTGGCTTGGACAGCAGGCTCGCCAGGCTGGGGGAGGACTCCACCCCTCCGTGCTGAGCGCGGGATTGTGCACAGCCCCATACGTCTCTGAGCCCCTGTGTCCGACCTCTAGGATGGCAATAAAGGTCCCTGGCACTTCCGACCACCAAGGCGGGCCAAGTACAGGAGGGAAGGTTTTGGGCACCTGGAAAGCCAGAGCACCGCTGAGTTGTGACCTCTCACGTGGGAGGGCGCCCGGGCCCCGGGCCGAGGACCTGCGAGGGGCTTCCCACACCAGCAGCCAGGCCCCCATTGGCAGCCAAGGCCACTGAGGCTGACGAGGCCCAGCTCCTCCTCACGCCAGGCAGAGCGGAACTGGAACCTGCATGCCCCTGCATCTCCAGCCCACGCTCTTTCCTCTGTCCTCCGAGGCTTCCTGCAACTACTTGGCCAGGCCCCTCTCAGGACTCATGCAGGATCCCCAGCTGGACCCGTATGTGGGCCCAGAACTGGCTCTCATCCTTCCCGCGGGACCCCAGGGAAAACCCCTCACCATCTGAACCTCCAATACCACACCTCTATTTAAAAACCACTGTGCGGCCCTTGGTATGTGCCCGGGATACTGTTAAGAGCATCACCAATACCAACTCCTTCAATTCTTCCCACAAAGCTGAGGGGTAGGTCCCACTATCCTCATTTCCCAGAAGCCAACGCTGAGGCACACTGAGGGTAAATATCTTGCCTGTGACCCGAGAGCTAGGACACGGCACAACCGGACCCCAGAATCTATGTTCTCCACGAGTGTGCCAGGCGTGTGTGCATGTGTGTGTGAAAAGCGAGATGTCAGTGAGGGAATGTGCACATGTGAGCCCCTGGTGCACAGAGTAAACCTCAATAAATGCATGTTCCCCTCCAGGTCCCCAGGATGGCTCTGTACCCTGGGGCTCTTCTGGTTCCCCTCCATGGCCTTTTTTGGGAGTGGGCCAGTGAGTGCTTTGACTTGGCTGGGAAGGCATCTCCTCCTGGGGTCTCCGCGTCGTCTGAGACACAGACGTTCCTCTCGTCAGCGTCTCACCCTGCCCAGCCGACCTGCTTTCCCATGGCCTTCCTCCCCAGTTTCACTGAAATGCAGACTCCCTGGCTATGGTTTGACTCATCCAGCCTCCGTGGTCGGGGAGGAGGGAAAAAGGAAGAAGTATGGAAACTGACGTGAATTGAACACCCACAGCGGGCCAGCATGGAGAGGGCACTCTACCTCCTTAATCTCACGCAGTCCTTCCAAAGGATAACTGCATCATTGCCATTTTAGAGGCTAGGAGAGCAAAGGCTCAAAGCAGCTGAGTGGCTTGCCTGGGGCACGTGCTGGTGACTGGACTAGAAACCAGATCCTGCTTCCAGCCCCTCATACAGGAGCTCGTGCGCACGGCGCATTTACTGTGTGCCAGGGCCGCCCAAGCATCTCCCAAGAACTGATTTCATCTTCACAGCATCTCTGTGAGGCAAGACTGTTGTCACCCTCATCCCACAGGTGAGGACCCCGAAGAAGCGGGACCTTAAATTTCTGCCCTAAGTCCTACAGCAGCAAGTGGGGAGCCAGGCCTGGCCCTGGAGGCTGCCCTCTGAGCCACCAGGTGAAGCTGTTTACAGAGACTATTTGAATTAGTCTTAACGATGACTCTAAGAAATAGCTACGATTCCCCATGCCCATTTCACCGATTGGGAACCTGTGGTCCAGAGAGGTTAAGGGACTAGCCCAAGGTCACCCGCAAGGGAGGTGGCAGAGCTGACACTCAGGTCTGTCTGTCTGGCCCCTACATCTGAGCTTTCTCCACCACGCTCGCAGTAGGTCAGCAGGAAGGGGCTTCGTTAGCGCTGGCTGTTCCATTTGCCAGAGGTGTGGCTTTCAACATATTAACGAGCTTCTGTGAGTCCCAGTTTTGCCATCTGTATAATGGGGAGTGGGACTGTTCTATTTACCTGCATCGCTGGGAGGCAAAAATGGGATAAGTAATGTGAAAAGCACATTTTAACAGGTAAATCTCTGCACAGGTAAGTTATTATCGTGGAATCCTGCAAGGCCAAGCCGCATGGAGTCTTCTCAGGCCCCAGAAGAGCTGTGCTTCCGGACCTGTTCCTGCAGGAGACACATCAGGCTGTTTCCTGGGTCCCAAACAGTGCAGACCACTCTTAGATGCCCTGCAAGTTCAATGTGCGTGGCGTCTGACCCTAAGGCTGCCACATCACTTCTCTCAGCAGCATCTGGCAGGGAGCTCTACTCATAAATACCCACTGGGCACCTACTATGTTCCCTGCATGATGGAAGCTGCTGAGGCCCTTGAAGCAGGCCCCGTACAGAGAGGGGGAGTTGGGGGCTTGGGAGAAAAGGCGTGTGGTGAGAGCCGTGGGCACACGCCACAGGTTAGGGTCAGGTGAGGAAATGGACAGAAGGGGACAGAGACCCACAAAGAAAGCAGGTGACTCTTCCTTCCCACCCTTCCTTTGAAGAGACCCCCTGTCTCTTTGCAATATAAATATAAATTTACAAATATAAAAATTCTCTTTACGCATAGAAATCACTAGACCTAATTAAATGTGTCCGCAGTTCCAAAATGTTGCTTATAGACTGCAAAAGTTAAAAATAAGGCAACGAAACAATAAGGACAGCAAAAGAAAGGCAATTGCAATAAAATTAGTATTTAGTACAATATCCCTCGACCCTGCCAGACCCAACATCCCAATTTGTAATAAATATTTTGCAATGTCTTCATTTACTGTTCTGAAACGAAAGTCACAGATAATGTAACCTACCTGTGCCCATAAATTTTAGCGTGACTGCAATGTTCTGTGACTTGAGTATATAGGAGGAATGAAAGGTAAGTAACTGATAATTAAATAATATTTTAATAAGTAATAATGTATTTCAATAGTATAATATATAATCATAAGAGATATGTTTCAATATCTGATATCCAAATGATTTTTAAACTAGAAATAAAAATAAACAGATCGACACCTCCACGGACTCCTAAAGCTCCCTGGCTGGGATGGACCCGCCCACACTGAGATCCTGCTGTGTGTACCCTCCTCTCCACTCGAGGATGGGGAGACCAAGACCCGGCACCCCTCAGCAGGCCTGAGCTTTGTGAGGCGCCGGCTCAGGAGGTCCCTGCACGGGCTCTCCTTGGTTTGAGCCCCAGGGCTGGGCATTGGTACAAAGCAGACGCAGTTTCAGCATCACGGGAATCAACTGTGACCACATCCCTCTTGCGGTTCCCTTGTCTCCCTTCCTGTCCCCACTGTCCTGGCACCTTTGGAGTCCCCCCAACCCCAGCCAGGACAAAGGAAGAGATGAGCAGGACCCCACCAGCCCAGGGAGCCCCTCTGCAGCATCACCACTTACTCTCACAGGCCGGCTGGCTCCCAGCCACGCGGGTCCCAGGCACCTCCTCTCCGCTGCCCAGGACACACCAGCAGCTGCCCTGGGACGGGTCGCATTGCACTGGGGAGAAGCCTCCATCCTCCGCCGTGCAGGCTGGGGCGTAGCCAGGGCTGGCTCTCCTGGAGGGAACTCCACTCTGGAGCACTTCACAGAGGCTCGGGCCTTGATGCAAAGACAAGCCCTATGGGCTCTTTGCCCGTGAAGCTGCCATAGCCCTTGTCACCACCCACCACCGACTGCCACCTGCCTGCAGGGCCCCAGGGTCTGGGGTGCCTCCCCACTGGGGTGTTGAACTAGGACAGGGCAAAGCCTGGGCCTCGCTCAGGTCTGTACTCCCCTATCTGCTCCATACACACACACACACACACACACACACACACACACACGTGAGCAACCACAGTTCAGATGATAAGGGCGACAACAGGAGATGTGCAGGGCAGTTTAGGAGTCCGTAGGAAGGTAGTGAACTCCGCCGTGGAAGGGGGAGGCCCGCAAAGGCTTCCTGGAGGGACCTATGGGTGGGCTGAGTAAGACTTAGCCAGCTGGTAGCGGGAGGGGTGGGAGGTTTGCAGAGGCTGAACCAGAACACATTAAGGCCCCGGGGGAAGAGAGTGTCTGCCTGCTTGAAACGTCTGACTACAGTCTATTACACCTGGATCTTGATGCTGAGATGGAGAAACAAGAGAAGCAAAAGAAGTTACAGGAGCCACACACACAGGGGCCCATGAGCCACAGCAAAGAGCCTGGCCCTAAGGACCATGGGGAGTGTCAATGGGTTCCAGGCAGAGGAGGGACATAAACACGTCTGCACTTTACGGACATCGTCTTGACCTCACCGTGGAAACCAGACGGCGGAGCCAGGCTGGAGCCTGTGGTGGCATCCGTGCTGCACAGCTGGTCTCCCATGAAAGCACCAGTGCCCACTTTAATAGGGACCAGCGCTGGTTTGCGCCTCTAGTTACGAAGTGCAGCCCCAATCTCTGCTGTGTGTATTTCTCCCAAGAACCCACTGAAGTGGAGGAATATTGTCCCTATTTCATAGGTGAGAATACTGAGGCACAGTGAGGATAGAGGCTTGCGCAGCTCTGGAAGTGGTCGAGCTGGGACGTGAAGCCCCAGCTCTTGGGGCTCCACACCCGGTGCTCATGGGTGGGGTAGGGGGTAACGGGGGAGGAGCCATACTTACACTGGGCACTGCCGTTTGTGCCAGGCGGTGTGCCCTCTCCTGAGGCCGGGTCCACACACCAGGTGCTGGCCTCTGACACCTGCAGCCTGGCAAACTCTCCTGTCTGAGACAAAGCCGAGGTCGTGTCACCAAGGGCAGGTGATTTTGTAGCTGATACGTCAGTAGCCAGATGTCAAGAATGTTCCTTCAGAACCACTGGGGATGGTTTCTCCAAGTGGAAGGGGTGGGAGGAGGTGCTGTCCTCTTCCAGACCCTCTACATACATTATTTGAGTTGGTGATTTTAACAACCCCATGAGACAAGAACCACAGTTAACCCATTTTAGGGCAGGCGAAACTGAGGCTCACTCAGAGAGGGAAAGTGACAGAACAACATCCCATAGGTTGGGGAGCGGCAGACCCGGGCTGGGCCTAAACCCATCCAGCCCCAAAGCCCAGCCACTCTCTTGAAATAATGCCCCCCATTCCAGAAATGATTTTCAGCAAGCATCCCTTGGAGAAAGGGAGTCTGTAACACCTGTAACAGGGAATAAAGAAAAGGTAAAAGGCAGCCACCCAAACCCTGACCGGGGCCCCTGTCTCCTCGGCCTGCCCCAGGGCCAGCTGGGGGATGCTGGGGAAGCTCCTTCGATTCACTGGGGAGAGTTTCCTCATCTAAAAAAGAAGGAGGTGGGACTAGATGGACCCTTGAGCACGTTCCTTCTCAGAGCCCTTGATGGAAGAAAACATCATCTCTCCTGAGCGTGTGTAACAGCAGGTGTCGGGAGAGGGCAGCTCCCCCAACCTTCCTGGCCGTCACTGGAGGTTTCCTTGACTTTTCTTGGGCACTTGTTTGTTTTATACTCTGCTGTGCCATGTTCACAGACAAGAAATGACCATCATAACGACACCCGACATTTCCAGAGAACATACCAGGAGGCCCCCCCCTCCCTGGGGGTGTCATTCAGTCCCTGGGAGGTAGGGAGCCCACTGTCCTCATTCTACTCAGAGAGGCCCAGAGAAATCAGGTGATGCACCCCTGGGCGCACGGCTTTTTAGCTACACAGGTAAGAGTCAAAGCCAAGCAAAGGTTTGAGAAAACATGGGATAAAGACTTAAAATTGAGAACACTTTAGCCATTAACGTGAATTTTCTTCGAGAGTTGGGTCCAAGGCATAGCCATCCCGTTTGGGCAGTGGACGTCTTGGGTCCTGTTTCCTGGCACCTGGGTGCTCCAGGAGACAGGCTGGAAAACCACACGATCAGAGGTTCTCTGGGACCTGCTCTGAACCCCTTTTCCCTCCATCAGAGCTGTGGTTTCTGCCTCTCCTCCTCCATGGGTGAACTCGCCACCCCACCCCTGATGATGGCGCAGACTCTCATTCCAGTGGTAGGGGGCTGTCAGCCAAAATAAAAGATTAAATTTCTCTATAAAACTCCATCATAATTGGGGTCCATGTTTACAGCACCAAACAACAATAATAATGAGGAATAATAATAAGGAAACTTTTGCTCAGTAATTTGCAGTTTCACTAACCTCTACACTGCTGATTTCATCTGATTTTCTTGGAGCCCCTTGGAGCCTAGCAGAGTGGGTGGAGGTGTTCCTATCACCCCTACTTCAGGGAAAGGGGCCTGAGGCACAGAGATTGCCATCATTTGGCACCTAAGTGGTTGATTCCAGCAAGAAGCTTTTCCCTAAGAGCTTTCACATCAGTCACTGCACTAAACCATGACAACCCTCCACGGAGCTGTGGAGGGAAATACATTACGTCCCCCATTTATGCTGAGAAGCTAAAATGTGATGAGCGTGGCGATGTGGCAAACGGCCTCAGAAACTGTACATGCGTAGATTATTTTTCAAAGAGTTTTCATTAAAGATATTTCCTTAGGGCCTCAAAACAATCCTAGCGCTAGGGAAGGTTAAAATGTGGCCTGATCTTAGGATAAAACAAAGTACGGAGAAGCACAGAGAAGGTAAGTAAATTACCCAAGTTCACACAGCTAGGGTCAGCCAGGGCTGGGACAAAAACCCAGGTCTAGAACTCCTGTGAGTTTTCGACTAAAACAAATTTATTGAAAACTAGAAAAATTACCATCCAGGAAGTTCTAGCTTCCCTCTCAACCCTTCCTGGGCCTTCAGAGGCTTACCTCTAAGCAGGTTGGGATGAACAGGTCTTTTGCAGATGGGTTTCCTTGGGAACCAGCCTGTTTCCAACTGGAAAGCAGTGCCCTGGCTCGAGACTTCTCACAGCTGGTGGGGCCTGGCAGGGAGAGAGGGGACCTCTTAACAGACTGGCCATGGGTGCCAAGGAAGGGTGGGGAGCCCAGGTTGGCCCGAGTGTCAGAGCCGTGCATCTGGGTGGATGGAGGTGCCTTATACATAGAGCTGGAAACTCAGAGAAGAAGCAGGCTGAGATTCTGGGACAAAGACCCACATGGGACGTATCATCTCTGACGTGTAATGCGAGCGCTTGATTGCACGGGTCTGAACTCAGGAAAGAGGTTGGACTATAGACCAGATGCAACGTGGCTGCTGAAAGTACAGAAGTGGCAGAAACTGCCCAGGGAGCAGGTGCAGCGGGGAGACCTGGGGCTCCCTCTCCCCCTGCAGCTGCCTCTCTCCACCTGGGAAACGAGGACCACCAATTAGGAAGGGCCAAGGTCAGGGAGAGTCTTCCAGGCCTGGGGACTAGAGGAGGCGTGGTCTGGCTGCCCTCAGGGGCTCGTCTGAAGGGCTGGCCCACGGAGCCTCCCCAGGCTGGGAGTGGGCACCACCCACCAGAGCACCCACCGCCCGGGTCAGGGGGGCTTCTCTTACACTGCGGGATCTGAGGGGAGCGGGCAGCCAGCGAGGTAGGGACGTACTCTCCCTTCCCGTCCACACACCAGCAGTGCCCTGGAAAAGAGCCACAGCCAGAGTTCAGGAAGCGCCCCGAGGGACCTGCCCCAAGTGTCCCGCAATACACACTACTATATATAGAATAGATGACGAATAAGGACCTACTATACAGCACAGGGAACTCTACTCAATACTCTGTAATGGCCTATAGGGGAAAAGAATCTAAAAAAGAGTGGCTATATGTATATGCATAACTGGTTCACTTTGCTGTACACCTGAAACTAACACAACACTGCAAATCAGCTGCACTCCAATAAAAATCTTTTAAAAATTTTAAAAAACTTTCCTCATTTGCATGCATAGCAGTGCCAATAAGGTCCCTCTCCCATCCTCCCATCTGTCCGCCCTCCCCAACACTGTCCACAATCACAGGCCTTAACACCCAGAAACCTCAGCAACCACTCACGTGACCTTTGGGCTGGTAGAAGGCCACTGCTCCCATTGTACAGATGGGACAACCAGAGGCCAGAGAAACTAAAGGACTTGCCCCCAGCCGCCAAACAGGGGCCTAGAGTCCAGCTCACTTGCCCCCCAGGGCCGGGCTCTTTCCTCTAAGTGGTGTCACTTGGCCTCCCCAGGGCGCCCGCCCCCCTCACCAGTTGCGGCGTGGCACTGCACGGGCTCCCAACTTCCGAATGCGTCACACTGGGGCACGTAGATGCTGGACCGCAGAGGGGTGGATGCCTGTGGGGATCTGCCCAGGTGGACACGGAGTCTCTGGTAGAAGTCAAAGGCTGGAGTCAGGAGAGAGGAGCAGAGATGTGAGTGCCTGACTGGCAAAGCCCGGGCCGCGTAGGCTCCATCCTGAGAACAGCCACACAGACCCTGTTTCAACATAGGCAGCTTTTTTATTTATGTGACAAACACTTCCACCCAAAATAGGCTCACTGAGCAGTGGGTAGGCACTCACCAGATTGCCCATTAAAAATAAAAATGTAAAAAAACATAAAACTAAAATGTCAGCTGATGGGAATTCCCTGGTGGTCCAGTGGTTAGGACTCTGTACCTCCACTGCAGGGCGCACGGATTTGATCCCTGGTGGGGGAACTAAGATCCCGCAAGCTGCAAGGCGCAGTCAAAAAAAAAAAGAAAAGAAAAGTGTCGGCTGAAGTTTGAAGGAATGGAATCACTGTTCCTCCTTCTTCAGGAATTCTCATTTAGAGCTGATCAGGTCAACACAGTGTCTTCAGCACATGAGATAGCAGTGATCACTGATGACACTTATCACACGTTGACTGTGTGCCGCGCACAGCTGCGTAGCAGCTACCTTTCCTCCTGCGCCCACCCCTCCCCCTCACGAGGACCTGGGACACTGCTACCAGGTTCTGATGGTCAAAGACACTTTGTGGCCCTCAATCTTTTTCTGCGCTGGGCCTTCGATCCCCGTACTCTACAGGACATGGAGGTTTGCACACCAAGAGCTTCCTCTCCTCTGCAACAGTAGACGTGCCTCTTCTCATTTGCAGGGATGCCAAGGAAAGTGACCAACCCTGGTCCTTCTCTATAGACACTTCCTTTTTTCCCAGTGATGTCAGACATGCAAAATCAGAGCCAGTGGCTTGGTGGAGGGCAACTTCCTTAGCCTGACTTCTGAGGAATATGCCATCATACCATTCAGCGAATAAATCCCTATGGTGCCAACCGTTCTCTCTTCCCTTCCTCTAAATTTCCCTCTCTAACCAATGTGGTCACAACTCAAGGGGCATCAGTCCCTCCCCCTCTCTTTGATTACATCATACCCTGCCCATGCACAAAATTTTAAAACACTGGTTTCCTGCCCAAAGCAGAATCTCCAAGTCTCTAAGGAACAGAGAAAGAAAGTACCTGGGCATGAGGGGAGGGAAGGAAGGAGAAGAGAAAAAAAGAGGAGGAAAGAATCAAGGGTGGTTAAGCAACATTCTCCAGGTTCCCACTATCTGTTGAGTGCTGTTCTAGGCCCCAGGATATAAAGAATAAGACGGGTGCCTTGTCCTCCCAAAGCCCCGGCTGATGAGCAAGAGAAGCAGGAAATAAAGATGGCTCTTGGGAGACTCTCACATGTGGTTAAGGAAATAAAGACATGCGAAACCCAATGTCAAGGTGGCGGCAGACATGCCAGGAACATGAAAGCAGGGAGGCTCCAGCCTGTGGGCGTGGGCGCTCGTCATCTCAGTACAGATGTGAGGGGAACACTGCTTGGCTGTTTTGTGGCCCAAGCCCAGAGAACCCCTGACAGGGAATCAGCTAAGCTGACAAGGGGCTGGGAACTCGGGTCTGCTTGGAGATGGACGAATCGGTCCTCCCTGCCAAGTTGGTGCGGGGTCAGCGAGAGGACTGCAGAGACATGGGACCCTGCTGCCAGAGCAGGCTGCAGGTGCTGGAGGATGAGATGGGGCCCTGGGATGAGACCAATCTAGGCTCCGAGCCTGGCCATACCAGGCAGCAGGGGCATGGGACGGAGGCCCGGGGGCCAAACCACCAGCATCGCATCCAGGCTCTGCTAGTTATTAATTAGGTGAACTTGGGCGTGCGACTTAACCTCTGTTTCCACATTTGAAAAGAATCAAAGATGGGGATTATAGCATCATTCTCATGGAGCTGTTGGAGGACCAAATGCAAAGATGCGGTAATCTGCTTAGCACAGGAAGTGCCTGGCCAGAGGCACATTTCAATTAGTTGAAACGCTGAGCTGTTATTAGGCCAGAGCAGTGTCAGTCCTCTGAGCGTATTTCTGTTACACGCAGGCACTAAGTTGTGCTTTTTGGAATTACTACCTGGATTAGATTCGCTCACATGAGGAAGGTGCCTAAACCCGGAAGTTCCTCAGTTAGGAGGGTTCCTCTCCTTTCCCCCTTGGAGGGGTGTTCCTGAATCCTTGGAAATGGGGGGAAGCCTCAGAACATGCCATGAGGGGAATGGGAGCATCTGGGGCTCACATATTTGAACCTTCTAACCAGAATGCTTGGCTTCCTGGTGGGCGGCAGGCACCATCTGCAATACAAAATGTGAAGCCCTGCCCCCAAGGGGCTCTGCTGGAGGATCGGGGGACATCTCGGAGAGGTGTGCAAAATTCCAGCTTTGGCTGGGATCACAAAAAGCCTTTGTCTTTTCCGGAATCCATGGGCCCAGGGAAACCACAGTCCTGAAGATGACTGAAGAGGAACTAATTCAAGCTCTTGCTTCCTCCAAAGAAGGAACAAGAAACCAGAAGCACCGGGCACTCACTGGACAGAGCTGCCAATCGAATGGCATAATCACTCCCGCTCAGAAACTTCTCCAATAAAGTCTCTCGGGGCAGGGAGAGGCGAGGAAGGGCCAGCTCCTCGTCCGTCAGCCGGATTCCTTTGGCCGCGAGGAAACTCTCTCCCAGAGGGAACCGAGAACTGTTGGAATCCATGACGATCTCTTCTGCTTCCTTAATGAACTGCAGGACACGAAGCTTCACTTGCTCACAAGAGCCAGGACCTAGGGAAGTAAAGACATCACAGACGGATTCATCCACCTCGTGTTGCTCCCTTTGACCCCTTTGAAGTATGTGAGCATGTAGACACACACTCACACACACGCTCACACACACACAGTCACTCACACACACACACTCTCTCTCTCTCTCTCTCACACACACACACACACACACACACACACACACTCACACACATATTTCTGCCTCTGCTGTTTCCTTCACCTCAGCTCTTTCCACAACCTGAAATGTTCTTCCTGTTTTGTCTCCACAATTGCATTCACTCAACATTTATGGAGTATCTATTTTGTAAGAAGATTAGTAGTAGTTAATGTTTATTTCATGCCAGGCATTGTACTATGAACATTTACACAAACAATTTAATTTAATTTATTAAACAGCCCAGTATGATGTTATTATTATGTGTGTGTTACAGATGACAAACCGAGCCATGGTGAAGTCATATAACTTTAAACAAGCTCCTAGCTGGCAAATAGTTGCTTCAGAATTCCAGTCTAGTCAGTATGACTCTAGAACCAGTGATGTTGACCAGCTGCCTCAAATGGAAGGATGGACAGATGGATGGATTGATGGATAATAGACAGATAAATGCGGGAATGGATGGATGGATGGATGGATGAGTGGATGGACGGATGGATGTATAGACCACAGATGGGGGAACGGATGGATAAATGGGGGAATGGATGAATGGATGGATGAGTGGATGGATAGATGGATATCAAAAGTTGAAAGAAGGCATTGTAATTTAGTAAAGAGTTATTCTTGTGAAAGGGAAAGAGCATGACTCTCAGAGACCTCTGGGTTCAAATGTCAGCATGATCTCTTATCAGCTGTGTAATAATGTACTTAACTTTTCTGAGCTTCAGTCTTGTGATCTGTGAAATGGGGATAATCAGGGAATCTACGCCATAGGGTTTTTGTAATTATTCTATGAGTGTGGCAGCTGAAGTGGTTGGCACATGTCTGGTACATGCTGTCCTTGAAATTGTTACTACTATAAAAAGCCACCGAGCCATATTTATTTCAGTCAATCACACTGAATTCAACAGTGAATGTGTTCAGTAGATTCTTTTGAGAGCATAGGATTACCAGAAACTCTTGACACCTAGGATTTGAAGACATTGATTTCTGTGGATGTTCTTGATCAAAAAATCTATTCTCTCAATCCCACGGATTTGGAATCCCTGAAGCAAAAGTTCACATTCAAAACTCTATGCTTACTGCTCATGTCTTTCAGAATAGACTGAAGATTCCATAACTGGACACTTAAGACCTTTGAAAATCTGGCCCCAATTTACCTTTAGTCTCTCCTTCTATAATTCCCTCCTAAGTACCCTGCCCCCCTTCCTACCACCTTTCTCCACCCATCCCCAACAAAGCAGACCCTTTCACAGTCTCCCTGACCCGGCACATCTATTTCCTCTGTCAGGAAGGGCTGGGCAAACATCCCTCACGATCCAGAAGCTGATGCCATGCAAATCTTTCCCCAACTCCCCATTCGGTGAGTAGCCCCATT
Source organism: Delphinus delphis (assembly GCF_949987515.2). Lineage (NCBI taxonomy): Eukaryota > Metazoa > Chordata > Mammalia > Artiodactyla > Delphinidae > Delphinus > Delphinus delphis. The sequence continues at coordinate 72,140,694 of NC_082699.1, read as the reverse complement.
CTCTGGGCATCCTCCGTCGTGTCTTCTGTGTTCACACTTCTGTTCTATCATTTCAGTTTATTACCCGATGACAAGTCAGTTTCTCACACTAGGCTCTGAGCCCCTGGAGGACAGACACCATACCTTTCTCATGATTGTTTCCCCGTCACACGGCACAGTGCACACAGCAGGTGGTCCATAAATGCATATGAAGTGAAGAAAGCAAACTGCCAACAGGCCAGAGATGGCAATACGGACAGGACCTGACATCATACCCCTAAGGGCAGGAGCCATCATCCCTGCATGTGTGCAGGAAGTTACTGGTCACCTCCTTACTTACTGTCAGTTGTATTAGTCCAATTAGTTGAGGACTTTCTATGTACTGGACCTGGCACTTTCCATCTATTGTCTGCTATAATTCTCACACCAACGCTTTTGAAGTAGTTATCTGTCATAACCCAGATTTTACAGATGAAACTAAGACTAAGACAGACGACCTTTCTCTAGCTCACAGAGTAGGAGGTAACAGAACCCGGTTTCAAGATGCCTAGGGCTCTGTCTTCTAGGTCCATCCTTCTCAAACTTTAGGGAGCATTAGATCCACATGAGGATCTTGCAGAAATGCAGATTTTGATTGAGCAGATGGAGTCCGAGATTCTGAATTTCTGACAAGTTCCCAAACTGGTGCTGATGCTGCTCGAGTCTGATGCTTTGAGCATCAGGGCTCTGAACCAATGGCCACCAAGCCCTTCTGATAACACACCCCTATCAACGAAAGAGTTTGAACATGCACCCCAAAACATGTGCATTTCTTTATTTATAAAGCATATGTATGTACCGGTATAATAAGGTGCTGGGTACAGTTTTCTCAGCTGTTTCAGCTGTCAAAAGTTAATGGCAAAAACAAAAACAGAAATGTAAAAGGAAGAGATAAAATACTAAATATAAATGGAAGTTCTAATACTTTCTTCCCAGTGGATTATTCTATAAACCCGGGTGGTCTACTCTACACAACCTCACATTACTCAATGAAAGAGATGGTATATTCTAAGTTCAGCTCCAACGCTTTGGTGAATAAGGTCTCAAAGTGAATGAGACTAGCTACTGAATTTACTAGGTGCTTTTGGTATCAGCAACTCAGGCCCCAAAAATTAGATCCAAAGAGGACCAAATTCAGTCTTAAATCATCTAAAAATACAGGAATGTCCCCGTGTAGGAGACCTGACCATTGGTCCAGAGAATCTCAAAAAATAAATGAGACTTCTTATATAACAGTCATGCTGACATCTGTGTGTTGACTTTGAAGGTCAGCCCATTGCTAGGACTTGACATGTTAAAGGAGAATCCTAGTAGTGGGTCTCCAGGCTATTCAAGATGCCCAGGGAATTACCGTTCTCATCACATATTCCTATCACCCAAAACCCACTTCTGCTAAAGCCTAAACTTCGGCTAATGTCAAAATAGTGACACTAATTCAAAAAAATACATGCACTCCAGTATTCATAGCAGCATTATTTACAATTGCCAAGATATGGAAGCCAACTAAGTGCCCATAAACAGATGAATGGATAAAGAAGACACCTAAGTGTCTGTAAACAGATGAATGGATAAAGAAGATGTGGTGTATATACATACACACACACACACACACACACACACACACACACACACACACACACACACACACAATGGAATACTACTCAGCCATAAAAAAGAATAAAGTTTTGCCATTTGCAGCAACATGGATGGACTTGGAGGGCATTATGCTAACTGAAATAAGTCAGACTGAGAAGGACAAATACTGTATGATGTCACTTATATGTGTAATCTAAAAAATACAACAAGCTAGTGAATATAACAAAAAAATAAGCAGACTCAACAGATACAGAGAACAAACTAGTGGTTACCAGTGAGAGTGGAGGGACAATATAGGGATGGGAGAGTGGGAGGTGCAAACTATTGAGTATAAGATAGGCTCAAGGATGAATTGTACAACATAGGGAATATAGCCAATATTCTGTAGTAACTGTAAATGGACTGTAACCTTTAAAAACCGTTTAAATTTTTTAAAATTTTTAAATAAAAAAATTAAAATTAAAAAAATTGATTAATTTTAACAATAGCAGAAAGGTCTGGGCAATGTTGAACATTGCAAAGGATGAATGGAGAGATTTTATTGGACTTAAACAGCTATAATGTTACCTGTAAAATTAACAACTGCTAGTTAGTGAGATTCTGCTTTGGTAATACCAGTGTTGAATCTGTCTGGTTGCTCTTTCAAACTGATGGCATGGCTATTTGGTGGTAAGGCATTTTAGTTTAAGACACAGAGTCAGCTTCATTCTGTTTATGTCATACACCATAGCTTTGTTGTAAGTCTTCTGCCACAAAGGTGAACTCACAGGCCTCCTTCAGCAGCTCTTCAATTAGCCCTTGAATTAACCCCCCTCAAGTATAGATAAATAAAGGCACTTTGAAGACAGAAGCTCTTCCTGAGGTCCACAGCACCTAGCAGTGTCCTTATAAGTAACAAAACCATCACAATATGTGCTGGTTAACCAAACGATGCACCTACTTAGGACAGATTACTAAAGCATTCGCCATACGGAGCAAGAGCCAGGTCATATTCACTTTATAGCCTTCACTGGGCTAAGATAATGCTTTGCACACAGAAGACATCCAGTTAAAATTTGAGGCATTGATTTAAATAATCGATTATATGAAAATTTAAAAATGAATTACATTAACTTTGCCGATGCCTGACTGTGTAGATGTAGGGAACTCACTTCCCTTCTGTGAGCCTCGGTGTTACGGACTGAATGTTTGGGTCCTCCTCAAAGGGATGTGCTAAAGCCCTAATCCCCAATGGGATGGTATTTGGAGGTGGGACCTCTGGGAGGTGATTAGGTTTAGGTGAGGTCATGAAGCTGGGGCCCTCAGGATGGAATTAGTGTCTTAAAAAATGAAGAGACCAAAGCTCTTCCTCTCTCTCTGCCATGTGAATACACAGTGAGAGGGGTGCCTTCTGCAAGCCAGGAAGACGGCTCTCACCAGGAACCGAGTCTGCCGGCACCTTGACCTTCCACCCTCCAGAACTGTGAGAAACAAATGTCTGTTGGTTGAGCCCCTCAGTCTGCTACTCTGTTACAGCCTCCTGAGCTGACTAATACATTCAGTTTTCTCAGCCATACATTGAAGGGATGTACCTGGCCTTCTCTAAACTCCATTCCAGCTTTGACAATACACTCCCACCAGATACCCATTTTTAAAACCCACAAATTCAGCTCTTCGTGGTTTAACTCACATGCTGGGACCTTGCCGGGCTTGGTCCGGGTTCCTTCCAGCTTTTGACCAGCCTCATCCACACACCAGCAGCTCCGGAGGTCGAAGTGGGCCAGTGGCGTGCTAAAGTCTGAGTAGGGCCCTGGGTATCGGCTGAGCTGGCCGTTTAGGATCTGCCAGAAGACGGAGGGCTCCAGAAGGATGTTCCCTCTGGGCTGGGTCAGGTTCCCTTCCAACACTGCCAGCGGGACATCTTGGACTGACGAGTATCTTGCCAGCCCTGGGAAGATGTCTTGTTGGCCAGTCTCATACAGACTTTGAATAAAGAGACGGAAGTTTCTGGAAGCCACTTCTCTGTAGCTCCTGACCTTCATTAGCAGCTCTGCAGGGCTCAGCTCCTGGCCACCACGGTTCTGAGCTCGCCACTGTTCATACCACTCAAAGGCCTGCTCGGGGGGCCCGTCACATTGCACGCGTCTCCACTGCCCGCTGGCACTGCACTGTGGGATATAGATGCTGGAGAGGGTGGGCAGCATGCTGGGATTAGAGACCAGGGCCCGCACCGTCCCAAGGAAGGCGCGCTCAGCCTGTAACTGACAGGGTGTGGGGCCTGGGGAGGAACAAAGCACAGGTACGTCAGGTTAAGAAGTTTAATAAGCCCCGAAGACCGAGATGGAAGACCTTAACTGTCCAAACTCTGTCTAACACCTTATACAACCATAGAGATGCCATCAACCTTAAATTTGTAAGTATCATCCAGAAAGAGAACATCCCCATCACTAAATGAACACGGTTGAGACCAGCTGTTGTCAGCACGGCAGACACGTACGTGGCAGTTCCTTAAGGCCAAATAAATCTCCCTATTCACTCCTTAGAATGGTAAACATTATCAAGACCTTTCTGGACAATTTTTAAATCAGCCAGCATAATTTTTTTTTTTTTTTTTTTGTGGTACGCGGGCCTCTCATTGTTGTGGCCTCTCCCGTTGCAGAGCACAGGCTCCAGACGCGCAGGCTCAGCAGCCATGGCTCACGGGCCCAGCCGCTCCGCGGCATGTGGGATCTTCCCGGACCGGGGCACAAACCCGTGTCCCCTGCATTGGCAGGCGGACTCTCAACCACTGTGCCACCAGGGAAGCCCGCCAGCATAATACTTAAAATGGATAAACAACAAGGACCTACTGTATAGCACAGGGAACTCTGCTCAATATTAAGTAACAACCTAAATGGGAAAAGAATTTGAAAAAAGAATAGATATATGTATAACTGAATCACTTTGCTGAACATCTGAAACTATCACAACATTGTTAATCAACTATACTCCGATATAAAATTAAATGTTAAAAAAAGAAAACAGCCAGCATATTTTGCCATAACAGAATTTGGGGCTTTAGCTACAGCGGTAAGGCACTGTGTCAGGGGCCCAGGGGAGAATCAGAGTCTGCAAATTGAATACCCAACAGACTTACATTGCTTGGGTTCTCCAAGTTCACTTCGAGTTCCGGGAATAGGCTGACCCTCGGCGTCCACACAGTAACACTCTGAGTTGAAGCACTGGACAGGGAGGAAGTGCCCCTCACTGGTACAAGAAGGGACAAACAGGCTGGACCCGGCAGGCTGGCTACCCAAGAGGCTTTGCATGCACATCCTTTGCTTTTCACACTCTGTGGGGCACTTCGGTTGTCCACCTCTGACCCTGGAGCCAGCAAGTTCTTGGCCCTGGGCATCCACGCACCAGCATTCTCCAGCAAAGCACTGGACCTCCTTGTAGCTCCCTTCTGCAGTGCATGATGGGACAAAAAGGCTGCCAGGTGTCTGCCCACAGCCCTGGGAGCTAAGCACCATTTCCATCACGTCACCTAAATCCTTTGCTTTGTCCTCTGGCACAGAAATAGCATGCTGCAAGAAGAGAAGGAATTCTGGAAGCTCCAGGAGGGAAGAAAGGAATTTCATGGCATTTTGATTCTCTTGTAAGTTGATTTCAAAGCCAAAGCTGCCCACAACTGGCTTATTCATAGCAGCACCCCTCTTCAAGGCTTCAGGGGCTTCCCTGGCAGGATTTGAATCCAGTCCCACGGAGAAGGGCTTGGCTGGATCTGCTAGTGCCCATCCATTTTGGAAGCCTGGGAGACCAAGTTGCTGGAAAAGGCGACTGAAATTAAACGTACCTCTTGGGCCCAGGGCTCCAGACAAGTTAAACTGCATGACATTCTCCAAAAATCTCCCTCCAAAGAGGTTTTGCTGGAGTCGCTTTGGGTTGGTGGTGAACTGCAGGGCAAGACGGGCCAGCTCTTGGGAGGGAAGAATCCCTCTGATGGCTTCTTTGAGGAGACTTTCTAGGGCAGCAAACCGTGTATCCTGCCCTTGTACCATTGGGTGGAGAATCCCAGAATCCACAAAGAGCTCCTTGATCAAGGAGGGGCAGGATGAGGCAAATCCAGTGACTCTCTGAGAGCCCGGTCCTTCCTCGGGAGCCAGGAACAGGTCATGCCGGCTGAAGTAGCCCGAGGGCCCGAAGCGGAGTCTGGAAATGGCCCGCCGCCTCTCAGAGGGACAGGACTGGTCTTCAGCTGCAGGAGAGATGCAGACAGAGATGCAAACAGAGAGACGGTTTTGCTATCACCAGCAACCCTGCCACAAGGCCTCAGATCTTTCTGGTAGTGAGATGAAAAAAGTCAGTCAGGGACCGAATTCACACCTCTAAACGTCTGTTATTTTAAGCCACCCAGTTTGTGGTCATTTCTTACGGCCCCCCTAGGAAACTACTATACCAACAAATTCCTATTTGTTTTTAATGAAATGTTGTTTTCCAGTATTCTCCTACTGGAATTCTTAATGGCCTTTAATGCTTCATCATATGCTCTTCATGTGGCTTCCAATTCCTCCTTGTGGGTCATTTCATCTAGGCTAACTCGTTTGTAGTCTGTTTGAGGATAAGAACCATACTTTAAGTGCTATTGGTATTTCCCATAATTAGAAATATTTTCCTATGTTTCAACATATTGATACAGTATTTAGGAATTATGATATTTCCCATAATATAATACAATAATGCCCACTCAGCAAACACACTTAGCACATTCTCCCAGGCTTCTTGACCTTCCCTTGAAATTATTAATTAGATAGTATTAACTCAGTTAACTCAATATATGTGTGGTCAGGTCATTCTATCTGAATATCCTAAGTTGACTGTCATCCCATTCAGAGAGAAGATTTTAAATTCAAACTCCGATTGTCTCAGTCACATAGGTGGAAGGGAGAGAGCTCCATTTTTCTCCATAAAACCATAAATCTTAGAAGTCCTTTGCGATCCACCCACCCGCAACTTTTCCAAATCATTCTTTTCCCTCAATTCACATGGGTGCCAAAAAGGAAGTCAGCCAATTTTCCTCTGTAACCAGGCAATAAAGAGCTGGAACTTGCGGTCAGAGAGAGTGAGAAAGACTGGCAACATCTGAACACATAACACATCCGTCCATGAGGCCACAGCTTCCTCTAATGGATATTACAGCAAGGTATGGAAGAAATCAAGCTCACGGCTCGGCTTACTCTCTTTCCAAATTAAGAGCATATTGTGTCCATTCATTTGTTATGTAGAGTTACCAAGGCAAAAAAAAAAAAAAAGAAAATTCAGATATTCGTTCCATGTGGCATTTGTTTCCATGGAAACAGGACTGATACACCAGAGAGAAAAAGTAAAAAAATATATATGATCCATGCATTTGGAAGTACTTTTGGTTTTAATTTGGAAGACCACAGTTCTTCATTTTTACCTGGAAATTGGAGGGCACAATATTCTCTGGGTTTTAATAGAACCAAAGTGTAATTGTAAAACTATCTTCAAGGCAGAGCTTCAGAATGTTCTTTTTCTACATCCTCACACTTTGCAGATAGGATGGTACCCAATACTGTGCCAAGAACTCAAAATGTTAAGTTGGAGAAATCAACTGGTTTACCAGGAAGTATTGAAAGATCATTAACACATGTCTATTTTGAGCCTCTAAAAAGACTGTACTCCTCCTTCACTGTTTCAGATCTTGCCCAGGCCATCCAGTTCACCTAAACTGGAAGCCTGCAAGTGCTCCTGGATTCTTCCCGCTCCACCGCTAACACCTTTCAGGGTCTCACTGCAAGGTGGAACAGTCTTTTTTTTTTAAGATTTTCTTTTTTTGATGTGGACCATTTTTAACGTCTTTATTGAATTTGTTACAATATTGCTTCTGTTTTACGTTTTGGTTTTTTGGCCACGAGGCATGTGGGATCTCAGCTCCCCGACCAGGGATCGAACTCACACCCCCTGCGTTGGAAGGCGAAGTCCTAACCAGTGGACCGCCAGGGAAGTCCCTGGAATGGAGTCTTACTGGGATGCCTGGTGACATGTCTCAAGTCCACACCCTCTTCCACAGCCCGCTACTTCTACTTCAGTATTGCTTCCTGTCCTGGGCTGAATAGGCTCCCCAGAACTCATGTCCTTCCTGGAACCTCAGATGTGATCTTCTTTCGAAACGGGGTTATTGTAGATGTAATGAGTTAAGATGGGGTCCTACTGGAGTAGGCTCTACTACTCTAGAGCGCTCTTAATTATAGGATTAAGTGGGCTCTTAATCCTATACAACTAGTGTCGTTACAAGAAGAGGAGATGAGATACAGAGGCAGACACCCAGGGAGACAGCCATGTGACAACAGAGGCAGAGTGTGGAGTTATGCAGTCACGAGCCAAGGAACACCAAAGACTGTTGGCGTACAAAAGAATGAAACAATGCCATTTTCAGCAACATGGATGGACCTAGAGATTATCATACTGAGTGAAGTAAGTCAGACAGAGAAAGACAAATATCGTATGACATTGCTTATATGTGGAATCTAAAACAAGGGTACAAATGAACTTACCTACAAAACAGAAATAGAGTCACAGATGTAGAAAACAAATTTATGGTTACCAGGGGGTAAGGGTGGGGAGGGACAAATTGGGAGTTTGGGATCGACATATACACACTACTATGTATAAAATAGATAACTAATAAGGACCTACTGTATAGCACAGGGAACTCTACTCAGTAGTCTGTAATGGCCTATATGGAAAAGAATCTAAGAAAGAGTGTATATGTATATGTATAACTGATTCACTTTGCTGTACACCTGAAACTAACACAGCATTGTAAATCAACTATACTCCAATAAAAATTAAAAAATAAAACAATTACATTTCTGTCTAAAAACACAAAGATTGTTGGCGACTATCACAAACCAGGAAGAGGCAAGGAAGGATTCTCCCCTGAAGCCTTGAGAGCGAGCATGGCCCTGCTGACACCTTGATTTTAGACTTCTAGCCTTTAGAACTGTGCAAGAATAGATTTCTGTTGTTCTAAGCCACTCAGTTTGTGGTCATCTGTTACAGCCACGCCAGGAAAGTAACATAGGCCCCTTATCTCTCTTCAGGACACTGCAATGACCTTCAAACGCCCCACTACCTGCAGCTTGATGCTCCTGTACAATCTGTCCTCCAAAATGCCTGGGCTGTCTTTCCTACACACCAACCCCACACGGCACTCTCCAGCTTAAAAACCCTCAACAGCTCCTCTGACCCTCCAGGATGAAGCCCCCAAGCCTTTGCTTTGCTATGAAAGACCTTACTACCCCTGCCTTTCAGAGTTCCCCACCCCAAACATACTCCAACATGCTTTTTCTCTATCCTTCTCGCGGATTCACTGTTCATTAGCTCACCAATGCCTATTACAGATCTTCCTCCACTGTGGCGGGGTGACATCCTGATAAACCCATCGTAAGCAGAAAATATCATGAAGTCGAAAACGCACTGAATATCCAACATTGTAGCTTAGCCTCGCCTACCTTAAATGTACTCAGAACACTTACATTAGCGTACAGTTGGGTAAAATCATCTTAACACGAAGCCCATTTTATAATAAAGTGCTGAGTATCTCATGTAAGTATTTTTTTTTTTTTTGGCCTCACCGTGATGCTTGCAGGATCTTGGTTCCCCGACCAGGATTTGAACATGGGCCCCGGCAGTGAAAGTGCCAAGTCCTAACCACTAGATGGCCAGGGAATTCCCTCATGCAATTTATTGGATACTGTACTGAAAGGGAAAGACAGCATAGCTGTCTGGGTACAGAATGGTCATAAGTGTATGGGTTACAATCGAGTGGCTAATGGGGGGAGCTGCGGCTCACTGCCGTTGCCCATCATCACGAGAAAGTTTCATACCGCATATCTCTAGGCCGGGAAATGATCGAGATTCAAAGCACTGTTTCTACTGAATGTGTATCATTTTCGCACCATTGCAAAGTCAAAAAATTGTAAGTCAAACCATCATAAGTTGGGACCCTTTCGTATTTATATCCTTATAATTTTGTTTCTCCTGCTCTTTGTAGAGAGAACACCTCTCTTTATTTTCCTCCTTCAGGAAACATCTTTATTTTAGAAGATGTTCAACAAGTGTCACCTCTTCCATGAAGCCTTCCTGGATATTTCCTTGTCATACATGCTGCGAGATAGGATTGACCCGGTTCTGCTCTGTGCTCCTTCAGCTATCAGCACAGACTTCTCTCATGGCACGTGTACACTTAATTCTTCTACTATTCTCTGAGCTCCCTGAGGAAGCAACCATGCCTGATGCAGGACAAGAAATGTGCTGGAAATTAATGATGATAAACAGGTTTGCATCATGTTGAACCTGAAAGGCCTGTGGGGGCACCCTCAGGAGGCAGTGGAATTAATGGGTTATGAAGAGGTCCATCTGGAGAGACACTTAAAGTCACATAACCTGACGAGAACAAGAGAGGAGGCCTGGAGAGGACACCCACCACAGGACGGAGGCTCCCCTTGACGCCGCGTCCCCTGGATCTCCCGTCCCTGGGCGTCCACACACCAGCACGGTCCATCCCTCTGGCACTGTACCGCCTGGTACTCCCCATCTGGGCGGCAGCTCGGAGCGCAGGGGTGACCGAAGCTGGTGGCTGTAAACCGCTCCACTTCACATTTCGTGGGGCCTACAAGAGATCCGCGTGGTAAAGGAAAGGACAGTTGGTGTGTTTACAGCATGCGTTCTGGGCGCTGGTAAGACTGTTTCAATCACTGCACCCACTTTGCTGGGACAGCCACAGAGACTGCAGCGACTTGAAACCCGAGTGGTTTTCTCCTAGCAGAAACACACACATCTGCCGTCGGCTTAGTACTTACATCGGAATCTGCCAGAGATGACTAGCTGCACCGCTAGGAACCGTCTCTGCAGTATTCGGTACAGGGTGGTCTCAGTGAAGGTGGAAGCAAGGTCCAGGCCAGCAAAAACGGTGTCGTAAATTTCATCGAGTAGCAGCTCCAAACCTGAGCCAAGACAGCAAGCGTTTGGAGGGATGGGTTCATTCAGACAGGAGGCCCTGACCTCGCTGCGTAAACAGATACAAAGAGGCCAGAGCCTCCACTGGCATCGTTGTGCTTTGGGTCTGAACAAGGCTTTAATGGTTTTCAAAGTCAGGGCGGCTGTGTATGGTTGCACAGTTTGTTCACAGCACAAGGGAGCACAGCTGAGAGAGTGAGAGATTGCAGTCCATCCTGGGTCCTACTTGCCACGCTTGGAGCTGCATCTGCGCAGGGGAGGGGTGGGGTGGGGCAGGGGCTGAGCACCTCTTTCCAGTGTGTGCAAAGGCACCACGTAGACTAGCAGCAGCTGTGTTTAAAGGACCGTCCCTGAAAGTTTGCGAAGGCCACGCCCTCCTCCATATCCAGGGCAGCCCAGCCGCTGTTTCTGATTGACAGGGAGTGACATTTAGGCTCTCGGGTCTGGCGAATGCGCTTACCTGTCTCAGCCAGCTCCCGCCCTTGGCTGTCCACACAGTGACAATACCCAGACACCTCCGGAAACCTTCTGCGAAAGGAACTGAAGGTCACAAATGCATCTGGGAACCTAAGAGACAATGGATTTATGACCACCGTTTCATAAAAAGCAAGTCATCATGAGCTCTTCCTGTAGAAATAAATTAATGTGGCCTCATTTCATCTGGGGAAAAGAAATGGCTGCTTCTTTATTTCATGCCATTTGCTCCATGCTTCCTGCAGTAAATGTATTTTTTTTTTTTTTCTAAATTGGTTGTCCTTGGCCAGAGCGAGGCTGGACCTGTGAAAATAAAGCTGTGCTTGGCTGTCATCCACTAATTAGCATTTTTCTCACTCGTGGCATTTGACCAATTTATGCCCAAGCGTGTGTCTCATAGGACCAGGCAGAAAACAGTTAATGAGCATTGCATTAACAAGTTCCTTTACCAGAATATAACCCTAGAGACTAAGGGCCAAGTGTGCTTTACAGACATATGGTACACATTGTAGATGATCTCATTTGGGGAGATCAGACGACTTCAGATCCCTTTACAACTTTTCAAGAGCTTGAAAGGAAGCCAGATTCCAGGATAGGAAATTCTTATGTAGGCCATTTCCCAGTCCCACAGTTGAAAAAAACACCAAATCAATGTGACATCACTAACAAGGACTAAACATCCCTTGCCATAAATTGAGGAAAAGGATGCCTAAATCCTGCCTGACCCGGCAATTGCTAAAGGGAGCTAATTGGCTGGGCTCCCCATCCTGGAAGTAATATGAAGCCCAGGTGAGTGACGTAAAGCTGTATCAGGAGTTCTTCCCACGTGCAATGACATAGCAACCAGAGAGGATTTGTTCATGTTTATGCAACACTGAGAGATTTATTGTATGCCCTATATAGCAAGTCTATGAAACCAAGTATAGTATGTTTCTACCTACATCTGGAAATATATCCCCAACCAATAAGTTAGCAGAAAAGCAGCTCTCTGCACAGATAGGTCTACTGCTGTGTAATATATTCTAGCAAAATGTTGAAAACAACCTTAATGTCCAAAGATATGAAAATTAAAAGTGAATTATAGTAAACCCCCCAAACGAATGCATGCATAACATTATGTAAAAAGCGTAGAATACAAAATGGCATGTACATATACTACAATTACTCCTATGCACATGAACCAGTATTGGAAGGGAATATATTTGCAGGAACCGCTCAGAGCCTGAACACAGGGTGCACGAGTATTAGTTAATCTGAATGTAAATGAATGCACAAAACAAGACCTATGAACGCACTGTAGAATTATGGATTTTTTCCATGTTGTTGGTCTATGACTATGTGTATGTGAGTTAAATTAAAAAGAATGTTACACTAAGTGAGTTGAATAAAAGAAACTAAAAACTCACTTGGCCCAGTTGCTCCCACTGACGAGGTATATGACAGAAGTTCATTCATTGGAACATGGGACAATTCAATTACAAAAGTGCTAATAATAGTAGCATAATCATTTCCATTTATTGAACACTAATCTGTAGAAGACAACCTGCAAAATGTTTAATATATGTTGACTCATTTAATTCATTTAACCCTCCTAAAAGGCAGGTGGTATTTTTTTCATGCCCATTTTAGAGGTTAAAAAAGTGAGGTGTATTGGCCATGGGTCTTGAACCAGTGGTGGGAACGGGGGTTCAAATCCAGGGCTTCACCACCACGTGATCTCTGCTAATGGTGTTACGCAGTGTGTTTGGCTGTACCCAGTTCCTGCCCCATATCCTGAGAGGCAGTCCTCTGTTTTGACACTCTTCTTTCTAGGCTGGACACTGAGCTCTTCCTGGCATCTAATAGAGAGTGATGGGTCACTCAGCTGGCCCGAGGTTCTGAAGCCCATTCCAGCATGAGGCACGGGAAGTTTAAATCACTCCAGTCCCACATTCCACCAATTCAACCCAGAGACCCAACTCAACCTTCAACTAATGGAAAAGGATGCTTCCCTTTCTTTGGATTTTATCAGGATAAGAATAAAAGAGTCCTCAAGAAGGAAAATTGTAGTGGAGGGGAAAATGATGGCGTTTCTGCTTTTATGTTCAGATTGTGGCCAACACAGAGTTAGAGAAATCACAAATGAGGCTCCGTGCGATACAAAATGTCAGGCCCTGCCAGGCGTCCGGTCCTGCTCACCTGCAGGGTAGGATTCGTGCCCCTGGACCCAGGGAGCCAACACCCCCTACTCAGTCAGATGCTCCAACCCTCTCCCGGATAGCCCCTCCAGACATCTCGCCATTGATGAAGACTAGCAGAGCCCTCCTCAAAGTCAAGCGCTATGACTCCCACAGTGCCTGGGGCACTGCAGACACTGCAGAGGGTCCTGTGAGTGTAACAGGTGATGAGTCCACGAGGATGTCTCCACACACAGTCGCTCACACATTCAGGTAACGAGGCCCCTTTACCACATGTTATGACGCGTCTGCTCCTTCCCCCTGGATCACCTGTATCGCATGGGTTGCCAAGGCATTTGAAGAAGTTTGAACGAGCTCAGTCACTAAGGACGAGAACTGATAAAGAAACCAACTGAATTTAATTCGGGTCACTAAAGCCTTGATAATGGCATCGGCTCTTAAGCCCTTTACTACAATCTGCTTCGCCAGAATACGCTTCCCTAGTTAGTGGTTAGGTAAGGGCAATGTGAAAGGTGGGGGAGGGGCCAGAAGGACTAGCAAAGCTCACTCCATCACGTCACCCCATCATGACATGTTCTTTTGGTCACCGGCCAAACAAGTGTAGTTAACAGCTGCCTTTTTCAAGAGGCAAAAGGACCTGCCTTAAATGGGCAAATGCTGTGGTCAAGTTCAAGTGTATATCATCACCCAGCACATCAAGAACCCACAACAAACAGGTTGGCAAATGAGGCTTCCAGGCTCCCTGTGGCCCCATGGAAACAGGTCAACTGCCTTACGCCACTTCTCCATGTGAATTTCCCATAGAAATCGCCTCAGATTCAATATGCCAAAAGCAAATTTGTGACTTTTCCTTTCCAGACTCTTCCTGTACCATCCATCCAGAAACCAGACCTTGGAGTCCTCCTTAATGTTTTCTCTCCCTCGCCTCCCATATATGTTCCTTCACCAAGTTCCATGGAGTCTACCAAGTCAATATTTGTCCAATCCCACTCCATCTCACCATGGTCCTCTCCATCACCTGTTCTGGTCCAAGTTGACAGCACCTCTCACCTGGACTAGTACGGTAGCCTCCGAACTTGTAGAGTCGCCCCCAGGCACCCATTCTGCTCTTCCCTGACCCCAGTCCATTCTTTTCAAAATCCAAGTCTGATGGTTAATAAGATATACCCAACTCCCTCTCAGGCTTAAAATTCTTGATGCAGTATTGGGGACGTACTGAAACTAAAAATTACTCCTTGTTTATGTGAAATTCAAATATCACTGGCCATCCGGTAGTTTTTCAACTGGCGACCCTAGGTGTTATATCTAGACTCTCCACATAGCCTCCGTGGCTCCTGACACTTTGCCCCAGTGGAGTCACTGGGGCTGGCACTGCCCAGGTCTGCTTATCAGAAAATTCCTGAATATGGCTGGGCTTCCAGTAACCAGCCACCTGACCCTTCCCATGACCTTCTTAAATCAGAATTCGCTCAGAGACATGCTTGCTTACATAAAAGAAAGGCTCCCATTTCAAGGGTAAACTTTTTTTGTTCCTTAACAATGGATGCTCAGTCCTGAATGTTTGCCTTTAACTCGACTGCCCTCTGGTGGAAGCAGCTATGAATTGTGCCTCAAGCTGGCACCTGCAAGAAGTTCTTTGATGACTGTAGGCCTACTGTATGCAAGGCTCTGTGCTCTATGCTGTGGGGAACAGAGATGAACTGAGGTTTTGTGGGATGGTAAAAGGAGACAGACAGCTCTGGGACCCACCAACTGTGATTCCTAGGCTAGGGTCCTTAACTTCTGTGCTTCAGATTCCCCATTGTATGCCAGAGACCATCAGTTCCAATTATTTTTGTAAATATTGAAGTAAATGAAAGGATCTCAAATTCCCTGTATATAGTGAACATCCAGTTGAACTTGAACTGAGCACACGTTGGTTTGTATCAATGAGCATCAGTAAATCAGGCTGTTTGCAGATTCCTATGTGCACACGGGCAGGCCTTGTGGGGCGGGGAGGGGAATGTAACCTACATTTGCTGAATGTAACCTACATTTGCTGAAGCTGGTGATCTTCCTCACAGATGCATAATAATTTACAATTTTCGCAGTGGTTTCACAGACAAGGGCTCAGCATATCTTCACCGTGACCTAATGAGCCAGTGTTGTCCTTACAGATGGGGACACTGAGGCTCAGAGAAGTAAGTGACCAGGTCACTTTGCCAGCAGTGACAGAGTCAGAATGAGGGTCACAGGGCAAATGCTATGGGGCCAGGCGGGTAATGCAAACAGATGGAGCAGAGGTATATGGCAGCAGGACACGGAGAGACCCAGAGCAGCGGCGGGGGGCAGCGCTCAGTCCAAAGAGAACCAGCTTCTTGGTGCCATGCGACAATGCATGTAGCCCTCACCCTTGTTCTTCAGAATCAGGAATTCAGAATTTTGTGTGTTATGTAGAACATATAAAATTGCTGATGTTCAACTATTTTTACCTACACAAACGGAAATTTCACAGGATTCTACTTAAAATCCCCCAGTTTTTAAAACACTATGCAGCTCAAAAGAGACTTATCTCTGGGACAGTTCTTGGTCACAGGCTTTTATCTGTGACCTCTCCCGGCACATCCCTCTCTCTCATAGGGAAAGAAACTTGTTGTTTTGAAAGCCAGCCACATAAAGGCTCAGGTTCTCCAAGAGAATTCCTATCAGTATTCACAGACTAATATTCTTATTTATTTTCACTCAGAATGTTTCAATTATATCTGAAGTCTGTGCGAGCCCTTTACAGTAATAGAGTAGCCATCTTGAATAACCAGAAGCTATCCAGTTATTTGGGCCAAGATCTATGATGCACCTCCCTTTTCATATTTGTTATTTAAATCTTTAAACTCATTGATAAGTGCAAACATACATGCAATTTATAAAAACGGTCCACGTTTTTTACGGAGCCATCATTTTTCCTTTTCCGCTGGTTCCCTTCTCCACAGCAACCTGACCCTCAAGGCGGCTGTGATAACCACACACTATGTGCTCATTCATGCTTTTCTCTGCACCCACCTAATCCTATATGGACACAAGCACGATCACATAATATGAACGTAATATAGAATCATATATGCACATGAAGGGACCTGTCTGATGTTTGTTCTCTAAAAATTAAATCCTCTTACATGATCTGTACCTTGTGTATCGTATTATCTTAATGGGCTGCAGAATCCTCTCCGAATCAACTGGAATTGTTGATTTGCATTTTTTTTAAAAGGCTGCAGAAATATTTATGGCAGGTACACATTTATCCAGCCATCCACCTTGGGTTGTCAGCCACTTTGTTCCCAGTTTTTGGCTACAATAAACAACAATGCAGTAGACCTCCCAGAACGTACATCTTCACATTGTGGTGTTTTCATCTCCACGGGCTGGCCGGACCAGAAGGTTCGCCTGTTTTTAATCTGAATGGCTATTGCCAGCCCGCTCTGTGGGGAATGCTGTAGCCCTTCAGTCCGTCACAGCAAAGGAGTGTGAGGCCTCTGTCCGTTCCCACGGGCTGCGTGTCTCACACACACACACGCGCGTGAGCACGCGCGCGTCCCAGCATACAGTCCCAAAGCGAGCGGGAGCTTTGGCAGGAGATGGGAAGGGATGGCCCGTGACGAGCACGCTCAGGGGCCCAGCAGCCCTTACCTGTTGTAGCTGTGGACCAAGTCGAAGATCATCATGTCCGTGGTGTTGACGAACTTGCACTGCACAGACATGAAGGCTCCGTCTGGAGAACACTGGGGCGGGGACTTGTCCCCCACCCCATGGAGGAGACGGCGATTTCTTATCTCACAGCTCCCTGGACCTAAACATTTCCAAGAAAACAATTTTTAATTCTCCCATACAAGGAGGTGTGTATGCTTCTGCAGTGGAGGTGCATGGGTTCATACGACACTCGTGACAGCATCCCAAACAGGGACTAAGGCCTGGGACAGGAGATGCTCCTTGAAATCCTACTTACTCTTCTAATGATCAGCCGGTGAATGTTGCTGTCCACCACATGGAACTATCAGAAGGAATAAAACCTTCCTAAAATCCCTTCCTTCTCTGTGTCGAGGGCCAGGTCCTCTGCCTTTTCTCGGGGAGCCCTGACCCCGTTTTGGTTCCGATATGGGAGGCCGCCCACAGCCTCCACCTCCTCATGGGGTGCTGGTGCCGCTGGGACTTACATTGTGTCGGCCTCCCTCGCTGGCGGGTCCCGTACACCTCCATCCCTTCCGTGTCCACACACCAGCACTGCTCCCGTCGCAGGTCGCACTGCACGGGCTCGTAATCCCCCGAATCCTGACACTGAGGGAGGTAGGATGTGGCCGTGCTGTTGATGTAGCTGCTCAGTAAGATCTGCTGCTTCTGCAGCTGGCAGAACGACAGACCTGTGGCAACAAAGAGTGGCGTCAGAGCAGGACAGCAGGGACGACGTAGGGGTCGTAACCCAGGAGGACCCTTCTCCCTCCCCAGAGGCGGGAAGGCAGGGCAGTCCTTCCCACAGCCCATGGGTGCTTGATGAGCTGGCAACAGCCTCAGGACCAGCGTTCCAACTGCCCAACTCTGTATCCCAGGATTTCTCCTGACATCCTGCGGACCGAGCTTGGAAGGGCAGGTTTCATCGTGTCCCATGGGTCCCCGGGACACCCCACAGCCCTGCCACTGCAGAGGTGCAGTGTGAATGGAGTACACAGGCTGGCTGTTGACAGCTTGTCTGAATTCAACTTTCCCCGCACACTTGCTGTGTGACCTTGAGGAAGTCTGTCACCTCTCTGTGCCCCACTCACGTTATCTACAGAATTAAAATACAACTGTCTTCTTCAGGTGCATGAGGACTAGTGACGTTAGTGATTACTGCTCCTACTGAATACCTACTGTGGGCCGGGTGTCTTCTGTGCATTTTAAATCCTCTCAACCATCACAGTTGATCCTATAGCAGATACTACATTCTTGTTACAGACAAGGAACAAGAACTCAGTGAGAGCATGGGACCCAGCAGCATGCTGGCCCCCAAAACCAGTGCCCAAAACAGAGCTTTGCTCCATTAAAGGATAAGTGGTTCCAAGCTCAGTTTCACAATTTTAAGATGACCAGTGTAAACTGACCTTTGTTTTAGGCTGAACTGTGACATGCTTTAAATGGGGACTGGGCTTTCTCTGACTACTCATCGTAACAACCATTTTAACAGGAAAGTTTTCACCTCAGTCTCAAATTTTAGAAACACCCCAGGTGAAAGAACACTTCCTGTGCCCGTGGCTGCTTTCTGGTTTCAGAGACCTTTGATGTCTGCTCCCTGTTGCTTCCTTCTTAGCACCAGGCACCGAGCCTGGCACATGGGGGAATTCAGAGGCGACAGCTAAACAAATGACTTGTCAAGTTGATTTTCACAGCAGTCCCGTAGGAGATAGGGTCGAATTCAAAGGGGAAGATCCAGCAGCCCATGGGGAGACTCACCCTTGACACACCCAAGCCTAGTGCTCTACCCAGGATGTGAGTTGTCCCCAGCGGGTCCCCCCGCCAACTTACAGGATGCAGGCCGCCCAGGCTGCCGGCTGCCGGGCACTTCCCTGCCGTCGGCGTCCACACACCAGCAGGAGCCTCCATCCTTCCCGCACTGGACAGTCCTGGGGGCAGGAGACACAGTCAGGTAGGTACCTTTCTTCTTCCTTTCCATCCCTCCAAGCCTTAATTCATTTAAACTGGGAAGAGATTGGTGTGGAGCAGGGCAGGTGACTAGAGAAAGGGAAAGCGCTGACACCTGTGACAGCCCCGCACATTCATTCTCCACCAGGCCAGTCTGCCAGCCCTGTAGCAAAGGCCACCCTGGTGTCCACGCTCCTGCCCCATGGAGGCTGCAGAGGGTAAAGGTGCCCCTTACGTGGACCAGAAGTGGGCAGACAGTGGCCTGGGTTATGGTTACTCAGGAAGCGCTCCATGGGTCTCCAAGGGGAAGTGATGGCTAAACTGAGGCGGAGGGGCGGACAGGTGTTATACCAGGGGCCTAAGAAGGTAAAAGGTGTTCCAGGTAAAGAGAACTTCGTATGCAAAACCTTCTGAGGAGGAGCAGGGCTGGCTTGAACCTGCACGTGGCCAGGAAAGAGACACGAGAACAGCTAGATACTGATTAAATAAGGCGGCAAAGGTGAACCATCCTCCTAACCCCTCTGCTCCAGAATTCCCAGAGCTCCAAGCAGGGACTGGCCTTTGCACTGGCCTTCGCTCTCGAGAGTAGGTAAGCGCTTCGTTAGGCACACAAAGCAAGCTTGTGAATAAAATGGAGCTGGGGTGGGGGGTGACGGATGTCTCAGGGATGTTTCCCAGAACACAGCCCTAGAGATGGAGTTCCCCTTGTTCAAACGTGGCTGGAACAGCGTGGGGAAAGTGAAACACATGCAAAGGGTTCCTGTGTGTTATCACTCCACTCTCCCGGGAGAGAGTCCCGGGCCCCAAGTTCTTGTGAGGGCAGCCAAAAACCCCTTTCAGAGAGGAGCCCAGTGGGGAGACAGCGTCATGCAGCCCAGAGGGCCGAACTCAGCACAGCTTGGAGGCAGCCACTGACCTGAGTTCAGAGGCCCCTGCTTCCCTCCACCTCTGACTCATCAAGAGGATGCAGGGAGGAGAAGAGGCACCAAAGCATCCGTCATGTGATCTCCCCACCCCGGCGCCCCTTCTTAAAGTAAAGCTTTGGCAGGAAAGGAGGGGGCATCCTTGGTTCTGGCTGGAATGGAGCATGGGTTGGGGCACTCTGGGTCAGATGACTCAGTGTTGATTAGTCTGAGGATCTCAGTGGCAGGCACCCTCCAGGTGACAGTAGCCACATCTCATGTTCAAGGAGGAGAGTAAAGGGAGGGTGGGAAGGGTGGACGGGGGACAGGAATGAGATGTGCTTTAAGGCCTCCAAGGCCCCTGAGTCCACATGGCTGGAGTAGCCTTACTGGAAGCTGCCATCCTCAGCGCACTGGGGAACGTAGTCTGCTCCCTTCAGAAAGGCCGCCTCCCTCTGCTGCTCACACGGACGGAGAGGCTGGGCGTCCACCTGGTACTCTGCACAAAGGAAGTGATTCATCAGAGAGGAGTTGCTGGTCTGGATTCCAGTAAGAGAGACGGGCTCCCTAAAGGCACAGATGCTCTTCCGGGTTTTATTTCCAGCACCATCATCAAGTATGTTCTAACTTGCAATTTTGCAGCTACTCACACTTTTTCCAAGTATGACATTGGCTCCCGTAATCCCCTGGGAGGCATTATCTCCACCTTACCCATGTGGCCCTAAGACTTGGGCAGGGAATATCCTCTGTTCAAGATCATACAGCTGGCAGGAGAAGGATTCAAAGTGAACCCTTGCATTGCACGTTCCCCCAGCGAGCAGCTGGGTCAGGTCAGAACACCATAAAGGAGATGCTCTTGAATTTACCAAGGCACTCCCTGCGGACAGAGCACCTTCCTGGTCCCGCATGGGAATACAAAATAACTCCCATGTGTCTTATTTTCCATGGAGAATGTGTGTAACATGCAGGAGCTTATGCAGAAATCAGTCACAACTGCTTACTTTCCCAGCGAGGAAGCAAGCTGAGACTTATCCGAAGTCACAGGCTAAGTGGCTGAGCCGCAGCTAGAACTTAGGTCTATTTCATGCCACCAGTAGATTTGTGTTTTTCACTACCTGCTATTTCTCAAATATCCCACACGGATAACCTAGTACTTGAGATCTCTAAGAGAATAAAAAAAAACAACAGCAATGCCAAAATTTGCCAACAGGGTGGGGTGGGGGAGAGCTAGAATCCGACAAGGAATATCTGGTTTCCCATCTCCTCTCCACAAATCACTGACTCCGTGACCTCAGACCATCCAGTTTCCCTCTCAAGACCCTCTGTCTCTTCATCTGAAAAGGGAAGAGCAAGTAACTGAACTCGGGACACTGTGAGGATTAAATGAGATCACAGAGGTTCCAAGGCCCTGGGGCAAATCCTGGCTAACAAGGGGCTGGCCTGAGAGCTCCCTCCTGACCCAACGCTCCATGGCCTCAGGCTCGGAACTCACCAAAGCTGTTGGCTGACACCAAGCAGGCTGAGCCCAGCAAACTGAAGACCGCCAG
This sequence comes from Delphinus delphis, assembly GCF_949987515.2. Classification (NCBI taxonomy): domain Eukaryota; kingdom Metazoa; phylum Chordata; class Mammalia; order Artiodactyla; family Delphinidae; genus Delphinus; species Delphinus delphis. The sequence continues at coordinate 72,119,334 of NC_082699.1, read as the reverse complement.
GGCCAGGGCCATTTTCCTGGGCCCTTCCAGGCACGAAGAGGTAGAAGCCGCTGCCTCCTTGGGCTCTGGCCAGGGAGCCTTTATAGAGCTGACGGGGGTGCCCCCAGCCCATCCGCCACTGGCGCTCAGTGAAGCAGCGCCGCCCTGTTTTCTCTGCTGGCCACGAGGAGGTCCTCCACCTGCGTCTGCTCCCTCTGAGGACACTCATGTGGCCAGTGGGCGATGAGAATCTTGTGCAGCTGTCGGGGAGGAGAACTGGGGGGCATGGCTTCAAAATTCATCTTCAGGGGTAAAGGCCAAAGCTCTGCGGCTTTCTGGGCAACGGGCTCAGGCCCACCATGAAGGAAAGGCAACCCCGCCTCCCTTCCCCCTCCTTCCTTCCTCCTTCCTTCCTCTCTCCCTCCCTCCCTTCCTTCTTTCCTTCCAACAATGTTTCTTTAGAGCCCAAAAGTGTAGCAGACAGTATTCTAGGCAATGAGGATATGGCAGAGGACAAAAAAGGCAGAACCATTAATACAGACTGTACGAATTTTAGTGAGAGAAGCCAGACACACGCACACACACATTCATATTCATATTTATCCTCCTCTCCCTTCTGTCCCAGGACTTCGGATGTCGCCAACCAAAAAAGAGCAGGAACTGTGTCTTGCACATGAAGCCTGCACATCAGTGTGTTTTCTCCGTTTGCTTCTCCACCGGAAGGGGTAGGGGATGGAGGCTCCCTCCACAGGTGCTCAGAAGGAAGCGTGGGCAGGTCTTGAAGAGCACTTGGCCGTGGGGTCAGGGAGATAACTAACAACGAGACTTAGATTTCAGGCAAAGGTGATTTGAGAAGGTGTGTTCGCATTTACTGGAAAATTAGAACTCCCCCCGTGTGGCCCCTTGCTATCCCCATTACACGGGGTAGTTCTACACATGCTATGGAGACCCTATAACAATATAATAAGCGTAGCCTTCTGCAGCCCCTGCCATCTCTCCAGGTCCAGGTGTTCTAAAGCAGACGAGTTTTCTAAAACATTGAAATCACGGTTAGAGGTCTACCAGAAACCCCACTCACCATGCTTCCTACCACCCCCAACACGCATGCACGGACCTTGCACAGGTCAGCCTGTGTGCTGAGTCATTCTCGCTGGTCTGGCCTCTGGCAAGCAACAGAGTGGAGTCAATGAGGGTGAAAGCGTGCAGCCAGTGAGCCAGAGCCACATGGGCTTCCTTCAGAGTCAGCATGACGCATACCTGGAAGGAGAGGTGCTTCTCTCCACCCAAGCGATGGAGCGGTAAGCTTGGAGAGAACCACACCAAGACGCTGCCTCCTCACCATGAAAACCCCTTTCTCATGATGACTCAGCTCCTTGTCACTGCTCTCACCTGATTCCCCCTGAGCTGGGAGGACGTACAAGCTTTTGTGGTAACTCTGAGTGGCAGTGCCCTGGTCTGGTCTCCCCTAGTCTGCTCCTGGCTCAGGCCTCCATCACTCTGGCAGGCTCTTCACCACTGGTCCTGTCACCTCTCCCTCCCTCCTCGATCCTAATTCAATCACTTAGTCTTCTCGTTCATCTCCTTCATTCTTGAAGACTAGGGTGCTAGGTATAATAAGCACCTACTGGGGATTTGGGGGAAATGGAGAATAATTGGAATCCAGAGGAGGAAATTGCTTCAAAACAAACATCAGATGCCGCTCTTTCTGGCCCACCACAGAGAACTGCTTACCAGCCATCTCTCCTAGAGCTCCGCTTGATGCCATGCTGCTGGGTCCCCTGCCACTGCCTTGGACAGCTACTCTCATCTCCCACATAACCAGTGACTCAAAGCCACATTCCTCTTTCTCCTTGGTTGCCAGAGCAATAATCAAAATTCCTGGAACTAGACTTCTGCTTCCAGAAGATGGAATAGACACATTTTTTCCCTATTGCTCCTGCTAAGTACATCTAAAACCCCTGGATATTATATGTAACACAAACAGAAGAAGACACTAAAAGATGGATAGAAGAAGACAGCCATCAAGCAACCTCAGGACCAGAGGAACAATATGGTAGCAAGTTCCCTGAATGTTATTTTGCCTCATGTATCTCAGACTGGGTGTTAGAGAAGACAGCAACCAGAAATGCCAATAAGCACAGACCCCCAAAAAAGCCCCGAGAAAAGCTTTTCGAGCCAAAGGTCCAGGAAAGGGGAGCCTGGCAAGACAGAAAACTTTTAGACAATAATTGCTCTATTCCAGCAACCCTCACAGGAAAACACTGTGGCTCCACCCCAACCCATGCCAGCAAAAGCCAGCGGGGGAGACTTGGGAATTCCACCCTTGCCAAGTTAAGGAGGCTCTCCAAGCCCCCACCAGGGTGGTGACTGAAAGGCCATGTGAGAAGCCAGAATTTTTACCCCAGTTGGGCTGGAATGAGCCCCTTCTCTCTGTGGGGTCAGTAGAGACCACATGGGCAGCCTGAACTTCCACCCACTCCCAGCCAGCAACAGTAAGGATGCCAAACCTCCCAGCTAGGGTTGCATCAGCATTGACCGACAGGGGAGCCTAAACTCCCACACCCAACCAACCGATATCTGTCAGGGGGCAATGGAGATGGAGCAAGAATTTGGACATCTATCCTTACGAACAGCAATGAGGTGGTGTCCCTTTTCTCCCACCTCAGTGATATCAAGAGTTCTACTAAAACAGAAGATTTAATAAGATCTAGATTTTCTTAACACACACCCGAACTGTCCAGGTTTTAACCAAAAATCACTCATCCTACCAAGAATCAGGAAAATATCAACTAGAATGAGAAATGACAGTCAGCAAATGCCAATACCAAGATGATACAGATATTAAAATTATTTTAAAAGAATTTTAAAGCAGTCATCATAAAAATGCTTCAACGAACAATCATGAACATACTCAAAACAAGTGAAACTATAGACAGTTTCAGTAAAGGCATAGTCACGAACAAAGAAACAGAAGATGTAAAAAAGAACCATATGGAAATTTTAGAGCTAAAAAATAAAATAACCAAAATTTAAAAACTTTATATACGGGTTAAACAATAAAGTAGAAGGAACAGAGCAAAGAATTCATGAACTTGAAGACAGAACAATAAAAATGACCCAACCTGAACAACTAGACAGAAATGTATCAAGGACACAGAAGAACTCAACAGCACCATCAACCAGAGGATCTAATCAACATTCACAAAACACTCCACCCCACGAGAGCAGAATACACATTCTTCGCAACACCCGTGGGGCATATACTAAGATCATATCCTGGGTCATAAAACAAATCTCAACAAATATGAAAGATTTGATGTCATACTCTGACTACAATGGAAATGAACTAGAAATCAATGCCAGAAAGACAACAGTTCTTTGAACAAAATTTTCAAACAACTAAACATCAGACTTGTAAATAATCCATGGGTCAAAGAAGAAGTCTCAAGGGAAATTTAAAAATATATTGAAGTAAATGAAAATGTAAACACAACATATCAAAATTTGTGGGACACAGTTAAAGCAGTACTGAGAGGGAAATTTATAGCACAATGTTTACATCAGAAAAAAGGGAAAGTTACCTGCCAAACTGGTAACTAACAACATCCATGGAAAAGTAAGGGGTGGAATAAGAGACCAAGAGCACTTAGGGGAAAATCCCTTCTCATGGACTGAAAACCAAGAACAAGGCAGGGCATTTACCTTCTAACAATTCTCTAACATACTCCTCCATCCATAAATCCAATAGTCTTAACCATTAAAAGCAGAATGGTTAAGTCTTGGAGAGGAAAAGATCATCCATCAGAGTAGTCCTACTCCCACCTCAATGAGATCCTACCAAGAGTACCAATGGCATGGCCATCAAGCTACTTGATCTCTCCATGCCCCAATTTTTCCATCTACGAAGTTGTAATGTTATTAGTGCCCAAACTCATAGGATGATGTGATTACTAAATACATAAATATAAGATACATAGTGCAGGGCCTGGCACACAATAAGCACTCAATGTTCTTTTTCTTGTAAAACTGAGAAATTTCCAGTGGTGGGAGCACCAGACATCAGTCAACATACTTAAAATCTCAACTTCTATCTCCTCTTTAAGCCCAATGTGCTGCACTGAAGGCAGGTGTTTATCTGGCAATACCTCATCCACTAGCTTGGGTGGGCAGTCATTCACAGCCTTGTCCCACGCTGACTGCCGTCCTGGAATTTTGCCACCCTCTTAAACCTTAGCCTTGGCAATGTTTCCTCCTCATCACCATTTTTTTCAGCTGTAGAATCATTCTCAGTTCATTGAAGCTTTTGAAGTCCATGGCACCATGGAACTGGTGGGACCATGTCAACTGAAAGAAAAATGCCCAATGTAAGAGTTGTGAGTTTTTTTTATTCAGGAATCTTGCTGAGGAATGTAGCCTGGGAGATGGCCTTTTAGTAGTTCTGAAGATGTAGGGGAGAAACCAGCTTCTAAATGCTTTTTGCCTAGGGAATACATGTAGGCAGGCATACATCTTGATAAAAGACTACTGCTAGTCACAAAGAACAGATACCTTGAGTTAATAATTTAGTGCTTTTCTATGTACGGGAAGATGCAAGAATCTGGGTTCATTAAAATTCTTCCTGAGATATACATCTAACTACCTTATCTAAGGGGCCTGTTTTCCCAAAGCACAGAGTGCCTCATTCTGTTCTTCATCCTGAGTTCCTCGCAGGGTGCATAGTGAGTCACTGACTGCAGTGCCTGACAACTTAATCCTCGTAGAACTGGGTGATGAGCAACACTCTTTGTTCTTCTTTGTTTGCAGCCAGAAGGCTGATGCTCCTGAATCACTGCTCCTCCTCACTTTCAACTCTTCAGGTCTTGAGCAGTATGTGTTTTGCTGTATTATTTTCTGCAACAGAGGAATATGATGCTGACATTTTAATTTCCATGGTGGCTCTCCTTTTGCTTTCAGGAAAGCTCAGCCTATTTTCTAACGCTTTAAATAGCTTCTTAAGTCACGCACTTCTCTTCTCTGGTTCATTTTGACTGGTATTGTTCACTGGATTTGAGTTTCTCTTTCCCCTTTTCCTTATGGAAAATACATATATTTAACATCTATGTCTCATGTATGTCTCTAGGTTTTGTCCTTTTGGGTCTCTCAAGTTGGAAGAGATAAAAATCATGAAGCTCAGGGACTGGCAGAGCATCAGTTATTCAGCCCAATCTTGTCTGCTGCCATTTCCTCTGCTGTCACAGTCAAGGCATTCTGCCGTCCAAACACGGATGCTGTCTTGTTCTGCCAGGCTTCCCTTCAATGGGTTTCTTATCTGTGTGCCTTAACTTCAGAGTCAACATTTGATAAATTTCTCAGGCATGTTCCTCAGGGCATAAGTACTATCTGTATTTCTACCTCTGCACGAAGGTGGCTGCCTCACCTTGAAACTCACTGAAATTACTTGGAGTATTCTGTGCTGATCTTCCTGGTCCAATCTTCTCACATCTGTCTAGATTTTCTGTAAGCATCCCACACAATGGCCCATTCAAGGTGTTGGAGAGAAGACATTTTCCTTTACTCTTCTAGCTTCTTCTCGCTAGTCCAAGAATTAAGTCAACATGAGACAAATTAACAGGGGAAAATCAAAAGTTTAATAACGTACACATGGGAGAGACCCACAAGAACTGAATAATGTGCCCAAATGGCCTAAATCCTCACCTTAAATACTATCTTCAGCTACAGACAAACAAGGATATTAGGGGTAGCGATCTGGGACTTCAAAGGGGAGGAAAGCAATTGGCATGGAGATGGAAAAGCAAATATTTGGTAAACAAATGCTTGCTGGGCCAAGCAGAGACAATGAGACCCAGAGTGGACTCTCATCTCCAGGCCCTGCTGAGCTCCCCCACCCCACTCAGCCCATATTCTTTGCAGAGATCTCCAGTGACAGCTCTGTTCTGGAACAAGCCCTGTATCTAAATTCTCTTAGGCAGTTACGAGGAAGCTCAAAGTTTCTTCCTGAGTCTTTTGGGCCTTGATTGTTTTCAGCTCAAAATAACCCACATTGCCGAAGAGACATCTGGGGGTGGCAAATTTTGCTCCCCTATAAAGGGGTGGTTCCCCCTCACTCTTACTGTGAGCCCTCCATTTGTGGCTTTAAGTTGGAGCTTCTCAATAGTCTCCTGATCTCCTTACATTTCATTTACCTATAAGGTCTCCTTAGTTTCCTCCCTAGAAAATATTTGGAAATATGCAAAAATTCTAGGATTAATAAGTCAGTTTGACAATGTCATAGGATACAAGATATAAAAAAATCAATTTTATTTATATTCTAGTAATTAAACATCTGAAAACAAAATTGAGAAAACAGTTCCATTTACAATATCATCAAAAAGAAGAAAATACTTAGAAATAAACTTAACAAGTGCAAAATCTGAACACTGAAAACTACAAAATTTTGCTGAAAAAAAGTACAGAAATCCTAAACACATGGAGAAACACAGCATGCTCTTGGATCAAAAGACTCAATAGTGTTAGAATGGTAACTGATCTGTAGATTCTGTGCAGTTCCTGTCAAAATTCCAGCAGGTTTTTAAAAGAAGGTAACAAATCTGATCCTAAAACTTTTATAGAAATGCAAAAAAACCAAAGTTGGCAAAAACAGGTAAGAAAGAACATAATTAAAGGAATTACACCATCCAATTGATTCCAAACCTTACTCTTAAGCTACAGTAATCAAGATAGTGTGACATTTGCATAAGGACATATAGATCAATGGGAAGAGTATGGAAATAAACCTACATAATTATGGTCAATTGATTTTTGACAAAGGGACCTAGGTAATTCAAAGGGAAAATAATATTTTTAACAAAAGGCACTGGAGCAATTGGATATCTACTTGCAAATTAAAAGGATGGATCACTTCACACCTATTAAAATGGTTAACATCCAAAACATTGGCAAACACCAAATAAACACTGGCAAGGAAGGATGTGGAACAACAAGAACTCTCCTTCATTCAACTGACCATATTTTTTTAGGTTGATTTCTAGATTCCCTATTCTGTACTATCAATCTACATCTCTATCTTTATGCTACTTCTATACTGTCTTGGCTACTATAGCTTATTAAGCCACCAAATCAGAAATTATATGTCCCTCAACTTTAGTTCTTCCTTTTCAAAATTGTTCAGGGCATTCTAGGTCCTTTACATTTCCATATAAAATTTAGAATCAGTTCACTAATTTCTATTTCAAAAAGTCTGCTGGGATTTTACTCGGGATTGCATTATATCTATCAATCCATTTTGGGAGAACTGACAAATGTTAACAGTACTGTGTCTTCCAATCCATGTTCTTAGTGTATCTTTCTATTCATTTATCTCTTTATTCTAGGCATTGTTTTGTAGTTTTCTCTGTACAGGTTCTGCATGTTTTCAGATTTACTGTTAAGTATTTTTTTTTATGCTATTGAAAATGGCATTTAAAAAATTCTAACTTCCAATATCTCCTTGCTAATGTACAGAAACATTAGTTCTAGTGGCATTTTGATAGGCTCCTTAGACTTTTCCAGGTACACAGCATGTCACCTGCAAATGTTTCTTCTTCCTTTCCAAGTGCTATGCCTTTTATTTTTCCTCCTTTATTGTCCAGTGCCATATTGCACTAGCAGGACCTCCAGATTGATGTTGGATAATAATGGTGATAGTGGATATTCTGGACTTGTTCCTTATTTTAGAGAAAAGTATTCATTTACCATTATGAGGTTTAAGTTTCTTGATAGATGCCCTCTATTGTTATGCAAATTCTTTTCTATTCCTTTTCTGGTAGTTTTTAATCTTGAATGGATGCTGAAATTTATGAAAACCTTTATCTTAATTTAGTGAGATTAACATAATTTCATTATTTTACTGACATTAAACCAACTTTTTATTGGTTTCCTTGTATTGGTATTCCTGTGGAATACCCAACTTGATCTTGATATATTATCCTTATTGTATATGACTGGGTTCACATTGCTAATATTTTGTGGGGACTGTGTCTATGTTCAAAAGGGATATGTATTAGTCTGTAATTTCCTTTCCTTGCAGTGTTTTTTTCTGGTTCTGGAATGAGGTCAAAGTTGGTCTTGAAACAAGTGTTCCTTTCTTCTCTATTTTCTGTCAGTGCTTGTGTAAAATCAAGTTTTCTTCCTTAAATGTTTGATAGAAGTCACATTTAAGCCTGGAGTTTTTTGGTTTTTTTTTTAAAGAAGGGATTGGGTCCTTTTTTTTTTTTTAATTTGTTTATTTTTAGCTGCATTGGGTCTTCGTTGCTAGGCACAGGCTTTTTCTAGTTGCAGCGAGCAGGAGCTACTCTTCATTGCAGTGCGTGGGCTTCTCACTGCAGTGGCTTCTCTTGTTGCGGAGCATGGGCTCTAGGCGCATGGGTTTCAGTAGCTGTGGCAAGCAGGCTCAGTAGTTGTGGCTTGCAGGCTATAGAGCACAAGGCCTGGAGTTCTGAGGGAACATTTTCAATTTCAAATTCAATTTATTTAATTTCTTGAGTCAGTTTTGCTAACTTGTATCTTTTGAGGAATTTCTCTGTTTCATGTAAGCTGTTAAACTTATTGGCACTGGTTTTTCATAATACCCTTTAAAAAAAACTGTATGTTTTAATGTTCCCGCTTCCATTCTAATTTCCGATCAGTCTATGTAGGAGTTAACCAATTTTATCGTTCTGTGCAAAGAATCAGCTTTTTCATTTATATTGATGCTTCCCTACTATTCGTCCATTTAGTATTTCATTGATTTCAGCACATTTCTTTCTTTTTCCATTTATTTTGGTTTTAATTTGTTTGTTTTTCTAGTTTTTTTTAATCTTAAACCAGTGATTTTGTACCTTTTGTATTTAAAATGTCTATTTTTTTAATTGAGGTATAATTGACATTAGTTTCAGGTGTACAATAAGATTCAATATTTGTATATATTGCAAAATGACAAGTCTAGTTAAAATCTGTACCTTGCTTTTTATTATAAGCATTTGAAACTGTAAATTTCCCTCTAATATTGAGCTGCATCCCACAAATTTTAACATGATGTATTTTCATTTTCATTCAATTAAAAATATTTTCTAATTTTACTTGTAACTTTTTTGAGTCATGGATTGTTTTACAAGTATGTGATAATTTCCAAACACTTTGGGGTTTTTTCAGTTATCTAATACTGATTTCCAGTTTAATTCCATTATTGTTGGAGAACATTTTATGCATTTCAATTTTAAATGAGTTGAGAGCTGTTTTATAGTCTAGTATGTAGTCCATCTTTTTGAGTGTTCCATGTGTATTAAAGAGGAAATTTGTATTCTCACGTTGTTGGGTGGAACATTCTATCAATGTCAATTAGGTCAAGTTGAGTATTCATCTTTGTTCAAGTCTTCTATCCTGATTTTCTGTCTACTTGTTCTATCAATTAGTGTTAAAGGAGGGCTAAAATCTTCAACTATAATTGCAGATTTTTCTATTTTCTATTCAGCGATATTAGTGTTTGCTTCATGTATTTTGACACTCTATTAAGAAGCCTATAAATACGTTTTAAAAATGCAATTTACTTTTCTGTGTGTATGTGGACAAAAGTACAAGAGGATGACAAAGGCCTGTAAGTATAAAAGAAGATAACATTCTATCAGGAAGCAAACTGGAAAGGCAGAAAACAGAACATAAAATTTGTAAAGTTTTCAAATGTTAAAGAAGAGCTTGCTCATGTATTTTTAAAATAGATGTTGGTAAGTAGCAAAATTGTATCGATTCTATTGTATACATTTTAAAATGATAACAGGTTGATTTTAATAGGCCAATATTTATAAATTAGAAATCACACTCTTTGCAACTGTTTACATTTATGATGAACAATTTCAAATGGCAGAATCAAAGCCCCACTGCCCATAGCACTGTTCTCAACTGTGCATATTTACCTTGGCTTTTTCCTCCCCTTCCCTACTTTTCCCCCTTCCTCACTCCAACTTCCTTAGATGACTCACTCCAACTTCCTCTTAAATAAACAAAATACACTTAAGTCTTGTCTCCAGATCTCCAGGTACCAGAAATGAATTACAATTTTTCAAAATTCCTACAGAGAGGTCACAGTCAAAAAACATTCAAAGACCACCACTTTAATTAACATATATATTCTATGTCCCCCAAACCTCTCCACCTACATACAAGTCTAGTTATCTTTCCTTTCTTTTGCCTCTGTGGTTCCTTATACTCTTTGCTATCACCTATCTCGTTGAAAAAAAATTTTTTTAATGTTTCCGTTAGCCTGTAGACTGTGGTTCCATTAACATTAACTCCATAACCAACCATATGACTTAATGGCTGGCACACAGATGGCATTCAATCATTCAATGTGTCCCCTATATTTAATTTTCAACTTTGTAATTTAAGTACTTTATTTGCTTCATTTAACTCGCAAAACCAGGTTCTAGCCTAAGTATTCTTCCCATTTTATACATAAGAAAACCAAAGCTCAGAGAGATCACTGCTGGTAAACCGCCAGAGTGAAAATCTGAGGAGAGAATTGCAAAGCTCACGCCTGCTCCACTACAGGAAATATATGATTCACTGACGTGGTTCCTGCACGTCAGTACAACGCAGGATACTATAAGAGGCCTTCAACAATGGACTGCTTCTCTTAGGGAGAGAAATTGAAACCTGAAGAACTGTCTGCATTTATAGAGACACAACAAACAAAGAAGAATTTTCCAGAAGAGGAAAATAATATGAAGGCAAGAGATGGAAACAAGCATAGTCTATCTAAACAGTGAGGCTATATTTAAATGGATTTGAGAATCGGTTAGGTAAAATACAAAAGATCCAGATTACACACACCTGACTTGGTTTGAAATAGGGAGTCACTAATGATATCAGAAAACACAAATGACAAGAATAGGTGAAACACACCTGCTAGGAAAAGAACATGAGTTTAAACAGCACGGGGTTTGCGTCTTGAACCTGTCACTAATATGTGACAAGTCTCTAAATGTTTCTAAACCTCAGCTTCCCCATCTTAAAAATGATCCCGTCTTACCTTTCCACAAAAGAACGAAATTAGATGCTGCAGGTAACATGTACAATACCTGGCACAGAGCAGTCACTCAATGTTAATCCCCTAACTTGACAGTGACCATTTTGATGAATCAGAATGAAGAGAAAATTAAAATTTCTTAAGCCCACAGTAATACCTCCATGACATGATTTTGTAAAAGACGGTGTACTACTGGTGGGATTGAGAAGGAGGAAGATGACACCATCCATTTTAAGGAACCAGCACATCTAGTGAAGAAATGGATAAGGGGGAGGGACTGCAAGTTTCAAGCCGGGGCTGAGGGTGGTGATATTAAAGCAGAGAGAGTGAAACTGGCAGGAGACCCAGTTGGCTGGAGGGGAAATGGGCTCCTTCATTTTGAACACACAGAATATGAACATCTGAGAGGACGTCAGTGGAAATAAGGTGAGTGTCAGGAAAAAGGATTTTACCTGAAATTATGAGAATAATCAATTTCCTTTAAGGAAAGTGTGCATTACTCTTAAGTTTGAAAATAATAAGTCAGTAGAAACACACAGGAGTATGAAGAAGTACAAATTATACTTATCAGTACCATACTAAGAAGGATCCTTCCCCACCAATGTCAGTCTATTCTGTCTGGGTAGCAATGAAAAGTTATCTTTTCAAGAAACACCCTCTCTAGTTTATTGCTTATATTTAAATATATATACTCACATTTTTTAAGTAAGACTAAGTGGAAAGAAAACTCATCTGAAACCTCACACAATGGACTTACTTCTCAAAAATGAATTCACTTTCCTAAATAAGGAATGACTCGGCCTGCTAGTTGCTAAAAGGCTTCAACCAATTGTTGATATACTCTATATTAAGTGGGTATGTGCATACAAGTAATTTGATACAGATTTACTTTAAAAATATAAAGTAAAAATTCAGACTCCCAATTCATATGCATAAAAGTAGAGCAAAAATTCAATATTCTAATTATTAGTTGAACTTCTGGTTTGCTGGCTGCTAACAAATAAAGTGATCTAATTTTGAGATACTCCAAGAACAAATGCACATTAACTTAACTGTGGTCATCAGGGATTAAGAATATGAGTGCCACTGGGTACAAAGGGTCCTCTGTGCATGTGACAAGAATCTAGGCAACACCGCTATTCACAGCCTGTTAAGGATGCTACTTGCTCCATTCTGAAAAAAAAGATATAAATTAAATGTCTAGAATTTAACCATAATAGGGAAAAGATTAGAGCCATTATTTTAAAACACAAATGAAAGGCAAAGTATCAAACTTGAAATAGAGACATTAGCAAATTTACTCCACACATGAAATATAGGCACTATTATTTTTACTTTAATATGCAAATTTAATAACTACCTCATATCCCTCTACCAAAGCTTTTCATTTCTCAGTAAGATTTTTGACAAAGTTAATGTATCATAAGTAATACATAGGGCTGTATTTTATGTCTGTGATCTTTGGCACATTTGTCAAGTTGGAGAATGTCAAAAGGCAATAAAAATGTCTAATGACTGTTTTGCACATTCTTTTAATCATCTTTACATCAAAATATAAGGCTGCAAAAAGGCAAGCTGAAATTTTATGATATGTGGAATTGTTTTAATAAAGAGTTTTACATACAGTACCTTACATATAGAACAGTGTGTTTGCAAATTTAAATAATATCTGAATGTACAGTGGCATGTATTCTTATCAAAGATAAATTCAAGTTTACTGTCCATCAGTTCTAAAATGCATTTATACAGATTGCTAGAACTGATCAACAGAACGAGGCATAAAATATTCAAGTGTTATATGTCATCAAATAGCCTCCTAACAGTCTTTTTTCCTCTTTTTAAAAAAGTTTCAAAACCTGTACATACATTTTTAATTTTTAAAAACAGTCTGTTAAAAGGTAACATTTCATGTTAACCACCAGTTCTTATAGTCTATAGTAATAAAACTAGATATGTGTAGATATAAATATGTGTAGATTATGTACATATGTACGTTGAGTGTTTGTTTCAAACAAGCACACACACTTAACGCATACCTGCACGCAGAGCACTGGGGGCAGCACACAACTCACAAGAGCACTGGCAGACGGGAGGGCCTGGGCTCGAAATCCAGCAAGAGCTGACACAGCAACTGAGTTGCCTTTGGTTTCAGAAATCTGTCCATTTGTGATCAAAGCTAAGAGTTTTGAGTGCGTATGTATTTTTTAAAAATAAAATTCATCTTCAGAAATGAAGCTTTTCCAGTATTCCACTACCAGCAGTTAAAAATCCACAGCCACAAATTATTTTGATATTTTTGTCACTCCTCATCCCAGCTGAGGTTATTTACAACTTCTTTTTTTCTGAAGGCAAATACCAAGCATACTCAGGATCAAACTGTACGTTGAAACCTGAATACTGAAATTTGACCATATATATTCTCTATATAGTATATGTGATATATGCGTTTCTGATGGGCTGATGGCATTATGTAAGACTTGGGTGAGAGAACTCCCACAGGATTTAAAATTCTCTTTCCAGCAGTATCATCATCATTTGGCACACTGACCCTTCTGCGAGCCATTCTGTGTTTTACAGTGAGCTTAATGCCAGCAATAAACTCCAATTATTTTGTTGTTTGTTTTTACAATATATTCATAATGAAGTAAGAATTCCACAACTGTTTTCCTCAGAAGTGAGACTTCTACTGTCAGTTTTCTGATTAAGGACATTCATCACCTAAGAAACAGCTCATGATCCTATAAAAGTTTCAATATTCTAAACTTCGGTGCAGGTAGATCAACTGCAGAGAAGACAGTTCTTACAACAAGCTTATAGAACTCTCCAGAATTTAAATTTCCTCTACAATTTTGGTTTGGGCCAAATGTTGGTTTATAAACATAGATCTTTCTACTAAAAACTATGTAATACACCATATTTCTTTCTACAGGTATCTCGAGCTTCATGTTAGCAACTATTCAAAAATCCTGCCAATCTGATTCCCTCAGCACAGATTATGTTCTACCTCCACTGATCCTTGGCATATGACACATCATCATTTGTATCTAGCTCATAAATTTTTTTAATATTAGCTTCCTTGATAAAGTTGTTCTTCATTTTCCTTTCCAAGGTGCCATCCTATTGATGTCACAAATCAGTAAATGACCAAACATCACTAAGCTTTTTAACTATCCACTTAGCAGCCGTGTGGATAATAAAAATTAGTCGACTGAACAGAGCCACATTCTTTGCATTAGGTGTTCACTGCTGTCATACAGAGCAGAGAGTTGCTATTTGTTGTACTTTGCCCATGTCCATTAGGAGCTGTTTGATGTGGCGTTTAAGTTGGGGCAGCCTCGTGAGAGGATCAGGTGGCTCCAACTCCCCTGTGAAATCAAGCCAGCTTTCCAGAACTAAAAGAGAGAAGAGAAGAACAAACACATTTAAACGGCAACTGGAAACACAGTCAAAAAATGGTATAATTAGAAGGCTGAAAAAGTGATGGAGAAAGAGTTCACTTCCCTTTCCCTAGAAAGCCAATCTACAGAAGTCACTTCTGAGCAGTTAAGCATCCTCTACGCCTCATCCCACAAGAGTTCTAGCCCCTCTCAGTAATCTTTATCTGTTGTTCTACCTGTCGTCATTTTAGGTAATTTTTCCTTTTAAAGATAAAAAGTAACTGCATTTTGAGTGTCTCCTTTACTCTCTTCTGGAACAGGAAACAACATTCCCTGTTCCTGCTCAAGCTTTCTATTAATTTAGGCTTAAATCATCTCCATTTTAAATGAAACTTAGCTACTCTAACCATTTTTTTAAATCTAGAAGTTCTTTTTAACAAAGGAAAGGAGGTAGAAATTTCTTAGTGTCCTTTCATTCCCACTATTTTATCAGTACTTTAAAAAAAAAAAGAAGCATATTAGAAGTTCAGGCAGAATGCAATTAATTACATTCTATACTTTTTATTAATAATAATAGGGGATAGCATCAAGTTGCATTTTCTTCTTCTTCAAAAATCTACTTAAGGGCTTCCCTGGTGGCACAGTGGTTAAGAATCCGCCTGCCAATACAGGAGACACGGGTTCGAGCCCTGGTACAGGAAGATCCCACATGCCGCAGAGCAACTAAGCCCATGCACCACAACTACTGAGCCCACGAGCCACAACTACTGAAGCGCGCCTAGAGCCCATGCTCCGCAACAAGAGAAGCCACCGCAATGAGAAGCCTGCGCACCACAACAAAGAGCAGCCCCCACTCCCCTCAACTAGAGAAAGCCCGCGCACAGCAATGAAGACCCAACGCAGCCAAAATAAATAAATAAAATAAATTTATATATTAAAAAAATCTACTTAAAACTAACTAAACTAACTCTACAACTGGCTTATAACCAAACAGAAGATGCTTCTGAAATGGGTTTCCATTTCTTCTTTTCACAGGGAAAAACGAAGCAGTAGAAACTCTAACTTACCGGGGGATGAAAGTAGCACATACTTTCGCAAATAAAAAAAGGGGGGGGGGTGGGCAGGAGATACAATCTATGAGGTTAAAAAAATGCAGTCAAAAAGCATAGGAAAACACTAGATTAGGAATTGAGTAATCTAAAGTACTCTATTTTCTCAACTATAAAATGGGGATAACATTTTTCCTGTCCACTCCTTAGGGCTCCGGTGCAATAAAATTTTTAAATATAAAAGAAAACATTTGAAAATGTGTATGCAAACTTAAGCTTTATCTACTTAAACTTGCAGGACTTCTTTGTTATTAATTTCACTTAACAAACACTGTCCAAAGTGAAAACAAAATGTTTTCCCCCACATTTCAAATATGCTTAAAGTCCTTATGCTGACTTCCAAAAAAAAACACAGTTCAATGAAAATATTCACTGAATATTATTTATTGAATAATAATTTATTGAATAATATTATTCAGTGAATAATAATATTATTGTTTTTCATTAAATAATAAATATTCCATATGGTATATACTGAGCCTGGCAGGTAGGCAATATTTAATAAATATCCATCTTAAAAAACAAAATCCCTAAAATATCCAGTCATATTGTCTTGAGACTAAAAGACCCTAAATGCCAGATGTGTTAAATACAATGTAAAGGGAGCAGCAAAGCTCCATCAGCCTGGACAGCATCTGTAGTTTTTGTCCCATAATTTTAAAAACTTCAAATAACTTCAATTAAATTATTCAAAAGTACAATAAACACACTTTACAGACTACAGCAATTGTATTTCAATTCTTTCTTAAATTACCATCAACTTCTTTTTCTATCAGGTCCATCCTGCTGGTGACTTCATTCTGCACATTCTCTATGTGTGTAAGGAGATTGAGTTGCCACTGAAGATGTGAGTCTCCCGGGTCTTCAGTGCCCTTTTTATCATTATAAACAAATACTGTATTCCTTTCAGCTGAATTCTTCTCCAAAGAGCCAACAGAAAAAACAAAGAATTGGATGAAATGTAATGTCATAAAGGGAAAGATGCATTAAAAACATCACTACCCACAATGATAGGTAAAATCCAACCTGACTCCCAGAATATTCGTAAAGGAAGTACTAGCACATAACTAAATTACATCTGATGGTCCTGAAAAGCAGACATGCCTGCTATGTCTCTTCACAATGCCTAGCAGAGTGCTACACAGGGTAGAAGGCCTTCAATAAAACCTGCTGAAAAAATGAAGGAGCTAATTATATTCTGTAACTAGAAAGCCCAGCTAATTTAGACTGACCCCTTCCTCAGTTAATCTAAGCCGTGTCACAAGTGGAGTGAAGGCAAAAAGCAATGATGGAAAAAAATTAAGATAGTTGGCAAAGGCTAGTATAAAGCATAATTAACTGCAGACTGGACTTTATTATTGCAGCTAAATCAATGAGGTGAGGGGAAGAGAAAAATCCCTTAAAAACTTAAAAAGTGCAGACTGCTTAACACACACACAAAATCTGACCTCAGTTTCACCAGCGATAACTCATTTCATAAGAGGGATATTAATTTGACAAAATAATTTACCACGAAATGTTGGGTACCATAAGCTTTTCAAATTCAGTTAAGTATTTATTTATAGAACTTACTTGATAAAAGAGGCCAGAAAAATAAAGAACTAATTTTAAAGCAGTATTGCTAATTGAAAAATCAATTAAAAATGAAGGCATGACATCTCTAAGTTGTGAACAAGAAATAAGTTTACAAATATTCAATGTACACAGAGCTATAAGAATTCAACTTAGTGCATAATGTGATTGATATGCATATACAAATACGCTATAACTTTTAAAAAGATGATTTTTTAGATAAAAAGCGCCACTTTTTATCTAAAACACATACAAAAGGAACACAAATTATATTAATATATACACACCCACATGCACTTTCATGTTTTCACACGTAGACATTCTCATTTGGAAAAAAATTTGGCTCATGGTTTTTAGAGGCATCTAAGTGTACTTATAAACTTGAAACTTTTGTTAAGGCAAAAGTTTAATGAATTACTACATTCCTGAATTAGGGGATAATTAAATGTTCAAATGGCCAGTGTTTTCCTGTAGCGAAAGCAAAAAATGTCTTTACCCTAACAAGGTACTTGTGAACTTGGAAATGTAAGTAACATCTGGAATCTCAGTATGTTTTATTTCACAAAATTTTCTTTTGTTCTATCGTATTTCCAAGCAAAGACAAATGAACTAGTTATACCTTTCTGGGCTTTCCATCTTCTTTTACTGGGTATTGTAAACGGTTTTTATCTCTCATGTGAAATTCCTGTTCTTCTTCAAAACTACTAACATCATCATCATCTGAGCTCCCAGGGTCTGCGAAAGTTTTGCAGTCTTGACCAAAACTTTGTGGCTTTTGGTAGCTGTGTTCACTTGTTATATAAGTTCCCTCCACTTTTAGGGGCAAACGAGGTGGTTCCTTATGGTTCTGTACATGATACTTCTTTTCTTCCACATTAACTGTGTCTTGCACCATTAGTTTTTTTTCTACCCCAGCAATTACTTGATCTTTCCTCTTCCCAGAACAAGCCCAGAGACGAAGGTCAGGATGATGTTTATTCCTTAAAATAAAGTTGGAGAAACAGCAGTTCAGAAAAAAGAAGTCCAGTAACAAGTATAATGCCACAATAAATTTCAGAATGTACAATTACATAGTTAACCCTCAGTTATCCATGCCTTTTGTATGTTCAGTGTACTGACTTAGGTGGACCGATCCCCACCTCTCTATTGAAGACCTAGAGCACCGCCAAGCAAACAAGGTTAGCAGGAGGTCAGGAACTCAAGACAAAAGGAAAGGTACTTTCTAGGTTAACCTGCCCCAGAATTTCATCCAAAATGTACATTTTCATAATTTTACAGAAATAAAACTCAGGTGGAAAAGCAATAATGAATGTACTTTTGTGACAGTTCACATCATCATCTGATATATGCACTTCTTTTACTCATTTTTCACTGTATTTTTTAAAACTGTACAACATGAAAAACTTTTACATGAGCATATTTTAACATCTTTAGTCAATCAAAAAGCGATACTTCCTCATGACAAAAAATTCAGATTATAAATGTGTACAAAGTAAAAACCTCCCTGCCATGGCAATCATAGATAACTGAAGTATAATCTTCCACACTTTTTCTGTACATATAAAATTATTTTTTAAGTGGGTAAGCACACACTTTTTCTTTGTACACAAATGGGGCTCTCGTACAATTTGCCTTCTTCATATATAACACGTAAGGGCATCTTGCCTTGTCAGTACATAGAGATTTTCCCTTACTTTCACTCTAGTAGCTGAACAGTATTAATGTGCTGCAGTTTAGTCTCACCAACCAATTCCCCGCCAATACACGTGTGTGTGTTTGCACCTCTGCACACAAGTGCGAATTTATCAGTCAGATAAATTTCTAGATATGAAATTCCTAGAAAATGTATGCACATTTTAATTCTGACAGGTACTGCCAAAGTGGCCTCCAAAGAGGCTGTACTAATTACATGCTCACTAACAGTCCATGATAATATCCCTTTTCCCCCATCCTCACTAAACATGTGAGCATGATATCGCATAGTTAATTCTGTAGTAATTAAAATTCTGTAGTAAGCAAAAGAGCAATCCATTCATCATATTCTGTAGTAAGTAAAAGGAGGATATTCTGGAGGCATAAACCTTTGAGAAGGCTCAATAATGTTTGTGAACTGATAATTTCCAAATTAGATAAATACCAGGAGACAAATTAGTTTTCTTTCTAATAATAAGGCTTGTTTCTGAAATTATAAATTTTATCTTTTGAACTCCTAATAGTTTAATAGCCAGAAAATACAACAATTCTTCAACAGTAAAAGGCATAGTAGAAGGAAAGCTAGATTTGTAATTCAATAGTCCAATGTGTTGAATCCTGCTGTGCCTTAGAGGAGGAGTTTGGACAAGTTACAGAAACTCTATCTTTGACTACCCATCTATCAAACAAAGTAAGAACTTTATTGTAAGGATTAAATGAAATAGCACATGAAACCACCAATTTCAGGTTTTGTAGTAGACTTCCAATAAATAGTAGCTAGTGAAAATAACTATTATTATTAGAAATATTAACATAAAGAGAGCCTATAGGCATGAGGCAAAATTTGTCCAGTTGAAATCCTTAGAGAAATTATGAATGTACAGAAATTCATATTGATGTCAAGGACAACCAGGTTTTAAAAAAAAAGCTTAGCTTAATAATTTAGTTTCTCCTTTGAGTTTTAGCATTTGCATGGCCTTTTTATAAAGAAATCCATATTCAGGTTTATGACATACAACCAAAGCAAATTCCATTCAACAATTACTGAGTACTTATCCCTCCACTAACCTCTAGGAATAAAATGATAAATAAGACACAAGCCCTACCTTCAAGGAACCCATGGCTTAGTAAGGGGAGGCAGACATAAACAAGGTGCACCAAAGTGCCTGAAATCAGTATGCATGGAGTCTGCCAAGGATGCGATCAGCTCTAGTTGGGAAGGTAATCATGAAAAAGCATTTGCTAGAAGGACTAATGGTAGAAGGTTATTCTGGCTGTGAGTAAAGGCCTGGAGCTATGTAAAAGCATGCTTCATTCAGCGATTATGGTTTGGTATAGCTGGAACATTTGGGGGAAAAATCAGGAGAGGGAAGACATGACAACAAAATGACAGAGAGAATACGCATCGTGGAAGGATTCAGAGTGCATGCTGAACGAGCCTGCACTCTTCGCATTGGGCACCAGGAAGACACGATGGTATATTAAGCTCCAAAGAGACAAACTCCTCCTTATCTTTTACTAGATCACATTGGCAACAGTATGAAGGATGAACTGAAAGAGCACAAGACTGGAGCCACCAGGAATTTACAAGGTATGGCAACTGTTCACATGAGAAGAACAGCCCGCTCAGACAGTCTTGGTGAGGAGAGAGACGGGACGGTAAGGAACCACAGGGACAGAGTACTCAGTGGGCCTCGCCACTGCGGGAGGGGCGGGACGGAGATGGAAGGAAGGGAAGGGGCACGTTTCCGGCCCAGGCAAGTGAGCCAAATAAAGAAAATCTTGTGAAAAACCAGTGAATCACCCTGTTTTATATAATATATGTATACTTTTAAAGAGAAATTCTAGGGAGGTATTAGGAAGAACTGAAAACAAGGACTTCAAGAACATTCTGATATGTATGGAGGCTCAGTGTTTTTTCTGTTTTTGTTTTGCTTTGTTTTTAAGGAGAAATTGCCCGGGATGACTATAACATATTTGGTGCACAGGAGACGAATGGATTACATGACCTGTTGGCTCCCTTCAAAGCCAATCTTAAGGTAATTTAAAAATATACCTTTGCATCTATTTCATCGTGACAGCATTCCTGAAGGAGGACACACACCACACGGTTCACCACAGCAACTGTACTTCTGTGCACAAGGTGAGCCCACAAAACAGTGTGACGGGACTAACATTTGCTGAAATACTAGACGCCGTTGTTATTCACCCACGCTTCTCTATTCCAGGACAATAGGCATGAAGGAGCTATTCATCCAAAAAGTTACTAACCTTTCCTTTTTTTTAAAGTTAAAATTTGTTCAAATATCTATTCTGTCTTCCAAGCTGCTAATCTGAACCTGCAAAAAGCCAACTGATTTAGTTTAAATTAAAATTCACACTAAAGTATGCCCCTCCCTTCGCCGCCCTTCACTTACTTTAGGATTCCGATCTTCAGCTGTAACCCATGCAGGACTTCCGTAACGCCATAGACATCAGCAAGCAGGTGGTGTGTGGAAACTATCTTTTTGGCATTGAGATGAGAGTAGTTTTCTTTTAAAAATGATAACCCACACATTCTCCCATTATTCAACCAATCCTTATCATAACGGTATTTTGCGCTCCATCTCTGACCTGTAGATAAAGTTGACATTAAAGTGACAAAGGATTCCACTTATTCAGATTTCCCTTCAACTGCTATCCGATTAACATCACTCAGTGAACAAGGCAAGCTCTAGGACTAAGAACAAATTCAAAAGACGAGTCAGACAGTGCGTCAAGGAGTTGGCACTGTGAGAGCTCCTCCCACCTTCAGATGTCCTGCCCGGTAAGCAGGACAAACTCCATGAAGGATGTGGTCAGTGGCAGGTCACACCTGCAGAGGGAACTTGAGTGTGTTGCTTTCCATTTTTTATGTCTCTGTTTTATGTCATCTGTTTTCTAAAAAGGCCAAAAGGGCTCGATAGAAACTAGACAGGGGTACCTGTTTCTCTCACTAACATTTGTTTTGAACTGGGCGAAACAAAGAGTTCCAGTTAACTGACTAAGGACCCCTCCCTCACATCTAAGAGCTCACAGAATCCAATATAATCCTATATCTTCACCACCGATAGTAATTATTTCCTATTACAATTAGTTGCTTCTATGTCTGTGTCCCCTACTATGCTGTGAGAGAGAGGAAGGTGTGGTTAGAATCAATCACCTTACCTCTCACCACAGATTTTGGCAAATAAAAGGCATCTGATAAATGCTGCTGGATGAATGAATGAACAAATGCCTACCTTCATGTAGGTTTGGATAACTCTCCTGCTTCTTAATGTTATTATTATTATTATTTCTGATAGACAGAACAAGGCAGCAGCCTTTCATTTGAGATGTCTAGATGGGTTCTGCCTCGGAGATAAAGTGCACACGACATGCAGAACACTGCTGCTCGGAGAGCCTCTGCGTGGAGGAAGGCACCTAGTGGACAGGGAGCCCAAAGGCACAGGTCTTCCTCTCGGTGCGGCCAGTCTAGCACCATCCTTGTGCACGAGGCATGCGACATTCTGTGCCCTAGCTGCCTCGTCAGTAAACTAAAGGACTTGGGCGTGATAACTGGACATCCCATCTGCTCTGACGTTAGGTTCATTTGCTGCACTATCAGACACTCATTCAAAACCACGTCAGGAGGAGCGTGAGTTCAGACTCTGAGTCCGTTCAAATAGCCATATGTTAACCTATTTAGAAATCAATAGATTAAGGAGCTAGTTCTTTTCAGGTAAAAGCCACAACCCTCTCCTTCCAGTAAGGTAGTTACTTATGCTGAGGAATTTATGCTAATGCTTTTGCCTAAATAATTAATATAGAAAATGAAACTATAACAAACAGTGAATTTTAAATTTTAACATGGAAGCGGAGTCTAGCTGACACAGAGGTCATGGTGTCTCAGTCAGCTGACGTACAATGGAACCTGTACGTAACAAGACATCCAGACACCTTGCGATGAGCACAGGGACCGAAGCTTACCTGGAGGGTCCCGGCAGATGTAGCAGAGGTACTGCTCCGGGATGCTCTCCTCCAGCAGCCCCATGCACACGCTGTGCTGCCAGCACAGGCACTCTTCACACTGCCGGGAAACAACCGTGCTTTACTCGCTAGAAATCAAGACAGACCCCCTTCTCTTCAACTAGCTGGCTGAATCTTGCTGCGGCAGCGGCTGCGGCAGCTGCCACCAGTTCAATTCTTAATCCACGTAACAAAAGCAAGTGATGACTTACGAGAAATTTCACTTCTGAAACAGTCAGCTATTTCAAGCACTTCCTCTCCCTGCACCCATTAAAATGTGCTTTGATAAACTGGCTTAATCATAAAAAAAGGCATAAGATTATTTCTCCCATCTATTTCACACATCCTTAGAACTCTTAAAAATAGCTTATTGAAGTGCAGAAATTTTAAAAAAAAAATAGGTGACTTTGTAGCAGTGCGTTAGGCAACAACCTCTTAAAGTACTACCTGTGTGGTGAACTTATAAATTTGTAGTTCCCTTATTGAGAAAAGCACTGAAAAGGGGGAAAAAAGAGGATTACTTTTTCTTCGTTTCTATAACTAACATCTCCGAATCTTCAAAATGTAACCACAAAATATGGGTTATGCTTTCCTTTTTTCTTAAAGATACCTTTTCTACAGGGAGAGGGTATTTGTAATGGTAATCCTTGCAACAAAGCTTTCCTTTAATCTTCAATACTGTGGAAACTTTTCTACCCTTTGAAGGGTGACTATATACCATGAAGTATTAAACAACAGGATCCAGACCAGCAGGAAAAGGATGGCTATGGTCTACCCTTCAGTGGGGATGCTAAGCCACCTTAATGGCTCTTGAAAAGAATTTCAGCTAGAAGACCTCAAAAGAAACACCCCGGAGAGAGAGCCTCAGATAAGAAAACAGTCTACTTCATCTGAAGAAGCGATCTGCCAATCATTACAACTGGTACTTTAAACTTGATGCTAAGCTAGAAGCCTCCATCTTCAAAAGGACGGTGAGGAAAAAGAGAACACACAGATGCCCCGACGAATGTGCTGAGCACCTGAACTAACTCATTCAGTGCTGAAGGGAAGGCAGGTCACCTGAATCATGAAGCCATTCTCCTCGTCCATTTCACAAATGCATCGCACAATTTCATTAAGCGCATCATCTTCATCTTGAGATTCCTCAAAATTGGTTGAATCAAAGTCCTGATTGTACTCATCCCCACTTAGGAGCAAACTCTCCGTTGAAGAATCATCTAGGAAATCCACATCCGATAAGTCTAGAATATACATAAAAGCATACTCAGCATTTTTTTTTCATTTTTACATCATTTTCTAGAAAGAAAGGCACTATGGGAAGTGATTATAAGCTATTAAGTATTTAGAAAGGGAGGGCAGACGAATGGGAATACAGCATTTGTCTCTAGACAAAGAAACAAATGATTTTTGAAGCTTAGGCAACTATGATTGTTTTACATCTTAATGTTAACACCATTACAAGTAACTCAAAGTATCCCTTAGTCCAGGTGCTTACAGAGGTTAGGGCTAAGGTTGATATTAACAATTAAAATGTGCAGTTTTCAAATGCTTTCACAAACATTATTCCTTCTGATCCTCACAACAACGGCTTGTAAAAAGAACAGGGTTCATTATTTGCACCATACAGCTACATAGCACTTCAGAGAGGTGAAGGAGCTTGCCTAGGGTCCTAGCAGCAATACTGTGAATCTTAACAGTAACAGTATCTTCAACTACCACTGCACTTAATACACACCAGGTACCACCCGAAGCACTTTAAATATGACATGACTTGCTCGGTAATGCAGCCAGCTAGTGGTAAAGCCGACTGCACACCAGGACTGCCCGACTCTACAACCTGTGCTCTTAATGATTTCAGCATTTCTTAAACTGGGATTATGAGTTCCCTAAGGAATTTTAAAATGTTTTAAATTTCATTTTGATAAAAATCTTTAAAAAAATAAATAAGTATACCCTAGAAGTTAGGTTATATTGATGACCACTATATACAACTCTATTTACATCCTAGGCTTTAGGTTGTACTTATAACAGCGTTGAGTCAAAGACTATCATTTAGCTCAGGCTATTGAGGAAAAAAAATATCAAGGCAAATATAAGGAAATGTTTAATCATGACAAAGGGAAAGAAATGATGACAGGGCACTAAAGGTTTGCCGGAGTGTGGGTGGAGAAATGTTGGGGAAACTGAGTCATCACATGGCACGTGATACAAGACCTCACCACTGCTCACAGGCTCCTGGAATGGAGGCTGCTCCTCAGAACAGAGAGCAGAGCTGGCTCCTCCCTACCTTACCACCCTAACCTGCAGTCACGTTCTCAACCATTCCTTCACCTGCTGCTTTCATCTCCCCTTTCTAGAATGTCAAGAGTCCATGAGGGCAATCAAGAGTCCATTGCATTGCTGAATGCTCTGTAGTCAGTGCTTAGGATGAAGCCTGATACATATGATAGCCACTCCAGAATGTTTCTGAAGAGGGAAGGAGGGAGTCGTTATATAGAGAAAAATTTTTCAGACTTAATCAGACCAGGTGGAAGTTGCCTGAATTCAAACTAAATAATTCATGCAATTTATATTTTAAATATTTCATATGACTTAGTGTTTTCCTTATCAGCTTCTAATCGTGCTTATTTTTTCCCCAACTCAATGTTTTTGAATGTTTCGTTTCTGATTTATAAAAAGTTAATGTTTTCTAGAAAAATAAATGTTTTCTTCTCTTCAGGATTGTAGGACATCTTGGAGAGAGTAAGGTCAGTAGAAATGAGACAATGGTACAGAAATACAAAAAAACATTCAAGGAACCAAAAGTAAATCAATTAGATATTATAAAATCTTTCTAATATTAACAATATGGGTAGTTTTGAGAACATGAAGAATAAATTTCATTTATTCATAATCTAACTTAAATCCAAAATTTGCATTTTCTCTTGGGCTTTCTTGAATACAAGTTCATGTTTCAAAATGGCAGACTAGAACGTGGATGAACAGTTTCAAACACTGCTGCAGCACGTATGTGGTATTCAATGAATGGCAATCATAACAGGGTTAGCAATGAATTTAATTTAAAAACTACTATCATTGAAAGGAATTAGTGTATATCTCACATAGGCTTGTATGGCCAACACAGCCAGGCTTTACGGTGCCAGAAGGCAAATTTAAAAAACTGGCCAGAAAATCCAGTTCGACTAACTCACAAGCATCAACGCAGTGTCTGGCTGAATTCTGGAGGCTAAGTAAATGGGCCACTGGGTTGAAAGTTAAATAAGAAAAGCAAGTACAAGTTCTTTCTCACACTGAAATGGCCACCTGGACAATAGCTCCAACCGAGTGGCCACAGAACACTGTTCTCTTATAACTGCTGCCCCTTGAACTGACATTGCTGTTTCCCCAGACAGTATTCTCAAAGTGTGGTTTCCACATCAGCATCACCTGGGAGCTTGTCAGAAATCAGAAATACTATGGGTAAGACCCAGAACTGTGTTTTAAGAAGCTCTCCAGGTAGCTCTTATGCACATTGAGAACCTCTCCAGCTTTCTTGTCAGAGCTCAACGCTTGAACACGTGAAGGGCAGGCGAAAGACAGAGGGACTGAGGGCACACATTCATGGCACTCTCCCCAGCCCTCTCTCAAGTGTTCTAGTTCCAGCAACACCGGTCATCCAGATATTATCTCCCACTCTCCATCACTCTGTATAAAAAGGCAATTTTGAGACCTTGATGGCTCACAGTATGGGTGTTATGTGATTTTCAACCCTGGCTACTGGGGCTGTCTTGCCAGGACCCACCCTCCGAGAAATCCCAGATTTGTGCTCCGCTGAAGGACCTGATATCATATATTTTAGCATCACACCAATGAATCTAATGTACACCTGAGGTTAAGAACCACTGGCCCAAAAGGGAAAAGGGGACTTGTATTTGTTAGAAAAGGGAATAGAACTTTTTCTTAATCCCAATTTTTTTTTTTAGATTTGAGATTTTAAAATCTCAAAAGTGCTATGTGCTTATTTTAGGGGAAAGGGAAGAATATGCTTTTCTCCACAGTGAGCTAGAGGGGAGTTAGGCCTGGAAGAGAATAGGCAGTAACAGTGCCAGAGAAAACACATGACCTGGCATCTGCCATGTAGGGCACTTAAGGAAAAGACAGGGCACTCCCCATAAATATCCCTGGGATTTTACATAGGACGAACCCCCATCCCTTACTCTTCACTCCTTGACTTTGGTTCCTACTGTGCTAGACCTCTGGTCTCAAGCCATCAATATCTGCAGTTGGGAGAGTTCCTCTTCCCATTGCTTAGAACACTGGCAGGTAAGAGTCCTCAACACCTTCCACTGTCAGGACTGGACTTACAGGAAAACCTGAGAGATTCCAACTCTAGGGCTCGTGTCACCACCTAACATGGCCTTCTGTCTACGTGCTTAATACCTGAATGTGTTCACATCACTGATCTGATCACATTTCCAGACTTTTGGTTACAGACATATCTGTGATCAGGAATTCAAAGTGCATTTTTAAGACTATGATAAATATCTGGCAGAAAAAGCATTACCTTAGGAGTTAAGATAGACCTTCGTATGAGTTTTAATTCTAACGCTAACTAGCCCCATAAGTTACTTAACCCATAAGCCTCTGCTTGTTTATGTAGTGTGGGTAACAATATCTACTTTATAAGCTGGTAGTGAAGAATATGAAAATACATGTAAAAACACCTGCAGAAGACCAGTACACAGTAGACACTAATTGTTTCCTTACTACCTGTCCTACAGTTAAGTATAAATGCCAATTTTACTTTATATAAATTAAAAAGTAGCTCAAATTTCTAATGTTGAGATTTTCATATTAGTTCATGGAATAACTTTTTAAATTGTGTGCCCTGCTCAGATAGGCCTCATTAAAGTATGTTTTATTTTCGGTTCCACATTTAAGAATCTTAAGACTTGTTTTAAGCATTACATGGTTACACATACTTTCACCACTAAGATCAACTGACAAAATTGCCCTTGGGTACTGATATGTTGTATTTTTCTCCGTAAACATGCTTCGTAGAGCCAGAGAACTCCCAGAAGATCGAGTTAGTGGAGAAGAGCACCTTTCCAAAAATTCTAGGGAACTGTCTTCATAGTCTGAATAGTCTGCAACATAAGATACATAGAGAAATATTAATAAAGTGTCAAGTAATCAAGAAGAGTCACTATAAAAATAATGAGAAAGTCATGTTTTATGATACATAAATAATCATGCCACCACTTTCTCTTCTCATCCATGAACAGCTAGATCATTATGCATCTGATGAACTAGGTTTGGCAAGGACACCTGGGACATACACCCCAGGCAGTATATACATAGCAGGGAGCACCATTTTCTAACTGGTACCCATAAACTCTTATTAAGTAGTCCAGAAGTGAAAAAGGATTACAGCTACATTTTCTCTTCATTATAATCACAGCTATGTCTGCAGTAAGATGTGCAAGATGGAAATTAACCTTTTTTTTTAAAGAGGTTCTCATGATGTCTAGCATGTCAATTATTATAGTGATAATTTGATCAATAAATTCTTCAGCAGAAAACCTCTGAACTAAATTAAATGGTCCTGAAAAAAATTAGTTCTGTCTTCCTCAGCTTAGAATGAGTCATGAAGATGGATAAGCAGAGTGGGGTGGGGAAGCAAAGACAGGAGAGGGTATGAGTCTAGGCACATGGGGAGGCCACAAAGCAGAATACCTGGCACATCTGACAAACTACAAGACCGTGGTTGGAGCACACTGAGTGAGGGAGATGAGCAATGAGGCTGGAGTGACACCAGCCAGATCAGGTTAAAGTTTTTTTTTGTTTTTAAGTTTTATCCTGAAAGCAACAGAAAGTCAAAGTTTGTAAGGGGAAGCAAGATGTGACACACATCCAGTTCCATTTTTCATCTGTGGAATGGAGGAAGGGGTCCAGGGAGCACAAGTAGGCGGTGGGGACACAGTTCAGAGGCAGTGGCCTGGGTTGGGAGGCAGCTGAGGTGACATTTGAGAGGCAGACGCAGTCACCTGTGGACTGGAGATGGAAGGCTGAGATGCTACCTTCCAGGATGATTTCCAGGTTTCTGCTTGAACAACTAGGTGTTGAAACTGGCATTCTGAGATGGAGCTGAAGTGTAAATGGGAGATGGAGAAATCAGAGGAGAAATGCAGATTCAGAGGAGGGCTTTTTAAAGATGGGAGATCCTACACACTGTCCATATAAATCTAAAAATCCGGGGATGGGGAGGCAGGCAGTGAGAAATGCCAGGATTTTTAAGAAGAGAAAGATAGACAGTCTCTTCACTGTAGTAGAGGCAAAGGAGAAGACTGATATGTTCAGGTAAGTATGTGGATGTGGTGGATAAGAGATGCGCAAGTGCTCATCCGATGGCTTCTATTTCCTCAACTGAGTATGAGGCAAAGGATGTAAACTGATGCAGATTAGGGAATAAATAAGAGGTAGAAAAGGCTGAAGAAAGGTAGAGAGTGGAAAAGCAAGCTTACAAGAGAAGAGCAGTCCAATGCTGGTGTGTACTGAGTATCATCCATCAGAAGCTGGTAGTGTGGGAAGCAGAATAATGGTCCCCTAAAACGTCCAAAGCCTAATCCCCAGACTTGTGAATAGGCTGGGTTACATGGCAAAGGGGAATTAAGGTTGCTGATGGAATCAGGCTGGAAGTCAGCTGACCTTAAAATAAGAGATTATCCTGACTTATCTGGGTTGGCCTAATATCAACACAAGGGTCCCTAAAAGTAAAAGAGGGGGCAAAAGGGTCAGTGCCAGAGTGATG
The DNA here is from genome assembly GCF_949987515.2 of Delphinus delphis. Taxonomy (NCBI): domain Eukaryota; kingdom Metazoa; phylum Chordata; class Mammalia; order Artiodactyla; family Delphinidae; genus Delphinus; species Delphinus delphis. Next base: position 72,089,751 of record NC_082699.1, on the reverse strand, counting down.
TAAAGTAAGAAAAGACTCGAGCCACCACTGCTGGCTTTGAAGATGTGAGCGGGACAAGGGCCAGGACACTTGGCAGCCTCTGGAGTCTGGAAAGGCAAGAAAACGGATTCTCCCCTAGAGCCTCCTGAAAGGAGTGCAGTCCTGACACCCTGATTTTAGCCCAGTGAGACCCATTTTGGACTTCTGACCTTCAGAACCTTAAGATAATCAATGTGTATTTTTAAGTCACTGTTATGTAGTTGTGACAGCAGCAATGGGAAACGAATATAGTGGTCATCGTAAATATCACAGCAGAGCTCACGTTTACCGAGAGCTCTCTATGTGCCAAACTGGACTCTAAGTGCTTTATGTGTACTAACTCGTAATCCTCACAACCATCCAATAAGGGAGCTACAACTGCTAGTGCTGTTTTACAAATGAAAAAACAGAGGCAGAAAAGGTTAAGCTGCCCAAGAATACACAGCTATCAATGGCAAATCCAACATTTGAGCCCAGACAGCCTGACTACAGAAGCCTTACTCTTCAACAAAAAGCATCACTAGTGGATTTCAACATTTAACGTGTACACACACTGGAAGGCTTGTTCAAACCACTTCCTGGGCCTCACACCTGCGTCATTCAGCAGTGGGGCCACTCCCAGATGATGCTGGTGCTGTCAGCCCTACAGAGCCTTCTCTCATAGCCTCCCAGAAACTGCAGGGCTGCCAGCACCGTGTTACTCAAGCACAGGCGTGGAAATGTGAAGGGCACTGATTAAGCGCTAGCCAGGCACTGGGTTAAGTATTGATACTTCACGATTACCTTAAGGCATCCTAACAATAAATCTACATAGCAGAAACTATCGTTACCCTTTTACGAGTGAGGAAACTGAGGTTTATAGCATTTAAATAACTTGCCAAAGGTCACCCAAGCTCTAAGTGCTGCAAGCAGGATTTGAACCCACACACTCAGCTCTCAAAAGCTGCCCTTTCATCCATGACATGCTACAATGCCCTCTCAGCAAAAGTGAAAGCAGAAGTACTGGCTGAGTATAAAAATGGTAAAAATCTCAATTTGGTGTTAAAAATAGAACATAGCTGACATTTAATCTCTTTACGTTATATTAGCAACTGAACAAAATTTCTTAGCATTCTACACCCCTCCTGTATTCCCCGCTCCCACGCCCTCAGGCTATTATGAATAAAAGTCTACTGCTATGTTTCAGGGTTAGAGCAATGTAATCTTCTACATAAAGCTTCTCTAAATAGAATTTATTTTGTACTGCTTTTACCACACACAAAATACATCATACCTTTCCTAGTAGATATTTATGCATGCTTTTTACCACTCGTAACATATACGCTTGCTTACAAGTGCCTGGAAGGGAATCTTGGTTTTTACTATACGATACTTTGGATTCTCTTTGCATTTCTCATTCTAGTTCTTTTAAACCTCTGTATGCCTTCAGTTTTCTCATATTTACAGATACATGAAAGACAAAGAGATGGTGAGATGTGCTCAAAATAACAAAGCTAAAGACTGGCAAAGATGTCACTCTTAAATAGAATCCAACACGGCAATTTCTCACACACACAGATTGAACACAATGTTAGCTTTATATTATGGAAACTAATTCTGGTAATTGAAACATGTCAACCCACTCTTGAATGGGATAATTATAAAGAGCTACTTAACTCAATTACTACTTTCCATAACTTCATTTAAACAGATAACTACTGACTTAGTATGCCAACAAACACAAGGAGGGAAGGATACACAGCCTAGTAAACAATCTTTAAGACACAGGAGGTAAGATTAACAACACAGCATGATGGTTGAAGTTAAAATTAAGACTCAGAAGCCAGACTGCCAGGGTTTCAATCTGCTTTTCTCCACTCACTAGCCATGTGAGCTTGGACAACTCTCTTCATCTCTCTGTTTTAGTTAACTGTTTATAAAATGGGGATAACAGGCCTCACCGTAAAAGGTTAATGCGGGGATTAAATGACCTAGTATATGTAAAATGCTTAGTGTTTGGCATATAAAAAGCACCAGCAGGATATGCAAAATCACACTGAGTGATGAAAAGAAAGATTTTTTTAAACTCCCTTAATGGCAGTAATTGCAGACTAAAATACATATTCTATTAGGAACCTCACGTAGTAATAATGTGAATTCTTTAAAATTAAGATGTCTTTGAAATTTCAAAGTTACTTAAACCCCCCTATTTCCAGTTTAAAGAACACTCTTCTGATTTAATCATCTGGGGAAAAGTGTCACTTCCAAGATAAATGTAAATAGCCCAGAAAAAATTCTCCTCAAACGTAATAACTAATTGCAAAGACGCTGGTAATTACTCGACCCAACTCCTGCTGTGTATGAAGAGCAATGCTTCTGTACATCTTTAGTATTTACCAGGACTCTACTTTCAAAGTTAAGATTTTCACTTACAGATCTGATTTTAAAACATTTTTTAAAGGTTTATTTTTTTAATGGCTCTTTATAAATAGGGTTACCATAGGTAATGGTGGGTTACAATTCTGAGGTGCAAATTTTCTCTGTACTTTTTTCTCTAAGACTTATTAATCCTAATCCCTCTCTCCTTTCTTTCAAGTTACCACTTCCTGCATTCTCATAACTACCCCTCACTTTGCTACCAGGTATGGCCCACTTCTTACTTTGTTCTTTGTCAGCCCCTCCCTGTTATCTTTTCCCCACTTTCACAGGTGTTTTGGTACACAGGATTCTGCATCTGCTGCTGTAGTACTGGAAGAGAGCTGTTTGCCGATGCAACGTAAGGTGACTTAAAAACCTTGGCCCTTCCTCTCCTCACGCCTTGGTGTCTCTGTTGGAATACCCAAGGCAGCCAAATCCCCTCAGCCTCTGCTCAGCTGCGAGTACATCTGGCAGTCTGGTCTGCAGTGTGAAGCTTGTCATTTCTGCATTCCGATACATAATCACGGGAGGGCAGTCACTAAACAAGGGAATCTGTGGTTCATGGTTTCCATTTACAGAGCTCCAGAGCCTCCTAACGTTAGGTTCTCTCTAGTATGGATTCCATAGAGCTATCTGTGAAGGGGTGGGGTGGAGGAGAAAGGCTGAGGACCAGTGCAGACACAGAAGTGTCCAGAGATGTTCAAGACAATCTCTGGGAAGTGGTTTCAAGTTTTTCAATCCCATTTTCATCCCATATCTTTAAATTTACTTTGGTAGCTTTAGAGTTAGAAAATGTAGAAATTTCATATCCTGTGGAAAGATTAGATGTTATTTTTGGTCTATAGAGTTAAAATCTGAAGAATTTACCAAAAGTGACTACCAACTCCGAAATTACCTCGTTGGCTTTACAGTTTTTAAAACTGTTTTTGCTTTTAAGTGTTTGATGAATACGGGGAAGAAATGGGTATGACATAAAGCACATAAATACTACAAAAGACTTAGGTACTCATCATAAAATTTAAGAGGCTGTCACTGTCAGTTTTGAAGCTTCCTTTGTGCCACTTTCCAATTTGAACTAATAAATTTCCTTCGTCCACCTCAGAGGTAATCACTATCCTAAATTTCTATTCATCATTCTCTTGCTTTCATGCTTTTGCTACATACATTTGAATCTCTAAAAAATATACTGTTTAGTTTTACAAATTTTTGATCTTTACATAAATGAAATTATATTACTGTACATGTTTTCTTCAGTGACTTGATTTTTATTTATTTATTCTTCTTAGTTATCCATTTTATACATATTAGTGTATACATGTCAATCCCAATCTCCCAATTAATCCCACCACCACCACCACCCTGCTGCTTTCCCCCTTGGTGTCCATACGTTTGTCCTCTACATCTGTGTCTCAATTTCTGCCCTGCAAACCGGTTCATCTGTACCATTTTTCTAGGTTCCAAATATATGCGTTAACATACGATATTTGTTTTTCTCTTTCTGACTTACTTCACTCTGTATGACAGTCTCTAGATCCATCCATGTCTCTACAAATGACCCAATTTCATTCCTTTTTATGGCTGAGTAACACTCCATTGTGTATATGTACCACATCTTCTTTATCCATTTGTCTGGAGATGGGCATTTCGGTTGCTTCCACGACCGGGCTATTGTAAACAGTGCTGCAATGAACATTGGGGTGCGTGTGCCTTTTTGAATTATGGTTTTCCCTGGGTATATGCCCAGTAGTGGGATTACTGGGTCATATGGTAATTCCATTTTTAGTTTTATAAGGAACCTCCATACTGTTCTCCATAGTGGCTGTATCAGCTTACCTTCCCACCAACAGTGCAAGAGGGCTCCCTTTTCTCCACACCCTCTCCAGCATTTATTGTTTCTAGATTTTTTGATGATGGCCATTCTGACTGGTGTGAGGTGATATCTCATTGTAGTTTTGATTTGCATTTCTCTAATGATTAGTGATGTTGAGCAGCTTTTCATGTGCCTCTTGGCCATCTGTATGTCTTCTTTGGAGAAACGTCTAGTTAGGTCTTCTGCCCATTTTGGGATTGGGCTGTTTGTTTTTCTGATATTGAGCTGCATGACCAACTTGTGCATTTTGGAGATTAATCCTTTGTCTGTTGCTTCGTTTGCAAATATTTTCTCCCATTCTGAGGATTGTCTTTTCATCTTGTTTATAGTGTGCTTTGCTCTGCAAAAGCTTTTAAGTTTCATTAGGTCCCATTTGTTTGTTTTTTAGTTTATTTCCATTACTCTAGGAGGTGGATCAAAAAAGATCTTACTATGATTTATGTCAAAGAGTTTTCTTCCTATGTCTTCCCCTAAGAGTTTTATAGTGTCCAGTCTTACATTTAGGTCTCTAATCCATTTTGAGTTTACTTTTGTGTATGGTGTTAGGGAGTGTTCTAATTTCATTCTTTTACATGGAGCTGTCCAGTCTTCCCAGCACCACTTACTGAAGAGACTGTCTTTTCTCCATTGTATATTCTTGCCTCCTCTACCAAAGATAAGGTGACCAAATGTGTGTGGGTTTATCTCTGGGCTTTCTATCCTGTTCCATTGATCTATATTTCTGTTTTTGTGCCAGTACTAAACTGTCTTGATTACTGTAGCTTTGTAGTATAGTCTGAAGTCAGGGAGTCTGATTCCTCCAGTTCCGTTTTTTCCCTCAAGACTGCTTTGGCTATTCAGGATCTTCTGTGTCTCCATACAAATTTTAAGACGTTTTTGTTCTGGTTCTGTAAAAAATGCCATTGGTAATTTGATAGGAATTGCATTAAATCTGTAGATTGCTTTGGGTAATATAGTCATTTTCACAATATTGATTCTTCCAATCCAAGAACATGGTATATCTCTCCATCTGTTGGTATCATCTTTAATTTCATTCTTCAGTGTCTTATAGTTTTCTGCATACAGATCTTTGTCTCCATAGGTAGCTTTATTCCTAGGTGTTTTATTCTTTTTGTTGCAATGGTAAATGGGAGTGTTTCCTTAATTTCTCTTTCAGATTTTTCATCATTAGTGCATAGGAATGCAAGAGATTTCTGTGCATTAATTTTGTATCCACAAATTTACCAAATTCATTGATTACCTCTAGTAGTTTTCTGGTGGCATCTTTAGGATTCTCTATGTATAGTATCATGTCATTTGCAAACAGTGACAGTTTTACTTCTTCTTTTCCAGTTTGTATTGCTTTTCTTTCTTTTTCTTCTCTGACTGCCGTGGCTAGGACTTCCAAAACTATGTAGAATAATAGTGGTGAGACTGGACATCCTTGTCTTGTTCCTGATCTTAGAGGAAATGCTTTCAGTTTTCCACCACTGAGAACGATGTTTGCTGTGGGTCTGTCATATATGGCCTTTATTATGTTGAGGTAGGTTCCCTCTATGCCCACTTTCTGGAGAGATTTTATCATAAATGGGTGTTGAATTCTGTCAAAAACTTTTTCTCCATCTATTGAGATGATCATATGGTTTTTAATTCTTTAATACATTAATATGGTGTATCACATTGATTGATTTGCATATATTGAGGAATCCTTGCATCCCTGGGATAAATCCCACTTGATCATGGTGTATGATCCTTTTAATGTGTTGTTGGATTCTGTTTGCTAGTATTTTGTTGAGAATTTTTGCATCTGTATTCATCAGTGATACTGGTACTTTTTTTTTTTGTAGTATCTTTGTCTGGTTTTGGTATCAGGGTGATGGTGGCCTCACAGAATGAGTTTGGGAGTGTTCCTTCCTCTGCATTTTTTGGGAACAGTTTGAGAAGGATGGGTGTTAGCTCTTCTCTAAATGTTTGACAGAATTTGCCTGTGAAGCCATCTGGTCCTGGACTTTTGTTTGTTGGAAGATTTTTAATCAGTTTAATGAAAGTTTCAATTTCATTACTTGGTGATTGGTCTGGTCATATATTCTGTTTCTTCCTGGTTCACTCTTGGAAGGTTATAACTTTCTAAGAATTTGTCCATTTCTTCCAGGTTGTCCATTTTATTGGCATAGAGTTGCTTGTAGTAGTCTCTTAGGATGCGTTGTATTCCTGCGGTGTCTGTTGTAACTTCTCCTCTTTCATTCTGATTTTATTGATTTGAGTCCTCTCCCTCTTTCTTGATGAGTCTGGCTAATGGTTTATCAATGTTGTTTATCTTCTCGAAGAACCAGCTTTTAATTTTATTGATCTTTGCTACTGTCTTCTTTGTTTCTATTTCATTAATTTCTGCTCTGATCTTTATGATTTCTTCCCTTCTGCTAACTTTGGGTTTTGTTTGCTCTTCTTTCTCTAGTTCCTTTAGGTGTAAGGTTAGATTGTTTATTTGAGATTTTTCTTGTTTCTTGAGGTAGGCTTGTAATGCTATAAACTTCCCTCTTAGAATGGCTTTTGCTGCATCCCATAGGTTTTGGATCGTTGTGTTTTCATTGTCATTTGTCTCTAGATATTTTTTGATTTCCTCTTTGATTCCTTCAGTGATCTCTTGGTTATTTACTAATGTATTGTTTAGCTTCCGTGTTTGTGGTTTTTACGGTTTTTTCCCTGTAATTGACTTCTAATCTCATAGTGCTGTGGTCAGAAAAGATGCTTGATATGATTTCAACTTTCTTACATTTACTAAAACTTGATTTGTGACCCAAGATGTGATCTACCCTGGAGAATGTTCCATGTGCACTCGAGAAGAAAGTGTAATCTGCTGTTTTTGGATGGAATGTCCTATAAATATCAATTAAATCTATCTGGTCTATTGTGTCATTTAAAGCTTGTGTTTCCTTGTTAATTTTCTGCTTGGATGATCTGTCCATTGGTGTAAGTGATGTGTTAAAGTCCCCCACTATTATTATGTTACTGTCAATTTCCTCTTTTATAGCTGTTAGCAGTTGCCTTATGTATTGAGGTGCTCCTATGTTGGGTTCATATATATTTATAATTGTTGTATCTTCTTGGATTGATCCCTTGATCATGATGTAGTGTCCTTCCTTGTCTCTTGTAACATTCGTTATTTTATAGTCTATTTTATCTGATAGGAGTATTGCTACTCCAGCTTTCTTTTGATTTCCATTTGCATGGAATCTTTTTCCATTCCCTCACTTTCAGTCTGTATGTTTCCCTAGGTCTGAAGTGGGTCTCTTTAGACAGCATATATATGGGTCTTGTTTCTGTATCCATTCAGTGAGCCTGTGTCTTTTGGTTGGAGCATTTAATCCATTCACATTTAAGGTAATTATCGATATGCATGTTCCTATTACCATTTTCTTAATTGTTTTGGGTTTGTGTTTGTATGTTCTTTTCTTCTCTTGTGTTTCCCACTTAGAGAAGTTCCTTTAGCATTTGTTGTAGAGCTGGTTTGGTAGTGCTGAATTCTCTTAGCTTTTGGTTGTCTGTAAAGCTTTTGATTTCTCCATCGAATCTGAATGAGATTCTTGCCAGGTAGAGTAATCTTGGTTGTGGGTTCTTCCCTTTCATCACTTTAAATATGTCATGCCACTCACTCCCTTCTGGCTTGTAGAGTTTCTGCTGAGAAATCAGCTGTTAACCTTATGGGAGTTCCCTTGTATGTTATTTGTTGTTTTTCTCTTGCTGCTTTCAATAATTTTTCTTTGTCTTTAATTTTTGCCAATTTGATTACTATGTGTCTCGGTGTGTTTCTCCTTGGGTTTATTCTGTATGGGACTCTCTGTGCTTCCTGGACTTGGGTGGCTATTTCCTTTCCCAAGTTTGGGAAGTTTTCAACTATAATCTCTTCAAATATTTTCTCTGGTCCTTTCTCTCTCTCTTCTCCTTCTGGGACCCCTATAATACGAATGTTGTTGTGTTTAATGTTGTCCCAGAGTCTCTTAGGCTGTCTTCATTTCTTTTCATTCTTTTTTCTTTATTCTGTTCTGCAGCAGTGATTCTGTCTTCCAGGTCATTTATCCATTCTTCTGCCTCAGTTATTCTGCTATTGACTCCTTCTAGTAAATTTTTCATTTCAGTTATTGTATTGTTCATCTCGGTTTGTTTGTTCTTTAATTCTTCTAAGTCTTTGTTAAACATTTCTTGCATCTTCTCACTCTTTGCCTCTATTCTTTTTCCAAGGTCCTGGATCATCTTCGTTATCATTATTCTGAATTCTTTTCCTGGAAGGTTGCCTATCTCCACTTCATGTAATTGTTTTGTCTTGTTCCTTCATCTGGTACATAGCTCTCTGCCTTTTCATCTTGTCTATCTTTCTGTGAATGTGGTTTTTGTGCCACAGGCTGCAGGATTGTAGTTCTTCTTCCTTCTGCTGTCTGCCCTCTGGTGGATGAGGCTATCTAGGAGGCTTGTGCAAGTTTCCTGATGGGAGAGACTGGTGGTGGGTAGAGCTGGCTGTTGCTCTGGTGGGCAGAGCTCAGTAAAACTTTAATCTGCTTGTCTACTGATGGGTGGGGCTGGGTTCCCTCCCTGTTGGTTGTTCGGCCTGAGGTGACCCAACACTGGAACCTACCCAGGCTCTTTGATGGGGCTAATGGCGGACCCTGGGAGGAGTCACACCAAGGAGTACTTCCCAGAACTTCTGCTGCCACTGTCCTTGTCCTCACAGTGAGACACAGCCACCACCCCCACCCCCCGCCTCTGCAGGAGACCCTCCAACACCAGCAGGTAAGTCTGGTTCAGTCACCTATGGGGTCACTGCTCCTTCCTCTGGGTCCCGATGCGCACACTACTTTGTGTGTGCCCTCCAAGAGTGGAGTCTCTGTTTCCCCCAGTCCTGTCGAAGTCCTGCAATCAAATCCCACTAGCTTTCAAAGTCTGATTCTCTAGGAATTCCTCCTCCCGTTGCCGGACCCCCAGGTCGGGAAGCCTGATGTGGGGCTCAGAATCTTCACTCTGGTGGGTGGACTTCTGTGGTATAGGTGTTCTCCAGTTTGTGAGTCACCTACCCAGCAGTTATGGGATTTGATTTTATTGTGATTGCGCCCCTCCTACCGTCTCATTGTGGCTTCTCCTTTGTCTTTGGATGTGGGGCATCTTTTCTGGTGAGTTCCAGTGTCTTCCTGTCAATGACTGTTCAGCAGTTAGTTGTGACTCTGGTGCTCTCACAAGAGGGAGTGTGAGCACATCCTTCTACTCTGCCATCTTGAACCAATTCAGTGACTTGATTTGTAGCTTAACCATTTTGTTGATGAGATTCCAGTGGGTATAATCCATTTATTTACATAGTGATACGGAGTCCACTGAATGGACAGGTGGACACCTGGGCCGATGCCAGTGCTGCTGTGAACATTCTTATATGTGTCTCCTGATGTTCCTACTGTGTGAGTTTTGTTAGGAATGTGAGGTCATGTGGTAAGCACATCGTCAACTCTACTCTCATCAGAAAAGCATCGCTGCTTTTCCATACCAGTCGTACAGCTGTCTCCATCTCCTCAGCAACGTCTGACATCATCCACCTTGTAATTTCCGCCCATGTGGCAGATAGGAAATAGATTTCACCAGGTTCTGAAAACTGCATTATGCAGCTGCTCATAAGAGTGAGCACTGTATTATATAATCATTTTTATCATTTTCAGGTTTCCACTTCTGTGAAATACCTGTTGAAACCTTTTGTCCATTTTCATACCAGGTTTTCTTTTCCTTTTTGATCTGTAAGGGTTTGAAATATATTTTGAATACTAATGCTTTGTCAGGTATTTGCATTGCCAGTATCTTCTGATGGTTTATGCTGCATTTTCACTCTCTTTATAATGCTTGTGATGAACCAAAGTTCGTTTCAGTCTAGTCACATTTTCAACCTTTTTGTTTCGGGTTAGCATTTTTTGTTTAGAAATCTCTGCCCAAATATAATAAAGATGTTTTCCTATACTTTCAAAGTTGTCTTTCACATACTAAGTCTTTAATCAAGCTGGAATTGATTTTTGTGTACGGTGTAAGGTGGAGTCCATTTTCATTCTTCTTCACCATATGGATTATAAATTGTTCTAATACCAATTACTGAAAACTTCATCCCTTACCTGTTATACTAAGATGTCAGCTTTGAATAAACCAAGTTTTGAAATATGTATGAATCTGCTTTGGATTATCCTGTTCTTAATAAATCTATTCTTTCAAAATACCTCACTGCTGTAATAACTATAACTGAACAGTAATTCTTCTCCTTATTCTTCTTCAAGAGTGACTGTATTATTTTTGGCTCTTTACTCTTCCATATTAAGTTTTAGAATCAGCAATGAACCTATAGATTTATTTGAAGTGACATCAATAGCGAATCTACAACCCCACGAACATGAATTATTTCCCATTTGTTTAGGCCTTCTTCACATTTCTAAATAAAGTTTTATAATCTGCTAGTCACAGTTTTTTTTCAAACATAAGTACACATGCATGTATCAAATGGTTTTTCTACATTTATCAAAACTGTAATGTTACTGTAGTGAATTTCATTAATTGATTTTCTAATGTCAAACCAACTCTGCATTCCAAACCTATGCAGTCATACTTTTAAATATACTGCTAGATTTAATTCCATAACATTTATTTATGTGTTTCGCATCTTTGTCCATAAATAAGAACAGCCCGTGATTGTCCTTTCCCATACCATTCTCTTCTGATTTTGAGAGCAAAGTTATTTAAATCATCTAAAGTGAATTTGGAGTTGTATTAGTTTCCTAGGGCTGCCCCAACAAATTACCACAAATTTGGTGGACTGAAACAATAGAAATTTATTCTCTCTCAGTTCTGGGGGCCAGAAGTCCAAAATTAGGTCTCAGCAGGGCCACCTCCCTCTGACTTCTCTAGGGGCAAATTCTTCCTTGCCTCTTGCAGCTTTTGGTGGCTCAAGCTCCTTGGCTTGGAACTGCATCACTCCAAGCACTTCCTATGTGTTTGCACAGACTTCTCCCCTGTGTCTCAAATCCCCCTCTCCTTTCTCTTATAAGACACCAGTCATTGGCTTTAGGGTTCACTCCAAAACCCAGATGACCTCAATCCTAATTATATCAGCAAAGATCCTATTCCCAAATGCAGTCACATTCACAGGTATGGGGGTCAGGAACTGGACACCTACTTGTGGGGGACATGATTCATCCCACTACAGGAGTGCGCCCTCTTTTTCTAAATTCTAAAATGATTTATGTAAGTTTGGAATAATCTTCTTCTTTAATGTTTGGTAGAACTTGACAGCAAAACTTGTTGGACCAGGATGTCTTTCTTTGTGAAAAGATTTTAAAATGCTGATTAAATTTCTTTCAAGGTTTGAAGACTATTCAGGTTTCTACCTTCCTGAATAAGTTTGGTTTCTGCCAATTGCCCATACCTTCAAATAACCTCTCAAGTTCACTGGCATAAAGTTGTTTACATTATCTTATTTTTATGTCTGGAGCATCTGTAGTTATGTTCTCTTTATTCTTAATATAGTTTATTTGTACATTTTGTCTTTTCTTTCTTAACAGCCTTCCCGGAGGTTTGTTGATCTTACTCGTTTTTTACAAAAAAATTAATTTTGGCATTGTTCATTTCTTCCTAGCATTTCTTTTTAACTTATTAATTTCTGCTCGTATGTTCATTAATCATATTCACTTCTGCTTTTTTTGGACTTATTCTTTTCTAACTTCTTAAGCTCGAGACTTAGCTGACTTTCAGCCTTCTTTTCTAATATAAGCATGTACACCAATATATATTCTTCTTCTAAGTGCCATTTTAACTACATTCTCAAGTTTTGACACATATATAACATTTTCATCACCTGTCGGGTTCTTAACATCTTACTTTCCCTTTGGTACTGTGCTTTCATCCATAAATTATATAAAAATATTTTGCTTGATTTCTAAACATATGGGACTTTTTGTCTTTTCAATACTGATTTTAGTTAACTATAATATCTTTAAAATGTGTTGAGGTTTGCTTGAAGCTGCATCCCATGGTCAATTTTTTTTTTTTTTTTTTTTGCGGTAAGCAGGCCTCTCTCACTGTTGTGGCCTCTCCCGTTGCGGAGCACAGGCTCCGGACGCGCAGGCTCAGCGGCCATGGCTCACGGGCCCAGCCGCTCCGCGGCATGTGGGATCTTCCCGGACCGGGGCACGAACCCACGTCCCCTGCATCGGCAGGCGGACTCCCAACCACTGCGCCACCAGGGAAGCCCCCCATGGTCAATTTTAATAAATGTTTGTGTCTGTTTGATAAAACTGTCTACTCTGCAGCTGCTGAGTTCAGTGTCCTGGACAGGTCTATTAGATCAACTGTGCAGCTGCCATCTTTCTTAGTATCCTTACAGATACTTTTGAGTTTTGTTAATTTATTAATTACTAAGAAAGATATGAGGATGTTACTCTTGTGATGAAATTCAGAAATTGTATGTCTAGAAAGATATAAAGTGAACTGAACCTTTATCATTATATGGTAACCTCCTATCTCCAGGAATGATTTTTGCTTTAATGACTATCTAAAAGGACATCCTTTAGAGACAGGCTATTGATAGAAAAATAATTTGGTTTTTTCCAGGTTTTTCTAAAAATATTTTCCCTCATTTTTGAAAGCTAATTCAAGGGACTGTAAGATTCCAGATTGAGAATAATTCCTTCAGTACACAGAAGGGTACTTGGTCAGGGTATCCAGTCCACCACAACGCTGGCAATGAAACACTCTAACAGTTGCAGTGATTAATTTACAAACCACTTAACTTACAGACTGTAGTAAAACAGAGCTGCGTATTTTCAAAATTAGCAAGACAAGGGAAAGCTACTACAGGAACTTCTCAGCTGTGAAGAACATGGGAATATTGTCCTACCACAATTTTGGTAGAAAAGGACAGTTGAAAGCATCTTAGAATTTTTAAAAATGGGAATCAACGGGCTTCCCTGGTGGCGCAGTGGTAGAGAGTCCGCCTGCCGATGCAGGGGACACGGGTTCGTGCCCCAGTCTGGGAAGATCCCACATGCCGCGGAGCGGCTAGGCCTGTGAGCCATGGCCGCTGAGCCTGTGCGTCCGGAGCCTGTGCTCCACAACGGGAGAGGCCACAACAGTGAGAGGCCTGCATACCGCAAAAAAACAAAAAAAAAAACAGGAATCACCATTTTAGCATACAGTCAGCCCTCTGTATCCACAAGTTCTGCGCCTGGGGATTTAACCAACTGCGGATCAATTTTCAATTTCCAAGGATATGGAACCACAGGTATGAAGGGCTGAATATACCATGCCATTTGATATAAGAAACTTGAGCATCAGTGGATTTTGGTATCCGCTGGGGGTCCTGGAACCAATCCCCCTCCCCACCAACCGGATACTGAGGGAGGACTGGACTTACCATGCTGCTTAGATTTCTTTTTCTTTTTCTTCTTCTTCTTCTGCTTTGGTTTGTAGTGATCTTTGTCCCTCTTCTCTTTTCTTTCTTTATCCTTTTCTTTTCTCTTACCTAAATGACCAAAGTGAGTAAGTTAGTAATCATGACTGATCCTGATTTGTTCCTCTGTGGTTAACCTAAAAGCAGCATTTATGTTTTAATCAGCTATTCCAGTCACCTGCCCAGAGTGGATGGATTCAATTAAACTGTTCCTGTCATGAGTCTGGAACTCCTGATTAGCTTATTGGGCTATAAGAGGGGATCTTCATTAGCAGTGTTGAGAAATCCCAACTCCTGACACCTTAAAGTTAACACAGACAGTAGTTAAAATCTTTAAATGAGTAATATAACTCAGTTTCCTGATGTGGCAAGAAATAAACTCCATAACTTAAGAAAGACCTGACTGAGGAGACTCAGCATTTCCACACAAAATTTAACGAGAAAATATACTAGAAGCTTAAAAAATAAAAAAAAAAAACTTGAATTTTTTTCCTTTGGAAAAACAAAAAAACTAGATCATTTCCACAAATAATTCCTTCAGTCTTTCAATACTTTCCCAGTGTATACAAGAATGAAAATAAAAAGCACAAAGAAAAAAAACTTATTTCATTAAACTAAATTTTGTCCCCAAATTTTAAAATATTCCTTTTTCCCAATCATATGCACTTTAAAGAAAATGAACAGATGTTAAAACAGTTTCCTAGAGTATTTTATTTAAAATTAATTCATCACATATATTCCACTATTGTTCCAACTCAGAAAGGTTTAGCCCATAACTTATCAACCATATTAAACCAACTTTCAGTAACTCAAGCTCCAGGTAGCTAACCTGTAGAATACTTAAGACTATTATCCATTATTCCAAAACTTTTAGTCATTATAGCACAGGAGACAGAAAAGATAGCAGAAAAACTTTTAGTCATTATAGCACAGAAGACAGAAAAGACAGCAGAAAACTTAGTAACTTTTTATAAAGTAAAAAAAAAGGCTGAAAAAAAGGCTATTTTAATTTACCATCCATTCTCTAAGTTTCAGTAATATTAAATGGTAGCTTATTTTTAAACAGTCATAGTTTTAAAGATGTTCAAAAACATCAAGTTCTCAGAGAAAGCCTTAGGCTCCCTTGACAAAAAATACCCATACTACTGCAAGATATGTATTTAAGAAATCACATATTTGGAGCCAAATAATACTAATAAACACTAAAACAGATGATCACTTACACCTAAAGGAGCACTAACAGGTAAAAAGTAAGGGACAGACTATGTCCTCCCACTGCCAAGCCATCTATAGCCTTTTGCTTAAAGATTACTTTCTGTTCATACCAAATGTAGTTGAGCTTTTTTCTTCCAATTTCACTTTTTTTTCTGTTTTCGATATTCCTGCAGGTTTAGGGGAAAAATATGTAAGTTTAGTCAGAAAGGATTAAAAGTATGGGACAATGTTTTAAATTACAATTGCTCACAAAACTCTACCTAAGACTCTTTTCCCCTAAAGGTCTACATTATTTTATTGCCTGAACTAGTAACAAAGAAGTGGGATTTATTACTTCAAAGGAATAATAAATTAAGAATGATTTTTGTTCCCTCAGACTACTCAGATTAGATTCCTAGTTCCACCATTTATTAGCTCACAGCCTCGAGTAAATCATTTAATCTCTCAGTGCTTCAGTTTCCTTATCTGCTAAATAGGACTAAGAGCATCATCTACCTCCTGTTGTTATCAGTATAAGGTGAGTCAAAATGTGTATTGATGAAATGCTTAGTGTCTGATAACTACTAAGTGTTTTTTCCTCACTTTCTCCTTTATGGTGGGGTAATAATTTGAGACTACATCAGTTCTAGAAATAGCATAAATATGGGTCTGAACATAAAAAAATGTTAGGATAAATGCACTAGGCAATCAGTTAAGATCAACTCTGGCATCACAGCCTTTGGCAGTCCATGTTGAAATGCACTCCAGTGGTAGGTCCACGTAACATTTCTGCTCCTGTGACAATTATGACAAAATGCTATTCCAGTCATCCAAATGAAATATTAAATTCACATTAAATTATACTGGTTTTCAACAATCTGCATAAAATTTTTAAACTAATATTTAACCTCTGTTGCCTAGAACAAACTTGTACCTTTGAACTTCATCATGAATGTGTTATTAGGTAACGATAAAAGCCAAAACAGAATTATTCTATAAATTATTTTGGTCTTTATCCAAATGTAAGATATAAAGGCTTATTATCACATACAAAATATTCAACCTTAGTGGCACTTAGGTTTTATTACCTAATAGTCCAAAATACATTTTTAAACCAATAGTGTACCTCATGAACTGTGCTGCTGACACAGACACACTTAACCAAGCTTCTCAACTCATATTCAACCACTGCCAATGCTAATATCTTATGTGTGTATAGGGTTAATCTAAGAAAAACACTCTAGTGCATTTAAAATACACTTTCAGTCTATTAAATTATGCTTTAATATCACAGTTATGAGTTCTTTGATTTTTAAATCACTGCAGTACAGTATCAAAAAAGCTAGCACTTTATTCATCTTACTGCAAATAATTTACATAATTTAAATAAAACACAATAAAAATGTAAAAATACCACTCAACTTGAATTAAATGCTAATAAGGCTCTAATAATTAAGTTTCAAATTAAGTAAATATATTGATAATCTCCATGACAAAAAGATTTCTTATGACAAAAAAATGAAAAGGACATCAGAGCAAAGAGAAATACAATTAAACTTCCTTATTATCAAAACTGTTGAACAAATGCCTCACTTAAACTGTTAATTTACTAATTACTGTTTACTACAATTAATGCCATGAAAATTCCACAAATTTGACACAATTTTCTTGAAAATGACAAGGCATTTACAACGGAAACAGTAAGAGATTTGCTTTCTAAATCCTCTGTGATAGTAGAGCTATACCAGAAGCAGCCCTTGATCATGATTATTGCCTTGTAGGTCCCTCCCTAATCCCCAGGAGCACTGAATCTCCAGAGTGAAAGGTGGAGCAAGGCCAGAATCCCCTGGGGTGATTCAAATGGAAGGAACTGCCTTACAGGGCTGCCTTTCCTGACTAGAATGTGTGGGATCCCTCAGGTACTTGGAAGACAAGTAAAATGGTCCTGAACCTCAGCTCCAGAAAACAGGTCAGCACAGCAGAACAGATTCAGTAACTAGCAGAGTGCTTTCAGGAGGACCAGTTCTAGATTGTTTTCACATGTTCTGGTGGGTCCCAAACCTTTATATTTCTTAACTGATAAAATTTTGCAAGTAAAATTGGGGAACTGAGAAAGGCTTGTCAACATTTTACACAATTAAGGATATTAAAATAAATATTCCTATATGCAATAATGGCAGGACTTTAAAAAACACCCATGCCCAAATAGAAAAAAAAATAGATCTATTCAAGAATTCTACAAAAGAATCAATTTCATTTTATGAGAAGTTCTCTACATTGTCCTTATTTCACCAGGCACTAGAATTTGGGAACCAAAGTACGTGGATATTAGTTTACAGAATACTGGTTTTTACACTAAATTTTATCAACAGAACATTTTCGTCAAACAAAATGTTATGTAATATTCCAATACATAATACAACCACCCCCCGCCAAATGAAAAACACAATAAAAAAACTGAATGGAGCGCTTTAGATTAAAGCAAGAGTGACAGATCTCTGAGCCACGCCTGCTTTCACATCCTGCAAGGCGCAGTAATGTGGAGAGGTTTTGGCAGTGTGCGAAATATCTGATTCTCCTGGCAAAAAAGGCGGCTATCCCTGAGACTCTCCATGGAAACCCCAGGCTCTGTACAAGCCATGAACATCTGCTGTGGGGTGGAGGGAGATTACGGAGTCTCTGGTTGTAGTTCTGTTTTGTACAATTCTGGAAAAAAACTGAAAAACACTTTAAAACAAAAAGGCTTTTTAGAAAGTAAATGTGAAATTGGTGTCCCCACAAGTCAGAATGTGACTGTTATTGTCTCACCCGTCCATACACTAAGCTTCCATATTTTAACTCCTTGAAGGGCTCAGAGTAATTCAGTATTTGTTATATCAGTACATATATCCAGTAGATAAATAAGAAAACTAGTTAACATCCCAGTTAGCAACAGAACTAACACTCTATCCTTACCTAAAACTGGTTGGCTCTGTTAGAGAAAGTATTCTGATAATAAAATAAAAACAAAGGCATCGATTTTTACAAGGGCACCAATGACTGTTTTTGGTAATGAGGGCGGCAGGGCAGTAGTATTCTTAACCTTGATTAGTCATATTCTATGCATGCTTCCCAGTGGAAGAATGCAGAGGATTAGGGCAAGTTCATTATCTATACTGGAAGAACAAGTGTTAACCTATTAAGAACACATGTATATAATAATTGGATAATTTGCATAATCTCATTAATTCTTTACCATGACTGTGATATGAGCATGCACATACCACTCACACGAAAAAGTAAAACTCTTAAGTCTGTTAAACTATTTCACAGTTAATGACTAACATCCTCATCATTCTTAATACCCCCAAAATTCCAATTTGAAAAAAATACCCCCAGAAAATGTCTTTGATACAAGTTCTGGTAAATAATGCTTTCTACAGAAGTTTTAAAATTCAACAGTAACAAAATTTACTTTTATAATTAACATGAAACAAACCAAGCAAACAGATTAAAAAGAAAGAAGAAACAAAAACAAAACTCCTGGTACTTTGACTGCAGATGGAAGACAACTTGGGAAGCAGACAGAAGGCCAACAAATACTACGAAACAGTTTCGAGAGGGTAGCTAACAAAAGTGTTGAGAGAAAAAAGCACGCAGACCACTGAGAATTTCAGTGCAAGTCAGACAGGTTCACAAGGTTTTAATCAAAAGATGTCCAATTAGAACATGACCTGAATTCCATTACTTCCCTCAAAAAACAAAAAATGAAAAGGGGTAATAGAAATAAATCAGAATCCCCCCCAAACCCCGCATTCAAATGCTGTGACTGTGTTCAACCCTCTAACAAATGGACTTCCAGTAATTAACATTTAAATCCATGCATTTCCTTGATTTAAGCAATTAAAGTTGCCAGTTATCACCATACTTAAGATGATCCTCATTTTTCAACAAACTTACAAATACATCACATTATAAATCCAAACTCCTCTCTACCTTTCACTTTTCCAGCAAACTATCTTACAACTTTGACTTTCTCAAATAGTTTTCGAATACTTAAAAAGGAAAAAAATATGGTGCCTTCCCTCTACCTCAGTACATTTTTTAACCATTATGAGAAACAAGAACCACACCCCAATGATAATTAGCTACATCTCCACAAATATACTAGAAATTCTGGGGGAAAAACGAAAAACCACTAGGCTAGTACTCTGATTAGACACAAAATCACTGGAATTAAAGATTTCCATGTATAATCACTACTTTGACATTTTAGGATACATCATTCAACTAAGATAACTTAGTTATTATACAGCTATCTACATTCATCTATCTTTCAGGCTTGTTACTATTGCTATATAAAAGAAAATACAAACGTTTTCAAATGCACATCTAAAAATAAATTCCCCGGGCTTCCCTGGTGGTGCAGTGGTTAAGTATCTGCCTGCCAATGCTGGGTACACAGGTTCAAGCCCTGGTCTGGGAAGATCCCACGTGCCGCAGAGCAACTAAGCCCGTGTGCCACAACTACCGAGTCTGCACTCTAGAGCCCATGAGCCACAACTACTGAGCCCACGTGCCTAGTGCCCATGCTCCGCAACAAAAGAAGCCACCACAATGAGAAGCCCACGTGCAGCAAGGAAGATCCGAAGCAGCCAAAAATAAATAAATTAAATACATAAATTAAAAATATACACATTGGGGGCTTCCTTGGTGGCCCAGTGGTTGAGAATCTGCCTGCCAATGCAGGGGACATGGGTTCGAGCCCTGGTCTGGGAAGATCCCACATGCCATAGAGCAACTGGGCCCGTGAGCCACAACTACTGAGCCTGCGCGTCTGGAGTCTGTGCTCTGCAACGAGAGGCCATGATAGTGAGAGGCCCGCGCACCGCAATGAAGAGTGGCCCCCGCTCACCGCAACTAGAGGAAGCCCTCGCACAGAAACAAAGACCCAACACAACAAAAAATACATTAAAAATATATATATATATATACACACACACACACACATTTTAAAAACTAATGACTTTATCATTTAAAAAAATAAATAAATAAAAATAAATTCCCCAATGAATATATCTTTTTTTTTTTTTTTGCAGTATGCGGGCCTCTCACTGCTGTGGCCTCTCCCGTCGCGGAGCACAGTCTCCGGACATGCAGGCTCAGCGGCCATGGTTCACGGGCCCAGCCGCTCCGCGGCATGTGGGATCCTCCTGGACTGGGGCACAAACCCGCGTCCCCCGCATCGGCAGGCGGACTCTCAACCACTGCACCACCAGGGAAGCCCAATATATATCATTTTAACTTGAACATATTTTTCATATATTCAGTACAGCAACAAATTCCAGATTGTTAAAGGACTCATAAGAACTTCACCAGGAAAAGTATCTCAAAGGGTTAAAGGTAATTCAGAAATCTTGTGAAAACTGGGAAAAGAAAAATTAATCACCCTACAGATAGAAGGGGCTTAGAAATTGTCCAAAGACAATGGATCAGTTTTGGGAAATGACAAGAAATGTTTCAAAGCCTACAAATCTTCAAATTTGAGCTCTGATTTTTTTAAAACAAGATATGGAAACACTATCATGTATAAAATAACTTCAATCTTTTATTGATTAATGGAATTGTAGAACACTGTATGTTTAATATTAGTTACACTTTCACTTTGAAAGAAGGAACAAGAAGGTAACAGCAGTAATATAAGAAGTATGCTTAAGTTACTTCAGTCATTTTATTTTAATATACACCACCACCAGAAAAGAGCAAGCTCTATTTTATACTTCACCCAAGGATTTGATAAAGTGGTTTCAGAGAAGATACTACTAAAATCGATTATCCCAATACTCTCTGGCTGCTAATCAAAAAACAGTTTTATGTTTTTCCCTACTTCTGAACTGACTCAATTCACCTTATTTATCCATCTACTGATAATTCCAAATTAGTAATTTACTGGAAAAGCATTTGAAATTAGTATTTGCCTTTTTTTTTCTTTTACTCTAGGGGCTCTTTGGTTGAGGTTAAAATTCTATAAAACTTCCAAGTAAAACAATGTAACCATATAAGGGAAATATAAATAAATATAAATCTAATATTCTGTTAGATTAAAACATCAACTTGATAAAATACCTCCGCACGATTTCAGATTACAATAAGTGTCATAAAATCATCAAAAAATGTCTTACTGAGTAGGGCTGATTTTACACATTAGACTCCCAAAATAACATTACAACAAATTACATTTAAATTTTGGAGATTCTGCTCCAAAATATGGGATTATATGTAAGATACAGGTATATAAATTAATTTAAGCTAAGTGTTTCTTAAATATTAAATTCTATTAAATCCTTAAACCTAAGTATTGAGCCCATTAAGTTATTTTCTGGCTTCAAAACCAAGAAACTTCTGTAATTATATTTAGCTCTAATAATTCCTATTTAGTGGAAACAGGATATAAGAAAGAAGTAGGGAGAAGGAAGTAGATTAAAGTGACAAAATAAGAAGTATATCCAGAGAATACGATAGTAAATGGTCACACAAAAGGACGTTAAACAGACTGAGGAACCCTATCTTCCACAGATGTTATGGAGAAGTATTTATAAAGAGGAACTACATATTAAAATAATGTAATTATACATCAAACTGTTTTTACTGTATAAATGCAAGCCTAGCTAACTTGTAAAATGAATCTTTTTTACCTGATGCTGTTGGAGCTCCTCTTCCATCAGTTACTGCTTTGGAAGAAAGATTTGTAAGCATCTGTGTATCTTCCTTTTCTGCCCTGGGGCATTCATTATGGTAAGAGGGATCTGGGGCTAGCGGTGCTGTAACTTCCGAACCACGACTTAAGTCAAGAGGGAGACAGGGTCCCAGTTTCTCAAGTGACAAATGTGCAACATCAGGCACTACACAAAATAAAGAATGTAATATGTTAATATAAATACACTGTCTCGGTTAATATCCATGTGGATTAAAATGTTATATAAATTAAACAGTGCCTGGAAATAAAGAAGGCACTAAATAAATACTTGTAGAATTAAATGAAGTGCTTATAAGTCCAAAGGCTGTTAAGGAAAAAGCAGAAATTTCTTAATATTTTAATAATCTTTATCTCAGTGTTTTGTCTTCTTTTATGTTTGGTTCTATAGAAAAGCAATATACATTACCCTCTGGTACTGAAGACTCTTGCTGATTTTGAGAACTGATGGAGAATACTTTCCCATCAGTGGCTGGAGAGGGAGGAGAAACCTTTTCTACAGAATCATCAGGCATGGGCAAGGTGGCTAAACGCTGAGATCTTCTTCTCCGCTCACTATGCTTGAAAGGTCTAGGGGGGTTCACAGGCTGTGGAGGACCTAGAAAAAGATCTTCAATGTTCACGAAGCAGATACATGCCAGGATCATCTTATAATACTTAAGGAGAAAAATGGGAAAAATGATTCAAATTCTGCCCTCTGATGTTGTAAGGTATCCACAAGGAACGGCATGTTCCAAAAGTAATCAAAGGCAAAAACTGCCCCCATTCACAAGGGTTAATCAAAACTTCTAAAATCTAAAGCCTACTAGAACCAAAAGAAAATAACATGGAACATTAATTTCAGGTAGTTTCCCAAGTAACAGACTACAGTTAATTCTCTAATTGCAGATCCTTGTTAGTTGCCATTTTTCCTTTGGGAAAATAATCTCTGTATAGCCAAAGATTAAAAAAAATACATATATATATATATATATGTGTGTGTATATATATATATATATATATATATATATGTCCCTTTTGCTACATTACAAATCTAGAAACTCTAAGAAAAAAAAAGGCAGGGGCATAGGTGACAAAAATCTGACATGCATTGTAGAGTTAGTGCTTTACTTGCCAAAGTAAAACTAATGTAAGTAATTTTATCCCACCCTCATTCCCGCAAATGGATTTTTATAAACATATATTTGGGCCTGATTCATTAAAAAAAATTGAACACAAACAACTTTAAGGACTCATTATGGGCAAAACCCGAGGATTTTTAAAGAATATGACACTGTTCTTGCCCTCGTGTGTTTTTTATTTTGTTTTAAAAAACTAACTTGGTGAGCCATTTGAGCATCTTCTAGCTATGTATTAACAGAAGTTTGGAAATTTTTTTTTTTAACCTTTCATTTTCTTCTTTCTACACGGCATGTAAATATGTTTGATGATTTAGAACAGGCAGGACTACATAAGCCAATATATGCATGTTAATTTAGCAGGAGGAAATGAGTAGTTTAAAAAGGTTGACGCTTTGGGTATTTAAAAATAATTTTACAAAAGTCAAAATGGAAAAGACATGGTGATAATTGAAAAAAAAAAAAGAATAAAATTCAATTGCTGTAACACTGGTCATAATACCAAAATACAAAACAATTGCAAAATAAAATACGTATCAATGTCATGTGACATTGTAGTGACTACTAATGATATTATTTCATGATAAATGCCATAATGAAATGAAGCTTATAAAGAAACAGTTGAGTTTTTCTGTTTCCATCATTTCTACTCATTTATTAAAAAGAACCAAAACAAAACAAAGAAGTACCAAAACCTGATCAAAAATTGAAAAACATGGTTTGGCAAAAAGAATATAGCAATGGAATGCAAGAGGAAGTTAATATATTTGATTGATAGACGTCTTCTCAATGTCACCATTTTTAATTGTTGTGGAAGATATGATATGGAGAAGTTCATGAGGAAATGTGTCATATTCATTTAATAATCAGGTTACTAATTCATTCACTGTATAAACAGCAAAATTATCTTTTACCCGGTGACTTTTCAGGTAATTATTTTTCATATGTCTCTAACTTAGAATACTAAAACATGAGAAACACACAGTCAACACAAATCTTGTCTTATATATATCCAAACCCATGTCAATAGGCTATTTAAAAAAGACCAAGTTAACTCTTGAAAAATTAGTGGTATTGAAACAGTAAAATCTTTAAATATAAGATCAAGGAAGCAATCTTCTTCTTTCATCAGTAAGATTAAACTGAAGTTTGCACTCTAAATCCTACAATAAGAACTGAATAAAATGTATTGCCGAAGAGGGTACAGACAACTGGGGACAGTAACTAAATCTATCCATAAGAATAGTCTTAGGAGTTCAGGAAAACATCCACTATGGGTCTTTTTGTATCTCATAATGGTTTTGTTCTGTTTTTTTTGTAATGAATCAGGCCTCTCATTGTGCTTGGATTATTAGTTGAGGAGAGTCAAACTACAGTGGAATTTGGTTATTAAATGCTAAGGTTTCTTAACCAGCAGTATAGTCACTGTACCTCTGTACAATACATCAGTCAGAAATGTAAATGGGTTTTGCCCCTAAAATAGTTTCAAGTCTTCCCTATCATATCCACTTAAGTTTGAATTTTTAAAATGCAACTTCATAAAAATACAATATAACTACAACCAAACTGTTTTTAATGTATCTTATAGGATAAGTAACTATTTTTTAAAAATCTGTGCTCACTAGTTTTATTTATCATTGAAGAAGAAAGCTGAGATACAAGCGTCAAATCCTCGACTTGTATTAATTCTGGGGAAAGTGGTGATTTAGGGGGTTTTATACACCCAGAAGAATCTCCAGATTCATGTTTGCATTTCTTGCTGCGAGCCTTCCCTGAAGACAAAGTTGAGGATAACAGTGCAGGTTTCTGAGTGTTGGCAGAACTGCTAATGTCAGCTTCATTTTTTTTCTGACTTTGAGGTTTAGGTGAAATCGCCTGAATAAATAATAAAAAATTGATATTTTTATTTTGGTTTCTTCATTTTTGTTGTTTTCTATTTTGACTGTTAAGCATCTTTAGTATCCAAAAACATTGTTAAGCAACATATAACATTTCTATTACAAATGAAAAACCAAAAAGAACCCCACAAATTATTAACTAAAAGTTGAATAGGCTGTCTTTAAAGGGATGCTGTCAACTTGTAGTCTAAATTTAGGTTTTTTAAAATGTATTATTTATAATATTCTCAGAAATAAAATGTTATCTTACTGGACAAATATGTTCCGTATTGAGTTAAAATATACCTCTTTTGACACCATAATTACCAATGACATTGATAATAATTAGGTAAATAAACAGCATTTTCAAGTTTTAGAGCATTGGAGGAATACATTTAAGCTTCTGACTTTCAGATTTTTTTTTTATAAAATAATTTCCTTTATCGAGTTCAATGCAGAGGTTTAAGTAGACAATTTCCCTTTAAAGAAAGATCTCAACAGGAAAACAATGATCAAATTAACGAAACATTATCTTTAACTCATTTTAATGCTGAAAGCTAGAGTTTCATAAGCATAATGCATCATGAAATCAAAGCCACCAGCAATACAGAGTTAAAAGACTAAAAAACAATACAAAACAAGCAACAACAACAAGAACAAAAAAAAAAAAAAAACAAGGAGTAAAACCAAGTGTAAGTTAAAAACATTGGATTTAAAAACAAAATACGTCGCATTCTTAGATGAGAGTTTTTACCTTCTTCCTGCCAACTGATACTTTTAAAAAAAAATTAGAACTTTGTCAGTTCTTTCATAAAGAATATCTTCATTCATTTGGCAGTAAAATGTCCTACATATGTAAAACTATATGTGAATGTGTCCTAAGACATCAGAGAACAGCCACATTGGATGGATTTGCAATCTACGGTGTTGGAATGCCTATACTGCATCTCTTTTTGATATATGTTATCTGAGAGCAAAGTATGAGATACACTTTTTTAAAAAAAACCTATACTAGAATAGGTTTTTATAAAGGACCAAACTACTAGCTCTATGAACAACATGCTTGTCCCCAAGATACCTTTTTACTTCCATATCTTTTGTGAGGGATGACCATCAGGTCTGCAGTCTGCAGTTCTCTGGAATATGGAAGATCATTGTCTGGGGACCAAACAGCTTTCTGTTCCCACTAAAAATATTTATAAAGCGCTCAAATTTTGGTGGAAAAAAAGTGAATATTTGGTATTAAGTATGGCACCTTTGTGCTACAGATGGCATGTTGGACATACCACATAAAGGGCTGGTGTCAAGTGTCTCATTCATTGAGTTGTCATTTCTATTCTTGAATTTACTCATTACACATGTGTATAAGTGCAGATTAATCATTTGAAAAAAAAACTCCATATGCAGAAAGGATTCCTAAGCTTATCATAAAAGGTGTTGCCAGAAAAGTAATTAGAGCCATTACTTGTAAATAAACAATTTTATTGTTCATCTTCACATATGTGAGAGACATCACTACAGCATCCATTACTCTCAAGTTACAAAGTTATAAAACAAGATTTTAATACTTAAATTAATATCTGGATAAGGTGCTTAACCGCTAAACAAGGACAAATTAACATTTTTTAAAACTTACTGAATTATGCATCTAATGCAGGTTTTATCCAAAAGTAAATATAACATGACAATTCCCTAATACAATTAAATAATCTGTAATTAATAATCTGAGAACTGGGGTTCAAGACCACAGAGTTTGAGGTTTTTTTTAATGTAAATAAATAAATCCCTCAGGACAGTAAGTTTTGGCCTTAGGCCTGTTATAAATCTACGTCATGAGTGGCATTATTTTACTCATTAGGGCAACAGAGGTTAGTGACAATCTCTCTCCTTCAAGTCTATTGTTGATACCGAGATGTAATTAAGAATTTTATAACTCGGCTTTTTAACTTTGAAGAAGGGCAAACACTTAGCACAAAAATTAAGAGTATGGTTACAAAACATTTCACATTGAAATCAACCTGAATGAAAAAAAGGGGGGGAACAGCATCCTGTTCCTTAAAAATATAAAATAATTTACAAAGTTTTCATTAATGATCATTGGTCTCTTTGTTACAAAACTGGGAAGGACTCTCAAAATTTTTTTAATTATGTAAATAAAAACAGCCGAGTTACTCAATTTTTTTTCTTTGTTTTTTAAGCTCAGTTTCAAAATGTTGTACTTCTCTCTGAAATGGGCACTGCCCTCTACACTAACTTTCACATATAATAAATAATTTTCACAATCACATTCATCTCAGCAGGATTGTGCATAATAAAAGATTGACATTGTAATGAATTTTCCAGAAACATTTTATTACCCAAGTCCCTGATTTATTGCATTCTGAGAATACCATAAACAGTGGTGAAAATACAAAATATTGTTATATCTGGGACGTTGAATATAGTAATACACAGTAAAAAAGTCACTTAAAATTTGGTTGATATACTGACAATAACGGCAAAGACTTAACCGTTTGATGACCACAGAAAATCAGAAGGTATGATTCGCTGACATATTAATCAATTTAAAAGATCACTGATTCAATACAACATTAATGGAGGCACCAAAACAATGCACTGTTATCATATCAGGCCTAAAATAACCCTGAAAAACTCAATACAATATCAATTAAATTTGGACTGTTTTTTAAAACGCATATAGAGAAGAGCAACAGGTACTCATTTTAAAGTCTTCTTTATTAGGCTACTAATAAAGAAAATTAAAATAATACAAAAAGGGTATATTAAAACTACATTAAGGCTCAGATTTTAAAACAGGAGAACCAAGGAAATCCAGTTATGGCTATTACTGTGTTCTTATAGTCTTACAGTGCCCAAGAAGGTAAGCCCTTAGAAAATGGAAAAGCATGCACAGTCCACTATATACAGGTATTGTGGGAATCTGAAGGTAGCCAAGGCAAAATCTAGCAACTGCAACCTTCACTTTTAAATTCCTCTATTAGGTGGTTTAAAGACAGACCCTTAATAGTTTAAAAAAATTTTTTTTGTAGTTATTAAAATATACATCCTAGCAAAAATGTATGGCTCATTGATCAATTCATAAAACACATAGTCAGTCTAACAACACCAATTGTTACAATATAAAAGAAACTTCTTACAAAAGAAGCTTTATTAGATGTCAAAAAACCCTGTTTTAACTCACAAATGAAAAGTATTTGTGTAAGGGTCTTTTTGTAAGCTAGTTAAATGTGACCCAGCTGGAAGCCTATACCCTGGGATGCCTGCCTCCAGGCCTTCAACTGTTGGGGGACAAAGGCTTTAATGCCAGCCTACTGAAAATAAACACTAATGAAGTCTGTAGTTTATCTGTATACCTTGGAGAAGGCAGAGTTAAAAATATAGCATCAATTAATTACCTTCCTATTCCCATATCTGATCAAAAGGGCAATTTCAATTATGTGGATACTATAGCTCCTTGATCATTCCAGTTGGGAACCTTGAAAAAAATCAAATGCTACCATTTCATACCTGCTCCAGCATTGGAGCCGTTTCACTGTTGTCTTCCTTTTTTTCAGCACCATCCACCCCAACAGCTTTGGATGCCAACAAACCTTGAGAAAAATTGTACAGAAATTGCTTATTAGAAAAAATATCGACTTTCACACTAATTAACTTCTCAAAAATTTTAGCAGTTGAAATCCCCTATACTTTTTTATAGAAAGTAAATACAACACTCTCAGAAATTTACTTGTCAAAAATACAAACACCCTTAATAATGGCTCAAGGGGCTGAATTAGAACTTGAGAGTTGCTTACACAATTAGTTTTTAAAATAAAAAAATTAACTAAAAATACCCTTTTAAAAAAATCACACATATACACATTTATTCTGTACAAATTTAAATTTCTATGGTTTAATGTCCCAAAACCTAAGATGGCTTAAATTGTTAATACTTAGGCTTTGTCTATAACTGAAATAAAATATGGAATTAATATTAAGATATAAGGAATCCTTCCAAACAACCAGAATATAAAATAAGATTGTTGTTGTTGTTGGATTATTAGTTAAAAAAATACTTCCAATTTTTTATTTCACCTGGATCCTTTAACCTAAGCTTTACAAGTTTGTTTCTATACCCAGCTGTAGCTTACCTTCTTACAAAAGTGGTGAAAACATGGATGCATCCATTTTATGTTAACGTAAAAGAGTACAGATCCTTCCTACAACATTTGAACTTACTTAATATTATAGCCTCATTCTACAATTAATGAAATACACTGGGAGTTCCAGTTTTCACCAATATATACCATTAATTCTGAATTTTAGAAGACAGAATATTTTATCTGGAGTATATATAATTAACTTTACAAGACATTAAAACTCTGCTTTAATTTAGAAATTACAGGCATTTACTTAGTCAAGATTCTTTGCTAAGCACCAGATAGGTACCCTCAATGGAATCAAATTTATTTGCTGCTTCTTATGGCCACCAAGCACATAAAAAGTCACCAAAAATCATTTTTGTGTCATTTCAAAGTCAGGCACACAAAACCTTGGCCTCAAAGGAAGCATGTTTAATAACTGACAAAATAACAGTAAACTGACTTCAGCAATTGTACCATTATATTATTAACGCTGTCTACATCATATTTAATAGGAGAAAAAAGGTGCCCCAAAATGCCACCTAACTTCGAGCTACCCTGTGGCAACATCGCTTGATTTTTTCAGGTAACAATCTCAAAGATGTTAAGTAATCTAAGTGGAAATTCAAATATTAAAATTGTATTCTCAAAATAGTACTAGAGCCAAGTGTTAAATCAGGCAAAAGGCACCTTTCCATTATTAGATAATAAAGTTGAATATC
Source organism: Delphinus delphis (assembly GCF_949987515.2). Lineage (NCBI taxonomy): Eukaryota > Metazoa > Chordata > Mammalia > Artiodactyla > Delphinidae > Delphinus > Delphinus delphis. The sequence goes on along the minus strand of NC_082699.1, from coordinate 72,060,241 downwards.
TATCACTCAGAATTGTAATTCAAAACAGCAAAGGCTGAGAATAAAACAATGATTTTGATACAGCAATGATTGGTATTAAAACTGCTATTTGGTGCAGTTTGACATAATTCATATTGCTCAAGTCCCACACAGTATTAAGTGTAGGTTTAAATGGAGGAAAAAAGACCCAATGTATAAGTAATTTTACAAAAATAGTTTATAAATCATAAATTCAATCCTAACTATAATAATAAAACTTTTGAACACATTTTTAGATGACTAAAAAAGATGTAGCACAGAATATTTCTTTAACATTTAAAGCTGCATTCACTAGGTTTTTCTTCTCTAGCTAATATTTCTGAGGTTAAATACTACTAAAAATAAAAAGAACAATAATTAGGAAATTAGGTTCTTCTTTTGTAGGGAACTGAGTAGAGGCCCTACTTCGAAGGGGTACTCAAAGAGGACAAATATTTGCTATTCAATCTACTAAATACACTTTACGTTTTTCGTTTCCTTTCATATAGGTGGTGGAAATACTTTTAAATCATATCAATAGATGAAACAGATCACAACCTTCAAGAATTAATTGGAGGAAAATAAATACAAATGAAATTAATTTTTGTTATTTGCAAATATGTATTAATTATCAATATATTACTTATCAATATATTACTAACAAGTCCTCATCCAAATAAGATATCTACAAACATTTTAACAGAATGTGTTATGCAGTTTTAAGAAATTATTTAAATATCAGGTAGAAGTAGAATATAAATTTTTGTAAGTCCCACCCACAAAGTGATAATTTCTCAATACTCTACTTCAGCTATAAAGTAGAGTTAGTCTCTCACTGCTGATAGGAATAAACACAACAGAGGCCAGAGCATCTGGTAATGGGGAAGACAGAAAGAGCAAAGTGGTTAAATTCATGGTCTACTTTTCATCCAGCGATTCCAAAACACAATATTCTTGCTTAGATTAAGAACCAAATATCCTGGATATTATTATCAATAACTTATTACTGGCCAATTCAAATCTCTGGGGTTTTTTAATTATTTTTTAAATTCCTTAAGCTGTACAAACATATCTAAACTGGCTGAATGTCTAGGAACTCCTAGAACTATTACAAACAGACCATGCACTAACTGCTGTTTCTTCTTTTACTCTCTGACAACCCGTACTTTAAAATCTACTCAAATTTGCTTACAGTTTGCTTGCAACTTTGTCCCAAAGTATAAACTTTATTATCTTTGTAAAATAGTTTGTTCTAAATCAGTATGCATAAAGTTATCAATAATTATCAATAAGGTACATGACAATGAAAAATAAGATTCTGGAAGAACATATATATACTATGCAACAATAATTTCAGTGTCTACTTATTTGAAAATTTTGAAGAAAGCCATCCTATTCCATTCTCTGTAGAGAAATCATGTTTGGAATCTCTGTAGGGTGTATATATGAGGAAGAGACAGAAAGAGAGTGAATAAATACATGAATTAAATTTATCCAGCTGCTGGTCCACTTATTTCCTGTTAGAACTATTTAAAAAATAAATAAAATGGTGTGCGTGGTGGGGGGGGGGGGTAATACATCAGAGCAGGCTGAGATGCTGCCATGTTACCAGCCTATTCCTCTCAGTAGTAAAGGGACAAAAAGACAGATATAAGTGAGCTTGAGAAATTTAAAATATGCCATAATTCCATAACAAAATTGCTATTTCATATTAGTTCTCATCTCTTTTTATGGTCCACAGATGAAATTTACTGTACAGAGGCAAGCCGGAGTTTCAATCATAAAAGACAATCTTAAAATATCTATTATCTTTTTGCATGGTATAGTTGTAACATGAAATCAGAAATAGATGCAGAGATGAACTATTAAAAAAACTAACATACATCTTCTGAGTAAATAAAGGGAAAAGATCATAACAGTTTCACATTCGTAAAATCTTATGCCTTTCTACTGTTGCCCAAACTATTACTTGTTGATTTGCGATTCCCAAGAGGAAGTGAAGACAAAGTCCCTCCACAGAAGGCACAGGGTGTTACTAAAGCAACCAGTATTAGAACTTCCTTGAGGTACACGGTAAAATGGTTTTCCCCCCACTACTGTCTTTTCAAGGCCAAGCGGAAATACTGCATCATTGTGGATTGAGCTGTTTTCTTACTTCTTTAAATGGTGAGCTTGAACTTCTCAGTAAGACACATGTAAGAGTATACTGACTGAAACTAAAATCAGATTATCCAGATTGTAGGAAAAACCATGATGCTGGGAAACTGGCAGTTGTAGCGTCAGTGTCACTTCCATCTTCCTTGATCTTGGCTCCCCCAATAAGGCTGTTTCAATCTTGGTATCACAGCAGTTAGAAGTACTATTCCACAGTACAGAGCTCGGAGTTCCATTATTCCAAGTCAAAACGGAAGTCTCAAGTTGCCATCATAATAATCACTAAGATAACATTTTGGCTTTCTCCAAAGCTAATAGTTTCTAAGGAAAAGGTGGAATGGGGATGGGTAAATTGATTTGAAATATTTCCTGTCCTGGGGCCAAATATATCCTTTATCAGAGAAAGGCACAAAAATAATATTAACAATGGAAAGACTAAATACTCTCACTTGTTGAAACCAATTATAATTACTTAGATGAATACTGTAATAAAACAGCGGCTCTAAAGAACCCTCAGCTGCAAAGTCATCTTTCAGTGGACTTACACTCTTTAGAAAATGGTCAAAATGTTTAATTTACATTTATTCTTGGGTCTGACAATGAAACCAAGCTTTTTCAAGTTATTTAAAAGAATGTCAACAAAGATTTACATAGCTTTATTAGGCCAAAGGCACAAAAAAATCATTTGTCCTTAAAATAAGAGCATATGACTGAATATTAATTAAAATATTTTACCTCCCCTTTTATAACATATACTCAGAAAAATTAAATATATTCACAATTTCTTTTAAAGATTAGAATCATTAGGCTGAATGGAACTGTGGGTCTTAGTATGACTGGCCCCTTCTTCTGTAAACACTAACCAGGCTAGAATTTCCAGTGCTTTTCATCATTCTAGTATTCTACTTCCTAATTACAACAAGGCATAGAGAAATAAGTCCAAATTCTAGAGACCAACCTGAAGATAAGAATAGAAATTTTTAAAATGTATAGAAGTACTTTTACATTGGGCATAACAAATTTGGGAGCTGAATTTAATTCAGTATTCATCTTCCCAACCATATATGGTACCATCTTTAATGAGACCAGTCAAGCGTAAGAATGTGTAATATTTAGAACCTCAGACATTATGTCACCACAAGTTGACAAAAGCATATAATTCAATTCTTAGAGAAACTACTCCTGCCACCCAGGTGATTTTAAAACTACGGAATTTTGTAACATTTGATCCTATGGATCCTCACAACATCCCTGTGAGGTAGGTAGAAAATATGTGATACTTTTCACATTTCCAACAGAAAAAGCCCCTGGTGTTGAAAGGGATGACCTTGAAGAAACAAAGCAACTGTCTTTCTCATTAACCAGTTAGCTTCACTAAACCAATAGATACATTTTCCTTTATTAAAAACAAACTACTATAAAATCAAACCCTCCATTTCCCCCCAAAAAGAATCATTGTAGTTTACCAGTAATCTTGTTAAGTCGAGCTCTCTTTGCCTGAAATGAGTTGCCTTGATTATTTTTCCTCTTGTTTGATAATGTGCTCTCTGGCTGTGGAAAGACCATCTTTGGAACGTTCTCTACATGAAGTCCTACTTTTAATAGAATATATATATGAGAGTTTATCTAGAATCCAAAGTTAAAACACATGAATATTTTTAAAATAGCAAAATAATACAAAAGATCTGCACTTAATTTTTTCAATCTAGTGCTTGACACAACTTTAAAAAACACAAATCTCTCTAGACCAACATATTAGAAATAAAAAAACTACTAAGCAGTTATGCTTTAGGAAAGGAGTGACTTACTGCTTTTTCTGTATTATATATTGAAATGCATGCAGAAACATTTTAAAGGCTAAAGAAAACAAAACAAACAAACAAAAAAACCCACACAAAAGAAATCCCAAAACCTACTTGGTAGAAGTTACAAATCAAATTCTCAATGCATTTCTATTCAAGAATACTGAGGGTAACCATTATCAAGCACCCATATTAGGCCATTAATCTTCAGATCTGTAAGACGCTAAAAAACTTAACCATCATATTATGCTAGGAAAAAAATCCTAATAATTTCAACACATGTTCAAATTACAGGCAGCCAAAGGATTTGACTTATTCACTATGTGAGTTTACCACTGCCATAGGGAATGAATGTAAGAACATATTTTGTACCAAATGTTTCACTAGATGTGGGCAGATCTTCCTTCTTCTCAACTTCTGGTGTGGCTAGAGAAGCTGAAGTTTCTTCCTTTTTTGAAGGTACTTTAAACCATTTTCTCTCATCTTTCTCTTTATCTTTATTGCTGTTAGCGCTAGTCCGAGGTTTGTTCCCTGTTTTATTCTTGGCTGCAGCTGCAGCAGCTGCTTTGACTAAAGCTATCCAATCCTCCAAAGGAAAAACACAAAACATGTGAAGCATTAAAAATTAATTAAAATTTAATTATACTAATGAATAAAAACATGTATCACATTTTCAAAGCTATTTTCACTCACATGCACACAAATATAAAAATCAAATTAACTACATTTACAAGGTAGATCATCAACATGGTAGATTATCAAATTTAACAATCTAATCGGTTATATGATCTTACAGAAAATGGGAAAATATTCAATATCAAATACTCTTTTGATGGACTAAAATCTAAAATATAAGAAAACCTATGACAAATGTGGAATATTACATGACAGTCTACCTTAGGGTTTAAACGTTGAATTATGTTTCTTCTCTATAATGCAACAGATCATAAAAGTAATAAGAAAAAAAAGCTTATGTTGTAATTCTGCAAAGATTAAAAGAAACATATAGTCAGCCCGCCCTATCCTTGGGTTCTGCAGGCGTGTATTCAACCAACTGCGGATCAAAAATAGTTGGGAAAAAGAATTCCAGAAAGTTCCAAAAAGCAAAACTTGAATTTGCCATGCTCTGGCAACTATTTACATAGCATTTACACTGTATTTACAACAATTTACATAGCTTTTACCTTGTATTAGGTATTGTAAGTAATCTAGAGATGATTTGGGAGCATGTGAATAGGTTATATGCAATATTGTGCCATTTTATAAAACGGACTTGAGCATCTACAGACTTTGGTATCCATGAGGGTCCTGGAACCAATCTCCTGCAGATAATGAGGGACGACTGTATTACCACTGAGCAAATTACTATTGCTTATTAGGAAGAATGTATCACCCAAGGTAAGGTCAATTTCATAGAAATCAAAGTATGATTTTATTATTTTTTAAAGCTTTTAAAGTTTGGATACCTATTTATCACAACAGCTTAATATTACTAGTAAAAAAAAAAAAAGAGCTACTTGACTTGACCAAGGTAAAGTACACACTGTCAGACTCCAGTTTAATTTCCCTCCCTCTACAATTTCCTGAATCTGTATTAGTTACCATTCTTCTGAGATGCAAATATTTATATTTCCTGTGATAATTTTTTTAGTTTGTGGCTAAATAATTTTTACTGTTTTACTTTTAACTAAAAACACTTATTATGTATTATGGGAAGATGTAAAGAAGTGGTACTAACATGTAAATTTTCACAAAGGCTCTTTTATAACAAATATTTGTAATATCTCTACAGAGTTAATCTTCAACTGATGACTGATGCCACTAAGCTATCAAACAGACCATTGATTCAGACTCAACCAAAATGTGTAATACGTTAAATTCTTAGTCCAAGCAACTAAAAACAATTTCACAACATCAAATGCATTTAATTCATGGGTTACATTAACAAACATAGGCCATTAAGCAATTCAAGTTGATGACTCCTCAGTCTTGAAAATATATGGCAGAGACAGTAAGCCATTAAAAGCAAACATACAAAATCTGTCTCTCTCTCCCCCATGACTGAAATGAACTGAAAACATCATGCGATGTTCTACCTAACACATTCATTCACCAATTTTCTATTGGATACCCTATTACATATACCAGGAAACATGCTAAGCTAATAAAAGATGCTAGATGAAAACCCCAGGAACCCACTGGCCTGGAGTGACCACATCTTTGCTCCTGCCTGGAAGACACTCAATATCCAGATTTCCCCGTATTTTAAACTACATCCCCAATGCATGTCTTATTAGAAAATGAATTATGACAAAGTTGTGAAATAATTTTTTTTTTTTTTTTTTGAGGTACGCGGGCCTCTCACTGTTGTGGCCTCTCCCGCCGCGGAGCACAGGCTCTGGACGCGCAGGCTCAGCAGCCATGGCTCACGGGCCCAGCCGCTCCAGGGCATGTGGAATCTTCCCGGACTGGGGCACGAACCCGTGTCCCCTGCATCGGCAGGCGGACTCTCAACCGCTGCGCCACCAGGGAAGCCCCGTGAAATAAAATTTTGTATCTCTAGTTTGTAAAACCAAAGAACAGCAGATGCACCAGTATTGTCCAATCCAAGTTTTACTTAGAACCACCTCCTTTTTTAGTCCTGCCCATAACGAACTGACAGGCAAATAAAATTAACTATAAGACAATGTGACAGGAGAGACAGTAGAGAATAAACAAAATATTACAGGAGAACAACAAAATTTTGCCTGAAGAGAAAGACTAGTGGAAGGCTTCAGGGAAAATGATAAATGATTTGAACCCTAAAGTAGGAATTTGCTAGGGAAAAAGGCAAAGAACAAGAAATGGACACTCCAAGCAAAAGGAAAACCATTAAACAAAGGGGTGGCAAAGTGTACGCTAATAGGAAAGAGGGGTTTAAGGTCAAGGAGCAATCTGGGTGACTTAAGTATCATGGCTAAGTTGAGCCTTGAGACTAACATTTAAGTAGAAGGAAAAAAGCAACACCAATGAAAACAACTTATAGAGTGCCATCAACAAAGCAGAAAGAAAAACAGGAGTAAGTACAACAGGCAAGCAAAGGCAAGTGATAATTCAGCAGAGATCATATGTTTGCAGTCTTATTAAGAACAGGGCATTTAATTCTGGGTTCCACATTGCAAGGAAAATTTTAAGTTGTTAAGAGAAATGCTAAAAGATGCCGGGGATAAATTCCATGCCCAGTTGTTTTCTCTCTCCAATAAAGAGAAAACTAGAAGAAAGAGATTCATGCTGTACTCTTTGAAAGTGAAATTAGATAAAACAGTTCTTGATCACATGACTTGTTAATCATGGGAATCGCTGCAGTTGCGTGATTAAAGAATTCTCCCATTATTTTGTTCTTCCATTTTTTAATTGGAAAGATTCACTATCAAAAAGAACTCGTGTAGGGACTCTGGCGGTCCAGTGGTTAAGCCTTTGCCTTCCAATGCAGGGGGTGTGGGTTTGATCCCTGGTCGGGAGCTAAGATCCCACATGCCTCGGGGCCAAAAAACCAAAACATAAAACAGAGGCACTATTGTAACAAATTCAATAAAGACTTTAAAAATGGTCCACATCCAAAAAAATCTTTGAAATAAATAAATAACTGGTGTGATCCTTCCATGAATGAGAACTAAAGATGTTTCAAAGTTTCCTGTAGATAACACAGAGCACTGCACTATAATGAACACTATAATGAAATCGGGTATGAGTTCAGTCACTCTGCACACTATGGTTGAGTGAAATTTTAGGTAAGTCATTCTCTAAATTCTGAATTCCTCAACTGTGAAACAGAAATATCAGCTATACCTATGTCAAAGGATTTGCTATAAGGATCCAATAAAACAATGCATACAAAAAATGTTCTAAAAATGGTAAAGGATCTTATGAGCCAATCTTTAACACTAGTGAGTTACAGTGTAAATTTTATATCAGCTCACTCTCAAGAAGAAAAATAGGTGAGAAGAAGCTACAGAAAGTTTAAAGAAGAACATTTCCACACTGCATTTATTTGATTCCTTATCCTTTGCTGGTTTAATAAAAGAAATTTTACTGTATAGTTTTATAAAGGAATTCTCAAAGGACTCAAAATTTAGATGATAATATGCAAAGTGGGATTCTCTTAGCACGGCCCAAACACCTGGTTTATTAAGACATTCAAAAAATAAGAACATTTTATAAAAAACAATTCTACAAATGTTTTGAATATGCTCGTAATTAAAAATTATGAAGAAAATGTAAAATTAAAGGAAATACACTACTAATATTTTCTTCTCAAGTTTGTACTTGACATTGATTTTAATGTTAAATACATCATGGTGTGACTAGAATACTAATTAAAAATAAACATCCAATACATCCAAAAAATTAATTTTTACAACTTATTATTTTACCACGAACCAAACTGGCTCAATGTCTCTTTGGAAAAAATAAAGTTTCAAGGTTAGTGCCATCTCATAAACATTCGAACGACTAGAATGACAAAATAATATTTTTAAAGCAAAAAAAAAAAAAAATGAGAATTTTAATTAAACAGGTACTAACTTCCCAATGTTTAAATCAATCTTTCCATGCAGTAACCAAGGAATCACACCACTGAATGCTTAAGAGAACATTTTATTTATACATACAAGTAGGAAGACACAAAGCAATTTCACAATCAAAAGCATTTCCATTTTAAATGGCATTTCCACATTAATTGGGGGAAAAAAAAACTCTGCTAGCTGATGATTTCAAAATTATATTTTTGAAAACCACATCACTTAAAACACTCACGCACTTCTCAGAAAACATCAAAAATAATTTTTTTAACTGTGATAGTCTACGTTCTAGACTACTAAATATATACACTTGACTGGAACTGACCATGTGATTTCAACACAGTTCAGGATGATATTTTTTACTGCATGTTATGCAATAAATATGTAGCATATTTCCATATTAGACATTTTTATAGATCACTTTCAATTTCTTAAAATTAATTGTAGGTCCAGGTGCTGAAAATCCCAAATAACAGCAGAACATAAAAGAAAATATTTTAAATTTCTACCGGCACCTTTTCTTTCCAGTATTTCAGGAAACATAATCAACCATAATGGAATTATGGTTTTAACTTCATCCCAGATTCTCCTTCAAATGCTTACCGTTCATTCTTGCTTTGAGCAGTGACAAAGCATGTAATACACTGCTTACAACATATAACTCAGAGAGCCCTACCTGAAACAGCCTACAGAGTGTCAGGTAAGCGCCTTTTGAAAGAAGATTAACGACTATGATTTATAGAAGAAAAGAAGAAGATAAGAAACTCAATATAAAATTTTATATTAAAAATTAACTTTCTAAATGATACTATATACCAGGAAAAACAAAACAAAATTAAAAAAAGGCACTTACCTCACTTCCCATAGACTGGTTACACGATCCAGCTGGGTCGATAGGACAACACCAGCTTAGTGGATGCTGGGATTTCACCTGGAACAGAAACTAGTGACCTATAACTTTAGCAGGTCTAAAACCAAAGAAGCAAAAATCAAGTGTATAATTTATTTTACATTCTAAGCTTCTCTTTCTTGCTGCTATTTGGGGCTATCAGCACATAATCCTACAATTAGTTCACTTTAAAATATATATATGTCTGTATATATATATTTTGATCAGTCACCATTCAAGAAAACATCCCTGTGGGTAGCTAGGAATGCTGAACACTCTTACCTGCCCCTTAGCATCCTCGGGCATGGCTTTAATGTGCATTCTCTTTAAACAACGAATAACTCCATCATAAAACTGAACTGTGAAAGTTCCTGAAATGGGAGTGAGTCAGCATCATTAGAAAATACAATTCAACCTTACAGCAACACATGATATAGAACAAGTAATGCCCTGACAGAAATAAACACCCTATGATTGCAGTAACTGCAAAGACACACCCCTGCTAAGGACCCCACCAAGTTTACTGAGTTTATTGTCTCTTTCCCTGTAAAAATAACTTTGACTTCCCTTATAAAGTACACGAATTAAATCTTGATAAGTTAGTTGCATGTAATTTTGATTTTTACTGGAGGATTTTAAACAATTTTAAACTGGAGGATTTTATAACAATTTAGGTATATGTTTAAATAACATATCAGGTATGTTATACCTGAAGAAAATAAAATCATTAATTATAAAAATGTATAATATTTCTAAGAATCATCATTTGTTCTCTTTGAAAGCTTCTAAATAATGGAGAGAAAGATCTGCTATAGGGAAAAAATCATTTTCTCAGGAAAGGATTATTCCTTTGCAAGATTAATTAACTGGCAAAGAAGAATTATAGATTCACAGGCTTTTCAGCTAGAAAATATACATATCATCTGCATACCAGTCTTCCTGTGCAGATAAGAACACTGACTTCCAGGGAGGCGAAACGCTGCATCCAATGACAGCTAAGCAGCAGCCCAGCCATTAACTAAAAACCCTGATTCCCCTGTCTTTCCCACTGAACGATTCTGCTTTTAGGACTCAATATTCTGTTTACATGGCTATTTCAAAGCATATTCACTTTTTGTTACAGACTCCATGCTTTCAAGTCTTTTACAGTACTATCAGAAAATATATCAGTTACGTAGATTTTATACTTATGGAAATTCCAATGTTTTTCTATCATTTCCTATACAAATGAGGGCAGAGTGCCACTTCAAGTAAACAGATACTTGACCTTTACGAAAGAGGTATAAACAATTGGCGCCAAAGCCAATAAATATACGCACAAGGATTTTTCTTTTCTTTGTAATTTGAATAACACCATTGATTTCATATCTTTCTATAATTAGCATAATGTACAAATCACAGATATAAAGATCTAAACCCAAGTTATGAAAACAACTGATGAACTAAATAGCAAGAATGTGAAGAATCTGGGAAGACTGTGAGAATGCCAAACCACACGAACCCCTTACACCCCAACATGCTTGCCCCTGTCCTCCTCTCCTTCTTCACAGGGCACTGCCGACAGCAGCAGGCTCTTCACTACGCAGACCGTGCATTCTTCCCTCCCTGCCATTGCTCACACTGCTTCAGCTGCTGTGATGCCGTCCTCCTTCCTAACTCCAGCCCACTCTTCAAGGATCAGCTCTTCAAATCCCACCCATAATATGAAAACTTCCCTGACCACTCCAATCTACACTGATTTGCCCCTTCTCTTCAACTTCTCTAAGACATACTACATATACCTAAATGTTCACATTTCTTAGTTTTGTTTAGCTTTTGTAGTGAACAGAAAACTCTTTGAGGGTTTCCTTTTTCTTTCTTTTTTTTTCAGGGGGGGCGGGGGGATAGTGGCAGGCGGCGGGGGAGGCTCATCCACCATGTGGGACATACAGAAAAATGACCAAATTAATACTTCCCATGGAAATTTTTTAAAAACAAGTTATATCTGCCAATATTTCACTAAGGGCTTACTCAAAACTACTGCTGAAATGGCAGAGGCTGCAATCAGTAACATCACTCTTCCACTGATGTAAGCTTAAATTTCTATATAACATGCCCATGAACAAACAGAATAGAATAAAAAATGAAGGTGGTTTGTTTTTGTGCATGTTGTATGTGTGTATGCATATACTGGTAAAAGAAGCTTTCAGCATGGAAGAAAGGTCCCAAAGCTCACACATTTAAAGAAATCTCTCCTAATGATGAGAGAGCATTGTTTAATTTTGCTTCGCTTTGTTCCATTTTGGGTAGATCCTATTAACCTACGAAACTGATTCAATACTTCTTTTCCTTCCAAAAATTGTTACTGACTGCCTACTCTGTGCTGGGCTCTGGACTAGACACTTGGGGAGCCAGTGTGAGTTAAGACACGGGAATAAGAGCTCCATAACACAGCTCTCCAGAAGTATTAAGTGAACAGTGATTTAAAGGCCCCACTAGAAAAGAAGTAACCTGCAAACTTAGTAACTGAGATGTCCCTCAGGTGACCAGTAATAAACTCATAGCCATATTTGTTATTTCAATTAGGTAAACCAATAAATTGGACCTTGGCTTTTGTAAAGTTACATTATCATTTCTAGCTAGACAACTATGATTTACTTTTTTACACCTAACATTTTTAAATATATGTCTTTTTAAATGTTTTCCTCTTCTATCTTCTCTTACCTCAATTTTTCTCATTTTTTGTTAGTTTAAATTCTCAGCTTAAATCCCTTCCATGCTTCCCATCACCTCCAAGTAAAATTCAAATTCTTTAGGAAGACTACAGGATACTTCACATGCCGATCCTTGCTTCTCTCTCCCACCTCTTCTGCTATTCTACAACCTTTAAAGGAATCCTTCATTCCAGTCACATCAAAGATTTGCAGTTCCTTAAAAATGGCATGCCTTTCTACTATTCTTTTGCATACACCATTTCTTCTGACAGAAAAACCTTTTCATCCGTCCTTTTCTAGATAACTTGTGTGGCTTTCAAGATACAGTTTAAAGTACGTATCCCCTTACTTAGGTTAAATGCCCTTCTTGCAAAGAAGTTGTCACTCAATGTGTTTTTTTCTTTTTTTTTTTTTCGGCCATGCCATGTGGCTTGTGGGATCTTAGTTCCCCGACCAGGGATTGAACCCAGGCCCTCGGCAGTGAAAGTGCTGAGTCCTAACCACTGGACTACCTGGGAATTCCCTCAATGTGTTTCTTTAGTAAAAAGAAGGAATGAGTGGTCGAGTTTAAGAAATAACTAATAGAAAACTAATGTATTTTGGAAAATATGCTTAGAAGTATTTCACGACTGTTTTAAATGAGATTTTAAACAATTTAAAAAATAAAATATTTAAGTATATTTCCAATAATAATTTAATGCCTTTCTAAATTAATGCCTTTCTAAATTAATCTACAATTTTTAAAATTCATTACCTGTCCAACAGGTTCTCTCATTTTATGCCACACTAACACACCTGATTTCTGTGGTACTTTCAACATTTCTGATAAGTTCAGTAACTTTTGCTCAGTAGTAATATTAGATACCACAAAAGGCTATTTAATTCTCAATTATCTACAGAAATCAAGAAGAAAAGAGCAGGGAGAAAAATGCAATAAAGGAAATCCTCAACTGATAAGTTCTATACTCTTTCCTCAGAAAACTGTACTGTTTCACTTCCAAGTTGAACTGATTTGAATTTTCCTATATCTTTAGCACTCAGGTTGAGATCTTCATAAAATAACTTAGCCAACAAACTGGAAACAGAGAAGTAGAAATAAAATGCATATAATATAAGCCTGTCAACTGAAAGCTGAAAGATTTTAAGCAACTATTTACCTCTATTAATTTAAACAGTCTATTTAGGCAGTATATTATGTATCATCTTATTGTATACAATATATAACATACTGGATGCCCCTAAAAAAGAGTATTATTAGAAGATTCATTAGGTAAAGTATAAAACAAAGAGAAGCAACAGCTATAGGTAACAATTTCATACATTAATTAAAATTAGTAACTATAGTTAAATTTTACCATAAATCCCATTTTAATTCTCAGATCATTCCAAACACATACCTTCTTTGTTAATCGCCTCAATCTTGGCAGGGTAATAGCGACAGTCTGTCCAACGAGCCAGAACTTCTTCTCCGGCTTTAAAATCCTATTTTAAACAACTTTCAAGATCAATACCATGTATAATAAATAAGCACTTCCTTAATAAAAAACAAGCTTTTGTAAAATTTAACAGAATTCCTTTTAAAAATACATCATTACACATCTGGCAAACAGAAAAGCTTGCTACTTACAAAGAAGTCTTCCTCGTCTTTTAGCCCTTCTTTTCTTAATGCAGGTCTCTCAAGGGGTCTCAACCTATTGCTATCCCAGTAAATCCACTCATCATAACGATGACTCCAGCGCTCAAAATGGACCAACATCTTGCCCTCCTCATAGTCGATTTTTTCAATTCGTGATGGATACCTCAAAAATAAAAAGAGCCTTCATATCAAAAGAAAATTCTTACATTTGTTTATACAAAGTATTAACTGAAATACTGCTTACTATTACAACCATAAACAAAACAATATGGATCCATATTTTTAAACTACTGACCAACAAAGTTTGCTTTATTCTTTGTCTTTTCTTTTTAATGACTGTTCTTAAGACCTAATGAAATAGTCTGATACACTCCCAGTGGAAATATAAATTATGTAATTTAGAATATAAATTGTGCTGTCTTGGGAAATAATTTGCTAACATGTATCAAGTGCCTTAAACATATCCCTCCTTTTTGACCAAATAATTCCAATTCTGGAACTATATACACAAAACATTTATAATAACAGAAAGCAGAAATCATATGATTAAGAAAACTGAAGACTGTCTATAACTATACAAACAATGGTATATCCACTGAATGGAATATTATATAGACTTTAAATGTAATGCTTACAAACGATTTATAATGTAGGAAAATGTAAAAAAGTAGTACTATGTTCACTAGAATTATAAGTATAGAAAATAAATTTGTCTAGCAAAAAATATCAACATGTACATTTATCTCTATATGGCAAAAAAAACACTTTCCCTTTTCTGTTTTTCTACACTTTCCAATATTTTATAATGAGCATCAATGACGGTAGGGAAAGCTCAAACCTTCAATTTAAAAATATAAAAATAACATCACATTGTTCTGTCTTCATGTGTGCTGATTCTCTTACGATGAATTCCAAAATAAAAATTAGTTAACTTGAAACTTTTAACACAAACAAGCCCTCTTCAAAAAAAAAAAATATATATATATAGGAGGCCTATTCATTCCTAATGTACTGTACTAAATGTTCACAGTGACTCATCAGAATTCAACAGCAGCACATGGTAGATGATTCAGCCATAGAGTTTATCTCATACTTTTGCTGGGTTTTGATAAATCTCAATTTTTTATTTTCCCTGTGGAATAAATGTAAATTTATATTGTTAACATAAATTTAAATATAAAGCACAACAGACCTCACATAACTTTGAAATCTAGGCACCGACTACTACCTGCTTCACATATCCCTCATGCTGTTCAAGGCCTTTTATGCGTCTCCAGAGCCCTGAATTGTTCCTGGTATAGCGTCTTTCCTTACTTCAGTCTAAGGAACTGAACTGTTTGGAGTTTCCTCAAACACAACAATGCACTGTCAAACGTCTGTGCTTTTGTACCTTCTGTTCTTTCTGCCTGGACCTAAGCTGCCCTTCCCTTCCTCTGTATGCTCATCATTCAAGACTTGGTTTAACATGTAGTCACTTGTGTGAAGATTTCCCCAGCTCCCCGCCCCCTGGTGCTCTCACTTGCACCCGTCTCATCATAATCATCTCTGTGCACGTTCCTAAACTGTGTGCTGCGGAGCATTTACAGCCCTTGAGACATTAATACGTGTGACACAAAAAAAGGGTCCCGTGGTCAAATAAGCTAGGAAAATACTGGATTAAATAAACCGTTTTCTTTACTGAAAGACTTCTTGGTCCTGCCAATAAGACAGAAATAAAGCATGCACTATTATCAAACCATGTCACCCTTTCATCACAAAGTATTTATGAACATTTCCTGAGAGAGTAGAGGTCTAAGGAACATGATGTTAGCAACTACTCTGGCCTGTGGGTTTCGGGAACTGAGTCATGGCCACCTTTGTACCCCCAGCATCTTCACAGTGACAGACACACACTGGCTACTCAGGGAATGCTCGGCAAGAATAAGAAGTGACGTTAAAGAAAGAAAATCTGCACATTTCTTCAGAACTAAGAAGGCTGTCGACCCAATTATAACCTTATGTTAGATCTTAAGACTTTTTGAGGGAATAGGTGTGGGTAAGGAAACGTTCTGTCCGAGAAAAGCATGAAAACAAGAAAACCTAGGGGATTAATATACTCCCTGAGGTGGATATGCCGATTCCACTCACTTAGAATCAGTGCTGTAATGCTTGTCTTTTGCAGTGTTGCTTTGTTTTTGCTGCTTTGGTTTTTAAAACATAAAAAATGTCAGTAGCATTAAGGGAAGCTTAGAGATACGGCTGTCCTTTAGTTTATTTTTCAACATTCACTAGCCACTTAACTACTATAAACAGATGTTCTATCAGTTCTAAGTTTCTAATTTATGTGTTTATTAACACATCTTTCTGATTTTGAAAAAAAAATTGAAGGTTTATTCCATAAGTTCCTTCAAATTCTAAATGTACACAATTAAATGGTAGGTTAAAAGGAAACATAATTAACTCTTCTCTTCAAGGAGCTTAGCTTAGTGTTAGATGAAGAGAGAGCAGCAGAATATTGACAGAGTCATAAATCCGTCAGGCCCTATGTTCTTTCTTTACTGAGCATCAGCTGATTTTTATATGCCTTATCTCATTAGATCCTGGTAACCATCCAAGGTACAGATAACACAGTCACCATTTAACAGATGAAGACTGTCCAAGGATACACATGGTAAGAGTATTCAAAGTCAAAGCTAACTGGCACAAAAAGCCTACAGGATAAATGGGATAAGGCCTGTATCAAAGTAATTATACCATACATGGTAAACTGGTAAGTATATATAACATTTTTTTTCTCCTTTGTATATCAAGCTTTTATTTCTGAAAAACCATGAATATTGAGGTGGACGTATAATAACAATTATTTGGTAGGGGCCCAGATGTTATGCTTTTGACATAGCATGAGGTTAATGACAACATTACAGCAAAGGTATCTAAAAAGAAAACAAAAATTCTTGCCAGAGTTGATGCTCTCATTAACAGATTTCCTAACAAATTTAGTTAGTTCTTCCTGAAGATAGTGAGCAGTGGGATACTAACTTCATGCTAATTTTGACTATGATTTCTCTCTGCCACTATATTTTTTTTTGTAATTTGAATATACTTTATTTTTTTCATTGATGTATAGTTGACTTTTCAAAAATTCAACATAAGATGCTATAATTAATTGTTCAGAGAAAATTGGAGCATTCACTGAAGGTTCTTGGGAGACATTATGTTGGTCTTGGTGGGGAACTTTAAGGATTTAGACCTAATGAACATGGTACGAAGGTAAAGTGTATACATAAAGCATTGCTCATTTATTCAATCAATGTTCATTTACTTAAAACCATCATGTGACTCAGAGTTAAGCAATCGACCAGACAAGGAAGATTCAGACAAGTAGACTGTCGTTTCTGTCCTCATGGACCTCAGGATCAGAGATTGGAGGGGCACTTCAAGGAAACAGTTCCCTTTGGCTAGGCTACATGGTAAGCAGTTAAGGTGAGTAAAGGAGAATAGTGGGACATCAGACTGGACTGGTTAGCTAGGTTCAAACTAAAGGGCTCTGAAACAGTGAACTACTGAAATGACCCTTCATTCATTACATTCAAATAGGGAATCCCATAAAGTCTGTACTTAATTTGGTTATCAGTTACACCTTAGAAAAAAATCCTAACATCAACATCTTTGCTATACACGTAAAATGCACAAAATGGCGATTTAACATATAGTTCTATACAGTGAAATGATTTCCTTGTTCAAGATGGCCCATAGTAATAATGCCTTGATACACACAGTGAATAAAAAATACTTCCAAACAAATGCATTCACAAATGCCTCTAGATCTTGAACGACAGCAATATTATTTTGATGCACAATTTATGTTTTATCATAACTGAGTGTGAATGGAATGTAAGATTTTTCTTACTGAATTTGGTAGATATCATGATATTTTGTTTCTTTTTTTTTTAAAGAATGAATCATGGAAAGCTGTTAAGAGTAAAGAATAGTGATTACACTGAGTCCCAAACATTTATAAATGATGCAGGAAAAGATTTGAAAAGTAGGAGACTGGGGTTTCAGAGTTAAAACAATTAGAGATAAGAAGAAAGAAAGAAAAAAAAAACATAGTTGGCATCTCTCCAGGGCTCAAAGAAAGAGATGGAGAGAAGGCAACCTCACTAGGACTATGATCCCTCAACGCCAAAATTCTACATAGAGCTCTATTACTCCTTATCGTGTCACTGCAAAATACCATAAAATTGCCACTTTCTTCCCTATTATAATCCCACTTTGAAATGCTTGCACTGTTTAAATGATATTTACTTGTATAGAAATTAAGAGACTGCCTCCATTGCTCTGGGCCTACCTTGCCCTCATATGTCTTTTGCACTTGAATCTTAGAGAACAGTTTACTCTGAGCAAACTTAGCAAGAAAAATAATCCACCCTAAATTGTTTATTAGGTTTAATGGAAACAAATAGCATTCAGAAACACTGAGAAGTCTTTACAATGATTCTTGCTGAATTTAACAGAATTCTCATACATGCAATTCTACTACTGTAATCTCTCAATTGATTTCTTAGGACTCTTTCTAAATCAGTGTGGTCAAAACCCTCCAATGGTCAAGTTCAACTGTAACAACAGAGTACAGCAAGACCATTAACAAAAACGAAAATAATTTTCACCTTCTCTGAACTCTTGTAACTCTTTATTGCCTTATCTAATACCAGCATTTTAACACTGTCACTGGTGCCTCCCATTTACACAAGATCGCTCAGAGAATCAAGATTTATGGATTCTGGGGCTTCCCTAGTGGCGCAGTGGTTGAGAGTCTGCCTGCCAATGCAGGGGACACGGGTTCAAGCCCTGGTCTGGGAAGATCCCACATGCCGCGGAGCAACTAAGCCCGTGCGCCACAACTACTGAGCCTGCGCGTCTGGAGTCCGTGCTCCGCAATAAGAGAGGCCGCGATAGTGAGAGGCCCATGCGCTGCGATGAAAAGTAGCTCCCGCTCGCCACAACTAGAGAAAGCCCTTGCACAGCAACGAAGACCCAACACAACCAAAAATAAATTAATTAATTAAAAAAAAAAGATTTATGGATTCTGAACTAAACCTGTAACCCAATAAGAACCAGATACTGACCAAAGAGGTTAGCTACACACTGAATATACTGTATTGGTTTCCTGTAACATCAACTCTTGTGTGTTGTCAAAACACAAAGAGAAGTGAGAAACCTAAAATGGGAATTACCATTACAGATGAATTACTATACTGGCTCATGGTGTTAACTGTTTTACATGGGCAGATCCTGACTGACAGCTAGATCAGGAAACCATGATCCCCTGAGGCTATATGAAAAAAACACTTTGGTGTAGATGTGTATGAGTATTCTCTTGAGAGAGGGGTTCCCAACTTTAATCAGATTTCAAAGGGGTCCATGATAAAAAAAAAAAATTCTCTGGAAGGCAAGATCATCTATTAACACTGAAAACTATAGGTGCCCCACTCTCCTTGGAAGGAAGAAAGAAATGATGGGCATGCAGCTATGCCAGAACTACAGTCTGATAGATTAAAAAAAATACTTTTATATTCAATGCAGTAACAGTAAAACAATTAAACATGATTTGAATTTAGAGAACTCAATCTGATTTATCACCTAGTTTGATACATCCAGATTTTTACCTGTATTGATAAAGAACATCAACCATGAGGAAATGATAAGGGAAATTCCTTGATACACTGATGGCCTACAATCTCCTACACTTAAGCCAAAGGACATGGCTGTTAACTACTCATTGATAGGTTACAACCCCCTGAGCAAGGCCAGACTTTATCAAACGTCCCAAAAGCCATCAGAATTCACTCTGAGATTTAACTAATCATTTGAATAAGTGCTGTATAAATCAAAACGGCAATTAACCCAATAAATTATTCAAATTATGTATTTTAAATAATAGTTCTGTTCTTGTTTATATTGGTAAGACAATAAAATTTCTAATTTATATAAATTTAAAAACTGACAGTTCCTCATTCATTTCATTTAACTCAACACTGAGTCTCTAATTCACTGTATGTCAGACACTAAACTAGGAATAAAGCTACAAATACAAATAACAATCAACAAACTCAGATTCAGCAGGGAGGGGAGAGAAAAAGGGAATCAATAAGCTAATACAATTACAATATAGCACATAGAAGGAGTACCTAAATTAGATGTTCTCTTGGATAAAGTAGTTCTTCGATTTTTAAAGGATGAAATACACTTAAAATACGACTTAAACATAATTTAAATGTTAGCAGAATCTTTGGGAGTTAGAATTCACAATTCAGAACAGTCTTGTTGATAAGAATTGCATAAGCAAGAAACTCTAACATGGCATCATAAAAAATGACTAAAACATATTGCAAGAGATAGAAATAGAGACCTTCCTTACATACAATTGTCAGGAAGAGGATTATTTGCCAAATAATAAAAATTAATGTAGAATGAAGTCCAAAGCAAACATAATATTCCTATAACCTGCTAACCTTCTAAAATTTTAGCTTCCTGGAAATACTTTACATTTACATTATGCTTTGTAATTTTCTAGTGTTTTCTCACCATTCACTCTCTTCAACAATGTCACCCATTATTACAGTACTTTCAGATGATGTGCTTGTAGGTATTGCATGTTAATTTGTTTCACACTTGAGGAACAGACTGAAAACAAAACCCTTTTGATTAATTCAAACCTGATATTCCAAAATAAAGTATAAATCCAAAGAGTCTATTAATAGAATTTCAAGAACATTCAGAGGATGGTTATATATGTCAAAATCACATCTTTTACAACACTGAATTCTAAGGATCTCAGTGCATTATCCCTCAGGCCCTCTTTTCAGACTCATTCATCCCCAGGACACATGTTCAACACAAGCAGCCAGACCACCCTGCTTCCTACCTGCCCATAATCTTTGCAGCAAAGAATGGGTAAGATCAGAGTTAGCTAGGTATTTTGCTTCAGTAACTCGGAGCAGCCACCTTTCAAATTAAGGTTTCATTTCAAATCACTGGATTTATTTAAACTCCTGTTCTTCTCTACCTCCTTGCCATGCCTACATTCGTTCATACCAACCATGCTGACCAAATCAAAGTGCCCACCCCATAGCCTTTATGCTCATGACCGTCTCCTGCTGTAAGAATCAATTAGACTATCAAAAATTCCTTTCCCACTCCACCAAAAACGCCACCAGTATTCTACTCAAAGTTTATGTACTTCATATAATTTGTTCAGGCCAACATGACCATTCTTTGTTATTTAATTCTATTACAAAACTCCAAACTCTAGCAGGTTGCAGTCCACCCAATTTCTATTTCTTAATATTTAGCATTTAAAAATTATTTTAATACTACAGATAATCACATATGCTTACACACCTATGTTAAAGTTTTAAGAATTTACACTGACTCCTCTCCTGTTAGATTCTACTTTCTTAGAATAACTAATATTCATGCTATTATTATTAATAAAGCTAACATTTATTAAGTGCCTCCCATGTGGCAGAAAACATGAAGAGCTCTAAATGTGCACTGTCCTGCTTATCCTCAAAGAACCACTTGAGTTGGGCACTACTACTGTTCCCAGTTACTTAAGGAGGTCATAGAGGCTCTGAAAGTCAAGTAATTTTCTCAAGTCGAAACAGTGGTGGATCCCTGAATGGAGGTTTGTCTATCTCTTAAAGAATTTGCTTTTGATCATTATATATTCTGCATCTTACAACTGATCATTTTCAGCTCCTGTAAAACTTACTGCAGTATTTCAAATATAGGGGGCTCTTTATCAAGAGGTCCTGAAAACAAAAACAATATAAAATCAAGTTATCTGTTTATTTTTTCTTGCAAATTTACTCTTCTGCTTCTGATACAAAATAAAATGTGTAAAGCTTTTCGTTAGCCCAGAGAGTATGGAAAACAGCTTTTATTATACTGTACAAAATAAACATCCCCCCTCCCTTGTGTAATTCATAATAGTTTGACAAATATCATTTTATGCTTAGTTTTCAGCCAGTAAGTCACAATCCATTTGCAGTAGTGTTCTGCAATGGTAACCAGATTTCAGAATATCCCCGAAACTTTTGGGCTCATTCTTTACCAACTCACCAAAATTCAATGAATTTTGCTGGGCACCTTTTATGAGTAAAAGGGGCTAGGCCTTGTATATAATTCATTTCACATCAGTAGCTTATTCTTCAGTACTTTACCTACCCATGATGTAGTAGAAACGTATTCATTTTTAATTGAAGAGGGTTGGTTTTTTGGCAATGAGAAAACAGACTTTTAAGACACAATGAATATTAAATATCCACATTCTTTCTTCAATTTTATTGCAACAATTCTCTCCAAGTTGTGTTAACTTTAATGACTGAAATAACGTAATATTTACATACTAGTTTCTAATTTAATAAGAAGAAAAAATTTATCTGCTGATCAATGATCTGTAGGAGATGGTAGGAGGAACAGTCAATAGTTCTTCAATACAATGTCATATAAAATACTAAAACACTGAAACCCTTATGAAGAATAACAAAACTAAGCTGCCTTTTCAATACCATGTTAATTTCTTTTAAGAAATTATACTACCAATTTTTAAAGCTAGTATTCTCTCCCTCAGTTAAAAAAATAATTTAAAAATAAAATTAAAAACCCTTAAGCATCTGCAGATACAGTTCTGTCTACTTCGCGAAACTAGAATTGCAAAACATTCTTTTTTGTAAAATTGATTACCACCACAGATAAATTATTTCCTAATTATTGACTTTAATCAATTACTCACCACAAAACAAAGTATTACATAATGTGGTAAGACAAGTGTTAAATCTCGCAACACATAATAATAATATTCAGCAGGAAAAATGTAACAAATAGGGAACTGGATGCGTGTGATAGATGATGACCGAACTTCAACCAAATATCAGATAAGCAAATAAAACTGTCTTCTCTCGTGATCCAACCCTTGCCATTACATGAACGCACACAAGGCACAGAACAATAAAAGTCAATCCATGATTAACCGTAACCACAGGGAGCCTTTTTTTTTTTTTTTTTTTTTAATAAAGCAACAAGGGCCTAAACCCTAACAACTATCCAGCCAGATAGCGCTTGGGACCACAGAAAGAGGAGCAAGAAAACTGACGCACACCAGAGTACGCGCAGCTCAATATATTCTGTTGTACTGAAAAATAACAAAAAAGGATTTCTGGATCATGCATCACTTTGTCCATACTTACATTTTAACTTCCTCCAACTAACATAAACAGTTAAAACAGACTATAAATTCAAAAAATAATCCAGGATATTTCCACGGCTGTCCACCTCAAAAACTATATCTTCAGGTTAACAATTCTGTATGGTCTAGACCGGTGGTTCTCGTATGTGGTCCCTAGACCAGCAGCATCGGCACCATGTGGAGACCTGTGAGGATGCACATTATCGCCCCCACCTCAGATCTACTAAATTAGAAGCTTGTAGCTGTTGGGCCCACGAATCTGTGCCTGACAAACCCTTCAGGTGATTCTTACGCAGGCTCATGTTTAAGAACTACTCTTTCAGACTTCACCTGAATCACTTTCAAAACTGTAGGATCAACGAACTTGGTAAGAGAACCAATGTGTTAGTGAATGGGTACTACACAGAAAGTGAGTTAAAGTACTAAAGCCAAGAGTTATGATTCTAAGTAATTTCAAAATTAAACAGTTAATGAGAAAGTATTTAAATGATGGGAGAGCAGGATGTAGAAAGAGTAACTACCGGCCCAATACCACTATTCTACAAATACTTCAAACCTCTATATTTTTGTTCCCAATTATATTCACCTTTCTCCACCTTTTTCAATACATTTTCTCTTCTTCTAGAGACCAGCAGTTTTGGGCAAACTACATTGGACTTATAGTCCTTGCCTACTTTACTTCTGCCTCAAGCCATTACTTACCTATCTAAAAGTGAGATTAAAAAACCTGTCACCCCTGAATAGGTGAAAAGGAGATAGAAGAGCTTGCGTTTCCAGTTCCAGCAATCTGAGAGGTCACTGAATATGCCACACCTTCACTTTAAGGACATTAAAGCAGAAAAGTCAGTCTCCAAAGTCCCACAGTCCACGGCAGAACAGCACCTAGAACCCACATTTTCTGACTTTAGTTAAATTTACTTTTTTCAATATTCCTTTTCTCTTGCCTTTCAAGAAATCTAGGATAAGCAAAAAATTTGAGCAGAAAAGAAAAAGCTCAATTAAAGAAAAACATGAATCAACATAATGAAAGGAAGACTATTAGAGAAAGAACAATAAGAACAAAGCAGGTGTGTTTCAAAATAAATATGTCTACTCCTATTTCTAATCTTGCTTTCAACATTCTTTTGTGGGGGGGGGAAGGGGAGGGGAAGGGAGAACTTTATCTTTAAAAGTTCATGGGGTTTTCTTTTGTGGAAAATTTAAAACTTAAACTACTAAAATGTTTGTACACTGGTGCAGACCTGTTTGATGATTATTAAACTGAGGGTTCACTTAGATCTTAGGATTCAAAACTTGTGACTTTCTGAATGTAAAGAATCTCAGAATTTAAAAACAAGTCTTATGAATTTCAGTTTGAAATTCTCTACAGGCAGGGTCCTTAATCTGGAGTCCACGGGTAAGTTTTCTACCACCACCCATAATATATATTACTCAGTTATTTTGGTATATAAACACGATTGTACATTTTTCTGAGTCTACAGCTGAAATTAGGTTGTCAAAGGTGGTGACTCAAAATTAGAATCAATACTTTCCAAGTACAAAGAGATTTAGGAAAGGTCAACATACAAAAGGACAAATTTTATTTATATTAGCAAAATAATATTTTAAAAGTATTCACCTATGGTTTCTACAAATTCCAAACTCACCTAATGTAATTTAAATGTGTTTTCAGTTTTTAAATTTCATCTACATACTACTTTTCAGGAGCACACTTCTGTTCCAAATATAGATCACACAACTTATCTCTACTAGTGTTTTCCTTTGAATAGCAAATCCAATCAGTAAAAGACAATCCCTTTTAATTCAGACAATACGTAATTTTATTTAAATTAGAAAGTATTTGTACTTCCTACAATCTAAATTTCTTTGATTTTCCCACTCTACTAAAATTCTGTTCATGAACAGTTTAAAAACTCACATTTGCAAATGTTCCATACAGTTCAAAAAACTCCAAATGTGTGGAAACAGCATTTGTCAATTCAAATTTATACTGTTCTATCAAACTCTGTACTTGCAGACATCTCCACATTTTTTTTATCTTTCATTTTCCTTTCCTTTAGATCTAGAAGAGAATTACATAGAAATATTCCAATAAAGGTTGGACGAGCGTAACTCATCTGAATATTTTAAAATGACTTTATAATTTCAAGTTGAAGAGCAACACCGGAGCATATTACTTTGTTTTGTTTTCACAACTAAAACTTGCTATAGAGTATTGTAATTTCAGTCAAAAAGTTAAATCAGTAGTCAAAACTGGTTTATCACATTTTTTACTGAACAACGTTCAGAATGATTAGATACTTTAACGTTTTTAAGGGTGCTTTCTAAATTATAAAACTCTGCAAAAACAAAGATTTTATCATCACCTCAAAAAGGTTTTATAGCATGTTGCAATGACATGATATTCCTTCTGTATTCCAGGCCATTCTCATGTCAACACTAAGGCTACACTTAAAAACTTACACATTGAGTCTTCAGATCCCCAAAGATAAGTTTTTCAACTCTCCCTCTTCCCTTGCATTTACCTCAGTGCTTTATAATTATGTATTATTTTATATAATCTGAAGCAAGTTTAAATACATTATTTTATTTGATCCTTAAAATAATTCTGTAAGTAAAAGTCAGTAACACTGCTTGCATTTTACTGCTAAGCCAACCAAGTTCAAGGACTTAACTCATATTTACAGGATCAGAAAGTGGCAGTCTGAATTTGAACCTGCCTCTTTCCTCTTTAGAATCCACTGATAGTGTCTCAAATATAACTTCAACTCTGAACTTTCTCTTTCCCCAAACACACTCCTGTATCAACGACCTGTATTTATCTTCATTCTTATGATGCGACTGCATTCAAGAAATTATAAAGAAATTATAAAGCTAATATGTTCAGGTTTGGATATACAGAGGCTGCAGTGGCATATATGAGGGAGATAAGACAGAAAATGGTTGACTGTGTTAGCTGTGAACATTAACACATTAAAAGCCTTTTCAGAGACTTTTAAATTAAAAGACTGTTGAGAAAGACATTAAAATGTTTTGAGTAAAACTACAAATTTTTTAAAAATTAAAGCAACCCACACTTCTCAGTAGGAGTTAGATTTAGTCCATATAGAAGAGATCCAGGAAGAGATATGGGAACATATGTATATGTATAACTGATTCACTTTCTTATAAAGCAGAAACTAACACACCATTGTAAAGCAATTATACCCCAAAAAAGATGTTAAAAAAAGAGAAGAGATCCAGGTATCAAAAACCACACACTGGAACAGAAGGCGACTGGCCTCTCACTGGCTTCTCAGGGCCTGCATTCATTAGTATTGGTAAATAATCAAACCACCAGGGTTTTCCGATGTAACTGGAAAATTACTTTGAAAGCAAAAAGTGATAAACTGCTACTTAAAATGTGGAGTGTATTTTCGAGGATGAAGTATCTTTCTGAACTTTAAAGAATATGTGATATGGTTTGCTCAAGGAATAATAATGTACTTTCCCCCCAAAAAATAGGTTGAGTCTTCCTCTTAAATCAAATCTACCCCAAACCTAAATGTGGGAGCTTAACTTTAATTTCTGTCCACTAAATTTAGAGTTTATCCTTTTATTTCTAGAGTACATACTAAAAAATATTTTCCTTTTTTTAACATAGGACAAACCTTCTACATATAAGACAAATGGGCATTCAGGTGCCCTACTATCACAACTTTCCCGCCGTACTTCTCTTTAAAAGCTAATGTATCAACATATAGGTCATTTTCCTAGTAATAGCTATACTGCTTATTGTAAATGTCTTACGTACAAAGAGAGTAAGTAATACTTGCATTTCTGCCTGTCCCTCCCTGTCCAATGCCTATAATTCAAAAGACATTTATGGAATAGTATTGAGTAGGGCCTCAATACTATTCCAACTGAATGAATAAATGTGGAAGACTAAGCACTCAATATGGATGCAACCCAAAGAGAATATGAAAGAAAGTAGAGAGGGAGGGATGAAAGACGGAAGGAAATTAGTTCAGTATATTTTCAGTGATTAACTGTTTTGCCCTCATAAGGATATCAAAGTTTCTCAACACTTAAATAATCCTTCTATATTTTCACATGATATTAAAGCAAAAATGTGTGGAATTTATAGGGGATACAGAATGGCCCATAACAAAAGAAACAATATAAAGAATAAAATTTATCCCATTTAAAAATAAAATCTGTTAAGAGCACCACGTCTCACAGAACTTCTTTTGTGCCCCATATAAAATTCAATAAATCTTAGCAGTTAATTACTTGTCCTACAGTAAAGTACTTTAATACTAAATTAAAGGGCCACCCAAGCCGAAACACTGTTTGAGACTACTGACAGTAACAAAGTCACGAGAAAATTATTTCTTTCAATTACCTAGAATATGTATATACAATACTCTTAATGCTTTTGTAATTAAAGCCCCACTAGAGCAGAATGCTAAAATCGTCGTATAAATGAGCTCACAAAAATCGAACTGACAGCAAGTTGCAGTGATTATCGTATGTGATTATTCTGGCTAATGTTTACTCACTTTAAAGAGACCGTTATTACTGGGGTCATTAAAATTAAATCTAACCTTCATCAATGAGTACATCTGCATGATATCACTCTATCTAAGCACCTGGGAATTTTTTGATGAGAAGCATAAGATAATGAAAAAATTAAGCTACAACTTTTATTTGTTTTCTGACATTCCAAATACTCTAAAAGCAAACTCAGACTTAATTTTTAAAGTAGTTCTTTTTCATAATCTTTTTAACTACTGAATCACCGATTCAACAGCTGATGAATTAGGAAACATTTCACCACTAAAAGTGAGTTTCTTACTAATCCCAGTTAATTATGCCAATATCCCTTAAGGCCATTGGGAGAACTAATAAACTATGTGCTTTTCCAAAACTGGAAGCTAGTTCAATTGCAACTTTGTCAGTTTGGAAGCCTAAGAAAAGAGTAATATGAATTAACTAATAATTCAAAAAGCCAGTAACTTTAAAAAAAGAAAAAAAATAATTTAACATCAAAGAAGTAGCATTTCTCATACTCTTGCATCACAGAGAGGTTCAATAGTGTGTCCCTTCAGAGCAAAAAGCTTCTTTTGGTCAAAATCAGAACCAAAGAGAGCCAATTACTGACTAAAATAGCATCTTTCAGCGTATGGTCTAATGCAGTGGCTCTCTATCAGGGGCACATAAGCCCTCCACTCCCCCACCCCCCAAAAAAAAACATTCGGCAACATCTGGAGACACAGTTTACCATCGTGACTAGGAGAGATGCTACTGCCTGGTTCCCGGGTGCTTTCCAAGCCCCTCCTGAGAACGCTGTGTACATTCTCCAGCTGATGAGAGTAATTAAGCCCCCTAAAAAGAAGCACTCACTGAGATGCAGCTTGGAGGCATGAGGCCAAATAACTGTGCCTTCCCATCTCAAACTATAGATTCAAACTGTCCCAAGCAGAGCCCATTAAGCTGGGGGTCACGGACGTTTGCAGAGTTCCAACACCTTCGTTTTTGCTAATAGAAAAAAACCCCAGGCTGGTCTAAAGTCAAGTATCATGACTAATCAAGATTTCTCTGCCTGCCATTGCCAACTCAGGAAGTTGACTTAATACAAATCCATCAAAGACAAATCTACAAAATGCCCACTACATTTTAAAGGGAGTTGTAGTGAAAAGAAAATGTCAAAAAGGCTGGTAAAGTTGTTGAACTGCTAGATTCCTCATCAAAATAAATGGGCTTCAAGAGGAACTGAGGCTGAACCAAGAGACAGCCACCCAGAGAACAGAACTGGAGGCCAGCTAACAGGAATGAGGAAGGCATTCCCTAGGAGAAAGAGGGAATTCTCATTCCTACAGCAGTCCAGTGATCCTGGTGTGTGCTATTTCCCCTTCTCTCCTTTCCAGGTGGTGATTTTATCCTAGGTAACCAATTTCTCCTACACCATTGTATGTAGGGGTATGTTGGAGGTGTCTGAATTCACCCCTTATCACAGATGGCTGGTATAGGAGAAGAAATAAGAGAAGGCCTGAAAGGATTACTCATTTAAAACTGGAAACAGTAACAACCTGCCTTTAGGTCAGTGCACTCTGGGGAAGGAGGAGGTAAACTGGGTTTTGGTTTTAGGTGGAACAGTGAATGACAACTCTGCTAACCATCAACATATTCTGCAGTTTGAAAGACCACCTCTGACACAGGCCAAAAAAAGTAGATTTGCATCAAGTTTTTTCTGAAACTTGGGAATCTGGTTATCTGGATTAATCTTCTCCCTCCTACCACCCACAGAGCTCATATTAAGTACAAAAGAGTACTGGTAACTGCAAAATCCGAAGAGTAGGAAAACTAAATAAACAACGTATATGTTTACTCAAAATGTGAACAAGTTAATGTTTCTGCCACTGTCAGAAGAAGAGCAATTAACCAGCCCATGTGAAACTACAGATATCATGCTTTAGGTCAAGGGCTCCATATTTTCCATACCATTTTTGTAAGTAGTCCAGTGCCTCCAAACGAGCACCAATCTCAAAAGTGATTCCAGGACGATTTGGGGGCTTTTTACTCATCTTGAGATCCTGTTCTTCGGAATTCTCTTTTCACTACCTCAAGAGAAAAAAAAAAAAATTAGATTCTGATGCATAAAAGGCACAAGGGATTAAACAGAATTTTTTAAACATTACATGAGAAGTTAAAATAACTGCCAAATTTTTAAGAAATTTGAATGATGATTACCAATATCTCTAGGTAAAGTACTGTACAACTTGCAGGCAATCTTAACAATGAATTAAGAAAAGGGAGATTAAAAAGCTAACTACTTTAAAAGAATGAATAGATGGGGATTAAAACTAACTAATGGCTAAAATGCTTTAAATTTTAACTCAAAAATACCCAAGAAAATTCTTCAGGATAACAGCTGAAAATGTTTTTCTGTCTTTGAAAACTCAGGACAATTGAGTATTCTGGCATATGACTATTGAAATTCTTAAGAGAACAAATTAACCAAGTTTTTCAACAGATATTTATTGAGTGCCTTGTAACATAAAACACTTGATAACACACTAAAGAACACAATGATGGAAGAAACAGCAGACACACTCTTCCAGTGCAGATTTAGTATTCCCCTTGTGATTAGGATTTTTCATTACCTATAATCTCCCACCTTGGTAGCACATGATTCAATAATTTTAACATATAAACTTGCAGAGGAAATTTCTTTCTTTTTCTTCACATTCAACAAGCAACAATGATACAGACATTTCTTAACTCTGAGAATTTATTTCTACTATATTTCAACATAGACAGTACCCACACTGACAATAAAAATGGTTGTATGTTCAAACAAAAAACTACAAAGGAATACCTATTCCTCTCTAGACCACGAACATGTGGAATATTCACAATCCTCTTGGCCAGTGGCGAGCTAGCACACTTGAGGTAGCCTCTTTTTCACTAACTAGCACCAGAGGAATATGAATACATTTTGCAACAGCCCAATCAAAATGCAATATTTAATCAGGAATGGAAACCTACTGGGGGAGAGGAGAAATCTCTAAAACCGTTCTGAAATTTAGAATTACTAATATGACTATGCTCCCTCCCAAGTTAAAAAAGAAAACACACAACTGTCTCATGTTTTTTCAATGGTTTTGTCACAATTCTAAAGGGACAAAACAGCAAGCATAAAAACCAACTGCCCTTTCCTCTTAGAAAGAATCTGCTAAGGGAAAATACATGCCACATATGCCAAAGACAGCAATACATGTCATAAAAATACGTAAAATCAAACTTAACTACTCATGGGGGTGGGCGGGGGGGGATATCCTCTTGCCTGCCAGGGCAGCAGCAAAGATTAATGCATTAAAGTTAACAGTAGGCTCAGCCAGAGGGCGTTTGGTGCAAAAGAAACAGTAGTATGAATATTTTTAATAGCGGTCTGGTCAGTGTGCAACACCCAAGGCAGTTACTTGTAGAAACGTAATCCACCTTTTCTGCTGCTCTTCACAGGGAGAACTTAGTAAGGGGTAATTGAGAAGCTACACTAACATTTTCTAGGATCAAACTTAGAACCCACAAGAAGTGACAAAGTTAATACATATAATTCCCCCCCAGTGACACTGCGGGATGAGGTGCCAGAAAAGGAAAGATTTCCTTCTTCTTGGGCGGAGAGGGGCAGATGGGGAGGGATCTGAATTAAGGAAAAGTAAGACAAATAAACAGTCTATTGGGGGAGGGGGGTAAAACCTGAAGCAGAAAGAGAAAGGGGGACGGAGAGAACGGAGAGGAATAAAAATCGGGAAGGAAAACGAACAAGAAAGCAAAAATATATAAGGGTGGTGAAACCTGAGGACCTGACAAACGGGAAGGAAGAGTAAATCAACTAGAAGATACAACCCTGGGAAAATGAAGCAATGGTCAGAGAATGGCCGCGGGGCCAAAAAAACGGTGGGGGGGAGGTGATGCGGGGCGGGAGGGGGCTGACCAGAGACAAACAGGAAAGGCTCAGACCGGGCGGCCAGGGTGCAGGAGACGCCTCCAGGTTTGACAGCCGTCCGGCCCTCGGCAGGGGGGGAAGGAAGGGAGGGGTAGAGGGAGCGGCGGCGCCCAGACAATAGGGGCGGCAAGTTACGGAGAGGGACGCGGGAGGGGAGCGGGCCAGAGACAGACACCAGCGCTGGGGTGTCCCGGGCGGCCAGGCGGGGGCCAGGCGGCCTCCAGGCCCTGCAGGCGCCGCCGCCTCTTACCGACTCGGCCTCCTCTTTGCACAGTTGCCGGGCTATCCGGGGCCGAGCCGGGGCGCGAACAGGACGGCCAGCCCGGGACTCCGCCTCCGCCTCCTCCCAGGCAGCGGTCGGGGACGGAGCAGGAGCGGAGCGGAGAGAGCTGGGGCCGCAGCGCGGGGTCGGGCTCGAGGTCGCGCGGGAGGGAGCAGGTCCGAGCCCTCAAGCCCGCTCAGTGTCCGCTGCCATCGCCTCCTCCGCCGCCGGCCAGCCCTGACGCGACGCCGGCCCAGACGACGTCAGCCGCCCGCGACGAACCGGAAGCTGGTCTGGTCGCGTCACGTGACGCAAGAGGGTTTGGCCCGGGCCGTGCGGCCGATTGGAGGGCCGCCCTGGGAGGCGGGGCTTTGCGGCAGTTGGCTGACAGCTGGCGGGAGGGGCCCTGGTTACCGAAGGAAGGAACGCGGGCCCCGGGACCCCATTGGCAGTTGTGAAGTGTTTGACCTTTGAGAGGTGAGGACGAAACCCATTGAATGTCACTGTTCTTGATTTGTTGGGAACCAGGTTCTCAAAATTCCTCAATCCCAGCACCCTGGGCAAACTTTTGTAAAGGCACACTACACGCTTTCTTAGATATCCACCCCATTCCACATTAAGAATAGAGCAAAGGGTTACTGTTATAAACTAAATAAACGTCTATTGAATGAATGCCTAGTGGCAGGAACTGTGCTGTAAGTACACCACATGACAACCACAATCGCACAATCGTATTCCTTTATGGTCTAGGAGATCCTTACCACACAAAAGGCAAATATTACTAAGACATTCTGTGTGTGTTGCATATGTGTGTGTGTGTGTGTGTGTGTGTGTGTGTGTGTGCAGCTCAAGAACCTATGGCTAAATCGACATGACTTTCCTAAGAATACACAACTAATGACAGCAGAACTACTTTTCTTGAATACTTACCATATCCCAAACTCTGTACTACGCACAGAAGAAAGTGTCCCAACTTTGGGGAAACCAACAAGTAAACACATTCAAAGCAATGTTGAGATAAACATCTTTTTTCTCTTTCCAGTGTGCTACTCTGATTCTCAAGCTTTCTAAATGCAACACTGCATGCAAATAATACATTTATCATGCTTTACAGAGTGCAGATAAAATAGCAAAGTATCACTCTTTAAGCTTCAATTATACTGAGATTGAGTAATTTAAACAACCACATCCATATCCTCATATTCAACAGACGTTCCATCAGCACTTACTATGTTACTAATAACTACTGAATTACACTGAGAATGGCAATATACGGAAAAGATATAAATAAGACAGTCTCTAGTGGACATTTGTCTTCTTGGTTTTCAGCTGACCAGCATCCGAAATCCCTTTCAATGTTTGGGAAATTTCCCATCATGGTTGTCATTAGCAGAGTATACCATATATTTATAGATTCCACATGACAGGATTATACTTTGCACCCTCCTTAGAATTATATGTGACCATTTGATTTGCTTTGGCTAATAAAAGGAAATTGGAAGTGAGTTTTGTCACAGCCAGTTGGTAATTTAAAAAATCCAGTTCACCAAGTTTTTTGTCTCTGGCACAGCAAAATGCAATTTTTGAGATGGTGGCTGCTCTAACAACCCGTATTCTAAAGAGATTATGATGATGCTAATCCACAAGTGATATGTGGTATAAGGAAAAAAATAAATATTCGTTGGTTTAAGCTATTGAAATGTTGAGGTTGTTTGTTAACAGCATAACCTAATGCAAACTGACATATACACCCACCTTATGAGCCTTAGGGCAAAGTCAGCCTCACACTAAATAAGATGAAAGTATAAGAAACTCATGTTCCCTGTTTCCCTTGCAGCTAAAGTTCTATTCCTGGCTATACCAATTAGACTCTCTCACTGAGAACTATATATCAGAAGCTGCTGGTGATGTTCAAAATAAGGAAAATTTTCTCCAGCAGCAGTGGGAATACCAGTTATCAAATTTCTAACCTTCAGCCCAGAGCTAACTAACTGAACCCTGGCAAAATCCCTGCTGACCCACAAACCAATAGGTGAGAAAAAAATAAATATTTGTTGTTTTACATCACTGAAAATTTGAGGTTGTTTGCGATTTAATTAAAATACATAATGTAAAGGCTAGCACAGATTCTATCCAATTTCCACAGTTTGCTGACAATCTATCCTGAACAGATGATTCTTCCATTTTAATTGGGACTTAACAAGAGATCCCTCCAATAATGTAACTTGAAAGAAAATAAATGGAAATTGGGTCTAATGTATCAATAAATGATTCTTGGCTTGAATGGATTGTATAGGTGAGTGTCCTCAATGCAGTCAATACCGTCCTTTAGAAGGCACCTTGGGAATGGGCGGAGGAGGCATATTTTTAGTTGTCACATGGTTGGAGGAAGGCATTGCTGCAACTTAATGGGGAGGGACCAGGGCTACTAGACATCCTGAAATGCACAATGCAGCCCCATACCTTGAAGAATTGCCGCAGGTCGTACATGACTTTTGAATGGCCCTCGGAACTTTCACGTAGGTTAAAAAAAGAACTGTTGATCATTTTTGGAGCCTAGAACTCAGTTTTACGCATAAGCACAAAGTATTTTTGCAAGGTTTTAATATGCACTCAGTTTCGAGGAATGAGGCCACTATATAACATGAGGGAAGGCTGTCCTCTTTGTATGAATATTACCAAGATTTTATTGCATTTTTAAAAATCATGCCACCAATGGCAAAGCTACTCATAGTATTTGAGGCACTGATAGAACACACCTATATCACTCTGCATTTTATGTTACATTCAGGATAAATCTAAATTTCCATATTAGCACTTGACTGCTTCATTGTGGCTCTTCGTGAGTCATGGCTGACCACTTACGTACTGAGATAGATATTATTTTTATTGTGAATTACTTTCATAAATGTATTCTTACATTATTGTTATGGCATTGTATTGATTTTTTTAAATATGTGGAGCTTGATTATTTCATTTATGGATTTAATTTCAGAAGAGTGCAGAAGATGTGACATAGTATTAACTCTAAAAAGGGGACATTACGTCTGATAAGACTGATAGAAAACTCATATAGGCTATCATCGCTGCTTTTGACCCTACAAAGTCAACGGTCAGAACCAGGGAAGAGATACAACATACTGTATAGAAAAGTCTGGAGATGACTCCCCAGCCATACAGTGAAGCTATGCATCACTGTGTCCCCTCTTCTCTAGTACCCAACACACCCCTTGTCCAGATGGTAAATGTTAGCCATCAGACACTTCATCTCCAAATTTAGAAAGAAAGAACTTACAGCTGTGTTTGAGTGGAACCAAACAAGCAGTGGGCAAATTATCTTGAAACAAGGGTCCTTAGGCAGAAATCACTGAACTAAATTTCTCCAACATTAAAAATATGAATATGGAACCATAATACCCCCTGGAATATTTAACAACTGTATATACCTATTTTAAGGGGAGAAGTCGTTACTAAATACCAGATATTCCTTCATTACATGCAAAACACAGAAATCTATTTTGTGTGTTTGCTTTAATATGTATAATCAGTGAAGAAAATCAAAGCAATTTAAAGATTCTTTTAAATAGACTAGTTTGGTAGAAGCCTAAGCTGCTGCAGCAGACACCCTCGGCATATCTACCTGTTCCATTTTAAAATCTTTGAAAATGGCACTAATAGCACATCCTTCACCTGCCAAAGACCTTAGTTGTCTCGTCTCTCTAGCACCATATCCTTTTACCAACTGACCAGAAGTGGTAGTTGTTCCAGAATTAATCTCTGGCATTTGGGCTCCTAGACCAGGTATGAACATGACAAACAGATATCATCTCTCTCATATGTTCACACACAGCATTCTGCTCACATTCCTAAAGTATTATATTTCCCATTGAATATGAAATCAACTCTTAATCCCTCAATGGATTTTCCCGTTTGTGATACTGGAACAAAGGATGGGCTCTTCACTTTCAGCTACTAGGTTGATACTTCGAAACTCCTCTGATTCTGGTCATTGTTGTTTACTGTTATCACTTCCATGAACTCTCTCAGTGTTTCTCAACATTGGTCCATCAATCATCTGCATTAGATGCACCCAGGCTGTTTGTTAAAATGCAAGTTCATGGGCCCTAACCTGTATCTTGGTCTTAGAGACCGGAAACCTGTATTTTAAAAGCCATCCTAAATCATTCCTATGTACACGGAAGTTTCAGACCTGCAGTGTGTTAGGAGTCTTGTGGTTGCATGGGACTGAAATTCAAGGCAAACAGGCTTAAGCATAAATGGAATTTATGTTTGTGGAATTAAAAACGGATGCGGTATGTTTTGCCTTCTGATTCAGGGATCAAATGATAACATCTTTCACTCTGCTTCCTGTGGGTTGGCTTGATTCTTGGGATCCACATCCAGGCCCCCAACAACTTCAGACCCATCACTGCAACATCCTAATGAACATAAAAACAAGTCCTAGAAGTCATTGTCTCATTGGCCTAGATTGTCAGGTGCCCAATTCTGAACCAAGCATGGTGGCTGTGGGAATGACTTATACTGATTTTTCTTGAACCTGGGTCCAATCCCCAATCAGGCAGGTGGAAGTGGAGACTGGCCCCAACCTCAGGGACTGAGAGATGGGAATAAGTGGGTCTTTTAAAGAAAATTGAGGTGCTGTTACTTGAAAGAAAATGGGAGCCAGACAACAAAAACAACTAATATTCATTGCAACTGGCTTATACTGACTGTAACTCCAAATGACAATTTATAGCCATTCAACAAAATTGAGTTTACTCTTCTTGGTTTGTAAAGATAGAAAACCAAGCCAAATGAGAGGCAAATCTAGTAAGAGTTTGACCTAACATTCATATTCCTAATTACTTAGGTATTTGCTTTCACAGGCAAATCTCTGCAATGTAGAACACTCTGCTGGGGATTGTTAAAACTGGGGGAAGAGAAGGTAGGCAACAGAACATAGCAAGCATACAAATTGACAGTTAACCAAATAGTGAACACTTTTAACCTCTTGGTGACCATTATTTTCCTTGTGAATGGAGCTAGCCACAATTCAGTGGCATTCTCAAACATGGCAGACCGCATGCCTGCGTGCACTCATTCTTTTATCTTTCAGGTACTTGCTTAATCACTCAACAAATGTTGAGTGATTTCTGCTTAATACTAGAAACTGGGTGATGCAGAGTGAGAGAACAGGAAGAAAAACAAAATGAGGCATCCAAAGCTAAGGGAACTTGCCGTGATGGAGAGGTGGATACAGAAACAACAAAGTACAGTATGAAGGTAAATATGAATCATTTTGAAATAGAGATACTGTAGGACTGTGCTCATTCTGACTCAGAAAATCAAGGAAGACTGCATAGAGGAAGTGACATTTGAAATACACTTTGAAGGATGAGTAAGCTTCAAATAAGATTCTATACAGACTCCAAAATTATTATTGCCCTATGGTTCTTTACAGTTTTTTTAATTGACGTATAGTTGATGTACAATATTAACTAAGTTACAGGGGTACAATATAGTGATTCACAATTTTTAAAGGTTATACTCCATTTATAGTAAGCATAAAATATTGGCTATATTCCCCATGTTGCACATTATAGTCTTGTAGCTTATTTTACACCTGTTTATAACTCTTAATCCTTACCCTTATATTGCTCCTCCCCTTTGTCTCTCCCCACTGGTAACCACTGGTTTGTTCTCTACACCTCTGAGTCTGCTTCTTTTTTGTTATATTCACTAGTTCTTGTATTTTTTGGATTCCACATATAAGTGATATCATACAGTATTTGTCTATCTCTGTCTGACTTATTTCACTTAGCGTAATGCCAAGTCCATCCACGTTGCTGCAAATGGCAACATTTCATTCTTTTTTATGGCTGAGTGGTAGTCCATTATATTCCATTCCGTATGTACCGCATCTTCTTTATCCACTCATCTGTTGATGCATACTTTTTATAGTTTTGATTGAAGCTCTGACAAATAAAAAACAGCATTCTACTTCCAATTCTTTCCCACAGCGTTTATTGAGCATCTGCAATGTGCCAAGTTCAGTGCTAGGCCCAAGGAGCATAAGGAGGAAAAATCTTATTTCCTGATCATAAGGCACTTAACAGTGTAGTCAAGCAGACCAACACACTAATAGGTCATCCTTATACAGTGTAAGCATGCAGGAATATGCAGGGTTAGGATATGCGCTCTAACTGGTCACTTGCAATTTAACTAAGTGTCTGTCCTTTTGGTCAGGACCAGAAAACAATACCAACATCTCCAAGGTAACTGCCAGACACTCGAGATGAAAGAGAGTTCTCCCCATGGGGGAGGGGAGAGGGCTGGACTGGGGCAGAGAACTTGTTAGCACATGCATTGCCACAGTTCTGCCTTAGTAAAAAAATACTGAGGCAATCCAACTTCGTGGTCAGGTATTAGATTACTTCCTCATTTGTAGTTTGCAAAACATTCAACAGAGCCAGTTTCCCCAAGACAAGGGTAAACATACTTTGATTTTCTTTATTTTCTTTCCTTTTTATTTATTTATTTTCAGAACTATGGGTATCATGCAGATTATAGGAGGCTATAAATTTGAAGGAAATCAAATCCATTACCTTATTTCTTGCTGTTGTTTTTTAATGGCAACTTAAAATAGAAAGCGTATGAGAGCCAGGGATTTGGAAAAAGACCAGGAATTGGATGTTAGACCTGACACCATCACCAGAGTGGTTGAGGTCTAGACACTTCTCTGATTTTCCATTCCTCACACGTAAGTGAGAATCTTAAATCTACTTCACAGGGCTGTAATGAGGATTAAATTAGAAAGAACCAGCTGTATGTGTTTTGCAAATGATAATTGCTGTACAAATGCCAGGTGTTTCCAAATGTCCCTCTTTCACCTTTCCCAGGGACCCTTATACCTAGTTGCTGTAATCTCTGAGGGTACTCCCAGTTTCACTCGCTGTGATTCCATGAAAACACACATTTTTCTGAAGACTTACTTTGCTTCAAGTCCTGTGTTTGCTGCTGGGGCTTACAGAGATGAGTAAGACGCTGTTCTTGCTGCCAAGAATGCAAGCTTTTATTAAGACTTTATTACTGGGTTTTCACTAATCAGTCTCTCTCGATCCTCCTCCTCTAAAAACTGCCCCCCGCCCCCCAGTTTCTCAGTCTATCTCTTGTCTCTCTCCATCTCTCTCTCTCTCTTTAAAAAAGGCATTACCACTGTAATTAGAATATGAACTCTGAGCACACAGTAAGGACATACCTAGAGCATTTTTAAGAGACTACTTGCAAGAATTATTGTACAAATCCTAAAAAGACACAGTAACAACAAAGGAAGTTTGAGAACATTAGTTAAAGACAAATATATGATGTCGCTTATATGTAGAACCAAAAAAAGGGTACAAGTGAATTTATCTACAAAACAGAAATAGAGTCACAGATGCAGAAAACAAACTTATGGTTACCGGGGGGGGGGGGGGAAGGGGGGGAGGGATAAATTGGGAGATTGGGATTGACATATACACACTACTATATATAAAAAATAAATAACTAATAAGGACCTACTATATAGCACAGGGAGCCCTACTCAATACTCTGTAATGACCTATATGGAGAATGAATCTAAAAAAAGAGTTGCTATATGTATATGTATAACTGATGCACTTTGCTGTATAGCTGAAACTAACACAACATCATAAACCAAATATACTTCAATAAAAACTTTTTAAAAAATGAACGAATGTAAAGGCAAATAATAACAGTATTGTGATGAATCTGTGTTGAATTGTAAGCTCTGAAAATCAGAAGAAATCATTAGAGATTTCATTCTTCTATCACCATCTGAACATGTGATACTCTAGTATTATTACAAGGGAATTAAAGTGAACCAGTTTAATTAAATCCAGATCTATCCTGGCTGGCCATTTTTCTGATTTCTTTGTCTTTTCTTAGTGTATCACCCACAACTGAATTATCATGCTCTCCAAATTTATATGTAAATCCCCATCCCTACCCACATAGTACCTACAGGCAAAATAACCCCCTATTGGCATTCTGGTCTTACAATCTGATCACAATTCATATTGATGACAGCATCTATTACTCACAAAACCAAACAATTTGAAAGTTCTTCCAAGACAGTGTCCATAAATTATGCATACAACACATGACAAATACCCAAGAAACGGGTAATCTGACAAGTTCAAGGTGACAGCAATTAAAAAGAGAGATGCATATGTCTCAAAAGAATTATAGGTAAGGATATTGGCACAGGGAGTTGACAGGAATCAAGTAAATAAGAAACAGTTGACTACGTTTTTGATAGACTGTCCAGCCAAAGAGGTACTAGCTTGGTATCAAAGAGATGATGACAATTTAAAGCTTCAAAGGACCTCTTCCACCTTCCAACTTCCAGGAACGAAAGTAGGCTGAGAAAGTTGCTCAGCTGCCGAGGAAAGCATATTCTCTTATCTCCAGAGGTAGCCAAGGAGAGTAAGGAAAAGGAGTGAATTTTACTTTCCAGAGGGTGAAGCAGGAGCCACAAAACAGTTGCCTGGGTTGCCCCACCCGGGGAGCAGAATCAGGGCCTTATCAGGAGCATTTTCCATCCACAGTGTGTAGGACTCTTGCAATGTCTGACCATTCAGTTACAGAATTTCCATGCAACAGCCACTGCTGTGTGTCTGCCATTATGCCCCTTTCTAAACAGGAAAGTTTGGGTCAAATTATTCTGTCCCTCTTCCAGTATTGAATGTTGGGTGTAGGGGGCAAGGTGGTTCAGAAATCTCCATATCAAAAGGAATCAATATAGAAATATTAGAAGACTCTAGATTTGAAATCTGTTGCCATGATTGAATGGCACTGGGGGGTATCCTCTTTGGAAATACATCCTCTCAGCATTTTTGAAAGTGAGAGAGGGAGGTAAATATTTAGGACAGAGATGGAGGACTGCAAATCACATAATTATTTCAAGTTATTCCCTTGCCTCTCTACATACGTCTGCTCCCGTCTCCACTCATTGCCCTGTGACTTGCAGTGCCTCCCCATGGAGGTGTGTACTTACCCCACTGACTTTGAGCTTGGCCACACGATCCGCTTTGACCAATAAAGTATGAGTGGAAATTTCAGATGCCAGCCCTGAAGAGAAGTTTTTAGAGGCTTTACGTACTTCTGCCAGCTCTTTTGTTCCCTCTCTGCGTTGAGAAAGACATGTTCCTCATAGGGGCTGATCCTCCAGCCTGGCTTCTGGAATAAAGTCATGAGGGACAGAGCTATAGCCAACTTGCAGGCAACATAGGGCAAGATGTGTTGGTCAGATTCAAGCAAAGAAGCAGAACCACCAGGAATGATGTAGAATACGTAACTGTTCGAAGTAAGCATTGACTCTTAGATGACTTTATTTTACTTTTTCAGATATAATTATTATTGCTATTTAAGAGAATTGCTCTTAGAAGGGAAAGAATCTTCTTTTGGTGACAACACAAAGTCTGTGAAAATGCAGTGTGATTGAATATATGTTGAAAAAGAAACCCTATTGCCGGTTGTTTACCACTGATCCGGCCGGGCCGTTGGCTAGCAGAAGGATGTGAGTTACCGAAATGAACAGTGTAAACATACGCAACTGATCATCCTCACAATAGGAAGAAAAATCATGCAACTTACTGTTTGCTTATAAAGATGCTACAGGGAATGCGTGGTTGCTGGAGGAGGTCATGGAGAGGACGTGACCAAAGGGTGACCCGTGGGCTGGACCTGGCTAATGGGAGGCTCCTCAACCTCTCCCCTGTCTTGGGAATGTTTGTTCTGCCTGCTGTGCAGGCAGTGGGAGCCATTTTCAAGGATGAAGCCTTGAGAGAGTAAGATGTTGTTGGGACCATCTGGACTGAATACGTGACTGAACCCCCTTAAAACCTCTATATAAACTTTGGAGATTCAGGCAGGTGCGTGCAGAGATCTACTCATCTTGCAGCGCCCAAGACAAGCCTCGCAGGTAAGTTCCCTTGTTTATTTAACCTGCCACATACCAACCTGGAGTTCTCTGCCTCTTTCTTTGGTGTCTCCTTGCCCTCTGTGTATGGGGGCCAGGTTGTGAACCAAGAGTGTTCCAGGCCCTCTGAAATTATGTTAGACATACATATTGTATTTTTTATAGTTTCTCTGTGTTAGGTTTTTGAGGGAGAGGAGAGTCTTAGACAATTTTAGACACTGGCGAGAGAGTTTCAGTCTATTTGGCTGTTCCAGGGGTGCTGAACCTGACATTGTAGGACTGTTGCTCAGGATCAAGGGAAGCGGGGTGAGTAGGGACCACTGGAATCCCTGAAGAACCAGCTGGAACATGACTCTGTCTATCACTGAAACCCACGTTGGCCTCTTCCCATCTCTAAATCTCCAACTTCATGGCCGTGGATGCCCTGCTGTGGAGACACACTCACTTCTGGACCAGGATTTGGGAAGCTGAACAAAGCAGTCCCACAGGGACTGGAGCTTTGGGCCCAGTCCATGCAGTGAGCCAGCAGACCTGTGAAAATTTGTAGGAGTAGCAACGAAGCCTGAGCCACATGAACCTTCCAAGGACCACCATGGCTCCTGATGCATTCTCACTTTCCAACTCTTGCACTAACTGCACTTGTGGCCCATCCTAACCAGGGAATTCCGGGACATATGGTCGGCTTACCCACATTGACACATAAAGCCACCACATGGGACGGTACCTGATTATTGCTACAAGCCACAAAGATTTGGGCTTTGACTTTTACTATAGCATAATTGTGATACAACGGCTGGCCTCTGTCTCCTTC
This sequence comes from Delphinus delphis, assembly GCF_949987515.2. Lineage (NCBI taxonomy): Eukaryota > Metazoa > Chordata > Mammalia > Artiodactyla > Delphinidae > Delphinus > Delphinus delphis. The sequence continues at coordinate 72,017,733 of NC_082699.1, read as the reverse complement.
TAGGACTAAGATCATTAGTCTTTCCAGGTGTTGGCCCATGTATATCTTCTTCTGGCCCCCATAAAGTTCTGTGCTATGTGGCAAAGAGCCCAGCCAGACTTAGAAGGTGTCAAATCCTATTCATTCATTATTAAGTGCCTACTGTGCACCAGACATGATGCCAAACATAGAAACCACAATACCAAACTAGAAAATCATGGTTCCTATTTTCCCAAAGCTCACAGTATAGCATGAGAGATAAATATCAATAAAAACCTGGTCCATTTACCACAATTGTGATACATGTTCCAAAGGAAAAGTACAGTCAGCTGTGAGACCTAGAACCTGATCTGGGAGGTCAGAGAGGCTGCTCAGAGAAAGAACTATTTGCACCTAAAAGATGAACGGGAGAGACAGAGGCTGGGGAAGGAGATGGCAAGGGGCAAAGGAAATAGTGTGTTCAAAAAGCTTGAGGTAGAACCAAGCTCGAGAACCTGAAAAAATAGTCACAGTGGTTGAATTCTACAAAGATGGGGTGTGGTGAGGAAATGGAAAGGCTGGAAAATAGGTAGGACTGGACCCCACAGGACCTTGTAGGTATTACAAGAGATTTTGAACTTGATCTGAGAGAGGAGCAAAGGCAAGCCACTGAAGGATTTAATCAGAGAGCAAAATAATCAGATATTTACACAGAGAGATCATTCTGGCTGTGGCTTGGAGAATATATTGGAGAGACGCCGGTGACAGAAAGTTGGTACCAAAGTCCAGACAAGAGAAGGTGGCCTCTGGAGCTCCAGAGCTGACAGTAGAGATGGAGAGAGTGTCTTATTCAGAGGCTACAGAGGGGATAGTGTTGAGTCCTCCTAGTTTCCTGACCCGAGCAGTAGAATGGAAGTTGATGTCATTTAATGGAACACAGAATACCAGAGGCGGGTGAGGCTTAGGTAGGAAGGGAGATCATGAGTACTTGAAGGATTTAAATAAGGATGCAGGTGTGTTTATTTATTGTTTATAGTATTTTTAAATTAATTCATCACACGCACCAAGTTATATTAGCATTGCCCAAAATGCATTCACTAGCATCCTGCCCATCAAAAAACAGTCCATGAACCAGCAGCGTTTTCACCTGGAGCTGGTTAAAAATGCAGTCTCTATTGCTACCTCAGGTATTATGCTGTTCAGTAGATCTCTAGGACTTATTCATCTTTCATAACTGAAACCTTGTATCCTTTGACCAACACTCCCCTGTTTCCCCCTCCTCCCAGCCCCTGGCAACCACCATCCTACTTTCAAGCTCACAGTGGTTGTTGGCTGCATTCTTGGCTTGTGGACTCAGGACCACAGTTCCTCACTGGATTTTGAGACAACTTTCAGATCCTTGCCACGTGTGCTTCTCCAACATGGCAGCTTGCTCCATCCAAGTGTGTAAGCCCAGAAGGTTACAGAGAGCCCAGCAAGACAGATGCTGCCATCTTTTGTGACCTAATCATAGTAGTGGCAACCCATCACCTTTTTGTCTTATTCTGTTTAGGAGAAGCAAATTATTAGCTTCAGCCCACACTCAAGGGGAGGGAATTCCATAAGGATCTTTGAGGGCCATCTTTAAAAACTGCCTACCACAGACTAGATGGGCTCGCCTCCTAACAGCTTCCCTTGCCTGGGGGTGTTCTACAGAGGACCCTCCCTGCCTTTGGCCATAACCTCAGGGGGGAAGGAAACCCCAAGAAAGAAAGAGATTAACTTTTCTGCCAGCCTGACGACTGGTACCTCAGAAGGGAAGTTGATTTACAGAAAACAAATAAGGAATCCATCTTGCACATCTGAGCTAAGGACTCAATTCTCATTATTTTTATCTCATTTAATGCACCAAGCCATTAAATTTATAATTGAGAAAGTTACAACTCAAAGAGATTAAGTCATAAATCTGAGGTCACAGCTACTATGGCAGACAGGGTTTGGATCTCAGTCTGTGTGACTCTCCATTACCCAATGCATCTCAGCGTTGCTGGAATGTCTATTTCTTTTATCACTGACAATAGCAGAGATTTGTAGGAACCCAACAGTAGCATCCAGCTCTTTAGCTCTACAAACATATAAATATAAAATTTTGAATGCCACTCACAGAGATTCTTGGAAAGTCCAACCTTTGGTGGATCAACCTACTGGCACTGTGGACATTTTCAGAAGATCACGCTCTGGTACTTGATAGTATTCTCAGTTTAATAGCATCAGTGCATGATCACCAGTAATGATTTGGACAAAGCACTATGTACTACACTCATACTGAAAATAGCCAGAAGATGATAAGCAAGGTGCTGCTTCTCTGAAAGTTTTCCTTATGTTCTCACAGCTGGGATGACGAGTTAGCTCAGAAGAGCAACCCTCGAGTGACTGTGATGTATCCAGCGGGTCTGATTCACCCCCCACTGCTGGTCCAGAAGACAGCTTTCATCTTCACCATGTTCCTCAGCATGAATGCCACTGACATGAGCCCCACAGGAAGTATGACCTCATTCTGCCTCTCAGCAGAACGGTTACTCAGGCTGTTTTTTAAAAGAAAACAAGAGCAGTTGTAGGCTGCCTTTCCCAAGAACTACGAGCTCTTCTATTCTAGGAAACAGCCAAAAGAACAAGAGGCTGCCGAAGGCAAAATTTCTCTGCAACGGCCTGCACAGGGCAATGTGTGCAGCCATCTTTTAGAAGGAGGACAAGGTGGGATTTTCCTTTCTTAACAGACTTCTGCACCTGTTGATACGCTGACGCTATTTTCAGCCGAAGAACTGCTAAGTCCTGGATTTCTCCTCTCTCAACCACAGGAAACTTCATATTTCAGTAATTTTTTTTGTTATTTATCAATAGGAAGAAGGGACTGGGAACTTTCTTTGGAAGGAATACGTATGGGCAGATTATTTTTCAGTACAGATGAGTTGTTTTGATGGAACTGGTAGATGCGATCTGTTTCTTGAAAAGTCTTAGAGCTGCAACTGAAGTCTTTTTCAGTGTTACTAATACTTGATTAACTATTAGTTAACTGCAGCCTGTTATAACTATTTGTAAGATGTAGCAGTAAGACCTTGCTTTCTGCTATGCAATTTGTTGGCTTAAAATTAAACTTGATGATTGGGAGTATCTAACATAGGGTAATTTGGGCTGGATAAAAAGTGAAAGGACAAGTGACATACTATTATGTTATAGAGCAAAAAATATTATTTTATATTCCAAGCCATTAAAATCTATGAATGTCTGCTTTGACTTAGAGATCTTCCAAGGAATGCCAGAAAGTTCTCCTGATTTCTCTTAAGGTCTCTGTAAGGTAGGATCTATATTGTCTAACAGGTTTTGTGTATAGTTTATTGAAAGAATCAATTTGAACTTATAGAATTATTTGGGTTTGTTTTAATGTGTGACAGCTACGAAAACAACCTATTACTAGTTATCACATTTGAAAAGCATGGATAGAGGTGATGAATCAGAAAAGAATTTAGTCTTACCTTACTATGCTACTAGGATAGTGATATACACAAAGTTTAATAGTCATTGGAAAGTAGATCTATGTCATGAGTGGTAAGTGATCAAAGTTTACCTAATCTACACACTTGGATATGTGTTTAATTTGTAGCTGAGAAAGTAAATTATATGTTCAGGAGCACTGAGTTTTGAAATCTGCCCAGTGACATACTATTTTTAGTGCAATGCTGCTTATGCTACTTAGAAATGTCCAGGGTAGTAGCAACTGGAAAAGACCACCAGCCCTCTCTGTAACTACCTGTCAATGATTTGAAGTGTTGGGTGTTGGACACCAACCCCCTAGCATTGTTTGAACTTGATAATGAAGTTGATGTGTGTTGGATGATGAAAATACAAATACATCTATTTAGAGGGTTCTAGAACCAATCTTTCTTTTCTGATTTCTTAATCAAATAAATAATTTTTATTATTTTATTTTGATTACAAGTCAACCTTTGTAAGTCTAGCCTTCCTGAATAAAATGTTGTGCTTATTTAGAGAAAAAGATTATTTAGATGCACTGAGCAACACAATGGAAAATGTAATCTAAAATCGTAGAGGCAGACACAACCTCAGTGGCCCTTCAACCCTGCCTTCAATCCCATTGATCTCTGTACTCTTTCAGTAAACAAATCTGACTAGTGCAATTAGTAGATGCCATCTGTTTTGACTTCATCTTTCTATTTTTAATACGTAATCCACCTTTTTTTAATGTCTTCTGCAGAAAATCTGTGAAGTTTGAACAAGCAGCCTTCCCAAGATGAACCGAATATCTCAACTGATGTCAACACCAGTAGCAAGTAAATGTAGAACTGCTCTACGCAATTATCTTTTGAACGATTAGACTTCTTTTAGCAATTTCCTTGCTTTGATTTTGCTGATACTCATACCATTAACCATCTGTCAGTAGCTCGTGCTTCTTAAATGCCAGTGTTCACTTTGGCAATGATTTTGACTTCATTTCTTTCCTTGAGAGAAATGTGGTATTTTTCCTTTTAGTAGGAAAAAAAAAAATCACCATTTTTTGATGCCTGTGCATAAATGTGAAAGGGGATTGTTTATCAGTTACTATTAAGATGCAAAACGGTTGGTCTGTAAAAAAATACCGAATGATTTTGATAGCTACTTGGAGAAAATGTGGGCGTTGTTCAAACGGTAGTGGTTTCAAATTTCTTCCTTCCTCTTGTTATTTTCTCCCCAAACCCTGCTTCTACCCTCCCTCACACTCCTACAATTTTCTCCTTCAAATCCACCAACCCAATCTGAAAGTCTAAACTCCTTTCTTTGTCTTAGATATTTATTGTCAGTAATGGAACCAAGTTTCACTGAACCTGTCTATTAGAAGTATTCACACCATTACTATGCAATATAAAATGCTGCTTTAAAGTTTAGAATATTAATCAACTACGACTCTCCCCAGTTGAAATCTGTTGCCATGCCTTTGGTTAAATTGGAACATGAATGAATGCATGATCTATTTTTTAATTAAGAATACTCACAGGCGTCATACATTGGAAAATCATTTATATAAAACAAAACTTTATTTTTTTCCACCACTCGTCTTCTGCTCATTATTTTGTAATAGAAGTGCCTTCAAATGCACTAACGAGCGAGAATCTAGGCAGATGATTGAATTCCTCAAATGACTGAGTAAGCTAAAATAACCAGAACGTTGGGTAATTGATTCGGGTTTGGGACAGCTTCACGTAAGATGTTTTCTTCTTCCTTTTCATGAGTCAGTTTGATGCTAATGGCATATCATTGCCTCATCCGAACTAAGGAACCTCTCAAGGAGAGTTGAGTGAGAGAAGAGACAGGAGATAGAAGCCCCTAGATTATGTCTTGCTGCCTGTAGAGACCTGGTGGCAAGTTGTGCTCGTCCTGATTCATTGGATGGCTGCACCATTTGGAATCTCTGCTGAGGCTGGAACATCAGCTATTCACACCGTCCACAGTTTGCAATCATGCATGTTGATGCAGTGTGATAAATTTGTACTTCTCTCTCATTTCCTTATGCAGATTCTTCCCGGTCTGAGAAAGAATACGCTGTAGAGCTGTCTCCCCCATGCATTTTCCCAAGGTATTCCATGGGGCTTTTCGCAAGAAAAATCAATCAAATTCTTTCTGTATGCGTTATTTTGTTGTATTCTTGGCTTAAAAATATTGGAAAATCCCTGGCGGTCCAGTGGTTAGTACTCGGCTCTTTCACTGCTGTGGCCTGAGATTCAATTCCTGGTCAGGGAACGAAGATCCCGCAAGCCACGTAGTGCGGGGTATATATATTAGTTTTAGGTTTCATCCAGCTTTGGTATGGAGATATATCTCCAGTCCCATGCACATACAAATTGCAAACTTGCCTAACCTAATAAATGGAGTTTGGGAGGGAGGGAGGTGAGTGTGTGGGCAAACGTGAATGGTTTGTTTGTTTGGTGAGTGGAGAAACTACCGAATACCGATGCGTGGTTACTTTTTCTCAAATTGATCTTCTCTTAAATATGCTTTTACTGTCTCGCTTTACAAGAGCCACAAGGGCCTATACCAGCACACAAGCCAGCCAAATGTCATGCTCCACTAAAACCTGTGGAATCTACCATTTTGTTCACGTTCTGCAGTGAAGTCTCTTTTCTTTTCATTCCTTACTTTTTTTTTTCTTTTCTTTTTTTCTGTTTCTCTGTCTGTCTTTTATTCCTCACACAGGCATCAGCCAATGTTTCCTCTAGCATTTTGTGAAACATGCCAGTGGTATAAAGGGATCATGCTTTGATATTAGAACCTGTCCCCTTTTGTAAATTCTAGGCCTCCTACCACTAGCAAATGCATCAGTCAAAGATGAACAGGCAGGTCACATGGAAAGAGCGCATGCTTTAGAGTCAGAAAGACCAGAGTTCAAATCTTAACTCTGCCACTTACTAGCTGTATAAAATACCCAATTTATTTGCCCTTCTGCATCTCTTTTTTTTTTCCTGCTGTACTATAAAGATAATAATACTTAGCTTTTAGGGAGGTTTGTGAAAAGCAGATAAAGTGTGAAGTATGGGCCAGGCTCGTAGTAAGTTTTCCATAAATAATATCCATTTAAAATAGTATTTTGCTAACTTCAGTGCATGTAATAGTTGTGAATAGGCTTTTTTCTTTGATAGCACCAGTTTATTTTTTAAATATTTTATTGAAGTATCGTTGATTTACAGTGTTGTGTTAGTTTCAGGTGTACAGCAAAGTGATTCAGTTGTATGTATTCAGAATATATATATTTTTTGCAGATTCTTTTCCCTTATAGGTTATTACAAAATATTGATATTGCTCCCTGTGTTATACAGTAGGTCCTTGTTGGTTATCTATTTTATATACAGCATGAATAAGCTTTAAACTTAAAAAAATTTTTCAGAATTTCAGTGAAGCATGAGGCATGAGGTTGCCTTTCAACCAGACAGACATGTGATTGTTTTTCAAACCTAAGACATATACAGACTCACCCAACTAAGTAGAAGACTTCCCTGGATAGCAAATCAGGGAGGGTAACTATGCAATCATTTGTGTGGTTGACCTGAGGGAAATTGGCAAAAGCCAAAAAGATCTCTTTGACTGCATGTTCTCCTATAATTCATATACGTCTGGTGGTTGTGTAGCTGTGATTTATCTATTAGAGTGACAAGAGTAAGGATATAGCATTCAGAGGGTTATTTGAAGTAAGGGTGGGCTGGAGCAGGCTCTGAGCTTCCAACATCCCAGGTAGGCTGTTTTGCAATTTTTTTCCTTCCAAGGGTGAGGGGTATCATATGGTGAAGAAACTGATTAGCCCTAAGTTTTCATCAAAGTGTTTGAAACAGAAAGAAACACTAAATGTGCTGTAGCTCAGTTGTCTCGCAGGTAAAGAGATGAAAGTGAGAAGTTTAAGAGAGGCCGTCTCAGAGGTGCAGGAGTAGTTGGTAGCCGGGGATGCAAAGAGCTGGTTTTCCTTCGCAGCGACTAGAAATGTGGTTTTTGTGCGCCTGGATGAACCGGACAGAGATTGAAAGGTCTTCTCTCATCCCCTCCTTGGTTTTGTCTGTGATTTCCTGGATGGCAACAGTCCCTTTGACTGCTGCCCCATAGATCCCCTGACAGATTCCCACCTTACCTGTCGCCGAAGTCCCAGACTCCTCACCAATGGCTACTACATCTGGACCGAAGACAGTTTTCTCTGTGACAAAGATGGCAACACAACTCTGAGCCCCTCCCAGACCAGTGTCCTGTACAAGGAGAACTTAGTCAAGTAAGTAGAGGAGGTTAGGTACAAGGATCTGAAGTCCAACCCAAACGTTAATTATTCATTCATTCATTTGTTCATTCAACATCGTTTATAAGGAGCCCATTACTGCTCCAGTTGGTGGAAACACACAGGCTCATAAGGGGCAGGGGTGGCCGACGTGAAAACAAAGGAAAGTAATGAAGCTGGGCTTCCCTGGTGGCGCAGTGGATAGGCATCTGCCTGCCAATGCAGGGGACATGGGTTCGATCCCTGGTCCAGGAAGATCCCACATGCCGCAGAGCAACTAAGCCCACGCGCCATAACTACTGAGCCTGAACTCTAGAGCCCGCGAGCCACACTACTGAAGCCCACGCGCCTAGAGCCCGTGCTCCGCAACAAGAGAAGCCACCGCAATGAGAAGCCCACGCACCACAACGAAGACCCAGTGCAGCCAAAAAAAAATTAAAAATAAATAAAAATTAAAAAATAAAATTAAATTAAAAAAAAGAAAGTAATGAAGCCATACAGGTGCTGGGAGTGAAGCCTGATAGAGGTTAGCAGAGGGGAGAAGGAAAGGAGGCCCATTTTATTTGGAGCGACGGGTTAATACAAGCTTCTTAGAGATGAGGATGATTGATTTGAGTCTTGAGAGGCACAGGCTGCTAGTTAAGATAGATGTAGGAAAGAGGACTTCCAGAGGAGGGAACAGGCATGGAGTTCTAAGATACCCTGATACAAAGTGAGAGGAATGGCACATAGTTCGGGAGGGCTACCACTTAGGGTGGAAAGGGCTGCTCTCCCAAGAGAGGAGACTAAGCCCAGAAGCAGGGCTGGATTGAAGAGGTTACATTCCAGCCTAAGAAGGTTGGGCTTTATTCTGTAGATAAAAGAGGAGCTATTGACAAACTATCAGACTCATCCTTAGCAAGATAACACTGATTACAAGGTAGAAGATGGATGGTTGGGAGTGTGGATGTGTGGGGAATCAAAATCTTTTGGAAATGCAATTACCAAATCACATCACCACCCACCCCCTTCCCCTTGACATACTTCAGTGATCTCCCTGTGCTCTTATGTTAAATTCCAACTCCTTCACATAACAGTCAAGGTTATTCATTATCCACCTTCTTTTTACCTTTCCTGACTCATTTCCTAGCATGACTCAATATGAGACTTCTTGTTCATATACCCCAGAAAGGCTCCCTTGACTCCAGATTAGCAATACCCCTCCTGGTACTCTCAAAGCAGCCTCGGTTAATGCGGTTAGAACACACATCCACAGAGCACAGTAATCCAGGGCAGAGAGGATGGAGCCAGACTGCCTGGGTTTGCACCCGTGTTATGTCACTTACTAGCTGTATGACCTCAGACAAGTTCTTTAACTCTTTGTGCCTCAGTTTCCTGATCTGAGAAATGAGGTAACAGTAGCACCTACCTCACAGGGCTGTTCTGAGGATAATGTGAGTTACTCTATGTAAATCACTAAGAAAGACACCAGGCACATGATGAGGTCAGTGAAAGCATTAGCCGTATCTGCATTATTTTTGCCTTTCTCCCATACTAGATTATGAACTTTTTTGACCCAAGGTTTTGTCTTTTATCTCAATATACTTGACATTGATCCAAGCACCTGGCACACACAGAAATTTAAGAAACTTCTCTGGAATTAATGGAGGAAACAAATGAAATGAGCTTCACGGACCTGGGTGGTAGAGATGTGCCCTGTGCGTCCATTTTCACTAAATTCTCCGCTTTGACCCTGAGTTGACTCCTACTCATTATTCACTTGGTACTTTCATTTCTCTCCAGAATATTTAGAAAGAAAAAGAGAATCCGCCGTTCTTTTTCTTCTCTCTTCAACCTCAGTGCCTCTGAATCTTGGCTGCATGGAAACACCTTTGGTAATGCTGACTCTTCCCCCAATGAGGACGTCTGGTTGGAGGGGGTCAGGAGGCTGGAAACAAACCATTGCAATGAAAATGGTGAGTCTGAACCTCTTTTTCCATGGTGAAATTTCCAAAAGGGAAGTAGCAACCATGTGGTCCTGGACCAATGGTGAGGAGAGTATGGGGGCAACGCAGTGGAGGCCTGGGGTATTGAGGGCTCTTCAGGATGTCTTCCGGGAAGGGGAGGAGGGAGACCAGGTCCCTTACATACACGCATTGGACTCTGATCACACTGATCTGCGCTGTTTCCTGAACACCGTGCTCTTCCTCAGTTCTGCCACTTCGCTCCTGTTGTTCATATGCTGGGATTTGTTCATTCATTCATTTGTTCACTTGGAAGATTTTATTGAGGGCCAACTAGGTATCAGGCATCGTTCTACACACTGGGACGTATCGGTGAACAAAACAGACAAAACTATTTGTTCGCACGCAACTTGCATTCCTGACAAGGAATGCAATGACCTAAATTACGAAGCATGCTGGAAAGTGGTAAGAAGTGTGGGGCAGCGAAGGAGGAAGTGATGGGCATTTCAAGTTTCGGTGGGGTGACTGGCATGGCCTTCCTGAAAGTGACTTTTGAGCACTGACTTAAACGTGGGAGTGAAGCATCTGGGGAGAAACAATCGGGCAAAGGAAATGCAAGGTCAAAGGTTCTGGCCTAGGAGCCTGCGAGGGGCTGAGTGAGTGAGGGGAGAAGAGAGGTCAGGATCTCAGAGGTGTATGGGTGGAGCAGCCGCGGAAGGACGATGAGACCTGTGAGACCATTTCAAAGGCTTTGCTCTCTGCTCCGAGTGAGAGGAGAAACCGCTGGAGGATTTTGAGCAGAAGAATAACGTGATTCACCTTACATTTTGACAGCATAGCTCTGGCTGCTGTGTTCAGGTTAGAGGTGAGGTAGGTATAGAGGGCAGAAGCAAGGAAACCAGTGAAGAGGTGTTAGAGTGACTCAGGTGGGAGAGAATGGCAGCTTGAACTAAGATGATAGCAGGGTGGCGGTGAGAATGGGAAGGATTCTGGATACACTTTGACGGTAGAGCCAACAGGATTTGGCTGTCGTGGGCTGAGAGAAAGAAAGAGAGCAGTCAAGGGTGCTTATTATATGCTAAGCACTTTACATCCTGTCTTGTTTATGTTATTTATGTATTATATTATTATTTATATATTACCTTGTTTATATACATTATCATGTTTAAACACCTCAAAGTCCTCTAGGAATTAGGTCATATTATCATATTTATTATCATTATGATAAAATTGAAGTTCAGGGTTAAGTAACTTGCCCATGTTCCTTTAGTTTATAAACAGCAGAGTTGGAATTCAACCTAGGTCTGTCTAGTTTGAAAGCCCAGCCTTTGCTCTGTTGCCAGTAAGGGTTTTCCTCTCCTTTCCAGCATATACCTCATAGCCCAGGCCCAAAGAGCAAAGCAAGAGGACTCACATAACACAACCACATAAGTATTTAAAGATATGGTCCTTACGTGTCCACTATTTTTCTCAACCTGCTTCCTGGGCAGACAGCTCAAATACTATATTATTTTTGTGAAAGCTTTTGGATTTGTAGTAATTACAGATTCATAAGAAGTTGAAAAATAAATAATACAGAAAGCACCTGTATACCCTTCACCCAACTTCCCCGCTGGTAAAACTTACTCAGTAGTACATTATCAAAACCAGGAAATTGGCATTGATGCCAGACCATGAAGATTTCACCAGTTTTTGTCTGTGAATGTGTGTGTGTGTGTTACACTAGATTCAGTTAAAAAAATAGCGTGCTTGTTAAATGAAGAAACAATTCCTTATGTTAACAAACTAGTAATTAAACTGAGTGTATCCTAGTTTCCCACAATAACAAGGATGTATAAACAGGACAAAGATAAAAGAAAGAGGCAGGGATGTGGCGGGTGAGCCTGGAATGATAGACTGAAGATATCTGAAGAAACTTCTGCGCCGTGTTGAGGACTTTGGATTTTGTCTAATCAATCAAGGATATTTTAGAAGCCTATTTTATTTTATTATTTTTTATTGAAGTATAGTTGCTTTACAATATAGTGTTAGTTTCTGCTGTACAGCGAAGTTAATCATTTATACGTATATATCATATATACGTATACTTACATATCTCCTCTTTTTTAGATTTCCTTCCCATTTAGGTCACCACAGATCACTGAGTAGAGTTCACTGTAAGTTCTCCTTAGTTATCTCTTTTATACATAGTAGTGTATATATGTCAATCCTAATCTCCCAGTTCATCCCACCCCCTTCCCCCCTTGACGTCCCTAAGTTTGTTCTCTACACCTGTGTCTCTATTTCTGCTTTGCACATACACTCCTTTTGATATTCTTTTCCATCGTGGTTTATCATAGGATACTGAATATAGCTCTCTGTGCTACACAGTAGGACCTTGTTGTTTATCCATTCCATATCTAATAGCTTACATCTGCTGGTAGAAGGCTCTTAAGCAGGGCAATGACACAATCAGATTTAGATGTTTAAAGATTGCCTTTACAGCGCCATGAAGTGAAGATTGGATGGAGGTACCTAGTGGGAACTCAGAGGCAATTAAAATCAGCTGGCACACCAGGGACCGTGGCTCTGGAAATAGAGGGAAGAGATTGAAGGAATCTTTTTCAAGGTAGAATTGACACGCTGGTGACAGATCGAATGTAGTGATGAGAAAGTGGGAGGAATCAAAGAAAACGGATGTGTTTAATTCAGAGAACTGTGTGAAAAGTTCTGCCTGTCACCAAGGCCTGGAAGACAGTTGGGCCGAGTTATGAGGAAGATGAGCTTTTGAGCTGAACGGACCTAAATTCAAGTCCTTGAATCACCTTCTCCAACCTGAGTGTTCTCGGGGAAGTTAGTTAACAATCCTGGTCTTCTATTTCTATGTATATAAAATAAGAAAAATAGTAACGTGGAATTGCTGTGAGGATGAGATGCAATAATTCATGGAAAGGACATATTAGTACAGGGTCTGGTGTCCTGCTCAATATGAATTAGCTATAAAAAGGCAAAAAGGAACAGATTGGGGTCAGGAAAAGAGACCCTGAATTCTGTTTCTTGTGAGTTTAATTTGTTGTACTTATGGGAAGTGGACAGATAGCCAGTAGGGGTTTAGAAGTGTAAGAAAAGAGGTCAGGAGTGAGGAAGGATCTGGATATCGATTTGGAAGCCAGTGTGAGAAGTAGTAGAGGTCTTTGGAATAAAGGAGGAAAACAAGTGGATGAGCAGAAAGGAGAGTTAAGAAAGGGATTTAGGAGGTTAAACAGCAGCTCCGGTAATAATTATCCCTGATAGTAATGAGCGCTATGGACCAGCATCATTGCAACAAATCCATTATGTTATGTCATCACTTCTCTCCAAAGTCTATGCGCGAGTATTAGTTGTGTGCGTGTGTGTGTGTGTTAGGAACACAATGTAAGATTTACCCTCTTAGCAAAGTTCTAAGTATACAACACAGAATCGTAACCTATAGCCACGGTGCTGTACAGACCTCTAGGATTCATTCATCTTGTGGAACTGAAATTTGGACTACGGAAATCATGCAGCATTTCTCCCGCTGTGTCTGGCTTGTTTCACATAGCACAATGTGCTTCAGGTTCTTCCATGTTGGTGAGGATGTGGAAAAACGGGAACCCTTGTGCACTGCTGGAGGGAATGTAAATTAGTACAGTCGCTATGGAAAACAGTAGGGAGGCTCCTAAAAAAATTAAAAATAGAACTACCATGTGATCCAGCAATCCCACTTCTGGATATATATTCACAGGAATTGAAATCAGGATCTCAAAGAGTTATCAGCATTCCATATTCATTGCAGCGTTACTCGCAATAGCAAAGATATGGAAACAATCTAAATGTCCATCAGCAGATAAATGGGCAAAGAAAATGTGGCATATACATACAGTGGAATGTTATTCAGCCTTATAAAAGAAGGAAATCCTGCCATTTGCAACAACATGGAGAGAGTATTATGATTATCCCCATTTTACCGAGGGGAACGCTAAGGCAGATTAGATCCTTTTCATGGGGCCGTGCAACTAGTAAGTAGCATAGGCTGGCCTCAAACCGAGGAATCTTGAGTATGTGCTCACCGTGCTACACCCAGGACAGGCACGGTGGGGAAAGTTTCTCAGGCAGAGGACCAGAACAGCATGATGCCATGAAAGAAGAGCATATAAAGAAATGACTAAGGGTGTGCCGCTTGCGAAAGAGGTCAAGTGTCCTGCAGCCTTAAAGACGTCTCTGGTAAAAAAGTTATGCACGGCATCTTCCATCAGAAGGCAACTAGAATGCAGCAGAAAATAACACAACAATGTAAAGAATCATATTCCAATGAAGATGGTAAAAAAAAAAGAACAAGGCAACTAGAGGTGATCCTGCCAACTCTTGGCATCCCGGACAGATTGTGGCACGGATACCTACAGTGAGAAGGAGCCCTCCTTACTTTTTAATTGAGATATAATTCATACCATAAAGTTTACCATATTAACATGTACAATTCAGTGATTGTTTTAGTATATTCACAAAGTAGGTTATGAAACCATGACCACTTTCTAATTCCAGAACATTTGCATCACACCAAAGAGAAACACCGTACTCGTTATCAGGCATGCCCCATTTCCTGTCCCCCTACCCATTAGCAGACCATTAGCCTACTTCCTGTCTGCATGGATTTGCCTAATTTGGACTCATGACTTTTTCTTTTTCTGGAGGAAAAATTAAACCTTATTTATTTTTAAAAACCAGAAACACTAGGAAAATATATCACAGCCTTGAAACAGCAAAGAGACAGGCTATATTAGCATTTCAAGTAATTAAGTTGGTAAAAAGACAACAAGGTCCTAAGCAAAACGATAAGGTGCCAGAGCAGGGGCAGGAACACTGCATGTTGCAACGGTCCTGACAAAAGTGGTGTTTGGTAATGGTTGGGGGCCTGCCCTTCTTCTGCCCTAAAGGAATCACAGCTCAGCCCTGAGTTGCTTACTTTTTCTTCCGTGACCTTCGTGTTGCCAAGGGCTTGTCTCAATAGAGTTCTGTTATTTCAGGGGGCAAAGTCAGCAATATTGGGGCTTAGGCTTTCATTCCATTCTGTTTTATAAAAACCAGGTTTTTCCAAATCCAGTACTTCATGACTCTCCTAATCTCACCGTTCTTTCCTGTATACTAGTATACAACACAATCAAAACCCCCTTGACTTTTAAGGGTGGGCTGCATCTTCCTTTCATTGGTAGCACTGCGGCAGTAGTGGCTGGCTTCTGCTGACCTATCTTATGCACTTGGAACATCCATCTCTTGGTCCTAGGCTGACTTTCTGGAACACATGGGGCAAGCCTCTTCTTGGTTCTAAAGCAACGTTTTCCCAAAGTGTGGGTGAGGCAGCAGACGCCTCTAGGACACGACAGTAGTGAGTGCTGAATCTCTCAGTGAGACAGAAGCTCTGACTCTTCCAGATCTCACCATCTTTCTCATAAAACCAAGGAGAAGGGCTCAGATGGGAGCCCCAGTTGCTTTAAGACTCTTGAACACTCACTACTCTCTCTTTTAACAAAGAACAGACTCAGAGCTCTCCACTACAAAAGTATTTAGTGCAAATTAAATAAGGTCTCATTTTCACTGTATTTGGTTTTGTTTTTTGTTTTTTGCGGTACGCGGGCCTCTCACTGTTGTGGCCTCTCCCGTTGCGGAGCACAGGCTCCGGACGCACAGGCTCAGCGGCCACGGCTCACGGGCCCAGCTGCTCCGCGGCATGTGGGATCTTCCCGGACCGGGTCACGAACCCATGTCCCCTGCATCGGCAGGCGGACTCTCAACCGCTGCACCACCAGGGAAGCCCTGTATTTGTTTTTATATTTACTTTTTCTTTAGGACATTTAAATGATTGATATAAAGTTTCCTTTAAAGTAAAAGACTAAAGTGAAACAATTTAAGAAAATATGAAATGGCTAGGAGTTAAGAAGGCTCCGGGATGTGGCAAAAATCAGGAAAATGATGCTTGGATGCCTAAAGTTTGGGAATCACTGTTCTAAAGGCAGAGTTTCACATATTTGTAAATCAACATCTTGTTTTCCCATAGTTGCCTCTTCAAAATATGTCCAAACAACCTTAAAGCAATTGGACCACAGCAGCACCGCATGTGCATGAGGTATCTTGTTAAAATTCTCATGGTTTCCAAATATCTTCTAAATATAACAAATCAAACCACCCCCCTCCAAATCAGTAATTAGTCAACCCCGGGTGCGCACACACAGGATTTTGAAAGCTCTCATTTCTGCTGTCAATTGTAATCAAATCTTCCCCAGACTTCTTATTTTCCGGATTTACCCAAAGCCCCGTGACTTTTATCAGCAATTTATTTTTCTCTGGAAACATCGCCGAGTTAGAAGACTAGAGAAGAATTCAAAATTAAATTGTTTTGCTGTTTTCTCTCTGGGCCATGGATGCAATCAAAACTTACTTCCTCTGATTTCCTTTTGCTTCATTTTTCAGGCTAAAAATGTTTTTCTTGTTGTTGTTGCCTATTTTGTTTATCCTTAGCTCACCCCTTCCACAGCTGTGTCGAGATACCTTTCCTCATTAGCTGCAATTCATTCTTTAGCCATGGCATTCTGTGGCTCCCCAGACCCAATACTGCAATTTGGGATGCATCCCCAGAGCCCGTGAGTCATATTGATAGAGGATCTAGGATTCGTGCAGGGAGGACGAATCAGGACTTCCCGCTCTATTTCTGCCAGTCCCAAGAAAGAAAGACAAGATGACCTCAGACAAGGCACCCTTGCCTGAGGTCTGCGATTTTCTCTTGATCTAGCGCCTCTTCCGTAAATATCTTTAATGGCAACATCTGTATGTCACTTTGTGTTTCCCTCTATAGCAAACAAATGCCCATTCTACATTGCAAGGATAGGGAATGTGCTCGGGAGAAATGGATTCCTCCTTTTCAAACAGGAGTCAACTACCCTGCATTTAAATAAATCAGGAGGAACAGAATGAAATTAATATCTTCAAATATAATACCAAAGAACTATTTACTGAAATGTTTTCTGCATTATGATTCTTTCATTTATTATTAAGGTTAGAGGGAAAAAAATGTCAGTGAGGGGAAGCGTGAATTGGGGGCAAACCTTGTCCTTTCAGAGATGAAAATTCCTTGATCATTTTTTAAGATTCTTTTGTGGTTTCTCTTTTTAATGTCAGCTCTTCTTGCAGAAAATTCTGTGTAATATTTCCAGTATGCTACACGAGATACATTTTTCTTTCATCTCACTCTCAGTGGCAAAGCATAAGTTCAACAGAGCAGCCTTGGACGACAGCACAGGAATATTTTTACTCTTCTCACATCCTCAACCATATCTCCCCAGATCTTAGTTCAGTGCCATTCATGAATATATAATCAGCCATGAAAGTTACCAGTTCCTTCTCACTTCCATGTTAATTTGACCACATAGCTTCCTCTCTTTTTTTAAAACAGCTTTATTGAGATATAATTGATATATGCAGATGTACTTATTTAATGTGTACACTTTGATGAGTTTGGACAGTTGCAAACCCCCTGATACCATCACCAGAGTCAAGGCAACAGACATCCAACACCTCCCAGAGTTTCCTTGTGTCCCTTTGTGGAGTCTTTTGTTTCTGCGGGGGTTTTGGGGGGAGTCTGTTTTTTGTACTAAGAACAAAAAGTGAGATCACCCTTCTCAACACATTTTGAAGTGCATAAAATACCTCATTGACACCTATAGCCACTATGTTCAGCAGACCTCTAGAACTTATTCATCTAGCATCACTGAAACCTTATAACTGTTGAACAACTCCCCATAGCCCCCTCCCCCCAGCTCCTGGCAACCACCATTTTATTCTCTGCTTTTCTGATTTTGACTATTTTAGACACCACATGTGTAAGTGGAATCATGCAGTATTTGTCTCTCTATGACTGGCTTATTTCACTTAGCATAATGTCCTCCTGGTTCATCCACAATGTTACAAATGACAGGATTTTCTTTACTCATTTGCCTATTGGTAAATACTCGGGTTGTTTCCATAACTTGGCTGTTGTGAATAGTGCTGCAATGAACAAGGTCCAGGACCTCGTCTGCAACTTGATCATTACTGGACGCTCTGCATGTTTCACTTTCTACTGTTTCCTTTTTCTATGGCAACCAGCAGGGATGCTTCTGCAGATTGCTTTGTCAAGAGGCAGCAAGTTGTGGGTGGGAGGGTGGGAGGCAACCTGCAGGGTTGGCAGGAATTCCCATGTCCAGAAGCATCAGTTCATTAGCTCAGTATCCAGGCCTGTCTTGTGCATTATAGGATGTTTCACAACATCCCTGGGTTTTATTTCCTTAGATACCAGTGACACCCCATCCCTTCTCCCCTGCTCAAGTTGTGACAACCCAAAATGACTCCAGACATTGTCAAATGTCCCCTGGGGAGAGAAATTACTTCTGGTTAAGAAGCACTGTTATATGAGGACCCCAAGTGTCTCTTGGAGTTCCACAGTCATTCCCAGCTTCCAAAACGGGGAGGGGCCTCTCTCCCATCTCTCACTGCTGAGTGAGCACTTCAACACACCAGGTACCTCCTGTTACACTCATGCTCCAAGTTGCCCTCAGGATAAATCTTAGCTCCTGAGTGAGTGTGACCCATGAGGCCCTTTGTGATTTGACCCCCTCTTAGCAGTCCAGCCAGAACCATCTTCCAGGACTTCCTGTCTGACCACATAGGAGGCCTCCCTCTTCTGGGAACCTGCCACGTTCTCTCCCAGGCTGATGTCTTTCCTTCTCCCCCTCCCCCCTCCCTCCCCCTCCCCTCCTCCTCTGCTCTCCCCCTCCCCCTCTCCCCTCCCCCTCTACCCTCCCCCCTCCCCCTCCCCCTCTCCCCTCCCCCCTCCCCCTTCCCCCTCTCCCCTCCCCCTCTCCCTCCTTCTCCTCTCTGCCTGGCCTGCCCTCCTCCTGCTGTCTCTCTGGAAGCACTCCTACTCATCCTTCAAGTTTCCACTTCAGCACTCACACACTCCCTCCTAGGCTCCATCTGGACACCTTCTGCCAGGCTTCCACATAGCAATGACCTCGTTGCCTCTTAGCTGTGGGCTTCTGTGCCTGTCCCTCTCCAACTGTGAGTGGGGCACAGCAGTATCTACTTTGGCTTCCGACTCCCAGCCTCTTGAGCTGTGTCCTGTGTGCAGTTATACAATAATTCTGCATTGAATGAATCAACGGATCCGCCCGCCCGGGGCTCATGAAGCTTTTGCCTTCCCCTCTACCCTGGCTTCCCCTCTACCCTGGCTCCCCTTCCGAAACTCTGGCTTGGCATCTTCTCTGGGGCTGTCACCTGTGGGCTGCCTTAGTCACTTTATGATCCAGACATGCCATGAAAATAGAGGTTAGGAAAAAAATATCTCTGCTCGTTCAGTTCCAATTCTCTGTCCTTCTTGAGACTATTGTTATGATCATTAGTCACCGAAAACACACACACATACAAACACACACAAGCACTGATCCCTTCTGCTCTTCCAGGAGGTGGTTTGGACTGTTCACTGATGGATAACTGGGAGTCGGAGAAGCTAAATGCAGAGTCTGTGAAAACCTCCTTTTCCAGCCATGTCACCTCTCGGAGTCCCGGAGAAAACTCCCACAACCTGCCTCCTCGGTCCCAGTTCACAGCTTCTGAACCTTTGCAGGAAAACATTTTGGATAATCCAAGTGAGTTTTTTTTTTTTTTAAATCTTTGCCACACCCAAATAATTCTTCCTTTCAGGGCCCAAAGATGACTATATCCCCTTAGGCGCTGGTATCAGCCTGTGCCCATGTGATGCATTCGCAGAGAAGGTGATTGATTTGGAGGTGTCATCTTTGAGGCACCAGAAGGACTGGATTTGCAGTGTTATTTATTTTTTAAAAACCCTGAAGACGTTTGGCAAGATGTTAAGTTTGGCTAAAGCGGAGTCGTGCATACACAGGTGTACACTGTTATCATCTTTATACTTAGCTGTGCATTTGACATACACTATAAGAAGAAAATGAAGGGAAGAAAGAAAAGAACGTCCTTTCATGCTATGCCCCCAGCAAGGAAAGTCAAAAGATATCCAGGCATTGTTATTTCCTGTCAGTAGTACATCTGAAATAAATTCAGCAGGCATCTCCCTTAATCTCTAGCTTGCTAATATCAGATTAATCATGTTTGCACACAGTGTCGCCTCCAGGCTCTATCTTCAGCTTGCCAAGGTTCAAAGTCCAGTGCCCATTTGTTGGCTGGAACTCAGAAGCAGTTTACCCAACCCTGCAAAATTTCACGTTGTCATCTGTAAATGGAGATAACCATAGTGCTTACCTTGTAAATGACTAAAATAATCGTGTCGAGCACTTAGCATCCTGTATACTAAGCACTTCAAAAATGTGACGTTATGATTACATAAGATTGAGGTTAAGTGGAAAAATAATACCTTCTCTTTGTTTGCCTTCCCCAGATCATGAATATTTATTTCACTGACCACTTCTACTCCCAAAGACCAATATGCTCTGCTTTATTTTGTCCCAGTGCAGCTATTAGATAAGTGTTGAGGGTTTTTTAGTTCCCTTTCAAGGTGTTGGGATGACAGAGAAAGCAGTGTTTATTTTTTAGACAGTTCCCCGGTGATCAACACCCACTAAGACTTCACAGCCACCTCCTCCAGGGAGTCCACCCTGTTTTCTGAGGAAGAGGTGTTAAGTGACCCCTTTTTGTGTTCCTCCATACCCATTTCCTGCACTGCTCTTGCATGTTTACTTTTGTATCTCACCCATCATGCTGTGAGCTCCTTCAGGATGGGCACCATATCTTAGGCATTTGTAGATTTTAAACTTACCCAGGTAGTGCTTGGCACAGAGCACGGGCTCCATGACTGTGGTGGACCAGTTAAGTGTGCTACCTCCATTTTACAGATAAGAATACTCAAGATCAGACAGGCCAAGTAAGCCTCTGTACATGTTCTGTGTTGTATCTAGAATGTCTCCCACGGGCTATACCTGGAAGACCCCTGCTCTTTCTTCAAGGTACAGTTCAGAGGAGACCGCTTCTGTGGGGCCTTCTCTGCCCCCTGCTGGGGCGTTGAGGTAACACTTGGCTTCCCTGAGACGCCATAGCACACAGCACCGGGTATCTATCTCTCTGTTGACGCCATCTTCCTTTGCCTCACCCGTCTATGAAGCCCTGAGTGGACAAGGTCTCCATTTGATTCTATTTTATCTCCTTCGCATGTAGGTTTTGAGCGTGCAGGCTGTTTCAGGTGATGGTTCATATGCTAGGGATATAGGCATGCATGGCATCATCTTTATCACTCAGGGCTTTTTGAGTTCCAGCGGATGGCAATCCAACTCAAAATGGATTAATCAATCATTGAATGTATTGCTTCATATTATTAAAAACTCCAGGCAAACATTTCAGGTTTCTGTCAGTCTGTACAAGTCTCTTTTCTTCTGTGTCAGCTTCACTCTTTAAAATGCTACTTACTACTCCATGGTAGTTCCTGCTGGCTCTGTACCTACAACTTTCCATGTTCAAGGCCAGCAGAAGGAGATTATTGGCTTCTCAAGTTAGGACCAAAGGGCAGGCTTTCTTGGTTCAGGAAGGGTCCCCTTTACATGGCAAAACCAATCCCTTTGTCAATAAATATGTAAAGCTCCAAATGGCTTGGAGTGGATCAAAGACTGGGAGGGAAATCAGTCTGTCCATGGGCACCATGTACTAGGAGAAGGGGAGAGGGGGCTTCCCAAGGAAAATATGGGCACTGCCACCAAAGAGCAGCCAATAGATGCTGGCTATTCTCAATAGTCTGGTGGGGAATCGTAGAGAAAGAAAACAGCAATTTTAATTCAGTGTGAAAAGGTTGTTGATGGAGACAGGCATAAGGTATAATGGGATTATAAAGAGGGAGAAGCTAAGGGCCAAGGGGGAGTTGAAGGCATCCAGGAAGGCTTCTTCAAGGAGATTACACGTGAACTAAGCCAAAATCAATGCTACGTGAGCGGCTACTGATGGAATGAATCAATGAACACCTTGTCCACAATCACACAATGCATATCTTTATAGAACTTGAATTTAAACCCAATTTTCCTTCAATATTCAAGTCTAGTGACCTTTGCAGTCAAGCTAGACTTATTTCTGTGAGAAAATGGGTTTCAAATTCTACTTGAAATCAGAGGAAGCTAAGAATAGAAACATACTTTAGAAGGATGGTTGAGTGTTCAACTGAACCCACAATAACTTATCTAAATCACAGTATACATGAAATACTGTACACTTGCAGTGATGTCATTCACAACTGCTATATTTTGCATTGCCAGTCTCCAGTGTTCTGCCCGCATTGTGGACTAAGTAGGTTTCTGTTAGCTGACTCGACCTCCATTCAGAGCACAAATGGCAAAAATAAACGCGTTCATAACTCAAAGTCATTCCAAGTTTTAAACAACTATTTAAACAAAAATTGAGCTTTTGAAGCATTTGGCAAAGATTAAGCTGAGGTTTGTTCTATTTTCCTTTAGATCTTTATGTGGCGATCCTTAAACTAGCTCTGATTTCTTTTAGGTGATTAGAATAATACTCAGGGTCACAACTGGTTTAACTCTTCCATTTATAACTTCTGGAGGATTTGCAGTCATTTCCACTGTGGCTTAGTAGCACTGAAATATTTTACGATAGCAAAGAGTTTCAGAAGGACAGATAGTTCCGAATATTTATTCTCTTTTTTTGCCCTTTAGAGACTCCCAGCATGCCACGTTGCCATTCTCTTTCCCCGCCCCATTTTAGGCAAAACATGGTGTTCTGGCTAGATGTGGTTTTTCAATCTTGGCTCTAGCACCTCATAGCTGTGTGACCTTGGACGAATTTCATCATTTGAAATTTGGTCTTCTCATTTGCAGAACTGTGATAATGGTTCCCGCCTCAGGCTTTTGTCGTGTTGATGAAATGAACTGATGTAGGATAGCTCTTTGTGAATCATAAGTCACTCCACAAATTTGAGGCATTAATATTATTATCAATATCATCCCAGTTAGATTTCTGACATTAGCATACATTCTAAAAAGCCTTTCCCCAACGTTAAAGTAAAAGGCAAGCCCCAAACTGTTTATGTAATGTAATCATTTATTTTTTTAGTGATAGGACAAAAGTGATCATTTTCAGGAAATTTGTAATAAATGGCCCTGTACAACATTTGATAATTTTATCTTATTACTTATGACAAATTACTTGAGCTGACATACGTTTGAAAACCATGTGTTTGAGTTCTAATTCATTTCTTTTTATTTTTCCTATTAGAAACCAGTTTGTTAGGAGAGGTCTCCTTTCAAGCAACTCTGTTTGCTGCATGCTTAATTATCTCTGCCTGTGCAAGGTAATTCAGATTTTTTGTTTATGTGGTTGTGTTTCATAATTAATGAAGCTGTAATTGATTGATGATTTCCTTACCTTGTTCCGCAAAGCGTTTTAGGTAGCTCTGTGGTTAAGATCTGTTCATTTGTCTGTCCATTGCCCTTTTATCTATCACCTCCCTCCTCCCATTATCTCACAAGACATATCAAAGGCAGTGGATCTTGCTAGAAATTGGATTTTTACCATGCATTATCCTTCGTTTAAATCCTCAGTGACTCCCTATTACAGATACAGTCTAAGTAACCCTACTTGGAGTTCAAGGGCATGTGAAGTCCCACAATGGAGTCCCATTGGGACTCCATCTTTCCCATTATATTTTTATATCCTCACATAAAATGTCTCCTCAACATCTCAGAGGACATAACGCTCTTGCCTGGTTATAGGCACGTTTCTGTTCTACCCTCTGTCCAGCGTGTCCTTCCTATTCTTTTCTTGCCCAAGTCTCCAGGGCGGTGATCAAGTCCCATCTGAGCTAATCCCACCTGTGCCTCAGAGCCTTTGTGCTTGCTATTTATTCTGCCTACTACAGTCTTTTTCTTCTGGAGAAACAATAACTTGTGCCCTTAATTCTTTCTGAAATCTGTCCAAATGTCACAAACATTGTCAGAAAGCCCTTCCCTGACAACCCTGTATAAATAGAATACCATTCTCTATCACACACATCTCACTTGGCTTTTCTTCGGAGCCTTTATCACCACTGACCTATTATGTGTTCACTTGTTTAAATGCTAATGATCCGTCTTTCCCTATAAGATTGCAAGCTCCTTGAGGACAGAGACACTGTGCTAGGGCCTCATCGATATTTGTTGAAACAATGAAACAGGGATGAATGGTACCTCCTGGGGTCTTTGTGGTCCTTGAACTCCAGTCACTAAGTGCCGCTTCCTCTCAAGTCCCTCCTGTTGATGATCAAGTATCTCACATCCCATGGACCACTTGGGGGAGTTGTATTTTTAAATACGAAGCCCTGGATCCCATCCCTTGAGATACCAATTTAGATCGAGTGAGAATCCATACTTTAAAACAGCTTCCCAGATAATTATGAGGTTTGAGAAGTATTTTTAGATCATAATGGAACCAGAAGAACACAAAGGGGTTGGGGGGAGTCCTGTAGTTAAAAATACATTTGCAAAATTCTGCATTATATATCCCAAGTTGGAGGATCACAATGTGTATTAGCATAATAAAGTCTCAGTGAAATAATGTGGTGAAGAAACCTGTTTAGCTTTATTTAACTTAGCTTTTCCCAGACTTTGCTGATCATGGAAACTTTTCTTTATTTCATAGGACTATTAATAAAGTGTTCCTCTTAGGTTAATTTCTGTAGAAACTCCTCCCTTAAGAGGAGAAATTGACTCCCCATCACTTGAGTTTGAGCTACCTTTTGAAACTTGCTTCCAAGCAGTAGTGTTTGGCAAGAGGGGGAAAAGGAAACTTTTCAGTTGAGAAAACTGACACATGGTACCTCAGATGATGAAGGTCAACATCAAAAGGTATGAGTAGTGTTGATGGCATGTACCCTTCATATGATGAGAATGGCACTCCACCTCTAGGGTCTTCCGAACCCCAGTCTAACCATGAGAAAAACCCAACTTGAGGGACACTCTCCACATTATCTGACCAGTGCTCCTCAAAACCATCAAGGTCATCAAAACCAAGGAGAGTCTGAGAGATCGTCACAGCCCAAAGGAACCTAAGGAGACATAATGACTAAATGTCATGTGATATCCTATGTGGGATGCTGGAAAATGGATCAATCAGGGAAAAACTGTAAAGTTCAAATGAAGTGTGGAGTTGAGTTATTAGTGATGCGCCGATGTTGGCTCCTTATAATTATAGCAAAGGTACCATGTACTGTAAGATGCTAATAACAGAGGAAATGGATGTGGGGTATGTGAGAACCCTTTGTATTCTTTTTTGCAATTTCTCTGTATATCTAAAGTTATTCTAAAGTAAAAAGTGTAGTTAAGTAAATAACTGTTTTTTTAAAAAAGAACTATTCCTATGGGCAACAGCATGGATGAACCTCACGGATATTATATAAGTGAAAGATGACAACAGAGTCTATATGATTGTCAAGAAAAGGCAAGACCAATCAGTTACTATAGATGTAAGAATAGTGGTTAATTTGGGGGGATAAAGTGGGAAAGATCAACAAAGGAAACCTTATGGGTTGCTGGAAATATTTTATTTCCTGCTTTGGGTGATTACGAGGGTTTATATTTTTAAAAAACCCAAAATGTGCACTTTATATGCTTTAGTGTACATTTGCTAAAGCTCAACTTTTAAAAGTTTTTAAAATGCCTATGAAGAGATGTCTGAGAAGATATTTGTCAGAATTTAATAGTGAATGCTTCAGGGCGGTGGGAGTTTTTTGGTGACATTTTCCTCTCGTCTTTGTATTTATTTGCAATCTCTTTCCATATTCATATTTTGAGCACAAAAGCTATAAAAATATTATTCTTCAAGAAGAAGAAAATCCACTGTGTGATACAATCATCCATCAGATTGACGAAAACCCAAACGTCTAACACCCTCTTTTGTCAAGGTTATGAAGCAGTAGGCATACAAAGTTTCTCCTTTTTTTTTTTCCTAGAAGTTTTATACTTTTGTGGTTTACATTTCAGTCTATGACTCATTTTGAGTTAAATTTTGTGTTAAGGTGTGAAGTCTTTGTATAGGTTCGTTTTTCTGCATGTGTCTAAACGATTATTTTGACACCATTTGTTGAAAAGACTCTCCTTTTTCCATTGCATTGCTTTTGCACCTCTGTTAAAAAATCACTTAACTTGTATCTGTATGGGTCTATTTCTGGAACTTCTATTCTTTTCCATTGATCTATATCTCTATCTTTTTGCCAATACTGCACTATCTCTATTACTGTAGTTTTATAGTAAATCCTAAAATCATCCATCTATGGTAAATCTAAAAGAACATCTTATGTGTTGGAAATATACAATTAGTTTGCTAAGCCTGAGCAATCCTACTGTTTCAGATGGTTTCTGGGAGGAATCATAGCCAGTGTCTTCACATGCTCCTTGGTGATAACCATTGCTTGTAAGTAACCGTTTCCCAAATTACTGCTCTGATTCCTGTATTTCATTCCAGTTTTGGGCATTTAAAAATACTTTCTCTTTTTCCTCCAAGATGTCGTCAAGTCATTTCTTCTCAGCCTTGCCAACTCTTTCAAAGCCACCACCTGCACTTGGTAAGTGTTGCCTGTGTTAGCATCATCTGTACAAAGACGACCACAGTCTGATATCTGAGAATGCTTTCTGCTGAGTAATGGATGGCAGTGACTATGTACAAGAAAGGTCCTGATTATTTGTCCTGAAGAATACTTTCTATTCCTGCTAAGATCTGATAGTAGTATTAACCTGTCTCCTAAATTCCTACACCAAAATAGAGAGAATTAGTTTTTAAGGCAGCAAGACATAGGAAATAATATGAATTTTCAATTTTTAAGTAGTTTTTAAAGGGCTCTTATAGATTCATAGCACTGTACTTCATAAATAGCCCATATTAAAAGGCTTTTATCTTAGAGTTTCCCAAAGAGCTGGCAAACTGCCCGTGAAATGATTTCAGTTACAAACTGTGATTTCTCCACCATCTCTCACCCACCCACTTAACGATCCCCCTATATGCTGACTGCCATAGTTCAGCATATTTCGAAGGGTGACTGGGGTCTGGGTGAGGTGCTCACAGAATCTCAAACAGCCTGCAAATCTCCATCCCCTTGCAAGATGGATGGTGTTAATTACCCTCACTTTAATATGGCTGCCAGAGGTCGACTCCCAGAGTTCGGAGGCTGAGGTCTGTAATTCAAATTAGTTTACTGGCCTTCTCTCTTGACACCCTGTTGCCCTATTTATGAAATTTTTCTGTTAATTCTGAAATCACAGTGCGGCTTAGTGAAGACTTATTTTGTTTTGGACTCCAGCCAACATTGATTTACTGTCACGCTGAGCGATGTTTCCCTTCCTTTCCTGGCCTTCGAGGTTTCTAGGGGCGAGCATCTGGTATAGCTAACTTTTATTTAACCTGATAGTTAGAAAATTGGGTCCTGAGGTCACCCGAGAAATCCTTATTCTTTAGTTCTTATAAATTAATGATATTTGTCTAAAACTTTTCTAAGATACCCACTTCTTTCCCTCTAGCTATGGGGCTGTGCACAGGCGCATCTCACACGAGGTTAACCACAGATTCGCACGTGTGCTCAGCTTTTTGGGCTGAGATGTCAGGACTGGACTAACCGGTCCAGGACTGGACTAACCTATAATGTCTGAACAAAAGACTTTCATCCAAAGAGTCAATTTGTAACCCAACTTTCAGAAGTGTCAGATGGTGAGAATAGTAGAAACCCGTTTTCTTTGGGTTTTAAGATGAATATATACAATTAATCAGAGCGACAAGTATCATCTTTTTAGGAAGCTTAATGAGGGCGGAGTTTCTCAAAGCAAGGCATGGGGACATTTGCTCTAGAATCAACTGGGGAGCTTGTTTGAAAAGCAGAGGAATGGATCCTGATTCCAGACCTTCTGAATCCAAATTTCTGAGGAGGTCTTTATTATTAATAACCTCCCCAGGAAATTCTTTGCACATTAACTATGAAAGTCTTGGAACAATGGTTTGTAAAGCCTTTACCCCTTGATCTCTAAAGTGGCATCGCTTAGCCTACTAAATCTTTATTGAGAGTCTACGATGTGTTCTGTGCTGCACTGGGTGTCCAGTAATGCTCAGCAGACATTTATGGAGTCTCTGCTAAGGGTCAGACACTGTCATTAAGTGCCAGGGTTACAATGCCAAGGCCTCGAGATTTCAGAGTCTAATTAGAGGGACATGTAAAGGGCAAGGTGAAGTTACATTTTGAATGTGATAAGTGCAAGTACAGAGTTAGCACAGAGGCTATGGGATCACCAGGAATGATGTTTGGCTAGACCAGGAGAGGTAAGGAGGGTGGGCAGGGAAGGCAGTCTGGATAAGCCAGTATCTGACCTGCAGGTGTTGTGTCACCTGTTGCTTTAAGGGCATCTCCCACTGTTCTGTACTCCTCTTAAAAGAAATTAGATCAAGACCAGGATGATATTTCCATCTTAAACGCTCTCAGCTACAGCCTCATTTATGGAAAAAGATTACTTCTTTGATTACTTGTGTACATACTTCAACTTGTTTTCCTCTCCATTTTTTCCCATTTCCTGCCCACTGACCTCATATACACACACTCTTGCATTCAGGATCTGTGAAAACAAGGACTATTGACTTCATTTCTGTATCCAATGCCTTGAAAATTGTAGGTACTCCATAAATATTCATTCAATTGAATGTATTTGCTGTCTCTTTTCTTAAAGTACTTCCTTTAGATCCAAGAGCTCTGCTCCTGTACATTAAAGATTTTGCAACCCTCTTCCTCATATATAAACATATCCAGAAACCAATAAGCCAAAGACATGGTTACTAACAAGAACAACTCATAGGTCTCCTCCAATAATCAAGGAGCGGAAACCACGGGAATGGCAGACAAGCACTGAATTCAGTTCAACAGACATTACGGGGCAGCCCTCCCACACCGGTCCGGCGCTGCACATAGTTAGATTAGATAAGATACCTGCTCTTTAGCACTTTATAGTTCTCAAATCACATCCCTTTTCATACCATCATGCAATTCTTATTCAACCACCTTCTTGGTTAAATATAAAGTCTTCAAGTTTGGGGACTGTCTATACTGCTCACCATTGGTTTGAAGGTTCCTTTCAAATGAAGGTCATCAGAGGTACCCCATGTCGCCAATAACATGTTAGCATCAGAAGTGTCCATTTTGCATTCATGACATCATAGTAGCAAAATGGGCAACATCTCTTTTCTCTACTTCTCCATGAAGAAATATATATTTATACAGTTGGTGAATGAACGAATCAACTTTAGAGAGTAGAAGTATGGGGAAAACGCACTTGTTTTTTGGGGAGAGAAGAAAGACAATATAAAATAGTAGTTAACTAAGTACAAAGCTGGGATTAGGGACAAAAACCTCTGTAGGCTGTCCCAGGAAGGGGAGATAACTGAGAACTAGTAGGAGGAAAAAGAGCTGGGGCACCACTGTCCTAGTTTTGATTATTCAAGGTAGTCGTGCTTGTGTGTGTGTGTGCGTGTGGTCATGCAGTAATTCAAGCAGATACTGCATTTTCTCATGTATGTGGATGGATTATGCATTTCTTTCCTCCTTTCTCTGACCTAGGTTTTGCCAAAATTTGACAACCATTCAGGAGAGCCTCTGATGAATGTCTTCAATCTGAATATCCAGAAATTGTCCCATTTGTAGTCTGCTTGGAATCAACTGTTTTATTGGAAAGAGTGAACAAGTGGATAACTGAGAAAAAAGAACATTTTAATTTGGTTATGTGGTTTAAAAAAAAAATCTCAGTTTTGGCCTCACAATGATAATATGCTCATGAAAATAATATTAATTTGTCTTTCCTCTGCAAACACAAGCAGTTGCAAGGAAAGGACTGGGAAACGTGACAGAGAACAAACCACCTGGATGAGTGTTCTCTTATTATACCTTAAGGCAGTGGTTCTCAAACATTAATTTTCTTTAGAGAATTCTATGAGGAGCTTATAACAATGCAGATTCCTGGGCCTGCCTGCCTGTACCTATCCCTTGCTGAACCGCTGCAGTTGAACAAAGAAAGGGAATTCACATAATCAGCACCAACTTGAAAGTAAATAAATGCGGTTTGTACATAAACTATAATGTAGAAAAAGTTTTCAGTTCTTCCCAAGGAATGGCCTAATAGAAGGTGGTGACAGTAGATAATGGTTGATGGAAAACAGGCAGGAGAGAGCCATTTTTCAGAAAGTTCTTCTTTCTAACCAGTTTCTTTACCAAGTTTTCAATCATCTTGGCACTCATGATTACCTTTCACTCAAACTTCAATTCAAATAAAGATATAACACACAAAAAATACCTCAGGGGCAAAATAAAGGCAAAACACCGCAGTGCTTTGAAATACACAAAAATTGCACAGTTGCACTGAGGGATTACAGGAGATGCTCCTCTCCATCCCTCTTGCTTGGTATATGTTCCCAAATGTGGCCTGCGGTTCAAATTTGTTTTGCATGACATTCTCTGGCTGGAGAATTGTGTGGAGAAAATTGTCTTTGCTTAAAATGGTAATGTCAAAATATCACTTTTTATATCAATTGTACTTAGTGCCTTTTTGGTTGAAAAAGTTTTATGGTAATAAATGGAGTCATCAATGACTTGGTTTGGTCAAATACTAGTCGACATGTTGCTGTGAAGGTATTTTTTTGGATGTAATTAACATCTACAATGAATGGACTTTAGGTAAAGCAGATGACCCTCCATGATGTGGGTGGTCCTCATCCAATCAGTTGAAGGCTTTAAGAGAAAAGACTGCGGTTTCCTGAGGAAAAAGGAATTCTGTCTACAGATCGCAACAGCCAAATGCTGCGTGCGTTTCCAGGCTGCGGACTCAGGACCACGATATCAACTCTTACCTGAATCTACAGTTTGCTGGCTTGCCGCATAAATTTTGGACATGTCAGTCCCCACAATTTCATAAGACAATTCCTTAACATCTCTCTACATAGGTAGATAGATATAGATACCTATAAATATATCTATAGTTATCATAAATATATCATATATGTCTTACGTTCTTGGAATATACCATTGGTTCTGTTTCCCTGGAAAATCTTGCCTAATACAGCAGGTGTTATAATCACCTTTTGATAGATAACCTTGGAAAAGTTTGAAAACTTTCCCAAGGACACAAGGGGCACGTAGGGGATCTAGGTTTCAAACCCAAGTCTGTGTGACCCAACAGCCCTTACTCTTCCCACTGCTCAGAAGGGGTAGAGGGGAGGAGCGTGGCACCTTGAAGATCAAATATTGCCTGAGTCACTCTCTCCGGAAATACTAACCCAGGAAAAAGCTTTCCATGAAGCAGAAGATTAAATGAAAAGAGTCATTTTTCAGGGACAGCTGTGGCCTTTACCTTGGATCTTGCATCTCAAGATTCTCAAATCGAGTTCCTGAAAGATTTGGCTTTAAGATGCCAAAAGCTTATTCCATCTTATTGGGAATAAGATGCTGTAGGAGAGAAAAATCATCTGATGCTGTCTGGCTTGCTTTAGGACCTCTGCTTGTAGAGGCTCCTATGGCTGCAGCCAGCTCATGATGGAGCATTTACTGTGTGCTAGATGTTTATCTACCTTACCTGTAATCCTTACGGTAGTCCATAGTTTGGTTTTTGCTGTAACAACAGACAAACCCATGTAACACCTGATGTGGTCCAGGCAGATCTTGTAATGATGCCATTGGCCATCTATGGCCTCCAAGCTTGTCTGCTTACCTGTCTCAGGCAAGAGAGTGACACATGCCTTCCCTTTTGTGCCAGGAGTGAGAGGTAGTCACACGACCCCACCAATGGGGTGGGGGGGGTGGCTGGGAAATGTAGGGAAGCCTGTGAATCTTTGGTGAGCTCTAGTGGACCCTACCAGACCCTCATTTTAACGACGAGGAAGGTGAATCTCAGAGAGAACGTGTGACTTGTGCACCCCAGGTCTTAAGGCTCCTATGTCATTTCCCACAAGTAAACTCTACTGTAGTTACTTCAAAATGACTCAAAATGATCTGCCTGTGCTACCCTTGGATGGATGCCAACCATTCCCCCTCCCCACCAAAAGGAATCCCACTATTGCTCATACAATGCAGCAGAGCAGACACCTGCTAAGTTGGCATACTTTGCACCAATGCCACATTTCCTTACCCAGCCTTGACGAAGGTCTGATCATGTATTAAAAAAATTATCTATCCCGCTGTGGTGGCTGTATCCCCTCCATCTGTCCCTTGCTGGGCGAAATCTGCTACAGCTGCAAGTGACACCTGCTAGAGAACCAGACGAGGTACCTCGGGGGTGTGGGGCAACTTAGCAGGTGGATGCTAAAAGCTGGCAACCACTTGGCCACAATTTTCTTATCCTTTTGTAGCCTTAAAGGAAATAAAAACAAAGAAAATGAAAGGCAAGGTGGGGGACAAAGGCTGGTACTGTATATCAGGACTTTTATTTTCAATGCAAATATATCATTTCATATTTGCCTGGTGGAGAGGGAGGGCGACCCACCCTCCATCCTAACCCAGATTGCAGCAGCATACTCTTGTGTGGGTGAAACTTGAGTTCAGGCTGCAACTGATCTGCTGTTGGGGAGGTAGCAGAAGCTCAGTGCCAGGAGCTCCATTTTTCTTCTTGTTTTTTTCAGTGAAAGGAAGAATCGAGGACCACATTCCAGACCTTTCCACCTTCCCCATTTACTTGGTTCTTCCTCTGCTGAATCACATCCTTTGAACACTAGCACTGTAGTTAACAACTCGATGTTCCTGCCCTGGAGTGAGACTGGACCCGGGGCTAAGTTCTGACCTGGCTACTTACCTGCTCTGTCACTTTGGACATTTGGACAAGGTATTTCATCTTTCTTCCTTTCTTTTTTTTTTTTTTCTTGTTGTTGTTGTTAGTTCCCTGAACAGGGATTGAACTCGTGCCCTTGGCAGTGAAACCTCAGAGTTCTAACCACTGGACAGCCAGGGAATTTCCCTGGCCTTGAGCCTTTTTTTTTTAATTTATTTGTTTATTTTATTTATTTTATTTTTGGCTGCGTTGGGTCTTTGCTGCTGCACGCGGGCTTTCTCTGGTCGCAGTGACCTGGATCTACTCTTCGTTGCGGTGCACGGGCTTCTCATTGCGGTGACTTCTCTTGCTGCAGAGCACGGGCTCTAGGCGTGTGGGCTTCAGTAGTTGTGGCACGCGGGCTCAGTAGTTGTGGCTCGCAGGCTCTAGAGCGCAGGCTCAGTAGTTGTGGCGCACGGGCTTAGTTGCTCCGCGGCACGTGGGATCTTCCCGGACCAGGGCTGGAGACTGTGTTCCCTGCATTGGAAGGTGGATTCTTAACCTCTGAGCCACGAAGGGAGCCCGGTATTTCATCTTTCTAAGCCTTAATTTCCTCATCTATAAAATGGGATAAAATATCACCTAATTCATAGCATTTTTACGAGAATTAAATGAGTCCATGCAGGCAAAGTACTTAAGGCTTAACACAGTGTTAGATACATACTAAGCTCTTCCAAAGTGGGAGCTGCTGTTACCAACAGAAGTAGTAACATTAGTAGTAGGGGTAGGAGTTTTCCTGACTTATGGGACCATGTGAATTTTTCAGTTGGTAGGTGAGACGGTAGCGAGCAGTGGGCTGAGGCTTGGCCAAGGGCACGTCAATCTAGCTGAATAAATACCTCTTCCCGTGTTTAACACAAAGTGCAGTGATATAAAGACAATGTGGGTTTTGAAGTCAGACAGACATAGGTTGGACTTGGCTGCTCTGTCATTTATGACCTTGTGATGTTGGGCCTGTCACTCAGCTTCTCTGAACTCCATCTGTAAAACAGATACGTTCATGCCTTGTGGTTCCACAGTCTGGGGGTAGGTGGGGGTGGTATGACTTTTCTGACACAGAGGAGATCAAAGAAGAGAAGATGAGCTTATATACAGGAATGAGAAAGGATTCACTTTGAAAATAACCAGTTAACTTTTCTTCATTCTGTAAGTGCTTCACCCTCATTTCATTTAAATAAAAAAAGAGAAAATTCAAATAAGCAAAAGAGAAAAAGCTACCCAGGATCCCTCAACCCAAAGACAGCCACTGCCAACATCTTGGTTTTGAGCCAAGAAAAATGTCTTGGTGGCCAGGGTGATAAGATATGAAAACAGACCTCCCAGAGAGAAGGTCTTTGGACATGGAAGCAGCCACCATCTGGGGTCAATCGTGCGGCCGTTGCCCTGTTGGAAGCAGAGGGCTCCGGCAGATGACAGGCCCAGCCCCCTGCTATGATTTACTATAAGGGCAGTGTCATCAGCTGTCACCCTGCAAGAAAGTTATCTTACTCCGTACGCCAACGTGGGGGCCAAGGTGGCCACAAAAAAAGTTAGTTTTAAAGACCCTTTATCAAACGGGAAGCAGGACATAAATTAAAATCTAGTGTATCCAGTACATCATTGTGTCCTCACTCTCTCCTTCCCTCCTTTTTTTCAAGTCTTAGCCCCGGTGTCAGTTCTGAGCTCCACACAGCTCAGGGCTCACAGTTCAATGATCAAGGTAGACAAAGAGGCAGTGACATCAACATGATGGGCAGTAAGACAGAGGGGACTCCAGGTAGCCATGGAGCCCTAACGAGGGTGGGATGCCCCCACCTCTGTCTGGATTGTAAAGCCTCCCAGGCGTCCCCTGTACTCCCCTGCACAGCTCTCAGCCCACTGGCATAAATCCAGTGTCTATCTTTCCTCATGAGTATAAGCTCGAGGAGGGCATTTCTATCCCCAGTGCCTAGCCAGTGCCAGCTGGGGAGATGCTCAGTGAGTACTGACCAGATAGATGCTGTTGAAAGAAAGTGTGAGTTGAGAGGTGTTTGTGGTGGATACCAACTGTCTTGTTCTGTCCAGTATCCCTTCTTCCCTTTGTCTGGTTCCCATAGCATCTTTCTCAATCACCCCTTCCCCGATCCATAGGTTTAGTGGGGCTGCTGGTCCCAAACCCTGGAGGACACAGGGGCACAGGACACAGCTTGGCCGATCAGATTCTCTTTCTCCCAGGGACAGACGTGATTAGAGGAAGGATGTGATTGAGCCCGGAAAGAGGACTGAATTCATTCTGCTGCTGGCTCTCCCCAACTTGGCTGCCCAGTTCTTTCCTAGAATCTCAGAGGAACCTTGGTGTCTTTCCAATAGAGCTTTCCTTTGAATTGAAGTTGGTCCGAATACATTTATCTTGCTTGATAGAAAAAAGAAACTAACATGCTCTTTTCTTTCTTTAAAAGTTTTAATTGAGATGAAATTCACAAACAAAATCAACCACGTTAAAGTGTACAATTCAAGGGCATTCAGCGCAGTCACAGTGTTGTGCAACCATCACCTCTATCAAGTTCAACAGCATTTTCATTACCCCCAAAACAAAACTCTGCACCCATTAGGCAGTCATGCCCCACGACCCCTCCCTGAGCCCCTGGCAACCACTAATCTGCTTTCGCTCTCTATGGCTTTACCTATCCTGGAGGTTTTGTATAAGTGGAATCACACAATATGTGACCTTCTGGGTCTGGCCGCTTTCACTTAGCATAGTGTTTTTGAGGTTCACCCACATTGTAGCATGTATCAGCACTTCATTCCTTTTCATGGCTGAATAATATTCCATTGAACCTTATTGGATGGACCACATTTGTTTATCCCTTCATTCACTAATGAACATTTGGCTTGTTTCCACCTTTCGGTTATTGTGAATAATTCTGAAATATTCTTGAAGAATGACTATGAGTTTGGCAGGTGAAGAAAACGGGAGAGGAAATTTAAAGAAAAGGGGACAACAAATTCCAGAGCAGAGAAATGTTCCTACACGGTCTCTCCCCTTTGTGCTTTTTCAGGCTACAGTTGAGTCTCCACACAGCAGCTACAGGGATCTTTCCAAAATGTACATCAGATGGCCTCACTTTCCTGTTGAAAACACTCCATTCCATATTACATTTCCTCCCGCTCGCTCTGCCGTGGCCACAACACTGCTCTCATGTCTGTTCCTACAACACACAAGCTCAGCTCCACCTCAGGGCCTTTGCACCTGCAGGACACCGGCAGAAACGCCCTTCTCCCCGAACTTCTTAAGGCCAGCTTCTCCTCATCGTGCAGATACCACCTCTGCAGCGAGAACTTCCCAGCCACCCCGGAATGTTCTCCTCATCCACACCCACCACCCCAGGCCACTCGACTCTCTCATTTTCTGAAGAATGACAAACGACTTTTTTGTTCATTTGTGGTGTGTGGTTTTTGGTTTTTTGGTTTGGTTTTGGTTTTTGTCTTTGGTCTCCCCCTGTTCTGTGCTCTTTTCCTTCATCAAAACAGAATCTCCAAGAGGGCCAGGGATTCATTGAATCCCCGGTGTATAGAAGAGTGCCTGGCATATAGAAAGTGCTCAATAAATAATTGTTTAATGAGCAGTTGGCTGGGCGTGACCCATTGGAGAACTGGCAAGGAATATGGTGGGGCTGGTGCAAAGAAAGCAAGCCAGAGGTCCGTGGATTGTGGCAAAAACATTGACTGTGTCTAGATTTCCCAAGATGCCTCTTTATGCCAGCCTTATTCTACTTTAGCTTTAGAACTTCTCTGATTTGATTATTTCATACTACTGACGGGATGGAATTCTTATCTATTACTTCTGTTTCAGAGTCAGCATAAAAACCCTAGAAGAGAGTTGATCCTGAGAAGTGACTTTGCAAAGGGGAGGCA
Organism: Delphinus delphis; assembly: GCF_949987515.2. Lineage (NCBI taxonomy): Eukaryota > Metazoa > Chordata > Mammalia > Artiodactyla > Delphinidae > Delphinus > Delphinus delphis. The sequence goes on along the minus strand of NC_082699.1, from coordinate 71,981,335 downwards.
GAATGAACAATGGGAGAAGGCAGAGCACACTTATGTTCTCTTTCAGCGCTGTGTGGCTTCTGACAAATCACCTAACCTCTCTGAAGTTCAGGTTTCTCATCAGCAAAAATGGCATCTTTGAGAATAATATTCTATTATATGGATATACTGCATTTTGTTTATTATTCACCAACTGATGGACATTTGGGTGATTTCCACTCTAACTATTATGAATAAGGTTGCGTGAAATTCACATACAAGCCTTTGTGGGGAGACGTGTTTTGATTTCTCCTCGGTAGATACCCAGGAACGAAATTGCTAGGTGATATGGTAAATTTATGTTTAACATTTTAAGAAACTACAAATCGTTTCCAAAGTAGCTTCGTCATTTTCTATCCCCACTAGCCACATGTGAGGGTGAGGGTTTCTCCACAGCCTCGCTGACACTTGGTGATATCTGTCTTTCTGATTATAGCCGATCCCTAGTGAAGGCATGAAGGTGAAAGGCATGCCCTAGTGAAATCCATGAAGTGGATTTGCATTCCGTGGTAGCCAATGATGTTGAGCATCTTTCATGTGCTTCTTGTCTTACCACTCATTTTCTTTACTGCCTCTGTGCTCACAGTCTCATCTTTCACCTTAAATCAGTCACACCCTCCACAGTCAAACCCTGGACCTTGTCATTACCTCCCTCATAGTCTCAAATTTGAACATTCCACTCTTAACTATCAACATCTTTCCAGCTCACTATCTTTCCGCCTCCAACAATTTTTGCAGTGCTAACAGGATCAAATTATATTGATCCTGACAGTGTTTCACTGTCTCTCATCCTCTGCCATGTCTTCATTTTTGTTCTTCTCCACTTGAGATTCCATGAGCTATCATTAAAGTCATTCCTTTGCACCTCCCTCTGTTTATTGTGTTCTCCTGGTAAAACTACAGCGCTGGTTGCATCTAGTGAGTCATCTGTTATGCATGTGTGCTCACAAACTGAACATGGCTCAAGAAAAACCACTCAACCAGGCCCTTCTTTAAATTCGTGATCACAACCCTCGAAGCGTGTTTGGTCATGTCTGGCAATCATCCTATCCCACCCTGTGTACTGACTATCCTATTCCCCAGGTGACTATTTCATACCTTGTCCTTTTTTTCTCAAACCTTCAAGAAATCCTCTCTGAGTCTCATTCTTAGCTGACGTCGTTGCTTCCTATTTTGTGGAGAAAATAGAAACAAGTATGAAGACACAGCTAACCATATCTATCCACCTACCAGCATCTGTTCCTACTCTCTTCCTTCCTGTTCTATGGATGGAAAGTCCTTGTTGCTATTTAAGGCCATCTCACTGCTCATGCACTGAAACCCACCCCCTCTTATGTATTCATAGAAATTGCTCCAGGAATCGTTCTCTCTTCTGCAGCAGCAGCCTCTGTTATGCTGTCATAACTCCTGTCTTAATTAAGCATTCTTTTGATTCCACACCCTTTACAACTACTCTCTTCCTCCATTTCTCTGCTCCTAGTAGTAGAAAATTCCTTGGTGGATTTGTCTTCCATACTTACTTATCTCCAGTTCATCTCCTCCAAGTCTTTCTTGAACTCACCCCAATCAGGATTTCACTCTGCCCATTCATCACAGCAGCCCCTGTCAAAGCTACAATGACCTTCAATGTTGCTAAATCCAATGGTCCATTCTTGGGTCTCATTTGACTTGACCTATAGCAGCATTTCACATAGTCACTCCTGCCTTCTTGAAGCACTTTTCTTACTTGCCTTTACCTCCTACCTCACTGGCTTTGTGTCTCATTTGCGAATTCTTCCACATAGGCCAACTTTCAAATATTAGTTATTCTTGGCTTTGTCTTTGGACCTCTTCTCTGTCAAAATTCACTCCAAGAGTGGTCTCATCCGTACACGTGAGTGTAAACCCCTCTGCAAACCACGACCCCTCCAATGCTATCCCCAGCCTGGACCTCTGCTCCACGTGCACATACCCAATCGCCCTCTCACAATTTCCACCTGGATGTCTAAAACACATCTCAAGTTTAACATGTGCAAAACAGACCTCTTAATTCCCACCTCCTCCAAATCTGCCCCTCCACTTCTTCACCATGTCAGTTCACAGAAATGCCATTTTTTCAGTTCTCCTAATAAAATATTCAGGGGTCCTCCTTGATTCCTATATTAGTTTGCTGGGACTGCTATAACACAGTGCCACAAACTGGGTGACTTAAATGACAGAAATGTATCTTTTCATTGTTCTGGAAGCTACAAGTCCAAAATCAAGGTGTCAGTAGGTTTGGTTCCTTCTGAGGGCCATGAGGGAAGGATCTGGTCCAGGCTTGTAAACGGCTGTCTCTTCCCTGTGTCTTCACATGGTCTTCCATGTGATGCATCTGTGTCCATCATGTTTGGAATAACACTGTCTCCTTACAAGGTCTTACTGATTATTAGCCTCCCACCTACCCCGTAACATTTGTTCTTTGATCGTCTGCCCCATCATATCAGGCACCTTTCTCCGTGCCTTTAGCAGGGCAGGTTTTCCTCCATCTGAGAGCTTTTACTCTTCTCTCTCCCGGGGAAAATCTTCCCTTTAGTTCTTCACATAACTGGCTCCTCCTCAAGGTCAGGGCTCATCCCAAATGTGACCTGTTTGACTACCCAGGTAGCCTTCCTCTGAATTTACTCCATCTCCCATTTTTCTTTCATAACCTGTATCATCACCTGCAACTGTCGTATGTAGTCTTTATTTGTTTACTTGTTTGTTGTCTATCACCCCCTATGTGTATATAAGTTCCTGGATGGTCAAAACCTTTCAGTCTCGATCATCACTCTATGCCCAGCCCTAGGGGCTCAATACATGTTTGTTAACAGCAACAAAAATATAATGAGTTAATGGGACCCTCTAATGCCCACCCAGATGAGGAATCTTTATACCAACTACATCATGCTCTTGAAACAATTATTTGGGTACACACGCACTTGCACGTGTGTGCACACACACAAACATGTACACACATTCAGGTTTGTAAGAGGAGACAGGTCAAGTAAAAGATTATATTAAAATCAGAGTTTGGAAAAGACAGCGTCAGTCCTCTGTTCATGTAAGCAAAACCTTGAAAACATTACTTTTCTCTAAGCTGAAATGGGAAGCTATGAGTTCTAGAAGATTTTGTGGGTAAAAGGCCACTCTCTGCCTTTGGACAAATGGTGCACAGCAGGGCTGTGTGACAAGGAAGGTGAGATCATGTTCGGCAGCTGCCACCCAACTTGGAAAGGGTTGATCGATATGACAAAGTCTTTTCACAAAGAACATAAATCAAAGAAGATGACTGACAGTGAAGTAAACATTTTAGAACTAGAGTAATTAGGAATATATTAGCAATTAAAATAAACTTATTATCATTAGCAAAATTGGCAGTTACTTGCAATTTCCCCAGGGGCCTCATATCAAGTTTATCCTTGTAGATTATATTAAGGCAGGATTAATGTTTCTGGAGATACAGCTTTAATTTCTGTGGATTTCATTTTTTCATATCCCTGTAGAGCTCAGTGGTTCTCAAATAATAGTCTTGTGGATCTCAGGTTTTCTCTGAGCTGGACCCAGGTGTTGTAACTCCAAAACTGAACAAAGCTGTTGTTTACCCAATTCTCAGAGAAAACTAAATGAGTGGATACGATTTTTTAGTTTCCTCTTTTATGCAATTTTTTTAGGCCTTCACCACCTGCTAGCACGTGTCTTCCAGGAAGTACTAGAAAATGACAGAACTCCGGAGCCTGAAGCAAATAAATAAACTAATCAAGGGGAAACCTTGGTCACCAGCCTTCTAAGATCAATGCATCTTCCTTCTCTGGACATGTGTGCTGATGGGCTGGACTTTTTGGATGGTAACCGAGGCAGGACTGAACTCTCTACCTCTTTTACCTTTCGATTTCTGCTTATTGTCCTAACAAATGGGAACGGTATCTTTTAGCACCATAAGGCATCAAAGTCATATCACTTAGGGTTCTTTGTTGCTAGTAATGAAAACGGACCCTGGCAATAGAACCAAAAGGGTAGTAGGGGTAACTTTGTCTTCTACAGCAGGAAACTCGTACCTGGAATCGCCCTCCAACAAGACCCAGAGGAGTAAATACTGGGACAAAACAAATGTCCACTTCAAACTTAAGGTTATGAGAGACAGTCAGTGCGAGCAAGATTCTACTCTGTGTTAGAGTTGCTTTACTCAGAAGAATCTGGAAGACTTAGTCTCTTCCCACTGAAGCTGGGGAAGGTCCAGAAACAACAGATGTCCAAGGGACATGACAGGATGGAGCTGGGAGGCAGTGGGGAAGGGTGGGCTGAGAGGCAAATAAGGAAACAGTTCAGGAAACCAGAAAGGGAGAGGGCATGCCGGTGCCCATCTGAGAGGGGCTGACCTCATGGGAAATGAAGGAAATACTTTATTCTATATTTTAGACTCTGAGAGAAATTGTGACCTGTCACTGGTAAGACTGTGTTCTTCACGGCAATGACTAACTGGGTCTGAACATTTTCCCATGGATGTCGTAGGGATGTAAGAGGAGGGTTACCCAAACAGATGTATATTCATTTGCTCTGGAAGTAAAGGGCTTAAGTTTAATTAATGGGTTTTAATACACACACCAGTATTTTATACTGTTTCCCTTTTCAGATGAGAATTATTGGTCTAGTTAAGCAAGAAGAGCAACCATAGGTATGAAAGTTTAGACCAAGGAAGGACTCTGGAGAACACCAAGTGGGACTGGTGGGTTGATCTAGGCACGTGGAAGTTGGGTCTCAGTAGCCTTGGAGGATTCAGGGGGAGACTTTAGCTCTGCGTTTTTCAAACCCTACTTCTAGGAATTTCCCATGAGCCTCTAAAGGCCTCTGAAAGCAAACAAAATCAAACACTGTTCTTTTCCTAGGTCTACACAGACAAATAGCCGATTGAATTGTCTCAGTTCATATCAGATCAGTGCTCAGGGACACTGCCATCTGCTTCAAACCAGAGAAGAGCCTCTTTTATGTGTCTTATGTATTAGGATTTGAACAGAGGACTGAGACTGCTCACACAATGCTTAGAAACAACTGAGTCCAGATTCCTACCTCAATGAGGCATCTCCTTCTACAAAATCCTGCACAGATCAAACACATTTTAATTAAGTAAATGCAACTAACAAACTCTATTTAATTAAACAGCATTAAACCATCCCATAAACATGCAGTGGAAGGGACTTGTCCACCCTTTGAATCCTGGTGTACTTCCAGCCACTTCAACCAATAGACTACAAAGGAAAAGACTTGACCATTTCTCGTAGCAGTCAAGTCCACCGTTTCAGTTCTCTCCTGCTGTATTAAACTACTCCCAAACTTACCTCATGATTTTGTGGGTCAGGAATTCCGGCAGGGATCAGCTGGGTGATTCTCCTGTACTATGTGGCATTGACACACTGACATTCAGAGATGGATGGTCTAGTTTACGGGGTCCAAGACAGCATCACTCAATATCTGCCATGTGGACAGGGAGAGCTGAAAGGCTGGGGCTTGGCTGGAGGGGCCACCTACACTTGGCTTCTCCAGCATGGTGGCTTTAAGGTAGACAGACTTCTAATAAGGCAGCTCAGGACTCCACAAGTCAGTGTTTAGCAAAGCAGATTTTTATGAACTAACTCTGCAAATTACAGAGCATCTCTTTCTTTGTACCCTATTGGTCCAAGTGGTCAGAAGCATGCCCAGATTCAAGGTAAAGGGCATTGACACTGCCTTTCAATGGAAGGAATGTAAAATAATTTGTATCCAGGCAGGTTTAAAATCTTTCCATCCACCACTGGAAATTCTGGATGAAAGAAGGAGGGAAGGAAGAACTTGAAACTGTAGAAGTGCTGGTAAGCTTGGGAGCTTGGTTTACTTGTTATAGAGTTGCAATGAGGAAATTCTTCTGAAGGAAAATTAATGCAAAGTACAACGAAATTGTAACCACAGTATTAGTTACACATCATAAAAATACTGAATTATATAATAATAGTAAAAATAATAAGAACCCAATAGCTTTCTAGGTCAATGTCCCTGGAATTTATCCAGCACAAAAGAAGAAGGAGACCTATTTTGCTGTTCCTGGAATTTTTAAAAACCGTCTTTAAAATTTATTTCTACTTATATATAGAATATGTTGCAGCAGTTTTCTCAGGAAGCCCCACTCATCTTGTTACATTTCCAAGAGCCAAAGAAATAAGTCTATTTTGAATAATGATTTGCATAAGCAGACACACACCATGGCTCTTTAAACTACCACATTCACTTTGAATGAAATGAACTTGACTTTACCAGGAGCTGTCATATTGTGATTTATTTCCCAGTTTCCCTTCCTGTCAGTGGACTGTAACAATCATAGGACACTGTACACCTGTCCTCTGTGGCCCATGGGTCCTCTGATTCTAAGAAACGGTGTCTGTGAGGTTGAGTTGAGGAAGGACACAGCATAACCAGCCCAGCCTAGCTCATGACAAATTACGAAGTAAATATTCCTGGTTTCCCTGTTTTAGCACCCACATCTCTTCTCTATTCCACCAGAGTGTCAAACAATCTGTCAAGACCCTGCTCCCAGAAGGAGCTCTTATTCTAGATTTTAGTGAAGAGATCCCAAAATGAAGAAGTGTCCAATGTCCAAAAGAATGGGGCACCTTTCCTGGGTAGCCTGCTCCATCCCCTAAATACTGAGTCTGCTGTTTTAAAAAAGTGTCTTTCATTCACTCAGATTATCTCATTAAAGCTTCACAATGGGGCTTCCCTGGTGGCGCAGTGGTTGGGAGTCCGCCTGCCGATGCAGGGGACACGGGTTCGTGCCCCGGTCCGGGAAGATCCCTACATGCCGCGGAGCGGCTGGGCCCGTGAGCCATGGCCGCTGAGCCTGCGCGTCCGGAGCCTGCGCGTCCGGAGCCTGTGCTCCGCAGCAGGAGAGGCCCCAGCAGTGAGAGGCCCGCGTACCGCCAAAAAAAAAAAGCTTCACAATGATCCTTGGAAGTTATTATTAGCACTCATCTAACAGGTGGAAACTAAGGTTAAGGAAGTTTAAGGTCACACCTCTGGGAAATGGAGTGTGGGCCGATTCCAGATTTTCTGGCTCCGGAAGGCGTTAAATAAAATACAAAGAGAAAAAAAAAGTAAAGGGCGGTCTAAGAGGCACGCCTAGGAAGCAGCTCCCCTCAGGAAACAGAGGGTCCCTTGGTTCTTTGTTTAGTCCGGCCAGTTGATCTGGGGAAAGGGAGGCAGTCTGCGAAGGTGGAAGGTGGGGACGTGGAGGAGGACTAGGTCTGGGTTGCGGGGTGCCCCTGTGTCCTCGCGGGGAACCCCTCCTCTGCCCATTCTCGCCTCCTTGCTCCTCCTGAGTCGGCAAACGCGGCCCCGCCTGGCCCCGCGCGGCCGCCGTAGAATCCCCGTTGCCATGGCTCCCAGGTGCGGGCGCGCGGAGGAGAGACTAGGAGGCGTCCAGGGAGTCCTTGGGGGTCCTGGTCGAGCTTCCTGGGCCCGCGAACCCGAGAGGCGCCATGGGACGGAGTAAGCGCCCTCTCCCACCTTCCGCCCTCGATTGTCCCCATTCTGGGCATCGTCCCGGGCCTCTTGGGACCCTCGGCGCCCCTTCCCGCCAGCGGGACCACAGCCCGGCCTAGCCCTTCGCTCTCTAAAGACCGGGCAGTGACATGTCGCCCGCTGACTGGCGGGGCAGCTTGGCCCCGGCCAGGCCCAGGTTCCCGTTCTGTAAAATGGGGTGGGCGTCGGGGCGGGGGAGGAAAGCATCGGATTTGACGGAAAGGCTGGCTAGTGGAAGGTCCAGGGTTTGGGCGTCAGACACGCCGGGTTCGAGCCCGCGCATCTCCTTGCCTGCAGCGTGGGCTAGTCGCTGTCTCTGAACCACAGCCCTCGGACTCTTTGGGAAGGCAGTGTAGCCTGGTGGTTGAGGGCACCGACTCCGGCACCTATCAGCTGTGAGACTTCCTCACCTCCAAAACGTAGGCAATAATAGGACGTTTACAGACAGCCGGTGTTGTAAATGTGATTATAAATGTACCAAGAGACTGAGTTGGCAGGATTAACAGTTATTTATGTTAGATTGAACCAATTATACCAGGTTGAACCTTTCCAGTATTGACACCGTCTTTGACCTTTACACGTGGCAATTTTATACAGTTCCACCGAATTTATCACTTACTGTAAAAGTGTTATAGTGAATACTTTTAAATCAAGAGACCGTGGTGGATGATGGGGTTTCTGCCCTGGAAGAGCTGACAGCCTGGTGGTGGAAGGGGGCTGGTGATTTTAAATGTTAACACTTCGTTCGGAAACCAGTTATTTCCTTTCACACTTTTCCTCCCCTCATCCCCATACTGTGGTCCCAGATTTTTCTTTTTCTTTTTGCTCATCAACATTTTTTACTTTTCTGTGGATTATCCTTTGCCCTCTGTCTCTGAATCTTGTCCACCTTCATTTGTTAAATCATTAACTTATCAGAATTGTATTGGGGTTCCTACCCCGTGCCAGGCGTTGAGGACACAGTGGTGAACAAACAGGTGGGCCGGCCCTCCTGGAGCTTCTCCCTTTGAGGAAGAAGGCAAACACTTGCTTAAAAATATCAGTCACTATAGAGTCAAGACTAAGATACAAGATTCTTTTTACTGCTCTTTCCACAGTTCTGAACTGTCTACATCAGGAGAAAAAACTTGGGCTTCTGAGAGAAGATGGTAATAATGGCTTAATAATGGCAGCAAGTACGTCGTGTACTTGCTGCCTTCTAGGCAATGTTCTAAGTGGTTTCTCTGTGTTAACTCCTGGAGTCCTCACAAAAATCTTATGAAATAGACACTACTGTCACCTCCATTTTGCAGATGAGGAATCTGAAGCACAGAGAGGTTAGGCAACTTGCCGATTGTCACACAGTAAGTGATGTATCTGGGATGTGAACCTGAAAGGGCTGGCTTTCTTTAATATGTTACTACGCTGTCTCTTGAATGTAAGGGAAGGTCTGGTGAGGAGAAGAGAGGTCGTAGTGCAAGTTCTCATGTTGAAAGTCAAAGAGACTACTTTTCTGTCAGAATCTGCGCAGGGAGAGCAGTGTCAAGCCCAGGGGCAGTGGCTAGGGGAAAATGAAAGAATTAGTTCTTCTCTGCACATTTAGTCTGGTGTAGATTATGATTTAGAGAAGAATGAGCTTCTTTTCTAAAACAAAAATTTAATATAGAATTCATTTTGTATTACTGTGAGTATCAAATTAGGGTGATTAGTCTCATGGAGATATGATCTGTGTATGCATTTGCTGGGGGAAGTTAAGTACCCACAGAGCCATAGGATGTTATCCCTGGAAGAGTGCTCAGTGGTCTCTAATCCATGCCACGTGTAAAACCATACAGATGGAACCTGTTATGCAGAAAGTTTAAGCATCTGGTCCCGAACCTTGCACTTGTTATGTGATAGGTTAGAATTAAATTTGGGGCTCCAGCTCAGTGGCCTTTCATAATGTCTTCATTTTCTTAAAGGCACATAGTGGAAAAAATCAGTTTTATATTAATTCCTCTCAGTTCACCTTGACTAGGAAACTCCCATTAGAATCATCCTCCTTATTCATTGCCATTATATTGTAGACTTCATCAACTGCTTATAACAAATACTTTACGTCTCTTGTTTCATACTTCTAAGTCTTAATTCATTTGGTGGACAGTGTTGTTCACCACTAATTTCAAGCTCTTTGAAATTGAGATGAGATACGTTGCTAGATACCATGTGGATTGTTCATCACATGCCTATGAACAATCGCTAAGTGCTTTTCACAGACATTTTAGCTATATAAGGAAAAGCTTTTTGATGAAAGATGGGCTTCCAAGAAAAACATCCTTTAAAGAAATTGCATATATTTACATACCAAGCACATAGACAAAGTTTAAGAAATAAGCAAAACACTTAATTATGGATAAATAGAGTGTTTTTAATTTGTTTTATTTTTTAATGGAGGGCCTAATTTAATTTTCAAACTGAACTGGTTACTAAAGAGTGTAGTAATTTGTTTAACTTTGTTCTTAACTTAATGACTTTATTTGACAATAGCTTTAAGGCTAGAACAGCTATTTCCTTTCTGTAATTATTCATTGATGTAACTGAAAGAGGAATGCTTAGACAAATATTCTGTACCTTAAGAAAATTAAAATACTTTGACTGTTATATTCATTTAAGTTTATATGAGTGGTCATAGTGAAATTGCTCAGACAGTGCACTTGAAAATTTAACAATTTAAACATGTGCATAATTCTTCTTAACCAGTCCTTTGAGAGCATACCACCCCCCTGCTGAATGCTTTACATGCATAGGGCACTTAATCCTCCCAATAACTGTCTGAAATAAGTACCATAGAAACTCTCTTGAGACAGGTCATTGGAAACACTTGGTTAAAGTGCTAAGTCATAAAAATGATACATTTTAGGGCTTCTTTCTACAGCTATGATAGAGTAACTGGTATTGGACTTAACCTTCCACTGTAGGCAACTATGAAATTGGGCAGGAACAACAAGTAGGACATAACCATGCTCCTTGAGAGAAGGGAAATGCAAAAGTCATACCCCACTGTCACCCCAGCTTTCTTTGTAGAAGCACTTTCCTACTTGCAGTAAAGAAGATAGAATTCAAGCAAAGTAGTGGTCTTGCAGAGCTAAGGCAGAAATTAGCCTTCTGAGCTGCAGAAGTTGCTGTAATTTATGGGGTAGGATACAGAGAAGGAGGTACAGTATGGAATGGGGGAGGGAAGAAGACTTCATGGGGACGTTTACTGTAGGATTTAGGCAAGGGCTGGCTGAGCATGTGTAGCAAAGACTTGGAGAGACCTGAAAGAGATCACCTACTGTGGGGCAGAGTATGGAATGGAGATGCCAGAGGTCAGGCAGTCCTGGAAGACACAGGAGTCCTGGCCCATCCGGAGTTAAAAGACCTTGCTGAGCCCTTTAAGTATTCATTTGAGACCCCCAAGAAAACCATACCTTAGCAGTAAGTACTGGGCCCTGGAGTAATGGCCATGCTCTAGGGCTAAGTTCAAAACTAAAATAGATCCACTCTAACAAAAAATACAGTCAAGCCTAACAGGGAAAAAAGGTTCTGTCAGTACTTTCACTGCCTGCCAGAATAAAGTTCTACTCCTTTTAAAGGACAGTGATATAATCTAGACTTTCTACAGCGCTTCAATAGAAGAATATAATGACCAGCCTACAATTAAAAATTGCTAGACACAAGGAGCAGAAACATGTGGCCATGATCAAGAACAGAAGCAGTTAATAAAAACAGATCCCAGGATGATAGAGGTGCTGAAATTAGCACACAAAGACTTTAAAGCAGTGTGTTAGTTTCCTACAGCTGCCATAACAAATTACTACAAATTTAGAAGCTTACAGTTCTGCAGGTCACAAGTCTGATATAGAGTCCCTATATCAGACTCTTGTAGATGCTCTTGTAGATTTTCACCCTACCTGAAATCAGGGTGTCAGTGAGACTGTGTTCCTTTCTGGAGGCTCTAGGGGAGGAGCATTTTCTTGTTTGAGTTGTTGGCAGAATTTGGTTCCTTACAGTAATAGGACTGAGATCCTCATTTCATTGTTGGTTCTCAGCTTAAGGCCATTTCTAGATTCTAGAGGCCACCCATGTTCCTTGGCTTGTGGATCCCTTACTTCATCTTTAGAGCCAGCAATGGTGGGTTGAATCCTTCTCATTCTATGCATCTCTTTTTCTTCTTCTTCCATCTCAATCTGTGACGTGGCCAGGAAAGTCTCTCTGATTTTAAGGCTGTGTGTGATTAGATTGGGTCTACCTGGAGAATCTAGGGTACTCTCCCCATCTTAAGGTCCTTACCCTTAATGACATTTGCAAAGTCCCTTTGCCCTTTTGCCAGGCAAGGTAACATATTCCCAGGTTCTGGAAATTAGCGCGTAGGCAATAAATAACCTTAGGTTCCACCTTAAGATACTAGAAAAAGATTACAAATTAAACCAGAAATAAATAGAAACCTGGAATAGTACAAGAGCTAAAATCAATGTAGTAGAAAACATAAGGTAAGACAATAGGAAACAAAATAGACAAACGGTAGTAAACAAAATTAATGGAAATTTTATTCTTATCCTATGACCCAGCTATTTTACTCCTAGATATTACCAAAGAAAAATGAAAACCTTTGTCCACTCAAACTTATGTATGATTTGTTTTCTTATGATTGTTTTAAGAGTTCTTTATATATTCTACATATAAGTCCTTTATAGAATATATGATTTGCAAATATTTTCTCTCCATCTATGGCTTATATTTTCATTCTCTTAACAGTGTTTTTCAAAGAGCAAAAGTTTAAAATTTTGAAGTCCAGCTTATCAACTTGTTCTTTTATAGATTTTGCTTTTCGTGCCATCCAAGAAATCTTTACCTAACCCCAGTTCACATAGACTTTGCTCTTACGTTTTTGTTTCCCTAATTTTAAGTTTTACGTTATTCTGCCATCCATTTAACTCAGTTTTTTAATAAGACACCATTGTAAATGATGTTGGTATGTAGAAATATAATTGACTTTTGCATTATAGATCTTATATCCTGCAAACTTGCTAAACTCTGCTATGAGTTCTACCAGCTTTTGATGTAGATTTTGTTGGATATTCTCCATAGACAATCATGCCGTCTGCAAAGAGAGATAATTCTACTTCTTCCTTTCCTATCTGGATGCCTTTTATTTCTTTTTCTTGCCTTATTGCTAGAATCTGGCTAGAACCTTTAGTACAATGTTGAGGTGGTGAGAACAGCTATCCTTGCCTTTTCCCTGATCTCGGGAAAAGCATTCAGTCTTTGTCCATTAAGTAGGATGGTAGCTGCAGGTCTCTTGTAGATGCCCTTTATCAAGTTGGGTCAGTTCCCTTCTCTTCCTAGCTTGCTGCAAGTGTTTCTGTTTGTTTGTTTGCTTATAATCAGGTTTTTACTGATCAGTCTGTCAAGAAATTCACCAATTTCATTTTTTTAAAGTATTTTTATTGATTTTTCTCTGTTTTTCTGTTTTCCATTTCATTGATTTCTGCTATAGCCTCTATTATTTACTTCCTTATGCTTACTTTGGGTTTAATTTGTTTTGTTTTGTTTTGTTAGTTTCTCAAAGAAGAAGCTGGTATTTGGGACCTTTCTTCTTTCTTGCTATCGGCATTTAGTGCTATAAATTTCTTCCAAGTTATGTTTTAGCTGCACCCCACAGATTTTGATATGCTCGTTTTTTTCATGTTACATTCTGTTCAAAATACTTCCTCCTTTTGAGTTCCCAATGACAAATTTTTTTAAAAAAGCATCACTTTCTTATATTTTGTCTTGATGTTTAGTTATCTTAGGCTGGAGGGTAAATCCTGTGCCTGTGACTCCATCCTGTCTGGAACCTGAAGGCTCTGCTACTCTAATGACTTAATGATTAGATTAAATCATTAACAATATAATGATTTTCCTTGTCCTGGTTCTCTGCCCTCTGCTTTCAGGGAGAAAACCTCTTTATATGCTATCAGTGTAGCACTGTGGTTTTCACACCTAGCTTTCAATGTTCAGTTGTCACTCTCAGCCTTACCTTGTCAACTGTGTAGTGGCAGCCACCCAATACAGCTGTCCTTAAAGTTACAGTTTCCCCCATATTTCCCTAATGCCTGGTGTGTCACACTTACCAGTGTGTTCCCTTCCATTAATATCCCATTTGCTATAGATTGAATGTTTGTTTCCCACCAAAATTCATATGGTGAGATCTTAACACTCGAGGTGATGGTATTAGGAGGCGGGGCCTTTGGGAGATAATTAGGTCATGAGCACAGAACCCTCATATTGGGATTATTGCCCTTATGAAAGAGGCCCCAGAGATCTCGCTCATACCCTTCACCATGGGAGGTTACTATCAACGGGGAACAAATATTCAACGTTCCATGTTAGCTAATGTCTGCTTTTGTGTACCACTTCCGGTATCCACCCTTCCAGGTTGGGTTCCCCAGGAGGCAGACTTTTAGACGGAGGCTAGTGTGCAGGAGGTTTATTAGGGAGTGTCATTGGAGTGGGTAGGGAAAAAAGCAAGAGAGGGAAGTAGGGCTGGGATGCATCTTAACAAAGGCCTTAGCCAACCAACCTGGAAATCGGAAGGAGCTCTGAACTTGGAACGGACCTCTGCGTTTTCCCAAGTTGCGGTGAGAGGGTTGGGCCCTTTTAGCCCCACATCAGTCGATCACTGGATATGGACTTTCCTGGGAAGGGGCGTGACCTTGGTTGAGATGTTTCTTCAGCTGGGGTGACTTCACGGTGGGCAGCTGAGGGCTGCCTTCTGGCAGAACTCCCAGCAGCAGGAAGTAATCCTTCAAGCCTGAAGGGGGGAACTGGGCACGGTAGCACCTACCATATCCTGTGGTGCCCTTTCCTCTTTTGTTTATCTGGCAAATATCTACTCACATTTCAAGATCCAGCCCGGACTTCTTCTCCATGATGCTTCGCTTGACCTTCTTCTTGTCACTCAGTAGCGTGGATCACTCCCTCCTTTGTACTCACTGTACTTTCTGTGTTCTTCTGTACTTGCCCCGTACACCCCGTCTGTGTTTGTAACAGCACACTCTGCGTGAGTGCCTCTAACAGTGTCATGGGATCAGGGTGTAGAGTGTGGCCACCAACGCTCATGATAACCATGAGTCAGTAAGAAAAGGCAGGGCAGATGAGTGATCCTGTTGCTTAAAATGCCCATGGAAAACAATAAAAGTTCAGATGCTACAGGAAGAGATCTTCACCTATTTGTAACCCCTTCATTTATGTTAAATCTGTTTCGTATATGTATCCACTAGATCTTTCAAGATGTTTACAAATTCTGCAGAATCTGCCCGAAACATACATTACTGATTTTATTCTAATCCAGCAAGAAGGAGAGGGTTGTTTACAAAACATGATATAAAACCTGAAGGATGAACACTAAATTGTTGGCTTTGGGAGTTTCTAGAACCTCATTCAATACACTGAAATCTCTTTCATAGTAAACACAACATGACAACCTCTAGTATTCCAGAAAATTCTCCTCTTGCCCTTTTCCCCCCCTACCCTGCAAAGTCATTTTATTGTAACTCCCTCACGTTATTGAGAACCCAGCCATATTAAGGAATTGAAAAGAAGCCTAGGGTAGCTCATCAGTTTTGGTTAAAACTTTGGAATCCACAGCAGAATTCTTTTAGGGAGATAAGTATGAATCTGTGGTTCTAATTGTTAGTACCGTTCATCAACCACCTCATTCACATATTGGTTATGACCTTGTATAGGTGAGACACTTCTCAGAGTCCATCTGAATCCTGTATTTTGCTGTTTGAATTTTTCCAAAATAAGGAAGTGAAAGTATATTTCATATAGTAAGTACCTTGGCATGTTCTTCTATACCATGTGATAGGCACTGTAATACCATCTGTCTTGAAATAGTCTTATGATGACATATTAATGCTTCCAAAGCCTTTTTAAGTCCCTAGAGTGCTGTCTTGTAAATGCAGTGCTGTATTATTTAGAGTAGGACTTTCTAAAGACGAACAGTGCTCCTTGGAGTTAAAGAATGTTTGGTCTAAGTTGCATAGTACATAAAACAACAAAATGTTTTCCCATTTCAAAGTCTGAAACACTATAATCTCCATACACCATGTAGGTATTCTGACACATTTCTTCTTGGGGACCCTGGTTTTTGCACAGATGTTTGCCATCACAGGTGAGGCAGTATTGTGTAACAGCAGTTTCCTGAGTTACACAATATGTAACTATGAAAACAATGTGCCACACAGCAGTTTGCTTAATATAGAAGAGTTCAGAAAAGGGCTGCTGGGAAATTCTAGACCTTCACAGTTCTACCTTCCTCTGTGATTCTCTTGATTTTCATTTAATCTATCCTCCTCGTGCGTAACTGTTGCTGTTGGGCAGACTTCCCTGTTGTGCTGAGTGAATCTGAGCCCCTCCTCTCCCACGTGTGTGTGTGTATGTGTGTGTGTGTGTAAATTTGTTATTTATGCCAACTACCCCACCTTTCCCCACCCCTTTCCACTAATAGTGATTTTTATCATCTTAATTCTCATGATTAGGAGATATGGACCAACATAATTCCTTCCTAATGTCTACATGCCTCTGCGTTTCCCTTGTCTTTCTTCCAAAGAACTGTCACTGCAAGCAGCCCCGTCTCCTACCACCGGAAGCAGCAGAGGGTTTAGCTAACTGCACACAAATGATGGAGTTCGTACATGTTTTCACGTTGTTCAAAAAAGGCAAACTTCACTTTTAAGGATGTGGCACAGAAGTGGGGCAGCTGAAGGTGCTGTGAAGAACTTTGTCTCCGCTAGAGAAGCTTGTGCATTTAGGAAGCTTGAGAAATTTTGAGAGGCTCTTATTTCCTCACTTTTGGGGCAGTGGAGCATAGTGGTTCAGAGCACGTGGTCAGGTGCCGGATTCCTACACTTAAAACCTCGCTCTAGCACTTACTAGCGCGACCTTGGGCAAGTTATTTAAACTATCTGTGCCTCAATTCCTCATTTGAAAAAGATAAATAGTCGTTGTACATACTCACGTGTTAATACATGCATAGCATTTAGGACAGTGCTTGGCACCTTGTAAATGGCAGTAAATGAATCTTTATTATCTTGTAGGATGGACATGTGACATTTCCACATTCCACCTAAAATGTGAGGGTTCAGACGGATTAATAATTTTTAATAGCACTGGAAAATACAAGTTTTCTCCATTGTCATTCCCTCCTTGATTTTAGTACATATTACAAAGAGGGTGCGTGTCCTGTTCTTGGCCCTCACTGTGGACCAGATGTTGTCTCCAGTACCTTGGTGCTACCATCATCTCATGGTCCTGGCCTGTGACATCAGACCAGCCCACTGCTACTCATCCCTCTTGTCAGGGGGGTGGGGACTCTCGCAACCCCTCCTCCTGCGAGCAGCTTCTTTCATGCCTCCTGGAAACGGAGCAAGTGCTTTATAAGATTGCAGTGCAAAATCTGTGGTGTTCCTCTCCTGTCTCTTCCACTCGAGTTAAATAAATACCAGTTGAATGAATGAATGAGCGAGTGAACCTTTCCTTATTGAATGGCTGTGGCTGTTGAATGAATGAATGAGTGAGTGAACCTTTCCTTATTGAATGGCTGTGGCTGTTGAATGGAGATGCTTTCATATTTCTGCCCTCTGTCAGCCCGACCGAGCCTCTCCGGAGCAGGTTTCTCTGTCTTGGATTACTTAGTGGGTCTCATCCAGTTCGACATGATACCACCTGAAGATTCCACGTTCTCAGGGTCAACTTGGTTACCATCCATACAGCGAAATGTGTGTAGATCCCAGTGTAAGAAAGACAAAATGTATCGTCACATCTTTCTTCTGAGTCACCCTGGAATCACAAAAACTCCCAGCAGGAGGAAGCACTCCTCTGATCTCTGTTCCTTTGAAAATGACTTGGGCCTGGAGAATTCACATCTAACTGCAAGGAAAAACCAATGCATTACTAACTTAATATTAATGGGGATGGAGATATAATATGTAACAAATTTTCTTTCAGTCACGGAAGATCTTATTAGACGGAATGCCGAGCACAATGACTGTATAATTTTTTCCTTGGAGGAGCTCTCCTTGCATCAGCAAGAAATAGAAAGACTAGAACATATTGACAGGTGGTGCCGGGATTTAAAAATCCTCTATCTTCAAAATAATCTCATTGGAAAAATTGGTAAGTCTTCAGGACTTTGTTCTTATGGTTTCTTTAACATTTTGAATGGGAGAATGTTGGCAAATGCAGTGTTATTCTTAGAGGAAGAAAAAGAATGACATGGAGGAATAGACGCAGCCATCTCTCAGTAGCTGTGTATGGAACCCTTCCCTGAACCTTTTCGTGCCTGTTCCATCTCCTGGCCCTGGGCGTCTCCATCAAGGAATTGGGAGGACCAGTTGATGGCTGGGAGCACATTAGTTGACGTAGTCATTTAAAACCTGATTTTTAAAAAGTTTAAAAGGGAGGCGGATATAATCCAGGAGTTTGTCATGGCTTTACAGCATCACTCTGTGAACCTGAAAGGGTTCTGTGAGAGCTGAGTAAATCCTTGTCAGATCCCAGCCTGTGATAACTAGGTCTGCCATACGTATTGAGAATGTACATGTGCAAGGCATTGTGCTCAGTATTGGATATCGAGGGGGCTCCACAATTACACCCCTGCTTACTGCTCCAGTTTGGAATGAAATGAGAGGTAAAAACAGGAGTCAGGAGGATGAAGATCCAAAAATCAGCATTATAACTGATAAAAACTCTTTGGAGAATGTGGCTTAGACTTGCAGCCAAGTGAGATTCCTAATATGCCCCCAGAATTAAGCCTACCCACCACCCACTTACATGCAGAACTGGAGAATGCAGGCTTCCCCTACCCACGCAGGCCCCCTGCTTTATGGCGGGAGCGGGTCGAGACTGTGTGCCCTCTGCCAGCGGGGAGATCCCAGACCCAGGAGAGAGGGTGGGATTGGGCATGCCCAGTTCCTTCTCCCAGTTCACCCATGAGGTAAGTGCGTCCTCCCCATCCAATTGCCACCTCCTCCCCCGGGAAGAATGAGTTAAGGGGACAGAGAGAAGAGAGACCTGTGGAGACACTCTTAACAGGGGATCCTGCCACATGGAAGCAGGAGGAGTGACCCCCAAACCTCAGAAAAGCTACAGTGTAGTTTAGTGGTAAGAGCAGGTGCAGGCCCTAATGTCAGGTAGACCCAGGTTTGAACCCTGCCTCTGCAAAAAACTAAGTCAGTCAACTTAGTCCCTCTGTGCCTTAGTCTTGCCATCTGTAAAATGGGAACAACAACATCTAACACACAGACATATTAGAGCTACATGGAACGACGTGCTTAGCTTTATGCCCGCTCATGAGAAAATAGCTGCTCTGCTATTAATATCATCACTTTCCCAGGGGCCCCAGGCCAGCCCCGTGGAGGTAGAAGCAGAGGGGAGAACCACACAGAGTTGGCGGAAAAGGGATGGAGTCAGGGTTGATGAGGCAGAGTGTGTGTGTGTGTGTGTGTGTAAGGGGTCAGCTACTGGCAGTTAGTGTGCAGAGGCCAGGGACATGCTAACAGTCCCAGGACCTCTCCCCCGCCCCCTCCAAGAAAGAATTACCTGGCCCCGAATGATAGTATTGCTGAGGCTGAGAAACTCTGCTGATGTAGTTGCCTCCAGCTTAGTGGGTAATTGAAAATTGGCTCTAGGGATACAAAAAGTCTGGAATTTGCATCATTTTTCAAGGTTTATTAAAATTCTTTCTTTTCCTTCAGATAATTATTTTTGGCATCTTGTACTTTACCAGAAATTAGAAACTCTGGCGCATTGTTCAATTAAAAAGGCTGTTATAGAAAACCACTAGCTTTTATGCATGAGAGCATTAAAGAGTTGTCCTAATTGTGCAGCTCTAAAAGAGTGCCCGAAATTTTCATCTCCACAGCTGGGTCCATCACAATTACTAATTAGTAGCATAGTATTTCAGTCCTTTTCAGAGCTGTGAGAAAGCTTAAATTTTTGCTTCCAAAGTATTCTTAAATTAAACACGCTTTTAAATCCTAATAATGGGATTTTTCAGTGCTACTCCACCCATAGGCATTTAGGCACTTTTTTAGCAAGTAAAACTGTTTCTCTAGGATTCAGACTCGCTCTTGGGCCACGGAGGTAGAAGTTTGCAAAACACCTGCCTTTCCTGAAGCTGTGTTCCTCACTGGGAGATCCAGGTGGGCTGTGGAGCCAGGCTTTGTTTAGTGGGGCTCCAGGTGTCAGCTGAGGACTGTCCAGGGTCTGTGAAAATGGGGCTCGGGCCTCACCCCAGACTTACTGGCTCAGAGCCTCAGGGGGTGGGCTTCCGGAATCTGCATTGGTAACAGCTTCCCGATGAGCCCCAAGCTGAACGCCTCAGAGCGGCTTGAACTGGGGGATGGGTTTGGTCCAGTACAAGTTTGTAGGTCTGGTTATAGAAGTTGGTGAGAACTCCTCCCAGGCTGGTTTGGCCGAGAACGCAGACTCCCTTCCTGCTGCCCAAGAAGCTCTGCATATTTTTACTTATAGAGCTTTGTTTTTTCCTGACCGGTTTGACCCATTGTTCTCAATTTAATTTAATTTAATTTAATTTAGGAAACCCTTACAAAACAAATATTAACTTTTTTTCTACCAGATGACTCTTTTCGCACTTACAGCGTTATACATAAAACGAAAGTGGAGAAGGAAAGGTATTTTATCGTGGGCTGGCAATTTTAACAATAATAACTTTATGTATTTTTGTTCAGGGTATGTACTAGACACTGTATTATAATCTTGGGCACATGGAGCTCTACAAGTCTATGACTGTCAAATGCTCAGATATGGCCTAGAGGAACTCTTGTAAACATCAGTATTACTTAGAATAATATAATTGCTGAGAGAAACTTTAGTAATTGATTCCACAATCCTCATTTAAAAAATGAGTAAACTGAGGCTCAGAGAGGTTAAACTGTTATTCTCAGGAGTTCTATGGAAAGAAATACATGATATTTTATAAATTTTAGGTGAAATATTAGTAGTGATAAGGGTGACGGTTATAAATCATCATGTTTGACCGTCATAATATCCCTGAAAAATGGTCCAGAGGAAGCATTATTTAAGTCAGCCTGCCCCAAATGCACATTTCTTAGCAGGGTTTTCTACATTCATGTCATCTTAGAAAGGACTCTTCTTTTAAAGTGTAGTGTAGTGATTGAGTGCCAAGCTCTGGAGTAAGATTTCCTGGCTCTACCACTTAACCTTGAACAAGTGGATTTATTCTCTGCACCTTGGTATTCTCATTTGCATAAGGGAGACGACAATAGTTTTAACTTCATAGGATTGTTATGAAGATTAAATGAGATAATACACAAAATGCTTAGAAAATTGTATGGCATGTAATAAGCACTCAGTAATGTAAGCTATGGTATTATTTACTGTTTTTAAAGGGCCCCACCCTTCAGCGATTCCTTGAGTTATTTATGCTTTTGCCTTGCCTATATGGCCTTTACATATTTATTAGAAACAATAATCCTGTATCAGGATGATTTTGGCTTCACGTAAAGGAAAACACAACTCAGGATGGCTTAGCAGTGAGGAAATCTAGCATCTAACCCAACTATAAGTCTAGAGATAGGCCAGTCTCCAGGGTTGGTTGATTCCTTCTCTATGCTCCACCAGTCACAGTGGGCTTCATCCTACAGCTGGTTCCCTCAGGTTTGCAAGATGACTATGAGTACCAGTAAAGATAGTATTTCCTTCCTTTTTAACATCCAGTAGGAGAAAGAGACAGGAAATCCGCAAGCATGAGATACAGATCATTCCTCCTCATCTGATTGGGAGTACTTGGTGTGCACGCCTTCTGCTGCATCACACAATCGCCAGGAGACTGCCACAGGCTGGTTGACTTAAGCCTGGGCTCCTGAGCTGTCACTAGCCAAGGACATGGGATTGCCACGTGCTGGGCCAGCTTAGTTAAGCCTAACCCCCCTGGAGTTGGAGCTGGGTAGAGACATGAGCAGAAATGGGTTGGTTCCGTTAGGAAGGACAGAGGGAGAATGGATGCTGCGTGGGCAACCAACAATGTCTGAAGTACAACCCCTAATCTGCCTACTTTCTGAGCTACAGATTTGAAAAAGCAACATGGTTTTGACAACCATAATGATCCTCAGCTTCTCGTTACCATTCTCATAAGATTACATAAAAATGTCTTTTATCTTGGAGGTTAATTAATTCCATTCTTTGTATATTTCAGAAAATGTTAGCAAACTCAAGAAACTTGAATATTTGAATTTAGCTTTAAACAACATTGAAAAAATTGAAAATTTGGAAGGTAAGGGTTTTCTTCTTATAATTTATTGTTAATTAAACTTAGACTTCAACAGTATTGCTTAAACAATAGGTAGACTTTTCAAATTAACATTTTACATAAGTCTTATGTTTGTCAATTCTTGTTGTAAAAAGTCAAACGATAACAAGATACACAAATTCAAAAATGTAAGTCTACTTCACCCCTTCCTAACCCAGTTTCCTTCCCAGAGGCAGTGGTATTAATGCTTTGGTGTATAGAAGGTAGTTTTGTTACATTTTGCTTTGTATCAATGGGATCATACTATGAATATTGTTTTCAAAATGAATTTCTTCCATAAAATTACCTTGTTCTTCTGATCCAGGAAGGATGGGGAAGGCTGTCTAATGGAATGATTGTAGACTGAGTTATCCAACTATTGTTCTGCAGATGGACAATTGGGTGGTTTCTACATTTTGCTATAATAAGCATGGCTGCAATGAGCATCCTAATACGTTTCAGTCTGTGTACAGGTGTAAATATTTTTCTAGGATAGATACTTAGCAATGGAATTCCTGGGTTTAAATACGCATATTTTGGAAAATATTGCCAATTTGTTCTCCGAAAAGGTTGTATTGATATATACTTGTACCTATGGTCCACGTGAATACCCATTTTCCCCCAACTTCACTAGCGCTTTTTATAAGCAATCTATTTCTAAAGATTAGAAGACATTGTTCTCTAGTAATTTTTAAAATTTGCTCCTCACTTACTATTACTGATCTTCCATATAACCTTTCAGATGTTTATTGAATATTTTTTTCTGACGTGAATAACTACTTCATATCTTTTGGCCATTTTTCTTCATGTGCTCTTGTGCATTCCAGATATTAATACCTTGTTATACATGTTATAAATCTTTTCTCTTGAGTGTACTACTTTTATTTCAGTCATGATGCTGGTATTGTTCAGAAGTCTTACTTCTGAAATGAATATACTCCAATTTATCAATCTTTTTCTTTATGGATTCTTTATGGTTTCTGGATACAAATATAGTCCATATAAATTCTAATTTCAATAATTTTATTCTTTACATTTAATCTCTCTAATGTGCTTCAAATTTAACATGTAAATGTTCCTGAATGGAAATATTTGGACAATTTAGTATTTTGAAAACTGAAATATAATTTACGTATTATAAACTTACATACACCATTTTAAAATACACGATTCACAGGTTTTTAGTGTATTTGCAAGGTTGTGCATCCATCATCACTATTTAATTCCAGAACATTTTCATCACCTTAAAAGAAACCCCCGTATCCATTAGCATTCATTCCCCATTCACCTCCTACCCTAGCCCCTAACAACCCCTAATCTACTTTCTGTCTCCATAGATTTTCCCATTCTGAACATGTAATATAGATGGAGTCAAACAATACATGGTCGTCTGTTCTGACTTCTTTTTTTTTTTTTTTTTTTTTTTACGGTACACGGGCTTCTCACTGTTGTAGCCTCTCCCCTTGCAGAGCACAGGCTCCGGACGCTCATGCTCAGTGGCCATGGCTCACGGGCCCAGCCGCTCCGCGACATGTGGGATCTTCCCGGACCGGGGCACGAACCCGCGTCCCCTGCATCGGTAGGCGGACTCTCAACCACTGCGCCACCAGGGAAGCCCCTGTTCTGACTTCTTAGTCTAATGTGTTCAGGGTTCATCCATGTTGTAGGATGCATCAGTACTTAATCCTTTTTAGGGCTGAATAATATTCCGTCATATGGGTACACCTCATTTTGTTTATTCATTTATTAGTTGATGGGTATTTGAGTTGAGTCCACTTTTTGGTTACTATGAACAAAGCTGCTATGAACATTAATGTACAAGTTTTTGCATACACATCTGTTTTCAGTTAACTTAGTGCACCTAGGTATGGAGTTGATGGGTCATATGATAACTGGAATTGATGGGTCCTGTGATAACTGTACGTCTCACTGTTTTCAGGAACTGCTTTGGCAGCGGCACCAGCTTGCATTCCCACCAGCCATTTACGAGGGCTCCCATTTCTCCACATCCTTGCCAGCACTTGTCATTTTCAGTTTTCATGTATTTATTTATCTATAGTAGCCATCCTATAGTGAGTGTGAAGTGGTATATCATTGTGGTCCTGATTTGCATTCGCCTAATGACTAATAAGTTTGGGCATTTTTTTATGTGCTTATTGGCCATTTGTATATCTTCTTTGGAGAAATCTTCTTTATTCAAAATCTTTGCCCATTTTCTAACTAGGTTATTTGTTGTTTGACTGCTGAACTGTAAGACTTATTTCTTTATTTTGAACGCTAGAATCCGATCAGATAAATGATTTGTAGATATATTCTCCCATTTTGTGGGTTTTCTTGTCAGCTTCCTTGTTGGTGTCCTTTATAGCACAATTTTTTCTTAAACAACTTTATTGAGGTATAATTGATGTACAAAAGCCTGCACATATTGAATATATATAATTTGTTGAGTTTGGACATATGCACACACATGTGAAACCATCACCGCGATTAAAACCTCTTTGTCTTGTTATTCTGGGAGGTTTCCTATTTTACTTTGCAGGCTTCTATTCTGTGCTGTTATTTTTTTTCGAAATGTCTAATAACACTTGGTGTCTGTTGATAACCACAAAGAATTTGGTTGATTAGGTGGCTGTGTGGGCTTATTCTGCAGTTGTGAGGTGGTGTTTCCACATCCAGCCTCTGGCCTGGCTGGCAGGGCCACTGTGGGCTCTGTGTGGGTGGGCAGGGGCTTGGGGCAGAGGCAGGCAAGCTCCTCTCCCCACCCCACTCCCATCTTCCAAGAGCTAAAATTAGGAGGACATTATTTAAGTCCTGTTGGATTTTAGCCTATTTGTCTCCTAGTGTAGACATCGGTATTTCAGGGGCCATCAAGGTCATGTATCAATAAAGGCATAAATATTCATCATACATTTTTAATGTTCATCCTCAAAACCTGAAATGTCATCACTGTCAAAGCCCCCAAACCATCATCAGTGCTGGAACTGAGACGGTTCTTTCCATTATTGGCATTTTTCTGCATTAGAAATGGAGCCTTTGCTCTTTCCCAGCTACCACTCTCCAGCCCTGTTACCATATCCACATGTGAACAAATGAAATAACAAAATTTGCACTACCGCTTCCCTGGTGGCACAGTGGTTAAGAATCCGCCCGCCAATGCCGGGGACACGGGTTCGAGCCCTGGTCTGGGAAGATCCCAGATGCTGCGGAGCAACTAAGCCCGTGCACCACAACTACTGAGCCTGTGCTCTGGAGCCCGCGAGCCACAACTACTGAGCCCACATGCCACAACTACTGAAGCCCACGCGCCTAGAGCCCATGCTCGGCAACAAGAGAAGCCACTGCAAAGAGAAGCCTGCGCATCGCAGGGAAGACCCAACGCAGCCAAAAATAAATAAATTAAAAAAGAAAACTTAAAAAAAATTGCTCTATATCTATGTTTTTTAGTAGTGAAATATCTATCTATAATGTCAGAGAAATAATTAAAACTCATTCTCAGTTGGCTTGTTATTTTCATTAAGAAAGTAGTATCTGAAAGGAGGTGGAGAGTTCTGTTTTTGCGGTATGTGTCGGCCACCAACCACTAGAGGGCAGTATTGTCACTATCGTCTTTTTGAGCTTTGAGAACTTGGTCCACAGTGGACACTTCTTCCTTTTGGTCCTCTGCCTTCCAGCTCTAATACGGATGCACCGGGCTCAGGGTCGTCTGAGGATATGTTTGGGGAGATGGGAAGTAGGGAGGGATGGGTGTCTTATCTTTTGGCAAATATGCACTTGTTGTTTAATTTTAAATGTTTGAGGAAGAGAGGAGGAAGTTGGATATATATATACTCAGCTCACATACTTGAGTAAATCTCAGTATAATTTAAAACGTAAGTTGGATTTTTCTTTGTTTGTTTTGCTGCATGGCAAAACATAACTGTATCCTTCTTTTTCTTTTTTCCTTGTTGTGAGTTCACCAAGATTTTTTTCCATCCCACCCCTCCTCTCCCATCCTTAAAACCTGGAAGGAGAGATGGGGTTTCTATTAGTGTCAACTCTCCCTCTTGGGAAATCAGCATGTTGGTTTCAGTGGCCTTTAGACCCCCGTGGGCCACTGAGCTCGAGCTTCACAGAACAGGGGCTGAAGGGTGGGACTCAGTTGAAGGAGGGAGGTTTTCTCAAGCCTGTCTAGTTCAGCAAGAATAGTTCTTTCAAATGGCAGATGTGGTTTAATTTCTTATGTGTAGGCCTAGTAGAAGAAAAATTAAGATTCATCACTTTGAAAAATGTAATGAACATTTGGAGGGTTCTGCATCTACAAAATTACAGCAAAATCCAAAAATTATATGAATTTTTGAGCTTGTTGGAGTCTTTCAAATGTCAGTCTTTTCTCATATGGAAGAAAAACATAATTAAAATATCTCTCAGAGTCTCCCAAAGTCAACTTAAGAAATACCAGGTAACCTGTATCTTAAGTCAGACTACCCCAAATATATCTTTACACTTCATAAAATCCATCTAACATTTTTTTTTGGCCAATGTAAAACAGACATACAGGCACAGAGATATAAACTTAATTATATTTATATGTCTAGTTTCATATTCATTCTTCATATAGTGGCTTAGTTCATTCACATCACTATGCTTTAATGACTGAATTATCAAATATGTTGATGTGCTTTAAATAACTCCTTATTGTTTGGTGCTTGAAGTGTTTTTAATTATGTTTGCTCTTGTGAATAGAACTGTTCTGAACAGCTTTGTACAAATTACCTGTTTCCAGTTGAGGTATTTGATTGGGACCTTTTCCTCCCCAATGAAATTCTGGATCAAGAGAAAAAAAAAAAAACACTTAAGAGCCTGTTTTGTGTATTGACAAATTGAATGCTGAAAATATATATATATTTTTTTTAATCTCATAACCTTTCCAACATATTTAAAATTTATTTTTGAAGATATGAAGTTTCTGAATTTCCTTCACCTGTGTAGCTGAGTCTGGAATATTATAAAAGTATTTATTTGTTCTTGTGCATTTTGGTTATTCGGCTTTTCAATAATTCATATTTTACCATAGTAACGCAATAGACAGTCTCAAAAGTCAAAGTGATATCTATACTCATGTTGAAGAACAGACCTCTTGTCAATGCCGCCAGACCCCCCAGTCCTGCCCCCTAGAGGCGACCGCCATCCACTCCCCTTCCTTCTTCTGCTGCATGTTTCCAAGTAACCTGCTTACACCAGGCGTCCTCTACTCTCTCATTTTAGGCATCGTCTATTGACCTCCTACGTGGCAGGTGCAGATTTTGTTCTCACTCGCTGCCCCGAGGTTCTTTATCCCTGTCTATCCGCCTTGCTTATGTTTTCGAGTCACATAACGGGATATCATAATGAGACACGGGATATGGGCCCATCTATGGTGACTGGTGTTTTGAATGAACGCTTTGTTGGGGGGAGTGGTCACGCTCACGTGCCTGCTGACCCACGTCTAACCTCTGGCCTTTCTTGCTCCCCCTTTCTCCTCCCACCAGAGGATGGCTGGTCTGGCTCTCTCCATCCATGTAGGAATTGCAGGCCTCAGCTCACCCCTCACAAGGGTATGACTACAACCGCTTGTGCTTAGAGACGCAACACTGTGTCCCACAGAGCTTTAGCGTGAGAGTTTTGCGGTGATGGTCATGGTCATGGTCATGATGATACGTTAGTAATAAACAGCTGACGTCGGCAAAGAGAACTTCTAGTGGACAGGTTCAGAGAGGCTTTTCAGCTGGGCGGACCTGGGATTCGGTTCCCGTCCCCACTTGGTAGCTTTGTTGAACTTTGTTCATTTCTTAGCTTATTTGCCTCACAGTTCCAGTTATCTATTGCAGTGAAAAAAAAACAACACCCCAGGACTCAGTGCCTTGAAACAGCTTTCTTTCGCCACCCAGTTCTGTGGGTGAGGAACTCAGCAAGAGTTTGGCTGGGACGTTCCTCTCTGACCCAGGGCATTAGGCTTCTTTACTGTCTTTTCAGCCAGCTTGAGCTCTGATACCCCCTCCGCGCAACCCGTCCATGGCTCACGCTCCTTGCCCTGCTTGATCTCCGTGCCCAACCCTAGGTGGGCCCCTCCGCGGGCGCCTTCTTCCCCTGGCTTACGCTCCCAATCCCCACACTAGCCCTCGTTAGGGTATCCACCTTGCCCTCCTCGAGCTCTGACACCTTGCTCATGGCGCTGCTCCCCTGCGGACCCCTCTTCACTCTACTTGGTCTCCGATGCCTCTTGCTGGGTGTCATGTGAGGACACCCTCCCTACCTTCCTTGGGCTCTGATTCCTCAAGTCAGGCTGCCCTTCCTTGTTGGTACCCATCCTGTCTGCACTGACACCCCACGGCTGGCTGTCTTTGGTGTGGATGCTCTTTTCATCCTGCCCAGGTTCCTACCCACCATCCCTCTCTGCAGGGATGCCTTCCTCACTGGGCTTGGGCTCCTGCCCTCGTGCCAGACCACCTTCACCCGGGATGCCCCTCACTGCTGGGGCCCCGGCTTCCAGCACAGGGCAGCCCTCTGCACACTGTCCTCATCCTGTGTGGGCTCCACCACTCTGCTCTGGACCAACGTAGCTATCGCTCGCCTCTCTACTCCTTCTTTACTTTGCGTTCCCTGATGGCTTTAGGAATTAGTTGTTCTGAAAGGAAGGGAAGAGAAGGAAAGGGAAGGGAAAGGAAAGAGCGGGGAAGAGGAGCAGCCACCTTGACAAACCTTTTCTTTCTCTCTCTCTTCCTTTTGTCCGTCTTTCTTTCCTTCCTTCCTTCTTTCCTATGTTCTCAAAATAGGGAGACGAGTTAGGAGATACACCATATTGCATGCAAAAGGTGACAGGAACCTGAACTGGAATACTGGTAATAGGATTATAGTGGACAAGAAGTATGTAAAAAGAAGTTAGGACTTAAGATCTGCATGGCTTGATGACTGATGACATGAAGGGACTAAGAGGATAGTTTAGGTTAACTTCCTAGTTAACCCTGACTTGACTCTTGGTGTTGAATCACATCTGATACCAAAATGGTGATGACGTCGATAGAGTTTAGATGTAAAGAAGGCAGAAAAGCTGTCTTGAGGAGTACAGAGTGAGAGAAAATATGGAGACTTCAGTTTGGACATGTTGAATGTGATATGTCTTGCGGGCATGTAGAAACAGGAGTGTGATGTTCAGTTGGATGGTCAGACATGGGGTTATTGTTTGGGAGTCATCAGAATCTGGGGTTAGTGAAACCAGTGGGCATGACTACTGTTATCAAGACCATAAGGAAAGGAAATATTGGGTCAAGGATGGAAATCTCCATCACATTGATGGGGTGGAAAAGCCTGCAAAAGAGGTCAAGAGGAATAGACTTCATTGCAAAGGAGGACAAGGAAAGAGTAGCATCAGAGTTTCAAGACAGTTGAGAGATTTAAGAGACAGTCCATGGTCGATTGTGCCACATGCAGCAGACTCTTCTAGTGACATGGTGCATTGAAGAGGCTCCATTAGATTTGTCAACATGATGCAGTCACGCCAGATAGTGACCAAATCTCAATGTGAACAGCCCAGAGCTTGTGGATACGGGCAGGAAAATGATTTCCTTTGGCTGGAGGGACTAAGGGGTTGAAAGTAAGGGGAGGACTTCCCTGGTGGCGCAGTGGTTGAGAGTCCGCCTGCCGATGCAGGGGACGCGGGTTCGTGCCCCGGTCCGGGAAGATCCCACATGCCGCGGAGCGGCTGGGCCCGTGAGCCATGGCCGCTGAGCCTGCGCGTCCGGAGCCTGTGCTCCGCAACGGGAGAGGCCACAACAGTGAGAGGCCCGCGTACCGCAAAAATAAATAAATAAAAAAGAAAGAAAGTAAGGGGAGACACAGATAGAAAAGTGAGTCAAGACTAAGCCTCTTTGATGTTTCTGAAAAACCACTTCTTGGTAAGCAGTGCAGTTAATCAACAGACTTAAAATATTGCAACTGTTATTTCTATGATGTGTTATTGTACACATTTTACTGCCTGTGTGATTTTTCTGGCTTTTTTTTCTTTTCATTTCTCTCAGCAGGATGCGAAGGGCTGACAAAGCTTGACTTGACGGTAAATTTCATTGGTGAGCTGAGCAGTGTGAAAACCCTTCAACACAACATCCACCTGAAGGAGCTCTTCCTCATGGGAAACCCCTGCGCTGACTTTGACGGCTACAGACAGTTCGTGGTGGCAGCTCTGCAACAACTAAAGGTATGCTTTTTTTTCAGTGATACAGAGTTCTCAGAAAAATGAAAACAAGCAACTGCAGTGATTCCTGATTTATTCACAGCATTTTCAGAGAATGTGTTGTTTTAGAGGATGGAATATTCCAGAAAATCAAAACCGAGTCTTTGGCTCACTGAACCTTTGAAGTTATTTTAATATTATAGCTTTAATAAACCTTTGAAAAATAAATTGCATGCTTTTCTCCTTTCTCATTCAGAACACACACAGTTTAATTGAACTTTCTTGGTGAGTTCAAGTCATTGTTACAAAGAGCGTTCCTTATTACTAGTAGCAAACCAAAAGTTTAGGGCTTTTGAGGTGGCGACAGCTATATACCTTTGTATTTCACAGTCTTAAACTACTGTGCTTTTTAAAGTATTATTTCTTACTATTGCTTTCTATTAACTCATTCGCTATGTTAGTAATTCTCAAACTCTGGTATGCTTTGGAGTACTTAGATGGGGTTCGCTGGGCCCCTCCCCCAGAGTTTCTGATTCAGTAGGTCTGATGGGCACCCAAGAATTTGTATTTCTAACAGGTTTTCAGGTGATGCTGATGCTACCGGTCCAGGGACCTCATTTGAGAACCACTGCTCGGTGTGTTAATTTCTTATGCCAAATCTCCCCATATTCGATACTTTTGGTACTGGGAAACAACACATGGTTTCTAGAGAAATCATACACCTGAGAATATTTAAGTAGTAATATTAAAGTCCATGTAATTCCAAGAGTTCCTGACCTGCATGTGTTGGTTTGAAACCTCGGGAGCTTCCCAGGTGAAATCTGAAACTGGCCCCCATGCATGGAGGCCAAGGAGAGACCAAAGAAAGAGGCAGGACTCCAGATGCGTAGGTGGCAGGTTTAATAAGCAAGAAAACCTACTTACCAAGCTTGTTTTGGGCAACAGGATGAGTAGATCTCTGCGCCTGCCTGCCATAATCTTACAGGTTTATAGAGAGGCCTTAACTGGGTTCAGTCACATACACCGTCCAGAGGGTCTCAACAGAGCCTTACTGTCTCAAGGCTGCACCCTTGGAACCGCTCCTAGTGTGGGAGCAGCGGGCAGAAGGTACATTCCAAGGACAGGGGAGGGGGTGAGGAGCCTGTGATTGGCCAGGTCCAGTCGCAGGCCATCCAGCGGTCACGTCCTCTTGGTGTCCCTCCAGCAGCAGGGACAGCATTTTGCTTCTGCAGAGAGAATGCATGGAGGCCCTGGCTTTCTAACAGTCCTTTTCCTCTATCCTCAGAGGACATTTGTTTTTAGACTGTTGTGTTCTGTGTAGTCAAAATTGCTGGATTGATAGAACACATTTCTTCTAATGTAAAGTTTCTTTGATTAAGAGAAGGAGTGATTCAGGTAATTGAATCTAGAATATATATGTAGAATGAATGATGAGGTAGATCAAACATAACCCAGGCTGATCATCATTGTACAATGACTTCCTAAAAAAATGAACTGATGAGAACCAGAATTTCAGAGAAAATGGATGCTGTGAACCATCTCCCTGGAAGGGTGCAGGGACTGTCATCACAGCTGGGCCCCCTGTCAACTCTGCAGTGCCTGGGCTAGGGGTATGTGAGAGCCATCAGACAGGTGCCTGAAGCATGGGCCAGGGTTGTTCCAGGTGCTTTGGACACAGCATCTCTGATACTCCCGGCCTCTTGCAGGGAGATGATTAGGTGCATTCTGAGATGAGGGAGCGAGGCCTTGGAAAGCTGATGCTGCTTGTTTAAGGTGACACACCTGGCAAGTGACCCTTGTGGGATTTGAACCTAATAGCCCACCTTTCACACCATAACCACACTCACTGCTTCTGTCTGGGTTAATGTACAGGCTTCAGGTCCAGTCTTTCCTTTCAGAAAGACTGTTCTGAATAAGCTGTTACAACAGGCAACAGCCTCCCTTTGAAATATAGTATTCATAAATGTGTTTACTAGTATTTAAAAACAGCTTGATAAATTTTAGGGTCTTAGTTACCATTCCATTGAAAGTTTGTGATCTACTTGACAGGAGTTGCATTAACAGATGTATTATTTTCCTAGGGCTGCCATAACAAAGTTCTGCAAAGGGGCTGGCTTGAACATCAGGAATTTATCTCATTGTTCTGGACACTAGAAGTTCTAGATCAGGGTGTGGGTTGGTTGCTTCTGAGGCTGTGGGGCAGCATCTGTTCCATGCCTTCCTCCCAGCTTCTGGTGGGTCCTGGCAAGCTGTGACTTTCTTTGGCTTGTGGAAGCGTCACTCCCATCTTTTTTTAAGGACACCAGTCATGTTGGATTAGGGGCCCACGCTACTGCAGAATAATCTCATCTTAACTGACTACATCAGCAGGGACCCTATTTCCAAAATAAGGTTACATTCTGAGGTACTGGGGGTCAGGACTTCAACATAACTTTTTTTGGGGGAAACACAATTTAACTCATAACAACAGAGTAGTTATTTAGACAGACATGCACAAGACATGTGAGGAGATTCAGCCCTTTTCAACTATCCTCTTCCTAGTGTCTGAGCCACTCCAGGTGGTAAGTAGGCACTGTAGCCTAGTGGGAAAAGTTTTGTAGCAGACAAACCAGGATAAGACTCATGTCTCTGCTACCCGTGAGTTGCATGCCTCATTTTTCTCATCTATGATGGATTAATAATTCCTACTTTAAAGAAGTTCTCTGAGCCCTCAATAAATCTTAGTTTCTCTTTCTCTTCTTTGCTGAAGCACACGTGCAATTATTATCAAGAAACGTAGACACTCTGCCTCTGTGTTGCAAGAACTCTAAGTGAATAAAGATCAAGGAATACTGCAATGCACAGCCTAAAACTTAATCTCTCAGTTCATCAGCCCTTCTGAATTCAGCTGTGATTTTGGACTGAAGAAAACTTAGGCCAATTTTGAAAACTACCTAACAAAAGTCTTCAAAAACCTGAGATCCAGTAAGAAGGCCCCAAGAACAGGTGCTGGCATACATGTGACAGCATCTCAAATTTGTCATCAGTTCCCAGTATGAGGTCTTCTGCTTCCTGCCTGTATTGGTGACAAGGGGTTTATTGGTCATAATCTTTTAGAAACAGTAGGTCTAAATTATATCAATGTTTATTTAACCCAAGTATAAGGAAATATATATATATGTTATATATAATACTATATATGTATATATATAAAGTTAATACTTAAATCCTTACATCCTAGATACCAGTAAGAGAATATATCACCTTCTTCGCAATGTTCATCAAAATTCCAGTGAAAGAAATTATATTTATCCAGAATTTTCCAAATTGTTTTTTTTTTTTTTTTTTTTGGCCGCTCTGTGCAGCATGTGGGATCTTAGTTCCTTGACCAGGGATCGAACCTGCGCCCCCTGCAGTGGAAGTTCAGAGTCTTAACCACAGTCCCAGAATTGCTTAGATCTTAACCCTAGCTTAAACGAAGTTAATTACCAAAAAAAAAAAAAAAGGCTAAGTACTTAGACCACAATTACTTACCTCCTTAAATAATAGGTTTTATTGAATTCTATTTTATCATTATGGCCTCACCTTTCACTGAAGGATCTTAGAAGAGACAGTTTTGTGAAGACTGTTATGTATGGACTTGTTACTACAGAAACAATGCGTGACATGTCTCAAGATCTCCACTAAGAAACTCTACTTTAGAAATATGTTTTAGAACTAAGTATTAGAGAGAAGCTAGAAACGAGTATATTTTCTCAGTAAAGAAAGCAAAAATCGCTTCACCGATGATGTTTTTCTGTTTTACTTTGGCCGCCAGCAAGCTCAGAGCCAATTCTGCCGCCCATCTACAGCAGCCATATGAGTTCTTATGACCAAAACCTACTTTAAATTATTTTTTTTCCAAATAGCGACATTATAATTTTGATTTTTAATTAACTGCTCCTGACAATTTTTATTTTTTATTATTTTTTAATTTATTTATTTTATTATTTTATTTTATTTATTTATTTTTGGCTGCGTTGGGTCTTTGTTGCTGCACGCAGGCTTTTCTCTAGCTGCGGCGAGTGGAGGCTACTCTTCGCTGTGGTGTGCGTGCTTCTCATTGCGGTGGCTTCTCTTGTTGTGGAGCACGGGCTGTAGGCACATGGGCTTCAGTAGTTGTGGCTCGTGGGCTCTAGAGCACAGACTCAGTAGTTGTGGCGCACGGGCTTAGTTGCTCCGCGGCATGTGGGATCTTCCAGGACCAGGGCTTGAACCCGTGTCCCCTGCGTTGGCAGGTGGATTCTTAACCACTGCACCACCAGGGAATTTTTAAAATTCATATTTAACTCCATCTTTGTGTGTTTTGTATTTGTTTGTGTTAGTTTCCTTTTGCTGTGGTAATGAATGACCACAAACTCAGTGGTTTAAAACAACACAAATATATACTCTTTGTTTTGGAGGTCAGAATCTAAGATTGTGGTGTTGGCAAGACTCTGCTCCTTTTGCAGGCTTCAGAGGAAATTTTGTTTCCCTGCATTTCTCAGCTTCTAGAGGGTGCCTGCATTTTTGAGTCCCTGCCCCTTCCTCCATCTTTAAGGCCAGCCGTGTAGCATCTTCAGACCTCTCCCTAACTCTGACCCTGACACTTCTGCTGCCTTCTTTCCTTTATAAAGACCCATGTGATTACATCCGGCCCACCCAGATAATCCAGGATAATCTCCCCATTTTAACATCCTTAACTTAATCGCATCTGCAAAGTCATTTTTACCATGGAAGGTAACATTCACAGGGATTAGAAAGTGGACATTCTTGGGGGACCATTATTCTGCCTACCACACTTTTCTAAATACCTCACCTCTCTTTGTAGAAAAAGGCTCAGTAAATAAGTAGGCATCTCTAAATTGGTAGCTTTGAACCTTCAGATTTTGGGTTGGTGTTTTTAATATTTCAATTTGGAACAATCCCTATAGAGGTACCAGATGAAAACAGTGACCATAAGAATTAATAATACATTCTATATGTCTTGTCAAGGGTAGAACATGGGCTCATTTGCAATAGAGCTCAATTTTGTGTGATGTACGAGGCCCTTTTTTGTAGAGAGCATTGGGGACTTGACTTGAGGCACTGAAATTCTTTACATAGTGAGCAGTTATAAAATTACTATATTTTGGGAGCTTGTCATTAATAATCAGTTTCAACAGGAGACCTACTTATTATTATTACCAGTAAAGATACTTTGTAAACTGTGTTAATTGTATGAAGTAAACATTGATTTAGATCAAAGTTTCTGACGGTTCCCATTACTTTGCTTTTAATTCCATATCACTAAGGTGCATAATTTATTATTTCTCATCTTGCAAGCAAAGTCTGCTTGGGGCTGATTCAAATGGTGACTTTTGAATAAATGCACTGTGTTGGCTGTTTTTTATTCCAGTGGTTGGATGGTAAAGAAATTGAGCGTTCAGAAAGGATTCAGGCATTACAGGACTTTCCAGTAGTTGAACAACAAATCAGAGAGCAGGAGAAAGCTTACTGCCTCAAACGAGCCAAGGACAAGGAAGAGGCTCAGAGGAAACTGCAGGAGGAGGAAAACAAAGGCGAGAGGGAGGGAAGGCACACAGGCTTTGACGGACGTTGGTACACAGACATCAGTGCTACTCTGTATGTAACTTTTTTTTTTCTTTTTAAAAATTGTCAATATCCTCCTGTTTTACAAGGTAAAACCAAAAAGCAGAAATAAAAACCTTTCATTTCCTATTGTGAAGGGCTGTATGTTACCACAGTGCAGGAAAGAACATTGAATAACCACTAAATACTACTCTGTATGTAACTTAATAGAGTGTACTTTCTAGTTAACTTGTGTTAAAAAGTTCTCTTCCCAAGGTGTTCACAGTTTCACTTATATTCCAGACAACTGATTTGAAGAATAAATTATGATGTGAATTTTGGGTGAAGACGATGTATGTTCATCCCATTGTTTGTGACAATTCTGTGAGGCTTGCCTCCCTTAAAGCCTTTTCAAACTAGCAACTTTAATTTGCATCCAAAATTATCTTCAGACAAATCTCTTTAAAAGATGCACAGGAAAGAAATTAACAGGTGTACTTTGATTTATAAAGTAGGAATATTTTAGAAAAGTTAAATACAAACCACATTTATAAATTGAATAATTTTGATTACATCATAAGATGTTCTGTTTTGTGAATTATGTAATGAATACATCTTTAATGCGATTAATAAGCCCATAATTGGTCATTTTTACAAGCATGAATTTTTCATTCTTGCTTATTTTAAGAGAATTGTACCTATAGTCAGGTGATTTGATTCCACACAACAAAAGCTTTAAATATTTTGTAACAGAATCTCTTAAGCTTGAGAAAATAATAATTATAAAATATTTCAGATGTACATAAATGTTAGAAAAATAAATAGGCAGCTTAATAATAAATGTCAATAGTTCGCATGTTTGCTTTGGATCTTATTTTATTTTATTTCATTTCATTTCACTTCACTTCATTATTATTTTTTTTCGGGCGTGCCACACAGCACGCAAAATCTTAGTCCCCTGACCAGGTTTCAGAGCTACACCCCTTTAGCAGAAGCGCAGAATCTTAACCACTGGACTGCCAGGGATGTCCCTGGATCTTTTATTTTTAGATGGGAAATAAAATATCAATAGAGGAGAAGCTCGTTAAGTATTTCTCCCCCATCCCACTCCTCCTTTCATCCTCCATGGTGTCCACCATCCTAAAGTTAGTATGTGTTTGGTATAATGTTGATCCCATCCATATTGTAATGTATTTACTACGTAATTATGCCTCCTTAAACAAGAGTAGTGTCATGTTGTTGTTTTTTAGCATGAATATCTTTCTACAGCTTTGCTTTTCATTCAGTATTATGTTTTTGAGATTTATGCATATGAAGACACGTAGAACTAGTTCATTCATTCTAACTGTGCAATAAAATTCCATCGAATGAATAAATCACAGTTTATCCCAGAGGTAATATTCAGAATATTTAGCAGCAATTCTTTATTCCTGACCAATCAGAATATGCGCCAGCTCCAACAATCTGTGGTTTTCCCTTTCTTGTTTTTTTCAGGCAATGGGGCACACATCTCCTTGTGCTAGTATGGAAGTTTCTGTAGTGTATTCAGCAATTGCTACATATTAATTATAAACATCTTTTCGACTTTATATGCATTGCCCAATTGTTTTTTAAAGTGTACTAATTTTAACTCATATATCAGCAGTATGGGAGAGTTCCTAATCTTTGCCAGTAGTAGATAATGTGATCTCTTAAAACATTGGCTAATCAAGTTGGTTGTTAAATAGCATCTAATGTTTTAATTTGAATTTCTAGAATGACGAGTCAGTTTCAGTATCTTAAATGTCTTCTTTTTTTTTTTTTTTTTTGCGGTACGCGGGCCTCTCACTGTTGTGGCCTCTCCCGTTGTGGAGCCGCAGCATGTAGGATCTTCCCAGACAAGGGCACGAACCCGTGTCCCCCGCATTGGCAGGCAGACTCTCAACCACTGCGCCACCAGAGAAGCCCTTAAATGTCTTCTTATATGTTTATTGGCTATTCAGATTTCTTCTATTCAAGACCTCCGCATATTTTAAATAAGTTGTACTTTTTTTTCTTACTAATTGATAGTTCTTTTATATTCTAGATGCAAATTCTTTAGTCCTTATGAGCTTTGCAAGTATCTTCTCTCTGTCTGTGACTTGGGTTTAATTTTGATAAGTGCTTGTTTTATAGAATTTAGAAGTCTTTTCTGATCTTGTTTATGAAAATTTTCAATACCCCAGTGTCATATCTGTCTATCTGGAATAACCTCACAGCAGTGTGGGGTAGGGTGCTAATCACTTCCCACACAGGCTTGTTTGCTTGTGCCCCATTGATTAACAATTGTCATTCTATTCTTCTCCCGTATTATATACCCGCTTCTCGTGATTCATGGGCCCATTTCTGGGCTCTCTGGACTCCTCCATGGGAGTACCTCCACATGGTTTCAATTTCTATAAATCTTGATCTTTGGTAGGAGATATTTTCGTGTTTCAAAATTATCTTGGCTCTTCTTGACTCTTTTTTACTCTTCTGTGAGAATTTTAGAATCTGCCATTCAAATTCCCCCCAGATCCCTAGTGTAATTTTGGTTGAAATTGAATTTAGTTTACACGTTAATAAGGGGAAAGTTGACATCTTCAGGGCATTGATTCTTTCCTTTCTGAACTTTGTAATAGCTCTATTTATTTAGACCTTCTTCTGAGTCCTTCAATAAGTTTTTATAATTTTTCTCTATAAAGGTTTTACACCATTTCTTATTAGATTTATTTCTAAGTATCTTGTAGAATGGGATTTTAAAAATAGGCTTTTTTTTTAATTGATTGAAATGATTCCATCTTGTGGAGTATTCCTTTATTTTTTTTTATTTTTATTATTTTTTTTATGTTGGGGGTAGGAGTTTATTAATTTATTAATTTATTTTTGCTGTGTTGGGTCTTCGTTTCTGTGTGAGGGCTTTCTCTAGTTCCAGCGAGCGGGGGCCACTCTTCATTGTGGTGCGCGGGCCTCTCACTGTCGCGGCCTCTCTTTTTGCGGAGCACAGGATCCAGACGTGCAGGCTCAGTAGTTGTGGCTCACGGGCCTAGTTGCTCCGTGTCTGCTAGAATAGAGTCTCCTGTAAGTAGTAGTGAGGGGAGAAAGCCTCTCCTAATTGTGTGCTGTTTGAATGATGTCCTTTTCTGTCTGCTAGAATAGAGTCTCCTGTAAGTAGTGTTGCAGTCTATCTTGACTAGAGCTGTCTCTCTGGTGCCTGGTACACAGAAAGACAATAAATATTACTTGAATCCATGCTGAATGAATGTTGAATATCATATAATACTTATTTGATGCCATATAGAGACATCATGTAATTCTCTGACAGTCCACAAAACATGAATAAAAAAGAGAGCAGAGCACCATTGCCATATAAAGCTACAAAATCCAAAGTTATCCATGAAAAATGGAGTAGTTAGAGGCCATACCATGGGCGATCTCATGTATCCCACTGGAGAATTTTAGAGGTAGAGAATCATTAAAGAGCCTGGAAATAATATGATTAAATTTTTAAGAAAGATTCCTCTGGGAGCAGGGTGGAGGATGAAATTGAAGGGTGCAAGACTGGAGGTGGAGTGATTGCTAAGGCCCAGTGGTCCCTGAGTTTGTCTGATCATCAGAACCTACTGCAAAATATTGTAAAGCAAGGGTCCCGGACCCCACTTCAAATCAACTGGAGAGACTCTGGTGGGAGCCCAGGAATCTGTACTGTGTATAAAGCTCCCCAGGTGACTCACATCGACCAGGTCTATGAACCCTTGAACGTGATTACTGCAGTATTCCTGGTGATAGATGAAGTGGGCCTGCCCCAATGCTGTGGCACTAATTTCCTCCAACTTGGCTCAGATAGGCTCTCTTTCAGACACATTTTGTCATTCAAAGGTAAGAAGGTAACACACACACAAAATATAGATATTTAAGGGGCAGCATTCAGGATGAAACTCAAACGTCCATTATTATTGGTTTTAACGTGCCCTGTGTTCTTTTCTAGCCCATCTTCTGAAGAGAGCAAAGACGACGTCCAGGCACCAGAAATACAAGAAGAGGAATGTAAGAAAAAGAAATTAGACAGCGGTGAAGACGACCTGGAATTCTGGAATAAGCCCTCTTTGTATACCCCTGAATCTAGATTGGAAACTCTGAGACATATGGAAAAACAACGGAAAGACCAAGAAAAATTAAGGTATTCCATTTTATCCTGTCATTGAGAGTGATGGAGTATATTTTCATGATTGTACCTTGTTTTACCCATTATCTGTGTTAGCTATCAAACACAGACTTTGCTTTTTCTAATTTCAGCTTATTGTTGAAGTGTTATCTACTAACCCTTCTTTAGGATGTCATGAATCGAGGCATTTTAGGTAGGGTTTTGTTTCTATGACCTTAGCTTTTTAACAACTTTAAATGTGTCAGATAAGAGCCTGGCCTGGTTTACAGATACTAGTTATCCAAGTCATTCTGTTCAGTGTGCTGTAGTCTACACGATCTAATGGGTTCCTGAGATGTTTTCCTCTTCTGAATGCCCTCTAATTGTCCTGTGTCATGGAGAATAATGTAGTTCATGGAAACATGAACTTAATTGGACCTGAGAACCCAGTTTAAGATCCAGAAAAATGTGAATAAATTTACATTGTAAAATAAAGTTAAATGACATAAAATCTGTATTAAAAGAACAACAGAAATCCAAGATGAAGAATTGCCTGCAGTTCTGTCATCTAAACAGATTTGTCCATCTGATCTTCTAGAGCTTGTCCATATATGCCTTTTTAAAGTTTTTATGTATTTTCAGTAAGTGTTTAAATAAACAGAATTTATGTTCTACATGTTCTTTCATGTTATTCCATGAATCTTTCCTCTTTGCTCCATTTATTTTCCTCCTACCTCTGCCCCTTCATGGTAATAAGAGTTAGCAGGCTTGGGTCCATCCTACCAGAACTTCCACCACCTGCTACAATCATATAAATGATTTCTGCAAACGTAGGATTGAGGGTCTTTTCTTAAAAACAAAAGTGGACTTACATTTTATTTGTTCTCACTAAATCATCATCAACACTTTTCTATAACTTTCTAGACGAGTAGGTAAAGAGTGAACACATTTTTCAATAGCCGCAAAATATTTCATAGCATGAATGTACCACAGTCAATCCAATCATTCCTCCATTGATGGACATTCTTGATGGTTCCAAGGTTTTGCCACTGTAGATAATGCTGTGATAGACATCCTTTTATGTAGATCCTATGTACTGGTATTTTTATTTCTATAAAATAGCTTCTATTTGGCATTTTAAAAACTGTAATTTTAGCTAAAGTAGAAGATGTATACACAAATGGGGAATTAACAGTTAGCTGAGTAAATCATGCATAAAATAGACTCATTTAAATATTCGTGGCTATCTCATGAAAAGGAGTTTTCTCCCCCATTCGAATTATCTGGCAAATTGTCTTGGTCACATTTTCGCTTTACAGATATAGATATAATCACACAAAAATGTGGCTCGATTGTCAGTTCCCAGCAGTGGACTTCATCACAGTGAATTGCTGATGTATTCACAAATACCTGATTATTTTTTCTTAAACTGTTTCACGCATTAATTGCTTTTATATTATCTTTGTTTATTTTTTTCTCTCTCCCGCCCCTTGTTCCCACCTACCCCTAATATTAAGTGAAAAAAAGAAGAAAGTGAAACCACCCAGGGTGCTGATCTGTGAGGATGGGAGAGCCCTGAATGTAAATGAGCCCAAGTAAGTGAGGCCGAGTGGAGACTTGAAGAAGCAGAATGTGTGGTGTTGGTCATACGATGGTTTCAATGACACGTTTGTTCTGCAGAGAATATATCTGACCACTCTTAACAAACTTGATGAGCCTAATAAGAATGTCATTTTGTGTGTATTTGAAAGCAGAACATCATTATGCTTTCAAGTGTGTAATGTTATATTTCGTTTTCTTGGCATCCAAAACATGACCTTGACGTATGGAAATCTTAGTTATTCTGTGTCTCCTGAAACCTTGAACCATGTACAGTTTTAGGCCTGAAAATTCCAAGTGCATTATTGTTGTGTTTCTTAATTTTTAAAACTCTGCCATGAACAAGCTGGCTGAGGATACTGATAGATCTCCTATACGCCTACTTTATACTCTGGAACACACCTGCAAAGCATTCGAGAGCTAAGGAAAGAAATTGATATAAATACCTCGATGGAGTTGATGAGAGAGGAAAAATAGTCCAACTGGAAGTCCTCATGTATAGTGGTATCTAGCTGTTTTTAAATTTTAAACTAGAAAGCAGGCGGAAAAGGCCTTTTCTAGTCAAAGTACAGATCAAAAAGCCTACGAACTCGATCTTGTTGGCTTCATTGCTCAGAACCTGTTTACTTTGATCATTTCGTTTGCTGTGCTGTTACCACAGTAGAAGAGGTGCTGTCCTAAATCACTCCTAGGCGTCATTCACGCCACCTTCACAGCAGTCTTGTGTGGTAGGCAGTATTTCTTCTTCACAGGTCAAAAACTTGAACTGAGAGGTGCATGACTTGCCCAAGGCCACGTAGGTAATAGGTGGTGTGTCTGACTTGCCCGTGCTAGCCCATTTCTAGTGGTTTCCATGATCAAGTTCATAATCTCACCCCCACCTCACCCCACCACACACACACACACACACACACACACACACACACACACACACACACACACACACACACACACACACACCCCTTCTTTATCCAGAAGTCATGAATGCAGCACAACACATGATGCTAATCCCTGGGGATACAGAAGTGAATATGACAGATTTCTGCCTTCAAGGAACTTAAAAATCTAGTGGGGAGACTGTCTCTTCAGGCTACAGCAGGGCTTGAGGGAGACCCTCTGGGCTCTGCGTGCCCCTAGTGAGACCACAGAAGCTTCTGCAGTCCCATCATTTTTATATTCCATGTTCACATCATTTCTATATTCAGTCACATCTTTTCAAATCTCAGC
Organism: Delphinus delphis; assembly: GCF_949987515.2. Lineage (NCBI taxonomy): Eukaryota > Metazoa > Chordata > Mammalia > Artiodactyla > Delphinidae > Delphinus > Delphinus delphis. The sequence goes on along the minus strand of NC_082699.1, from coordinate 71,938,735 downwards.
CATCTACTTAACCTAACAGATTTGCCCAGATTGATCATACTTTCCTTCTCCAAACAGGTTCTTCCCTTTGCTTCTGATTCTTTGACCCTACTACCTTCTCATCTTCTGCCTTGCTGGATCCTTTCTGTCTTGTCTCCTAAGTGCTCTGGGGCAAACTCCTCAGCTATCTTCTCTTTCCACATTCACTCTTTCGAGATCTCACCAAATCCCATGATTTCAACACTATCCTTCCTTTACTTACAACCAGACCCAACCTCTTCCCTGAGCTCAAGACTTGTATATGCACCTAGCTATCTGCTCTCCTGTGTGGATATAAACTATGTGTCGTAGGCTTATCGTGGCTAAAGCAGACATCCTCACTTCTATCCCCACAACCACGTACCATCAGGTCCTCAGAGGTCCTCGAGCTCAGGAGTGAGCATCCACTGGGTATCAAGACCAAAACCTCGGATTCATCCTCAATTCTTCTCTCCCTCCTGTTATCAGTGAGCTCTTCCTTCAGAATTACCAGAATCCCACCCCTTCTCATTCACTCCATTGCCACCACCTTAGAGGAAGTCAACCTCCTCTTGCCTGGATGGTTGCAATAGCCTGTTAAGTGGCACACACCCCCTCTCTTAAGGAAAATTCCTGGAAAGCACCAAACCACATTTTCTTTACGGAATTAAATCACATGATCTCATCTAGCTGCCAGGGAGGCTGGGGAATGTGGTCTTTACCCTGCAGAGCCATATTCCTCATTAAAATCAGGGACCCTGTTACTATGGATAAAGGGGGAGCAGACAGTGGGGAATATCAGTCTCTGCCATAGAAAACCTCCCTGAAATTACCTTTCAAGAGATGGATGACGGGAGAGTTGAAGCTGGTGGCTGGAGCATGGGGGAATAAGCAAGCAAGGCAGAGGAGAAAGCATATAGGAAAGCGCCAGAGATGAGATCGAGAATGCGTGGGTCATTGGAGCACCTGAAGAGGTCCCGCCGGGCAGGAGTGTTGAAAGCAAGTGAGAGTGACCGCCACAAGCAGACATCCTGCTGGCAGCCACACCTGGGGGACAACCTTACATTTCTCCAAACAATCTAGCCTACATTCTTTAATATTGTTGGGGTATTATACTTTGCAGAGTAATATGATAAGTGAAACATTCAAAATAAAATTAACCAAGTAATTCTGAACAGTACATCGACAGTATGGAAGTTATACCTAGGACTCAATCTCAGGGTACAGCTGAGATTTGAAATCCTGCCTCCAAGGCTCACATGACCTCTTTCCCAGCTACGTCAGCCTCTCTGAGCCTGTTTCTTCTTCTATAAAATGGAAGTGATAGGTCATGGGCAGCATCTCAGCATTTCCGGGGGCTAGGGAAAGGTCACCAATGAAAGGAGACGAAAAAAGACAAGACTGCTTAAAACTTAATGGAATGCTGGATAAGGGCAAGCAAATGCAACATGTAATTCCCCATCAATAATTCTGTGTTTTAGTTTGCTTCTTGCAAACCCGAATGAAATGGAAAAGAAAACTTTAACCACCAGGTGTCTCTGTCTCTGCACTGATGCTAATTTTTTTTTTTTTTATGTAGTTCAGGATTCTCATATTGAAACAATGTAAACAGGAATAATTTATGAATATGTTGTAGGTTTCTTTTGAAAATTTTAAACTAACAGATTTTATTGACCAGCTACCAAAATAAGTTTGTCGTTGAAGATTATGACATAGTTTTTATCAAATTTTCTTTTGATACTGGGATGGGGTTATCTATAAAGTATCGCTAAAAACATCCTCTTTCCCCCCCCCCCACATGGATTAGACTTGACTTCTCTTTGAGAGATGATGAAAAGCGTAACCAGATCGTCCTGGACCTGGCTGTATATAGGTAAAGACCTTTTATTATGCATTTATTTCATGGCATTTCTTGCTATTTTCATTCTCAGTCACAGCCCCTTGAGTTCTTAAACATGAACAGCGGCCTCTTTATCACTGGCTGCCCCCTCTTCCCAGGCCACGTCCTACATCCTAACTGGTTTCACCCCCGCACTCCCTGCTTGCTTACCCCTCATTCCCGCATCCTGACAGCTGCTCTCCCCCAACCCACAACTGTCCACAGCTGTGACATTCACACCATCAGCCTGCGTCACCTTCCACGCTTCCTTGTTGAAGCCATTTAAAGACACCCGGGCCATCTGCCTCCCTCCTTGAAGATTCCAGGTCCTGGCTCACTTCCTCTGTCCTGCTGATGATTTCAGGATCCACGTTCAGGACCTTTCTGCTTCTCCAGCCCTTTCAGACCCACCGAGGCCCCAGTACTTTTGTCCTTGTGCCTCCCTCTGCCTGTATCACTCTCACGCTAGGTGTCCTCATGCCCTTCAGGCCTCTGTTCAGATGTCACTTTATTATAGAGGCCTCTCTGCCTCACCATCCAGTATAGACCAGTACCACCCCTGCCTCAGCACATCCTTCCACCTCTCCCTGCTTTTTTATTTCTACCTGACAAACTCTCGATTTACATGTATTTTGAAACATGTGTAGTTGAGGCAGAAACTTTTATTTTTTTGTTCCTACCTCTTTATGTCTCTAACACCTAAAACAGTGCCTGACACCCGTTAGGAGCTCAGTAAGTACAGGAGTAAATGGATGAATGAATGAATGATTTTGACGATGGAATCAATGAACATTTACATTCATGAGTTGTAATAAAGGCATTTCTATTTTTGAGGGATTTTATTACATGCTGTATCTCATTTAACTTCTCAGTAACCCAGTGGCATGGGAGAGATTGTTATCCTGGGATTACCCAAGGAGGGTGAGTGTTGTGAAAGTAAACATGGTAATTGGAGAAGCCAGAATGTGAACCCTCAGTCTTAGGTCCAACTTTGTTTCTTTAATTGTGATAAAATACACATAACTTAAAATTCACCATTTCAGCCCTTTCAATTGTACAACTCAGTGGCATTCAGTAAATTCACAATGTTGTGACACCATTACCACTATCTACTTCCAGGAAATTTTCTCACACATAAGGAAACCCCGTACCCCATAAGCAGTCACTCTTCATTTCCCCCCTTCCCCTGGCAACCACTCATCTGCTTTCTGTCTCCATAGTTTGCCCATTCTGGGTATTTCATATAAATGAATCAGATCTGGCCTTTGTGTCTGGTTTCTTTCACTCAGTATAATGTCTTCAGGGTTCATCCATGTTGTAGCATATTCATGGCTGAATAATATTCCATTGAATGCAGAGACCACCTTTTTGTTTATCCGTTCACCCACTGACGGGCACTTGGGGTGTGTCCATCTTTGGCCGGCGTGAATGGGGGCCGGCTCTCAGTGCAGCCCTCCCTCATCACACTCAGCTGCGTCTCCCACGCCTCCAACAGCCCTTCTGCCCACTTGCTGCCAGGTCACCTGCCTTTAAGAAGCGCTGCCTTCCATTCCAGCCCTCCTCCAGCTGACTGCATGTTCTCTGTTGCTCCAACTCCCTGAGCTTCCCTTTCTGCTGTTTTTCAGTTAAACATTCCCTTTTTCATCCTTTTAAGTCCTTTCCATTTTTAGGCCTTATTCCTGGAGTTCAGTGAATGTGTGCCTCTTTCTCCTTTTAGCTCGATTAGCTACTTAACATTAATCCTCAGATGAAAACTTTCCTCATTTCCCCGTGCATGTACCTTTTCAAGGACCGGTGATATTTCTCCTGTCTAAGTAGAAAAATCCTTCCATTCGCATGATTCTGTCCAAACTATTACACTAAAATTCCTTGTTATCTTCATTGGCACATGGATGTATGCATGAAAGTTCATGCATTCGTGTATGCTTCCTGCTTCTATTTCTTCCAATAGCTGTAGAATGCCTGCTACATGCCACGCACTGGGAGACTGTAACCAGCCTGTTCTACCTGGCAGAACAGAGTGTGGAGGAGGGGTGCGTAGATCACAGAAGCTCAGTCCCTGCTCTCCTGGGTTTACGGCCCAGTGGGGATGGCAGACAATACATAGGCAGGCATCTAATAGGTAATTACAAAGGGAGAAGAGTGCCGTACGGGAAAAGGACAGAGTTCAGGGATGGAGAACAATGGTGTGTGTAGTCTGGTAGTTGGCGGTGTAGGGGATGGCTGGAGAAAAAGGGAAAGCCAGGGACGTGAGCACTGAAAATTGAAGGATAAGATGTAGCGAGCTCTACAAAGGACTGGTAGAAGATTATTTTAGGCAGAGGAGAACAGCACATGCAAAACCCTTGTAGGTCGGGGCAGAGGAACTTTAGGCGGCCCTAAGCACGAAAAAGAATCTGTAATCCATAGTTAAAGTGGTAGATAATAAACATGAAGTTGTAGGAAAACCTGACTCTACTTTTAATTATTTTAATTTTTCATTAATTGTAACAATGCTTTATTACCACTAACTATGTACTAGGCATGGTGCACGTGTCTTCTTAGCAATCTTAGGGGATAGGCACTATTTGTATCCTCATTTTACAGGTGAGGAAACAGAGGCTTAGAAAGGTTAAGGAATGTGATCCAGGGTAATAAAGCAGGAAGGGGAAGGTGGAGTCAGTCCTCACAAGCCTGGTGGCTAAAACCTGAGCCTGTCACCCCTGTATCGTCCTACCTGCCATGATGTTTGTGATTTTTGAATCATCGCTGCATTTTCAAATATTTTAACATGTATAAAAATAATCATTTGGCCAAACTTCTTATTTTAACGAGTGATGTGGAATCTAAACCTTTCCTCTGCTCGCGAAGTGTAGAGCAATTGCCCCCAGTCCTGAGGTCACTGCCATAGAGGGAGAGAGCTGGGCTTGCTGGGCAGGATGGGCTTGCGGAGCCAGTCTTCCGGGAGAGGTAGGATGGGGCAGCTGCAGAACAGCTGCAGGGAATCGAGAGCCCTAAGGACGCAGGAGCTTAGTGGATTCAGCATTCCTGGCTATTCAAGTCAGCCTTAGGGGCTTAAAATAAAATATTCATGAAGGAGCATGGCAAGCCGTTCTCTGCAAACCTCTGGTGTTTCAGGCCGCAGATATTTTGGGGTAAGGGGCAATCAATGCCAAGTGTACTTGTGGGTCTAAAAATGAAATTGCTGATATGTTGAATTTCCGGCGGTCTGGGCATGAATTTAAGATGAATATTCTAAGACCTGTTTAGCATGGAAATTGTAAACTTTCTTCACTTAAAATGGTCCCTCAAGTGGGACTTTGTATTTACACTTCTTTAAATGGTTTTGAAAATTATAACACTCGGTTGTTGAATTTTGAAGGTATATGGACACCTCTTTAATCGATGTTGATGTACAACCAACTTACGTGCGAGTGATGGTCAAGGGAAAGGTAAGTGTAACCTTTGGGCTGTCCCCGTTTCAGAAGCTCAGCCTTGAATCAAACTAGCTTGCCTCAAAACAGATTTAAGTAATTTTAAAATAGAAAAAGAGAAACCCAGTCAGAGTGCTGTTTTTTTAGACACATGATTTTAAATGACGGGAGTGGTATGATAAAATTTGTATTTTTAACCTGTGTTTGTTTTGTTAGTACTTTTTTCAGAGCTGATAAGATGGTCATGTATGGGTAGCCTATGCTTGAAGTTATATTTAAATAATGTACCCATTTAAAATAATGCACCCATTTAAAATTGTCAGTGATTTCATTCACAGCAACTGTAACTTTATCACTTTTGAAATAGTAGTTTTTGCTGATTCTGAGCTTTCATATCAGTTAGCTTGAAGACATTAAAATGGAAATGTGTTGATGTTTTATGACAAGAAGTTTTATCTATAAATCCTTTATCAGCCATGTTCTCATAAATGGACCAGTCACGATCTGTGACTAACTGTTCCTCAGACAATTAATTAAAATTCGTAAAATCGTTCATGCATATCAAGCATTGCCCATATTTTATTTTTTCCCTAATAAGCCTAAGCAGATTTTTTAAATAAATGGTGAATCTTAAATTTGTAATGAAAACACCTCTTAAAGTAACCCCCTCGTGTAATACGCACTCACTCTCCACACTTCCTGTTTGCTTTCAGCCATTTCAGCTTGTCCTTCCTGCAGAAGTCAAACCTGACAGCAGCTCTGCTAAAAGAGCTCAGACAACAGGGCATCTGGTGGTCTACATGCCCAAGGTAGGTAGCCTCATTTGTTCAAACCTCAAGTTCCTAGAGGAACGTGGCCTGCCAGGGCTCCTGATGACTTGTGATCGAGGTCTTTTGGGCTGAGAGAGCCAGAAAATGTACTTGGACCAGCTCAGGTAGGAGAACAAAGGCCTGTGAGAAGGGAGAGCTGGGACCGGGGCGCTGTGACTGTTGTAACTCCTCCTACCTGCAGTTCCTGCCTCCCAGCCTTCCTACCTGGCAGAACAGAGTGTGGAGGAGGGGTGCGTAGATCACAGGCGCCATGAGCATGCCCGGCACATGGTAATCAGTACTTTCCTTACCAATAACTTTGAAAGGAGATGTAGTAGGCCTTGGGTCTCTTAAAAAAAGTGTGGTTGAATTCCCGATATTGAGCTTACTAGATTCGTGACTTTGGGCAAGTTATTAACCTGGTTCTGGGCCTCTTTTTCCTAATATCGCTTTTAAGAAAGATAATACACATAAAATTCATAGCATAGTGAGCACTTATTGATGCCATCATTGTTGCTCTTTATATTATTTTTATGATATGGACTAGATAGTTTTTTTTTTTTTTAAAGAAGATGTTGGGGGTAGGAGTGTATTTATTTATTTATCTTTGCTGTGTTGGGTCTTCGTTTCTGTGCGAGGGCTTTCTCTAGTTGCGGCGAGTGGGGGCCACTCTTCGTCGCGGTGCGCGGGCCTCTCACTATCGTGGCCTCTCTTGTTGCGGAGCACAGGCTCCAGATGCGCAGGCTCAGTAGTTGTGGCTCACGGGCCTAGTTGCTCCGCGGCATGTGGGATCCTTCTAGACCAGGGCTCGAACCCGTGTCCCCTGCATTAGCAGGCAGATTCTCAACCACTGCGCCACCAGGGAAGCCCAAGATAGTATTTTAAACTAAAACTCTTTTTTGTCTTTTATTTGGGAGGAGAAGTGTTGTATATGTATTTTTTTCAGTTTTTTTTAATTGAAGTATAATTGATTTACAATATTGCGCTAGTTTCAGGAATACAGCAAAGTGTTCTGTTTTTTGTTTTGGGGTTTTTTTTGCAGGTTACATTTCAGTGTAGGTTATTATAAGATAACGAATATAATTCTCTGTGTTTTGTAGTAAATCCCTGCTGCTTATCTATTTTATGGATAGTAATTTTTATCTGTTAATCACATCCTCCTAATTTGTCCCTCCCCCTCCCTCTTATGCTTGGTAAGTCAGACAGAGAAAGACAATACTATAAGATATCACTTATATGTAGAATCTAAAAAATAATGCAAATGAATCTGTATACAGCACAGGAACAGACTCACAGACATAGAGAACAAAACTATATGTGCACTTTTGATATGGCTGACTTCTAATGACTGGTAGTGTTCCCTCCGCTGACTTTCAGACTCTAACTTTGATCTCAGAGCTGAATGTCTGAGACAGAAGCTGTTTAGAAGCCTGAACAGACTTAACATGGATAGATGACAATCCTGAAAAAACTTAGGGAAATAAAACTTAAAAAAAAAATCATCTGTCTATATGGACTATTCCGATTCCTCAATACAGGCTCTGTGAATGAGTTAGGATGTTTTGTGCTGCAAGCTGCAGAAACTCCAAACAGAATTGGCTTTAACCGGAAAGAAGTGTTTCAACTCTTGTAACAAGATACGGAAGGTTGGGAGGGCCCAGTCAGGGGAGGGTCAGGCCCTTTCTGATATGTTAGCTCTGTACTCAGACCTGCTTCCTTCTTGACATGAGCACTTCCTTCTTGACATGAGTTACATGAGTAACTGGGGTGACTTGCTTTTGTGTTCTTACCTTGCACAAAAATGGAAAGACAAAGAATCAGAGAAAGACCAGAGAGAGGACCTCTCCCATCGCCATGGAACAAAAGCTCCTCTGGACTGATCTGGCTAATTTAGCTGAAGAGGCTAACAAATCCTGAGGAGCTTAACCCTGGACAATGAAACCAATCTCTGGCCAAACAGATGGTAGTCCTTTCTTCGTTCCTATTATTTTATGTTTGGTTACTGTTATCTCATCTCATGAGCTAGGGGTAGGGTCAGCTTTGCCCCAGTCACTCAGGTTTCAAAGGGGAAGAGTAGATAAACCAACGTGGGGTTCTCCTTGTGAGAAAGAAACGTGGGGTTCTCCTTGTGAGAAAGAAAAGGGACCTGGGGGACACAAAGATTATAAACTTGATTAACGAATAAGGTTTCTATAATGGTTTAATAATCCTTCATTTTCCCAAAGCCAGTTTTGTAACAGATTATGAGTAATCAGATATGTATTTTTACTCTGAGGTAATAAGACAGCAAATACAATTTGTTGTCAAGCAATAAAACAACAAACACAACGGGAAGAATCGCATTGTCCTTGTTGACTACAACAAATTAAGGAAATGCTTCTATGCCAGTTAGAATATCCTATAGGGAAATCTAAGCGATAACTCAATTACCTCAGTGTTTCGACAGAGACATTTGAATGACACTGCGATCAGCATTCTCCTTTCTTTTTTTTTTGAAATTTCCATTCTAACTGAAAAGCCAAAGATTAAATGGTAACTGCTATGTTCCTAAAAGGAAATCAAGACGTATGATTTGCGTACCTTTTACAGGGTGCCAGGCAGTTGATCAGAAGACCTCTGCTATCTCTGCTTATGAATCTTTTAAATGAATACAACATTCTATTTCCGTTATCCTTTTTGTCTTTATATCTGTTTAAATCTTCATGTTAAATACACATAAAAAGTATAAAAAATGGCTTATTAAAGAAAAGGCATTTTAGAAGTGTTTGGTTGAAGATGAGATAATTTACATAGAAAGAATCAGAATGGTTCTTTTTTTTTCTTAATAAGAAACTATGTATAACATTTTTTCCTTTGAGGTATATACTTTTTTAAGATTTTAGACTACTGTCTAAAAGTAACATGGATGTGAAGCTATCTCTATCATTATTCCTTTTAATTATTAAATTATTAATTATTAATTTATTTACTTTTATCGTTTCTTTTATATACCTCTGTCATTATTCCTCCTAAAAGGTAGCTATTTCTTGCCCTGAATTAGTTGTTTTTGACTCATGAGTTAGGTATTTGTAAGGACTGTAAAGCTCAAAGAACAAAAGCTTTTTCTTAAAAATTAAATTTAAAAAGTCATCAAAAGTTAAAAAATAAAATTCTAACTTCACTTATGCTTACTATTAAAAATATGTGTTACTAAAAGTTAACATCTTCATAATTCCTATTGATTGAAACAATTGAAGTACCGAAGTTTCATCCACTGAGTCGTTTTTTGTGTCTAGGCTTCTACCTTACTGTGGCATTGTCCGTGTCTGACTTGCGTTATAACGACTGAGGCATCTTCTTGGAATTTTAAAGCATTTTGTAAAGATCAGGTAGACACTTAGGTATACTTTTGTTTCTTTCACAGAACAGTGTGGTCAATATGTTAAGTGATAACTTAGTACTTCAGGAAATATCTAATATAGTCCTTAGTAGTTTATAATACTTGGATACTCTAAATTAATGAAAAGAAGATCAAATTTGCTGTTTAGTTTTTCCTTCTTTGTGATAGCATTTGTAAAGAATACTTGTGAAAAGCTAATCTATTTGATGTCTGTGCTGTGATGATTATATTGTGTTTATCTGTGGAAATTCAGTGATTAACTTTGTATACATTTTTTCAAGGACACAATTTGTAATGGAATCCACAAAGTGCTCAAATATTTCTTATTCTACATTTCATTCAGTATTTTGTCATGGATGTCAAATGGATCCTTTTCCCTTCCCTACCCCTAAATGAAGCCGGATCTATACAGACTGGGTGCCGATAAATAGGCAAGTTTCGTTAAGTCTGTTCCCTGTCACAGGTCATGGCTAGATGTTCTGTTGCTGAGCTGCTGGTGGGTTCTCCCAGCTCAGCTCCACATCCCAGGGATGTTCATCTCATGCTAGCTCTACAATACCAGATGCTTTCCAACATCTGCCACCAAGTCTGTAATCTGTGGGTTGATAGAATACACAGATATCACAATCCTTGCCATTCCCTGCAGAATTCCTGTCTCCATCTGCCATCTTTGTAACGTAACTCGCGAGTACCACATCTCCCAGGCCATCTCCTCCACCGTGATTTCAAGGGTTGATGTCTTGGCTAGAAGTGGCAGGTGGGGTAGTGGTTGCAAAGATACTCTGGCTTTCTCAGAAAGTGGCATTAGGGAATAGAAGTTCCCTAATTGGTAAGTCAGACAGAGAAAGACAATACTATAAGATATCACTTATATGTAGAATCTAAAAAATAATGCAGGAAAGTAGGAAACATTCTGTGTTTCATGAGGCTTTTCTCAATCCTGCTCCACTTGTCAGTGGCATTTCTCTCTAGCTTCCGGCACTGTTGTATTCATTAGTCTTAGCTTTTGGGATTGATGTAGAGTCTCAGTCTCCAGTGCCTTTTATTACATTAGATGTATCCAGTCAAGAAACATGGACCTATGGGTGTCACCTGTCTACCAGAAATTCACTATTCTTCTTTGTTCAGCACAGCAGCCAAATGATCATTTTATAGTATATGTAAATCAGACCAAGTCTTGTTTTCTAGTCATTCAGAGTTAAAAGCAAAATCCCCTGATAACCTCCACCTGCCATTATCTCTCTGACGTTATCTTCTACGACTTTACCCTCTGATCATTCCAGCCACCTTGGCCTCCTTACTATTTCACAAATGTGACAAGCATCCTCCTACCCCAGGGCCTTTGCACGTACTGTTCACTCTGCTGGAATGCCCTTCTCCCAGATATCCTCATGATTTGTTCTCTCCCTTCTTTCAGTTTTTTTTTTTTTTCTTAAGTGTTATTTTACCATGGGGTCTTTCCTGATCCCGATATTTTAAAAGTTTCCCCTTCCCCATCCCAGTACTCTTTATCCCCTGTTCCTGCTGTATTTTTCTTCATAGAATGTATCACCACTGGACAGTCCATGTATTTAATTGTTTATTTCTTTGTCTATCTCCCTCCCTCAACAAAAATTTAAGCTTCATGAAAGTAGGGACTTTTGTCTGTTCTTGTTACTACT